>NC_016135.3:10859257-11484257 GCF_000005505.3 Brachypodium distachyon
GCATCCAGAATTTCCCAAAGAGCAGGGGCCCAACAGTGGGCATCCTGAAAGGATTCGCTGGCCTTAGTAGTGCCATTCTAACTCAGCTGTATGCAGTACTGCACACACCAGACCATGCAACTCTTGTCTTCATGGTCGCAGTTGGGCCATCACTGGTTGCCCTTGGCCTTATGTTTGTTATTAGGCCTGTGGGGGGTCACCGACAAGTTCGGCCCTCTGACAAGAATAGCTTCATGTTCATATACTCCATTTGCTTGCTCCTTGCTTCATATCTTGTTGGTGTCATGCTAGTCCAAGATTTCCTGAATCTGAGTGACAATGTGGTCACTTCTCTCACCGTGATTCTTTTCATCTTGCTTATTTCGCCAATCGCAATCCCGGTGACATTGTCATTTTTTTCAAAAACCGAATATCCAAGTCCAACTGAAGAGGCTCTGCTGTCTGAAGCATTGAAAGGAGAGGCAAGTACTTCGCAAGAAAAGGAGGATCAACCAGAATTGATTTTAAGTGAGGTAGAAGAAGAGAAGTCTAAAGAAATAGACTCGTTGCCCCCATCTGAAAGGAGGAGGAGAATTGCAGATTTACAGGCCAAGTTAGTGCAGGCTGCAGCAAGAGGCGGGGTTAGAATCAGGAGTAGACCCCACAGGGGGGAGAACTTCACCCTGATGCAGGCACTGGTCAAGGCTGATTTTTGGCTTATTTGGTTATCCCTTCTGCTTGGGTCAGGATCAGGGCTGACAGTGATCGACAATCTAGGTCAGATGAGCCAAGCTGCTGGGTTTCAAGACGCGCATAACTTTGTTTCACTGACGAGCATATGGAATTTCCTTGGTCGTGTTGGAGGTGGCTACTTCTCTGAGATAATTGTCAGGTACCAACACTAGGTTATCAACATTCTGATCCGGCATTCACTATTAACACATGTTAAAATATTTTTCGCAAAAAAAAACACATGTTAAAAAGATGACTATTATTGTTTGATACCTGACGTTTCTCACTACATGTATTTGTAGTTTCTGCTTGTTTGTTTAACTTGCAGAGTTTGCTCCACAATAGCAATTCCATTCTTATACTTTAACTAGTTTTATGGCTTCAAATTATTTATTATGTGCGGGTTGCTTTTATTTAGGATAATTCTTCACATATCACAAGTTTGAATGATGCTTTAATCATATATTGACTAGCTATTATTCTAATCAGGGAACGTGCATACCCAAGGCACATTGCACTGGCACTCGCTCAGATCCTTATGGCTGCTGGGCATTTCCTCTTTGCAATGGCTTGGCCTGGAACTATGTACATGGGAACCTTCTTGGTTGGGCTTGGATATGGAGCTCACTGGGCTATTGTGCCGGCTGCCGTTTCTGAACTTTTCGGCGTAAAACACTTTGGTGCGATGTACAATTTTCTCACAGTAGCAAATCCTACAGGGTCACTGATCTTCTCAGGTCTCATTGCAAGTAACTTCTATGACTATGAAGCTGAGAAACAAGCACACCGACATCAGAGCTCGGTGTTGCCATCTCCGCGATTGCTTCACGGTTTGGGTTTACTTTCAGATGGGCCATTAAAGTGTGAAGGGGCTGTTTGCTTCGTTGTCAGCTCGTTGATCATGTCGGTGTTTTGTGTGATGGGAGCTGGGTTGAGCCTTCTCATTGTTCACAGGACCAAAAGGGTATACTCCCGCCTCTATCGGTCATCTGTCCGTTGATGAAGTTCCGTGGATACATCATGTTGAAAGCTCCCTGTTGTTTTTCCATGTACCATATACATTATTAAACATATGATCCAAGAATGAAGATACACAAAGTTAAAGTTCATTTGTAAAGTTTCAGGTCATTTTTCAGAGTTTGTACTGTAAACACACATGTTCCCAAATGTAAATTTGCAGGTCATTTTTGTCCCAGACTGTGACTCCATGTATTTATAGTAGAAAGCTACTTTAGCTGTAATGATCTTTCAGGATTGCTGCCAATGCTGAAAACTTAAACTGCTATTTATTGGACTATTTTCGTTCCGGTGTATGAATTTCACTCTAGTAAATGTTGCTCCTTGCATACCTTCCATACATACTTTGATCTAGATAAACTCTACTGTGCAACAATGATCTGCAAGAGGATTGTCGCATGGATCACCTCCACTTTTGTCATCCGACTTTTCGTTACATCTACCAGGTATGATGCACCTTTACTGTGATCTTAGTACCAACCATATGTATGGCTGGTACTACTCTGGAAGCAAAATTATGATCCTTCTTATCTTACATTGTTAAAATGCTGTTTAAGCTTCTGAATATGACATATCACAAATGTATCCAAATGATCTTCCTTTCTTGATATATTCCTGTCCAGCTTCAGCTAGAGGTTGGTTAACCAGTGCCTCTCCCTTTGGGGCTGGCATGGAAGTTGATTCTGTAAAGTCTTTTGCCGGCTACTTGTGAAACATCTGGATTCTTGGACAGAATGAGAGGAACATAATTTGCTCAGCTTTCGCACAACTCTGTAACAGCTGCTACATTTTGCATATGAACACATCCTTCTAGTTCCGAGATTCCCTAATCAATGATCAGTTTCAGGCTCTGAAATAGTGAAATCTACAGAATACAGTGCCAAGATTCAGCTGCTGGCTGTCCATTCAAGATCAAACGGCACTATGGAACTGGATGCAAACTCAAGGCTGAATGCAGTTCCAGTGAAAATGCAAATGAACAGTAGAGCACTCTTGTGTATATTTGTCTTTGCTTTTATTTGAAAGCTCAAAATGTACTACCTACTATTAGAAGCTGTGGATTGCTGCAATGACAGAATAAGTGAAAGTTGTGTCAGTGCTACTTAGAGCACTAGTAGATATTTTGTGCTAGTGCTATTGTCATATATAAATCTTATATCTATCATTATTTTTTGTGAGGTACTAGTACAAAGTGCTGGTGAGTGATGATGTAGAGAGGGAGGTGTGTGCTTAAAGAGTAACAGGGAGAGTGGGTCCCACATGGGGGGAGAGAAAAAAGGTTGTTCTCACACACCAGGTATCTTCTTCTGAGGCTTTGAGGGATAGAAAGAAAATTTATTAGGGTTCACCTCTAGAGGGCATAATCCTAGGAAATACCGAAAATATCCCTCACCTCTGAATCTTAGATTGATCTAACAACACAGCACTAGGTTACCCCCTGTACCCCACAGCTAATGTGATTTTACGCAAATGGCCCCCAATAAAGTTTCACACATATGCGTATACGTACCCTGCATACATACAGATACATGGTGTAGGGCCCACCTGTAGGATACTTAGGACACTTCCCCATGTGATGTGCCCCTGTGTTAACACCAAATCTCCAGCTTAAAATAGTAATTAACATCATAAATCCCGAAATTGAATCGTACAAACACCAACCGTCTTAATACGTACTGGTATTTTTATATATATAAAAGAGCTGTTGGTATGCAAAACTGAAATGGCGAGAAAGCCCTTTGTTTGGAGCCTGGCGGGGGGTTTGGGGCTGCACTGTTGGGGAATTTAATTTGGGGCACCAAATGAGGGCAAAGTTTGAAACTTTTTAAGGCAAACAAAAACAAGGTGGAATAATCTATTTATTTTTTACAGGACACACACACACACACACGACCTGACCTACACTCCTTTTCTACTACTACTGCTGCTACCCTTCTCCCATTTGGTATTACAATTTTTGGGGCTTTGACTAAAAGTCTTGAGCTAAAAAAGCTTCATTTTTTTAGAGCTCCTTCCTGCCCCGCAATAAAATTCGACAGGCAATTTTTTTGCAATTTGGGGGAGCCCGTGGCCTCCAATCCGCCCGAATTCGAGTGCCTCGTCGAGCTGATCCGCATGGGTACGTCCTCAGCTGATTCCTCTCCTCTTTAGCTTTCGATTGAGATGCTTTTCGCCGCTGGCCGTGGCCTGTCGGGGCAGATCTGACGAGCTAGGGTTTGGGGCTGGTTCATGGGAAGCTCCAGATTTTCGACCTTCGGGGTCAGCGCCGCTACTTGGTTAGTGTCCGGCCGCTGCGGATCGCGCGGATCGGTGAGTCTCTTGGCTGGATTCCAGCTGGGTTTGGGGGTGTTCTTGAGCTGATTTGGGCGCTTCCTTGTAAACTTGGATTTGTTCATTTCGTTTGGTTTTAGTGCTGTTTTGGGCGAGCTGCGTTTGAGATTTTGTAGTTCCGTGGAGAAAGTTTGGATCTTTCTTGCTCTGTTTTGGCGACCAAGGATCGCCGTTTTGGGCGAGTTTATTCAACTCCCGGTTGCCTGATCTGCTCAGCTTTGCAGTTCCGATTTGGTCAAGTAAATCTCGGGGGCGCGCAGCCACTCTAGTGAAGTAGATTTGTCGTACAGCTAAGTAAATTTGGCAGAGCTAAAATAAAATGTTCATGTAACAGATTCACTTCTAGATTGTGTTCCAAGTGAGAAATAAAATGATTAGTTCAAACTGTTAGGACGAAAGTCTATAGTTTCTACTTCACTGCTTGGTTTTTGCATGTTTTCTCAGGTTCCATTTCAGTGGGTTCGTGCTATGTTGTTTGCAATTCCATTGAGTGATGTAGTTTGTTTCTGGATATTCTTAACCTTGCCCTACTTTGCTGCAGATCAGGGCAATTGGAAATTTGCAAACCTTGAGAGTTAGCTGAACAGTGCAGTACGCTGAATTCTTTTTGAGTTCGTTCTCCTGGGCTTCTTCGTTCCTGCTCAAGTCCAGCTGCTTGTCAACGAATTCAGAGGTGAAGATGAGTGTGGAATACAATATGGATGAGGCTCTCAGAGCGCGAGGTGTTGCAGAGAACAAGTTTCATGCGCGTGACATCAGGGGGGCACGCAAGTACGCAGTCAAGGCCCAGAATCTCTGCCCGACACTGGAGGGCATATCCCAGATGGTGTCCACTCTTGAAGTTCATCTTGCAGCGGAGTCCAAGATTGATGGAGAGAGTGACTGGTACCGGATCTTGTCTCTAGGCGCTTTTGCAGATGAAGAGGATGTGAAGAAGCAGTACAGAAAGCTAGCTCTCCAGCTGCACCCTGACAAGAACAAGTCTGTTGGTGCTGAGGAGGCCTTTAAACTTATCTCTGAGGCATGGAGTGTGTTGTCTGATACCAGTCGGAAGGTACTTTATGATCAGAAGAGGACTGATCATTCTGTTGTCAATGTAACCAATGGCATGTATACTTATGATAAGAAGGCAACCAAGAGAGCTCGGAAGAATGCTGCCGCTGCCGCAGCCGCCGCCGCCGCAGCAGTAGCAGCAGCTGCTGCTGCTGCAGAGGCTACCACTCGTCCTGTTGGGGTTGATACTTTCTGGACATCTTGCAATCGCTGCCGCATGCAGTATGAGTACTTAAGAATTTATCTTAATCATAACCTTCTGTGCCCAAATTGCCATCATGCATTCATGGCCGTAGAGACTGGATTTCCTTGCAATGGAAGTAGTTCATCGTTTTCCTGGTCAACCAAGCAGCAGCCACAGAACCACAATTCCACCAAGCACTCATATGGCTCAACAAGCAGGACTTCTAGCATTCCAGGAACAGGGCATGTGGGTTACCAGCAAGATAGTACTTATGATTCCTACAACAGTCAAAGCTTTCAGTGGAATCAGTACTCTAAGACGACACCTGCAGCTGGTACAAATGCTTACAGTACCCAGGCCTCGGAGAAACCTAGAAGGAAAAATGAAGAGAGCTATAGCTACAACTATTCTGCAACTGGCAACGCTTGTGGCCCTGAGAAAACTCCTTCAAGACGTGGCAGGTTTGCAAAGCGGAGAAGGAATAGTAATGATGGCTATACTGCTGTGGATTATAGTGGTGATATCAAAGAAACAGTGGTTGCGAGCACGGAAACAATTGCTTTCACTGATGTAGGACGTGCCAATGGCACTTCTGTGGAAAAGTTGAGATCTGCAGTGAGTGTAAGAAGAGGTAATGTTTTGAGAGAGATCTCCCAGATTGATACACGGAGTCTGCTTATTGAGAAAGCCAAGGAAGCCATCCGGGGAAAGTTGCAAGACCTCAACATGGCAGCATCTTCACGGTTTGCAGAGAAACGGAAGTCAGAAGGAAAGGTATATCCTAGTGACAACATAAAGGCAAATGGGGTTCTCTCTGGCAAACCTGGCAAAGGACTCAAGCAATGCAGCTCGATAAGTGCTGACACCCTAGTACCTGTAATTGCAACTGATGAAAAGAATCCAGAACAGAGGCGTGTGCCTGTGTCTATTGATGTCCCAGATCCAGACTTCCATGATTTTGATAAGGATCGCACAGAGAGAGCATTTTACAGTGATCAAGTATGGGCTACATATGACAGCGAAGATGGCATGCCACGTCTATATGCAATGGTGCAGAAAGTTCTTTCAACGAGACCTTTCAGAATCCGCATGAGTTTCCTCAACTCCAAGTCCAACAGTGAACTGGCACCAATAAGCTGGGTTGCCTCTGGTTTTCAAAAGACATGCGGTGATTTCAGGGTTGGAAGATACCAGATTTCTGAAACAGTCAACATATTTTCACACAAAGTCTGCTGGACTAAAGGCCCGCGTGGGGTTATCAGGATTGTTCCTCAGAAAGGTGATACATGGGCATTGTATCGAAACTGGTCTCCTGATTGGAATGAGCTTACGCCTGATGATGTGATATATAAGTATGAGATAGTAGAAGTCATTGATGATTTCACCGAAGAGGAAGGGCTGACTGTCATTCCATTGTTAAAGGTTGCTGGTTTCAAAGCTGTTTTCCATCGGCACATGGACACCAAGGAGGTTAGGAGGATACCCAAGGGTGAGCTGTTCCGATTTTCACATCAGGTTCCTTCTCGGCTGCTGACTGGGGAAGAAGGCAACAATGCCCCGGAAGGTTGTCATGAGCTGGACCCTGCTGCAACTCCAGTGGACCTTCTTAAGGTTATCACAGAGGTCAAGGAAGATGAGGCGGTGCAGACTGCTAAATAGAAGAGAGGGCAACTCTGAACACTGAAGATAGCTTGAATGTCTGAACTCTGAAGTGTCAAATGTGCTTCACAGACGACAACAAGTTTGTTGGTCTCTTAGTTCTATTATGTCATCTTATTTTTGGCTGATGACTTGGACAATACTGCCAGGGCAAGCAGCTTATGTTGCAGACTTCCGACTGTTAATTCTTAGGCATCTCTAACATTCTGATTTTATCGCAATACGGATATCATTTAGAGTAAAAGACCATCGAGCGGAGGCCGGTTGTGGCGATTGATGAGGTGATTAGTCGAAGGAGAAGCTAAGGAGCCTCATGACTTGCTGAAGGTGTTACTTGTTTGCCACTATGTTCAGGTATGGTGTTCGCCTGTTCGGCATACCGTGCTTAGCCCAGTTTGAGGGGGGAGCTGCTACTGGGCTTCCCCGTGTACCCTGGATTGATTGATGTACCAATTTACCTAAGATGTTGTATTTCCTTTTTAATCTATAGTAATTCATATGTTGGACTTGATGATTCGAAAAATCCTAATTTGAACTCGGTGAACTGGATCGGCAATTTAATATTATATTTAGTGGATGCTTTAGCTTTTATGGTTTTACCTTCTATTTTCTTTGGTTCGATTGATAATGCAGATGAAACATTTGCACTGATACATGTTGCATCCCAAGTATGTGCTCCATTTTGCTGGATTGCTGGTGTCTCTAATTTCTGAGATCAATGGTTGCAGTGTCCGGCATCTTTTTTCCGTTATTGTATTTATCAATGAAGCATGTGAACTGTTTGGTATGTCCGGTGAACAGCCAGAGCTGGCGATTTGATTTTTGCAGTTATACTAACCCTGCTACAGTTTTACATGTGGCATGTGCACAAATAGCCACTACACATGTAATATTTTGAACGAGAGTTTACGCATATTTTTGTAAAATTTACTCCGTTGTATGAGCTTTCGCCGTTCGCCCCTCACTTGAAAAGCGTTTTGATTTGCTATGGATCTTCAGAGGTAGCCGATTAATTATGATATTCAATGAACAAGGAACAGGGATATCTGGTCGAGCAAATATCCAGATGCTGGGACAAAGTTCATTTGAAACGACGGGATGCAAGCGAGCAGAGCATGAAGAGGTGCCAACATGGCTACATATAAACTTGTTTTGTTTTCACTTGGCACAAATCATAACTCTTTAAGTTAGAAAAACGCATGAATATAGAGAAGGGGTGGAAGCTTGTCCTTGTAATTTGTTTGCAAAGAATACTTATATCCTGTGCAAAATATCGAAATGTATTTCGACTCAACAAGTCAAGTAATACGTTTTGTTATTTCCATACATCTCCCAGATGATCGAAAAAAATTATGATGTTAGGTACTAATGCTACCATCACCATTTAGGTACTTCCTCCACTATGATTTCCTTGGTAATTTTCAATATCTTGAGATAACATTTTTTGCTACGTTTTAACATATTCATATGATTTGTACTTTTTCTTTTTCGTAACTGGGTGTTTGTTCTAGTCGGTTGTGAGCGACATACCCTGAATCATAAACAACAAAAGCAACAAAGCACAAAGGCTGAAAGAAAAAAATCTTATCTATTATCCTGAACGCTGAATCTTGGCCACAGATATTTCGAAGCTAAAATATGCCGGTTACATCAAAATGGTTCCAGATAAACCTCTGTCAGCACGCAATACAGCAGACATCAGGTACGGTATCGAAAAGGCAGCATGAGTCAGAGATCACCACGGACAAAGCCCCCGCTGGGTTAACAATCTTGAAACTACATGATATGAAGGCGCTCCACTTGGTCTATGCTCCATCCGTGACGGCCTGCTTCGAGGTACTGATGTATAGAACTGCACTCAAATGACAAGAATCGTAAGAAGGTTCAAAACCAAGCATGATGTAAGAAGAAGAAAAAGCAGGGGGCACTGGAGTTTGAAATCTAGGGTATTACCATTGTTGCCCCTTATGAAAGCATCGCCGTATTTGTTCTTCAGTTGGCCGTTCACATACTCCTCAGTTTGCTCCATTGCGATGTTCATGTAACCATCCAGACAAGCCAGGATACCTGGTCACGACCAGACGCCACTTTTACTAATTGAAGAAAAAGCACAATCTAGATAAGAGCAGCTTCCACGAGAAACCCAGCTTCAATTCAAGGTTAAGCATTGACATAAATAGAGGACTATCATGTACCCTAATTATCATCATTTTTTATGGGGATGCTGACCACTTAGCTCAGTTAGCTGGATGAGAAAAGGTAGAAGAGGCAGCATTTGCTAACACTAGAAATTTAGCGCGAGGATTTTTTTTATTTTGTTCACATCATAAAACGAGTTGGTACATATAACACATAAGCTATACATCCAAGCATGGGCATTGGCACAGGAATTGCAAATGCAATAGTGATGTTCGTAGAAGGGATTGGATATTTTTGGAGGTGACATTTGTAACTTGATTTATTCAAAATATCCACTACAGAAAGTAAAGAGAGATTAGTATTGTACTCCCTCCGTCCCATATTAAGTGCCGAAATATTACATGTATCTAGATGTATTTTATTATATAGATACGTCTATTTTTAGACAAATTTGAGTCACTTAACATGGGACGGAGGGAGTAGCATCCAATCTTTACTCCTACAAATATTTAAGTAGGTGTTGACGGCCCATCTCCACCAAGATAACTCCCTGACTGGTTGGCCCATCTCTAAGCAATTCCACCATCTTGTTTTAGGGTTTCCAATTTTTACTCCTAAAATATTTCAGGAATTTTATGGTTTTGCTACTTATAAGTTGTGCTGTCTTTCCTAACTCAAAGTTTTTGTGGCCATGGATTTGTATGGACACTGATGTGCCACATGATTAGATTTTTTTCCTTCCACAGCAGATCAGCTAGTTTTTTTTTACACTTACAGTTTTACATTACCAAGTATGTGCCAACTATTTATTAGTGCAAATAGTGCGCACAAAGGCTTGAACAAGAATCAAGTGAAGCAAGGGTAGGTCAGCAGCTTGACCATTAACCATTGTGCTTGTGATGTACAATTTCATCTTGGCAAGGTTATGCACTCGGTGATACCATTTATCATCTTGCTCTTCCAAGTGGTAAATGGTTCTTACTCCCTCATTTTCAGTTTGTAAGTTCTATCTCAAAAATCCAAAAAAATCAGTTTGTAATCCCATTTGCTTTGGGAATAGGCAAAATTAATTACATCTACACTAATTTCTGTGTAATTTTGGTTCCCAAATGTGCAACCAACCAATGCATGAAGGAGAGAGGTATGCATTAATACTTAGCCTACCACTTAATTAGGTGCTCGTTGGTTACTGTAATTTTTGAGATAGGCCTTACAAACTGAAAAGGAGGAAGTAACTTGACCCTAAAGTCTATACGGCTGACCAACTGCCAATGTTACACTATAGAAGTGACGGGCAGAATATCTCCAAATAGCTATGCTCTTTGAGAGCTATTTGCCTTAGGTAGAGCTAGAGATATATATCATATATTTGCTATTCCATTAGGTGCCCTTGTCTCAAAATAATATGCTAATTCTGAATCCTATTTAACTACAGGGCCCCCAAATATACCAATTAATAAGTTTAAACTATGAGAAAACCTACCAAGAGACCCAATCTTTCTGCTTTCCAATACTCTAGCATCCATATTTCTTGGTGATTAAGTACATCATATGAAAAAAAATGTCATATGGTTATCAATTTATCATACTCCCTCCTTTTCACCAAGGTTGGCGTATTTTGTTTCGTTAAGACAAGGCTTTGACCAATGAAAACTCTATTGATATGCGTTTTTTCATACATGAAATTTATATCAATGGATTCGTCTTTAAAAGTTCTTGCTAATGATCATGATTTCAGATCATATAACTTACATATTAATAGAGTAATTATTGGTCAACGTCTTGTCTTAATGAAACAAAATACGCAAATCTTTGTGATAAGGAGGGAGTATTATGGTTACTTGAACATGCATTACTATTTTTGTTTCTTAAAACAGTATTGCACTTGGCTTATGTGGCTTATCTTGTGTGCATATTTATCATTACTTTAATTTGATATAAAAACACGATAATGAATAGTCATTGTGTTCTGTAGCGTTTCGGGGACATCACTGTGAAAAAACGCTATTTCAAACCTTACTTTTACGTTTCAAAATCCAAAATGGCATCAGTGACTTTTGCCACTATGTTATGGAAATTTGATACTCCCTCCGTTCCATAATTCTTGTCTCAAATTTGCCCAAAAATGGATGTACCTATTCCTAAAAAGTGTCTAGATACATGTAAGATTTCGACAAGAATTATGGAACGGAGGGAGTACTACAAAATATTCAATCGTAAGTATACTTTGTGACCATGGAATGGTAAAGCTATTAATTTTGATTAAATGAAAAAGAAACTTTAATCCATTTGGAGTTTTTTTTTTTGCGAATGGTCACGGTAAGAAAGGAATTGTTTAATTTGGGCTCTGCTATAAGCTATCACATGCAACGGGAAACAGAGAGAGATATACGAGTCTGTTTTTGATATCTAATACCTTATACCTACAGGTAACTAATTTCAAGAAAAGAAATAGAGATAAGTAGGGTGCGGGTGCTTAAAACCGTCCACTTGCCAGAAAGACTAGTGTAGTAGTGTACCAATTAAAAGTGAGTTGCATGGCTTGTGCGTGTGCAGAAAGCATTTAATTACCATCGCAGTGTCTGTGCCGTTCGCTTTTTCTTTACCGAGCTACATCCACACTTGATTTATTGCACGCATAAACTCTCGGGCAGAGGACATGACGCGTGCATCGGATAGTACACCGACTTAGTGATCCAATTATTTCTGGGTACAAGTATTTATCCTCTTGCTCTTCCACTGTCTACTTGCACAAAAGTTTACGATTAGCACCAAGAGGTCAGGAAGAGTAAGAGAATAGACATTTGCCTACAAAACATTGGATTACTGAGTTGCCATACTAGTAGGTGTATGTGTCATGTCTTCAATACGAGTAGGTAGATGTGAAGATAAATCAAGTGCTTATGTAGCTCAATAAAAAATGAAAGTTGTCAGTTAAACTAGCCTTAAATCCTTTACTTTTCAAAATTAAATGCCTTCTTCTCACACTCCATGCTGCTCACTTTTATCTCCTATAAATCGATGTCGGGATCAATCTCTACGGCAAGTAGGAAACTTAGCCCAGTAGGCAGTAGCACGCTCTAAGTAAAGGAAGAGGTAGTAGGAACTAGATGCAGAGCTGAGAGTCAGCACACGTCAGGCAAGTATGCACCTTAACTCCAAGAGCTTGTCTATCTGATTTGATCTTCACCTTTCTTTACTATATTTTATTTCATGTTAGTCACCTAATTCATGAATGTCAACTGCAGCAAGTTTTCACATGCTAACGAAATATGCATGCGTCTCATTAGTCTGTGGAAAGGGCTCATGACCTACTGAAGACACATTTCTTGGTGTTATTTACTTATTTCACTTTAAAAAATCCTTATAGGCTTCATCTTGTAGAACCCTAGTGTCACTGTACAGATCACAGTCCAGGTATTGGTCACGGTTCCATAGGAGCGCCTAGTAAAGAAAGTCAAGGTAGTTGTGTCTTAGGGGGCCAAACAGCCCTGTACTTCTGGAGTGTTGGAGTTCTTGTGGGGGTTGTTGACATCGCAGTACCCCCTCTAAAATGTATACAAGTGTGAAATTTGATCCTGGTCATATGTGACAGCAGTTTATTCTTTTCCTACTCAAGAATCTAGTTACCTCTGCCGTTCTGTTATTCTTGCTAAATTGCTAAAGGTTGTAATCTGATATTCTTGTGCACGCTTGCTGTGCATAACCTCGCACTCATTCCAACTTATCTAAATCAGTATGTTTTGTACAGGAAGGGAACTGAATGCCATTTACTTTCACAAAGAGTAGCCTGTGTGTGGCAGTGTGGTCAAAAACAATACACGTTTCTTTCAAATAGGTTCTGATGAATCATAAACATGTACTCCCTCCGATCCATAAATAGTGTCACTTATTTTGTACTAAGTTAGTACAAATTTGTACCAAGTGTGCGACCTTTTTTATGGATCGGAGGGAGTATAGAATTTAGGCTCACGAGTTTATAATCTTAGCTTTATAGACGTGTGGTTGCTGTTATGCTGGGCCCTTGTTTGGGGCGTGACATGACGACGGTTTTCTCCCTAGTCCCTAGAAGGCATCTGCTCGGCTGCTCCTGGCTCGCAAGCACATACGGCAACAAAGGGGAGGACCAGGATGACTAATTGCAAGCTCGTTCTTCCTCCAGCCATAGGCTTCACGAACTCAAAGATTCCGATTATAGGCAAGCATTACGTTACGTAATCCAAGGCGTTCCCCGGAACCCTAATTTATCTCAACTGAAATCACTAAATCGCGCACAAATAAGAGAATGTCCTGCGCTCCTAGGGTTGTAGAAACAAGAGAGCGGAGGAGAGATACCTCGGTAGTCGACGCCGGAATTGAGCTTGACGACGACGGGGCGGCCCCTGATCGACTTGAGGAAGTCCGACGGCGTCTTCACCGCCCCACCTCCTCCGCCGCTGCCGGACTTGTCCGCGCCGCCGGTGCTCATCTCTCTCTGGCTCTCGGCTCGTGTGGGTGGAAGCGCGAGGGTTTGGTCGTGGGCTTGGTTGGGCTGAGCTGGGTGGGTTTCAGCTTTCAGCCTTTGAAGGCTTTGGCCTGTTGCCCTGTTGGTTAGAGTTCGAGAAGAACGAGTTCGGTGGACCTAGAGGTCCCAGACTGATCACGTCTGTATATCCAGTCCAGTTGTGGGTTCGCATCTGGCAATTGCAGGTAATTTGGGGGCAAGGATTATGCTTCTGTACGTCTTCCCCAGCATAGAAACCTAGCCGCCGCCATCTTCGAGAAAGTTTCGCCCTCTGGTGGTTTTCCTCGTCTCTCACGGCCGATCTGGCGTTGAGAGACGAGAAGAACCACGGATCAACGTCTGGCATCTTATTTGCTAGCTTCTTTTGTTAAGTTTGTGTGTTCTTTTCGGTGGCGTCTTGACGATGGCGATGTTGTCGTCTAGAAGATTGTTGTGCTGGTTTCTTTTTTGTTCTGATGTAGCCGTTGCAACCTATGCCATGAAATCAGTGGTTCTCATTACACGTCTTTTCTTGTTTTTGATCTTTGTCCTTGTTGATTCTTCGATGGAGAAGCGGTTTGACAGTTTGTCTTGCAAGGGGTATGTCCCCCAGTCATGGCACGTTGAATGATCTTATGTTCTATCATTTGAGGTGGCGGGTCATGCAGTTCTTCAAAACTTTTGAATTAGTTCAGCTTGTGCAAGCATGGTATTCATCAATTTTGTCGACGTATACGTGAAGATGCATCAAGATGTGAAGGGTAGATCAAGATAAATTTAATTCAAATGACTACAATAATAGAGCTTATAGTTTTGTTGAGTATCGGTGTTGTTTTGTGTTCGTTCGTGTATCGATCTTTTGTACTACTTGTTCTTGAATTAATAAAGCCAGATCGTTGTTTTTAAAAAAAGAAGTAATTTGGGGGCAAATCCGAGTAATTAGGAAGTGAGAACCTTGGAAATTGCAGCTCCACCAAATTATAGTTGGTAGTGGTGCCTAGCAAGAGTGACAACTCTTCGATACTGGCAAAGATCAAATCAAACGAACCTCGACAGTGTAGCTCTAACTCAACCCCTCTACCTCGAGCCGGTGCTGGCCTTGATCGACACGGTGTTTATAGACTAAATTCCCCAAGAGAGCTTCCTCGAACCCAGGTCGACCTTAGTTGAAAACGAATCCTTGAGATCAAATCCTAGAGGAGAGCACTCTAGCCCTTAAGTGGGGCTCAATGAGTACATCCCACACATGGAGATAGTTTACATTCGCTAGGGGTTCATGGCAAACTACTATGGCTGGCCCTTGGTAGAAGGCAAGTGAACGCAAAGGTAGGAAAAAAATTCTTGGCACATTGCTTTATGGTGAACATGTGGGAAGATGGATGGTCCATCATTCATGGCATGAACGTTTACTTATTGATTTCTTTTGATTGTTGTTATGTAGGCTTGATCATGCCTTGTTAACATGTTGAATTGAGTAGGAAGATGTTGATTTGCTTTTCACCACATAAAAGATTTAAGGCCGGTACATATAAGAAATTTATTTTACCACAACAAGTTGGTACAACATAAGACCGAAAATCCTCACATCCACGGTTCAAACATAGTTCCACGAGAAAAGAAATTGGAAACTTTTACTTAATTTTGTACAGCCACGAAGCAACGGTTCGATAACATGTATTTTGGTGGGTGTGTCCCAACGAGAGTGTATTCATCGGTGTAAGATTATCACCTCTTGGGATGGGTGACTCATGCATGTTGTGGTTAGTTTATTTGTGCAAGTGTTGTTTTCTGCATTCTCTTATCTGGGTGAACGGCAACATGTGATTGTCAGAGCTAGAGTTTGCTTCCACTTTGTAGTGTTTTTGGTGTAGTTGTTGAGTTTTTCCTTTTCGGTTCTTGATTCTGTTTTTTTTTTGGCAAGATTCTGCTTCTTTTTCATATTTGTACTCCTCCGTATTTCATGACGGAGGGAGTAGCATCTTTACTTGATCGATAAAATCCGATCGTTGCAGCAGCAGTAGAGCCAGAGATCCCATTTTTGGCGAGCTCTAATCTGATGCGAACAACGTACGTGTTGATGTTGCATGTGCCCCTGGACTTCTTTAATCTTTAATGGATCAATCATGTGAGCCTCTACTCCGTCATACTAATGAAGTATGTGCCTCCCCAATCTCGATCATCGAACCAATCATGTGATCAACATCATCGATCGATGAAGTTTAACTTTGATTTATTTTTTAATGCCTGCCCGTTTTGAAATTAGTTTTTTTCAATAGTTGTTCAATTATCCACAAAAAAATAGTGTTGTGTACCACTACTACTAGTGTATGGATTGCTTGGATTTGCAACTCACTTTTTCTGTTTTTGCAGTATCGATTCTGTCGCACCTAGATTTTTAGTCCATGCTTCGCCCCTGGATCGTTGGTCTTTTGGAGTTCCTTTGAGACGGGGGGAGGTTAAATAGAGCAGATAATGTCCCTAGCGACAAAAACTTTGTTTAATAGCGACGGGCAGATGGCCAACTTTTGCAGTCATATAATGAGAGCCATATAATCTTTTTGACAGAGACTCGAGGATTCACGGATTTGTCCTCCTCCTCACGGAGTCGTGGTCGTGTATTAAAACAAAACGCACTCACCGGCACCGGCCATCATTTCATTGCTAAAAGAATAGTATACACTCGTGCAAGACGGACATGGTGATGTCTGCTCGTACTCAGTAGTACAACCTGTTTATCTTATTCTGAGCACGGGGAAAAAATAACCAACGAGAACGGCTCTTGGGCGCGGCAGCGAGCCGCACGTTGCGATTGCAGGCCAGGCCCGAACGAGCGCTGACAAGGGACGCCTGCCTCACTTACCCTGTTTTCGTCCACCGCTCTATCTTTACTGGGTTCCTTTTCTACCCTTCTCACCGCCAGTGGACCGAAGCTGCTCCAGGGTCCCGCGTATCAGTGATGATACAGGAGTAGTTGAGTGTCTTCTGGAGTGACACTCCTTGCGCGGTTTCGTCGCCGCCGCTACTGTAAAGTTTGATCGGACTTATCTTCTGGGCTAACAGTGCATGACTTGTGGGCTCAGCATGAGGGGAGACCCCATCCGTCGGTGGAGCCCTGGCTCTTGTTTCACGTCGACCTTTTCGAGCGGACCCCACCACACGCCAAGTGACACCACATAAATGGAACACGTGTCCGCAAAACAAAATCCCAGAATCCCGACGGGCACCCACCTACACACCTCGATCCTCACACGCCAAGTCAGCAGGTGGAGCTTATCTCTGATCTAGGGGCCCAACAGAAAGGCGTGACCCGCATGTCATCGTACTTATCTTAGGATTAGCACGCCATTACTCCTCCCAAATACGAGTCCAGTGTGCCGTCCGTCCATTTCCCAAATAAGTATGACTCCCAACCATGACCCGTCGCATCGCCATTCTCGAGTCGCCTCCGCTGTCTCTCCACTCTCACTCAGTGAGGCTGCAACGGGGACGCCATGGCCCCGGCCGCCGCCGCCGCCGCCATCGCCACGGGCATCCCGCTCAAACCGCACCACCAATGCGAAAGCCGCAACCACCACCACTTTCCCCTCCCCGCGACGGGTTCCCGGGGCCTCCACGCCACGCGCTTGAGGTGCTCGACGGTATCCCCCACCACGACATCCACCTCCGCTCCGGCCGCGCCTCTCCGGCCGTCGGCGCCCACGGAGCCACGGAAGGGCGCGGACATCCTCGTGGAGGCCCTCGAGCGGTGCGGCGTTCGCGACGTGTTCGGCTACCCGGGCGGCGCGTCCATGGAGATCCACCAGGCGCTCACGCGCTCCCCCACGATCCGCAACCACCTGCTCCGCCACGAGCAGGGCGAGTCCTTCGCCGCGTCGGGGTACGCGCGCGCCTCCGGCCGCCCCGGCGTCTGCGTCGCCACCTCCGGCCCCGGCGCCACCAACCTCGTCTCCGCGCTCGCCGACGCGCTGCTTGACTCCATCCCGCTCGTCGCCATCACCGGCCAGGTCCCGCGACGCATGATCGGGACCGACGCCTTTCAGGAGACGCCCATCGTCGAGGTTACCCGCTCAATCACCAAGCACAACTACCTGGTTCTCGACGTCGACGACATCCCCCGCATTGTCCAGGAGGCCTTCTTCCTCGCCTCGTCCGGTCGCCCTGGCCCGGTCCTGGTCGACATCCCCAAGGATGTCCAGCAGCAGATGGCTGTGCCGTGCTGGGAGACGCCCATACGCCTACCAGGCTACATTGCGCGCCTGCCCAAGCCGCCGTCCACCGACCTGCTCGAGCAAGTGATACACCTTGTTGGCGAGGCTAGGAGACCCATCCTTTATGTCGGCGGTGGATGCTCTGCGTCTGCTGATGAGCTGCGTCGCTTCGTCGAGCTCACAGGCATCCCGGTGACAACTACTCTCATGGGTCTCGGAAATTTCCCCAGTGATGATCTCTTGTCTCTGCGCATGCTTGGGATGCACGGGACAGTCTATGCAAATTATGCCGTGGATAAGGCTGACCTATTGCTTGCATTTGGTGTGCGATTTGATGATCGTGTGACCGGAAAAATCGAGGCGTTTGCGAGCAGGGCCAAGATTGTGCACATTGACATTGACCCGGCAGAGATTGGGAAGAACAAGCAGCCGCACATCTCCATCTGCGCAGATGTCAAGCTCGCTTTGCAGGGCATGAATGCGCTGCTGGAGTTGAGCACTGAACACAAAAGTTTTGACTTCAGTAATTGGTGCTCGGAGTTAGAGCAGAAAAAGAATGAGTTCCCACTGTCTTATAAAACATTTGGGGAAGCCATTCCACCACAATATGCCATCCAGGTGTTGGACGAGCTGACGAATGGGGAGGCAATCATTGCCACTGGTGTTGGGCAACATCAGATGTGGGCAGCTCAGTATTATACCTACAGAAGACCAAGACATTGGCTGTCATCTGCTGGGCTAGGGGCAATGGGGTTTGGGTTGCCGGCAGCTGCTGGTGCTGCAGTGGCCAATCCAGGTGTTACGGTTGTTGACATTGATGGGGATGGTAGCTTCCTGATGAACATTCAAGAGTTGGCGATGATACGGATCGAGAACCTCCCAGTGAAGGTCATTGTGCTGAACAACCAGCATTTGGGCATGGTGATGCAGTGGGAGGACAGGTTCTATAAGGCCAATCGAGCACACACGTACCTGGGAAACCCAGAGAACGAGAGCGAGATATATCCAGACTTTGTCACAATTGCCAGAGGCTTTAACATCCCTGCGGTCCGTGTGGTGAAGAAGAGCCAAGTGCGTGCTGCCATCAAAGAGATGCTTGAGACACCAGGGCCGTACTTGCTGGACATTGTTGTGCCGCACCAGGAACATGTGTTGCCCATGATCCCAAGCGGTGGAGCTTTCAAGGACATGATCCTGGATGGCGATGGCCGGACTCGGTACTAGTCTTGATCCTGGTAAATGGTGTTCCCTTGCCTTGGCTCACAAAATACAAGCTGTTAGAGTGGGATGATTCAAGCATTGGGAGCGTAATGTTTGTTTGTTCAGTTGCTAGGATCTTAGCCTGTGAGACTTTATGTTTTGCTAATCGGTTTGTTCATCGTGTTTGTTATGGGCAATCCTGGTTAGTTTGTACCTTGTACTCTACTTTATTGTGCGTAGTTGTATGGGATCATAAGCTAGTTAAAAGCTATTATGCTACTGTGTTGTCCTAAATAAATCCATGCCCTTGTTTAACAAAGGCTTTAAGAGAAGAACATGCTGTTGCTCCCTATCAATTATTTTCGCTATCTCCAAATCACTTTTCAAAATCCATTTGAATGTCTTTACAATTCGAAGCGATTATGTTGTCATTTTGGAGAAGTAATTGTTCCCTGAAATGTAAGACCAAGAATCATGAGCATTTTTATGAGCGATTATTTGTTGAAACAAATTTTGGGGTTGGGGAATTCCTGCAAAGCCAGGATTGAGTAAGCCGGGAGGAGGTGGAACAAATTTTGAGAGTCTTCAGCAATTAAGAGCTAAGACTGACAACCAATTGGGTCCCTGAAGAAAATGGGCGCCAGAATTTGTTCTCCAAGATATCCTATTCCAAATATCCCACTAGGGCAACAGAATAAATCCATCAATAGGAATGAGAATTCAATTTCAATGGACTGGAGATGGAGGTCAGCCTCTTTCATTCAGTAATTGTTCCCGTATTGGTCTCTCTTTGAGCCTTCAATGCTGCATCCCTAATAACTCTGTTATTACTGTTTGCTATGTTCTGCAGTTACCTTCAAAATGGGTCATATGAATGTTCATCAACATCGAGGATCTCGTAAAACTCGGCGATTTCATGGCTGACCACTTTCTCGGTTCTAATGGAGGTTGGGACAGCTTCCATGCATATTTGTTTTATTTCGGTGGCTCTCTATGCAGTGCTGTTGATCTATGTCAGGTTTGTGTATTGCATGGATTGCATCTACAACAATATTTATGGCTGGATGAAAAATTGAAACATGTTATTGATAGTGAGCACATATTGTCTTTCTCTAGTTAAATCACATCTTTCAGCTGCAAACTCCGTACTTAATTTTGATAAAAAATTAATTTATAAATATGATGCAATCAGAGAAAAGCTAGTAGGTAGCCAATCTCAATGGTCCTGCTTTTAAATGCTCAGCACACCTTGCGATGATCTTAGACGGAACATTTTGCAATTCCAAACTTGAACTGTGAACACTCTGGAATCCTGGACTGCATCAATCTAAGAATTATGTGTTCGGTGCTTTTAGTAAACATCTCTGAATCTGATGCTTATTGAGCTATTTCTGAAAGATCAGAATCATAGCAGGGTAGTAAGAAAGTAGTTACACGCTAATGGTGCCAACTGTACTATTTTCCCCTTTGAGTTCTCAAGATTGATTATTGCTGCAAATCACTATCTGTTATTTGATTTTGGTAGGCCAAGGTTTCTTCTTCCACTCCAATGCAAGCAGTATTATCAATAACTCATTAAAAAAACTAAACATGTGGGTACACCTTTTTTCAGTTTTTTATTTGTCATTCCTTATTATGTCAAATGTACCCACAATTTTCTTGGTATTCTGCAGCTCACTGCTGTGCACAATTTTTCTTGATGAATTAATTTTGCAATTGTGATCTTGATTTTTTTGAGGAACATACAGTAGGTAGAAATGCCTACTGCAATATTGTCATCTTGATTTGGGTGCATGATCCACTAATAAAACTTTAAAGGTATGCATTAAATAGTTTGTATGCATTACCTTTTGCAAGGGTAGTTTCTGTGCATCATTTCTCGTGAAACAGTCATAGTTTCCTACTTTGTCATTGACGAGGTTCTACCTCGGCAATGCCCAAGTTTAGGGCTTATGTTTATGGAGAGCAAGGGGTGTAACGGTGATCTCGTCGACTAACAAGGACTAGGGGACACAAGTTTACCCAGGTTCAAGGCCCTCCAGGAGGTAATACCACTACGTCCTGCTCTAGATGTTTGTATCGATGATGATTACAGAGAGGCCGATGAGGCTATGGTGCGCAGATTGGATCTGGCGAGTGCGTATGAGATGGCTTCTCCTTCCCGGCTCCCCCTCCTAGTCCTTTATATGTAGGAGGCTAGGTCTCGGGCATGGAGTCCAGGTTGGTTACAACAGATCAACAGAATTAGGAATCTCTAGATTATATTCCTTGTCTTGAGCCACAATTCTAGGTACTCGGGCTTCATGGACCCCAGTGGGCCTTCGGATGGGCTTCATGCTGGGCCGCAGAGGGTATATGAAGGATGAGGACCCAGCAGGTCATTCCCTCGTCAGTCATAGTTTTCTACTTTTCTTAACAGCTACTCTTGCAAGGTAGAAAACTAACCTGCTTTGTTTTCACAAGAAGGTACCCTGAATCCTGATACTAACCTGCTTTGTTTTCTGCATTTTTCAGACAATGGCATCCTGGACGGGGGAGGAAAAATGTTTCAAGCTTTGGTGGTGGCTAAAATTATTGATTATATATTCAGATGAGTTTTCATGTTCTTTTCTGCTCTGCAGCCATTTCTTTGTATTTGAATGCTTTTCAGTAATGGAGGAAGAGGAAAATACATCCCTTTAGTTTGATAATAATTCTAGTTAGCCAATATACTTTACTTATGCAGAAGGAATTCATAGTAGAGTTGACAAGGAAAATGACTTTTTTTCAAGAAAAAACATAAAAGTGTGAGATTGGTTCCTTGTTGAGAACAAGCATGCAACGATGCAGTTTGGTTTTTAGTGTTCGCAATTCGGTATCACTGAAGTGCTACATGCCAGTGAAATTAAAATTTGGCCATTGTTGACGGTAGTAAAGTGCTTGCTCTGTTTACATGGCTGAACTTGTTAATAAACTTTAAAGGTAACAAAAACTGTGCTGGCCATGTTCCAATAGGTCATTCTGCTTAATTCTTGAACTTACATTAAAGGAACTATCAGTTGTGCATCTAGTGTGTGCTACTCCTTGACTGTTTTCTGGGAACAAAACGCACACATCACTGGTGAACACATTCTATACTGCACATAAAACTGTATGATGGATTTCTATACAGGTTTGGGAATTTTTGGCAAGTCATGTTGTTCTCCTTTGTGCCCTTGCCGCCTGATCATCAATAGCTTTATTATCACTTATCTGCTAGGGAAGTCAAAGGACTATCTGTACTTATTATTGGTTTCCCTTAGCATCCTTCGGTGTTTGGCTAGTTACTCATCATGGGAGGGTGTGAGACATGTTTGTCAAACGTACTGTTTTTATTTGTTTACAAACCAAAAGTGTACTTATTAGAGAAATTGCCTTTGCAATATGATAGTAGCTAATGGAACTGTCAGAAAACTAATCAGTATGTTGCATCAGAGAGTTGCTGAGTTAGTGTCTGCTTACTGAGATATATTATTTTGCAGTTAACTGGTTGCATTCAGTTAATAATCTGATTATACTTACGCAGTAATTACTCCAGTAATTAATATCTGTTCCTTCTTCAGTAGTTCTCCAGTGAATTAATTATGGGTTTGTTGTTTTTCCCTTCAAGTAGCTTTCCTGGTGCAAAGAAAATCGGATAATTGGAAAACCTTGATGTTCTCTGCAGTTTGGCTGTTTGGGCCCCAAGTTATTTTCTTCATATGAACTTTTGCCAAGAAATTGAATTACATGCTTACTATAACCTTGCTACACCAGATTGCTTGTTGATATGTCCCCCTATCATCTCATTGATTATTTGATATCATTGAAAAGTGACCTGAGCTCTTTATGGATTTAGTGAGGCAATGTTTATAATACAACAATATTTGGGTACTACAGGTGCTTACATGTTAGGAGTTCTTTGATCGGGCTTGGCTGCTAAGGTACTACCATGCTTGCCCAGATAGTAGTTTCTCTACTTTGTCAACAAATGGAGAGTGCTGAAATATGATCAATTTCTGTTGTTATATGAGAAACCAATGGATGGACAATAAAGCATACTGATGGTCTGTTTTGAAAATTTCTTAACAGATCATGTGTTACTGAGAAACAGTTAATTAGATTCCACAATCTTGGTTATATGGATGTTTGTTAGTAACATCATATTCAGGGCTATGCAGCCACGCGCAGTGAGCTTGGCTAGTAAAATTCATGGTCTTTCATAATTTATATGCATCTGCTCTTGTGGCAAATTAAGCATCAGCACATAATCTCATTTTCTGTTTTGTTTTTCTTTCTAAAAGAAATGATTTCTGTGAACAACATGTTCACCTCTGGGGACGTAGACGGTACATGGCATAATAGCTTTGCACATATGAGCAGCATGGTATAGATGTCATTCAGAAATGGTACCTGGAGTCCTGGATTATACCCACAAATCGAATTCGATTCGTGTTTATATTTGGGATGAGTTTTGATGCTTAAAATATCATTGGACATGCCACTGAGGTTTATATACTACCTGTATTTTCTGAATTGGATGGTTCTTGAAACTTCGGCCACCTCACTCTGAATTGTTGCGATCGGCCCGTTGTGATTCAGTCAAATTGCCAAGTCCTGCTATAAGTTGTGAAGAACACGAGTCCTGGTCGGTCAAAGATTCATGGTGGTGATCAATGATATTAAAGTCTCTGATTTCTGGGATTCGAGAATTTATGCTCAAAATAGGTTTGCACACTGTTTAGCAAAGTCGTCAAGGGAACTTGGTAGTACTGGCACTGGTGTTATGTATAATCAAGCTACTGGCTTTGTTTTTGGAACTCGTGAGTTCTGATTGTAATCCTTATATTGAGTAATGAAACTCTCGTTTCACCGAAAACCTGCCGACTAAAGCAACAAAGTTTTTCTTTTGGGCAGTAATGCAGTCTCCGCCGTTGGATGTTATTTGAACGCCTCAGCCCTGTAGTCTGAAATAGTGTGTCTGAGAATAGATTCAGAGCCAAAGCTGGGTTGGACAATCCGAAATATTCTCTCTGTTCCTAAACATAAATAATACTACCTTTGTCCTAAGTCAAACTTCTTCAATTTTGACCAAATTTATAAAAAATCCACTAAAAACTACAATATAAAATGAATATACTATGAATATATATAAAGCGTGACAGATTTAATAAAACTTATTTACAGTTCTAAATGCTGGTAGATTTTTCTATAAATTTAATCAAACTTGAAGAAATTGCACTTAAAACAAAACTAGAACTTCTTATATTTAGAAATGAAGGTAGTAACTATTAATAGATTAATAATGCATATATTTGGCCGAAGTAAAACGCAACTATTAAACTATTGCTCCCTCCGACCGGTATTACTTGTCTCAAATTTGTCCAAATATAGATGTATCTATGTGTAAAAAGTGTCTAGATACATGTAATATTTCGACAAGTAATTCCGGCCGGAGTAATAGTTTATTTAGTTTTGTTTTGCAAGGAAAACAGATCTGAAAACGTTATGATGAATTTAGGATCAAGTGATACATGAGTTCTTGAGAAGGATGAAATAAAACGTCGGTGGCCCTAGCAACATAAGATGCCTAAACTTCGGTTTATCCACGACGATTCTCTATATTTGTTCAAAAAATAATCCTGGTAGGTCAATTTCGTATTGTATTCGAATGTTGATAAAATGAATACATCTTTTTCTCGAGCCCCCATTTTCCATCACTCGTGTCATCATTCTTATGTCGGTGCAGCTATTGTACTCTCCCTGCACTCCGCAAAATCGGTGTCCAACATGTTGAGCCACGAAGCACTACTACCGGTACGATTTCCCTTTCGACCATCCCTGTAAGCCAAAGGCAAAGCATTAACCATGTTTGTGAGATTGTACGTGAACTCTACATCATAAATGCTTTGTTTACTCGAAAGCATGTCATGCACCGGGGGTTGTGGTGTTACCCTCTAAAGAAGCATCGAAAAACTTTATCTACTCCCTCCATTTCATAATATAAAGCATAAAAGTTTTTCTTAAGACAAGATTTTGATAAAAAAAATTACTATGATAAAATATGGTTTATATGACAGGATCACTAGATTCGTTATTAAAAATACGTATTAATAGTTGTGACACCATATCTCACAAGCCACATATTGAAGAATAATTCTTGATCAAATGTGCTAACAAAAGTTAAGACACTTTATATTATGATACTCCATATTATAGACCTGAGGGGGTGCATAGTTTTAACTCTAAATTCAAAACACAAGACCAAAAAGTAACAAAAAAGACACCTTCAAAAAAAAAGTAACAAAAAGACAAACCTAAGGTCGTGAATAGGACTAATCCATCATCTGACATTTGCCAAGATCTGGCTATTGTGCGCAATCCATTTTGGACAGGCTACAATTCACACGCGACCTGTCCTTTTCTGTTTATTATACCGCCTCGAGTCCCTCCTGACCCCCTTCGTCCTCGTCCTTACTTTGCATCTCCGTGTTGCGGCGGCGGCCTGAAATCCACCAGCCCACGCTTCCACCGGAGGACGCCTGGAGTTCTCTTCCGCCCAATTGGACTAGCGTGGAGCGTAGATCCGTCCGGGATAAGGTAACTTATTTCGTTCCTGAAACCCTAACGTACTTCGATTGATCCGGTCTTCTCTTTGGTGTGCGCAATCTGATCTATAATTGTCTCATTCCGCGATGGGTTCTCTAATTCATCCATTTCATTTTTGCGGCTAGATTTGGCATTGAGGGAGGAAATCCGATCCGAAAATGGGGTGGTTCCGGGCCGCGTCCGGGTTAGCCCGGGTGGCGCTGCGAAGGAACCTGTCGCGTGTCCCGGCGAGCCCATTCGCCGGACCCGCGCCGCGGTACTTCCACTCGACGCGTCCCCGGCGGTTCGCGGCGCCGGAGCCCCGCGCCGTGCCGCTGTCGCGCCTCACCGACAGCTTCCTCGATGGGACGAGCAGCGTGTACCTCGAGGAGCTGCAGAGGGCATGGGAGGCGGATCCGAACTCCGTTGACGAGTCGTGGGACAATTTCTTCCGCAACTTTGTCGGGCAGGCCTCCACCTCTCCCGGCATATCCGGGCAGACGATCCAGGAGAGCATGAGGCTGCTGCTGCTCGTGCGGGCGTACCAGGTGAGTGGGCACTTGAAGGCGAAGCTCGATCCTCTTGGCCTGGAGGAGCGACCGGTTCCAGATGTTCTGGACCCGGCGTTCTACGGGTTCTCTGAGGCTGATTTGGATCGGGAGTTCTTCCTCGGGGTGTGGAAAATGGCTGGTTTCTTGTCAGATAATCGTCCTGTGCAAACACTTCGTTCCGTTGTGGAACGTCTGGAGCAGGCATACTGTGGTACGATTGGATACGAATACATGCACATACCTGATCGCGAAAAGTGCAACTGGCTAAGGGAGAGGATAGAGACAGTTAACCCCAGAGAGTACACCTATGATCGCCGTCAAGTCATGCTGGATAGGCTCATCTGGAGCACACAGTTTGAGAATTTCTTGGCACAGAAATGGACAACTGCAAAACGGTTCGGCCTCGAAGGTGCCGAGACACTGATTCCTGGCATGAAGGAGATGTTTGACAGGGCAGCTGATCTTGGTGTAGAGAGTATTGTCATAGGGATGCCACACAGAGGCAGGTTGAATGTCTTGGGAAACGTCGTACGGAAGCCCTTGCGACAGATCTTCAGCGAGTTTAGTGGCGGCACCAAGCCTGTCAATGAAGGGGAGGGCTTGTATACAGGGACTGGCGATGTTAAGTACCATCTAGGTACTTCATACGATAGGCCTACCAGGGGCGGGAAACATATCCATCTATCATTGGTCGCAAATCCAAGTCATTTGGAAGCAGTCGATCCTGTTGTTGCCGGGAAGACCAGAGCAAAGCAGTACTATTCTAATGATCTTGACAGGACCAAGAATCTTGGGGTGCTGTTGCATGGTGATGGAAGCTTCTCAGGCCAGGGTGTTGTATACGAGACCCTGCATCTCAGTGCCCTTCCAAATTACAGTACCGGTGGGACAATTCATATTGTGGTCAACAATCAGGTTGCATTCACCACTGATCCATTGTCAGGGAGGTCTTCACAGTATTGCACAGACGTAGCCAAAGCATTGGATGCTCCAATTTTCCACGTGAACGGTGATGACTTGGAGGCAGTGGTTCATACCTGTGAGCTTGCTGCTGAGTGGAGGCAAACATTTCATTCTGATGTGGTGGTGGATATTGTGTGCTACCGTCGTTTCGGGCATAATGAGATTGATGAGCCCTCCTTCACCC
Organism: Brachypodium distachyon; assembly: GCF_000005505.3. NCBI lineage: Eukaryota > Viridiplantae > Streptophyta > Magnoliopsida > Poales > Poaceae > Brachypodium > Brachypodium distachyon. The sequence goes on from NC_016135.3 coordinate 10,886,526, forward strand.
AGCCTAAAATGTACAAGGTAAGCCCACCCCTCACACGATTATGATCTCTCATGATTTATATACATTTCATTCTGCCCTTGTTTGAGTTCAGCAATAATTGACTTATCACTTGAGTAATGATATCCCTGATATTGTGCTAGTTTATCAACTAGTGGACAAAGTTGTTAGACACTAGTATTTCACTTATCTTTTATTGTAATGGAAGAAGTAAAACAATTTCCATTAGTAAGCCATAGCATTGATTCTGCATAATCAAATAGTGGTATTATCCATGTAACATTTATACTTCTACAGTTTTAAAATTCGTTCTATTTGCATCAGGTCATTAGGAACCATCCAAGTGCGCTTGAGATATATCAAAAGCAGATGTTAGAATCAGGGAAGCTCTCCAAGGAAGACATTGACAAGTTACACACGAAAGTCAACACCATACTGAATGAGGAATTCAAAAAAAGCAAAGATGATATCCCCAACAAGAGGGACTGGCTTTCAGCTTACTGGACTGGGTTTAAGTCACCAGAACAGATTTCGCGTGTCCGAAACACCGGGTAAAGGATTTTTCTAGCTTTGTTTACAATGTTTTCCATCCACATTTTGTGTATGTATAACAATGTAATGCATGTGTAACCATGCAGTGTCAAACCAGAGATTCTAAAGCGTGTTGGTGAAGCCATGACCACTCTGCCAGAAAATTTCAAGCCTCACAGGGCTGTCAAGAAGATTTTTGATCTGCGTCGCCAGATGATTGAGACTGGGGAGGGTATTGACTGGGCAGTGGGTGAAGCACTTGCTTTTGCAACTCTTATAATTGAGGGGAACCATGTCAGGTTAAGTGGCCAGGATGTTGAGAGGGGAACATTCAGCCATCGCCATTCTGTCGTCCATGACCAAGAAACTGGACAGCACTACTGTCCGCTTGATAATCTTGTCATGAACCAAAATGAGGAACTATTTACTGTAAGCAACAGGTATGATTTGTGATCTGCTGCTAATTTGTTCAGTTAGGGGTCCACATTGGTTACTCCAGTTGATTCTTTAGAAGGAAACTTGAAATCACCATAACCAGATGACTTAAACCCGTATCAGCTAGTTCAGGTATGATGTTGCTTTTATGTTCCACATAGTGAGAGACTGCATATCTGTATATGCAATAAAAACTTAAGGAAAAAACATGATCCGCTAGTGATCATGTTTTGACAGTGGACATATGGCTCTGACCAATTATGCTTGTTATTACCACAGCTCTAGGAAGGATAATTGACCCTGCCTTCTTTTTGTTTCTAAGAATGCTTAGAACATAGCAAACTTGGTCCGTTGTTAATTTATACTGAAGATTTAATTTGGGATGCCAAACCTTTGACCTTAGAGTTGTACTACTAAATTACTAGCGTTGCCTGCTGATTCATTGTCATTGCAGTTTGTCACACGATACGTTTCTTACAGATGCACGTAATATCAGCGCATTATAAGTACTGAAATGATCTATATGAGGAGAAAGTAACTAAGGAAACATCATCAGTACTTAGATGGAAAAATGGTCTTATTGTGCCAAAATAACTCAGAGATGTATAAGTCTGCATGATTGATTTTGTTGGTTTAGAATACTGGTTTCGACATTCTCATAATTTTCTTGAACTGTTAAAACTCCTGAAGCAGAAGAAGAAATTTTGAACCTGTGTTTTATATTCTCTTAACAGATCAAATTAGTAATTTCAGATAGAAACTACTAGGGGTAACTTCTACTGAGTGGTCATATTGTATGTAAAAAGATAGGCAGTTCCTGACTTCATCGCTCCTTGCATGCCCCTTTTATGGTTGATCTGGCTTTGTTTATTATGACCTGATGTGTGCTAGCATTTTAACAGTTCCCTGTCAGAATTTGCTGTTCTTGGTTTTGAGTTGGGTTATTCAATGGAGAACCCAAACTCGCTGGTATTATGGGAAGCACAGTTTGGTGATTTTTCAAATGGAGCTCAAGTGATATTTGATCAGTTCATTAGTAGCGGGGAGGCAAAATGGCTCCGCCAGTCCGGGCTTGTCGTTTGCCTTCCTCATGGATATGATGGTCAGGGACCTGAACATTCTAGTGCAAGAATGGAACGCTTCCTTCAGGTATAATTTTGCTTCACCTGCAAAGATGTGGGCCCGACTATCTCTTCTGTATGAAGTAGTTGTATTATATCTGGACATAAAAGGAACATTGATGTGAGCTCTTACTGTTAATTGGCTCTTGCACATTTTACTACGACATGCATGTACAGCATCATAACTGCCAGAATTATGCACTATAATCTACATTCTCTTTAATATTCTGATATCATTTGCCAATGATACTTAACTGTAACCATATACCAGTAAAAGATTGTACTCCTATTTCTTCATTTGCATGCTTTATGTTTTTCCTGTTATCACGACCTAGCAAGTAGGAAGGTAAATATCCTAGCCTATATGAAGTAGAACTACATTGTGCATAATGGCTCAGCATATTGTATTTTACTAGCTCTACTTTTGATTAGAAGGTAGAAACTACATCTGGGATCTGGCTGATGGATTTCAGTGTACTCACTGGTTGTATTTCACATCATGTGAGCCTGTAGTCATGGACATTTACACTCCCCCACTATCGATATGCTAAATTGCATGTTAAAATATATAGATGCACTCATGCACATATGCAGAATTGAGAAGTTGTGTAAGCAGGAGAAAAAAATTACTGGGCCATGTGCGTTTTAGACACTAGTGCCTTTTTTTTTACCTATATTTTTTTATGAACATCAGCAATTATATTGCAGATGAGTGATGATAACCCTTATGTTATCCCTGAGATGGATTCAACAACGAGGAAGCAAATCCAGCAGTGCAATTTGCAGGTTGTGAATGTCACAACTCCTGCAAACTATTTCCATGTTCTGCGTCGCCAGGTGAAAATCTTGATACCTTTTTTGGTTTCTCCCCTTCTGACCTGCACAACCATCTTAGGGTGCATAAACATCTCTCTTTTTTTTTCCAGATACACCGGGACTTCCGAAAGCCTTTAATTGTGATGTCTCCAAAGAATCTCCTTCGTCACAAGGAATGCAAATCCAGTCTGTCTGAATTCGATGATGTTGCCGGACACCCTGGATTTGATAAGCAAGGGACACGCTTCAAGCGTCTGATAAAAGACCGGAACGATCATAAGGACCTTGAGGAGGGAATCAACCGTTTAGTTCTTTGTTCTGGAAAGGTATATTATGCCACACTTCCTGATGGCAGTATTTTCAGAAGAGTTGCAAATTCACCTCTTTAGACAGCCCTTTTTATAACTAACTTCCTATTATCCAGGTGTACTATGAATTGGATGAAGAAAGAAAGAAATCGGATCGCAATGATGTTGCTATATGTAGAGTTGAGCAGCTGTGTCCATTCCCCTATGACCTTATTCAGCGCGAGTTGAAGAGATACCCAAGTATGTTAAAAAATGCCTTCGGTCAAATATTTCCCTGAAGTTGCTACTAGAGTACTCTTTTTTTCTGTGTGAACACATCATAGTTTTTAAAGTGGTATGGCGAGCAGTGGCGACACCCCCTTTTATAACGCCTATGGCATGTGGCGAGAAGACTTCATGGACACATACTAACTTAGTATGGCAGGCAAATTAAATTACAGCACTCACTCGCTACCAAATTAAGTCACAACTCGCAACTTAGCCTAGTATAACCCTGTGCAAATACATAGAAAACAGCTGCAGAAAGTCTCAGGCTCTCAGCCTCGCACAAAATGAACCAAGGAAAACAGGCCTATACGGACGCCACAGACCAGTTTCTGTCGCGAGGCCCAAGGCGATACTCTGGAGGGGCGCCACATTGTTACAACGACATTACAATGACGGTATAGCGCCGGCTTGAAAACCATGAAACAAACAAAAGCCGTTCATGTCATTGCCTTGGGTAGAGCAATCTGGAGTACTCTTTTTTGCATGCCAATCTGATATTTGTTTGGATAGCATGGGAGCATGCAAGGCAAACAGGTATACAGAACACGGGAGGAAAGATGCAAATGGAAAATATATTTCAGATGAAAAATTATTTGATGAAATATGATGCCCACTTTTATTTGTGATGTGGTTCCTTGATCTTAAATAAGGGTATAGAACAATAGATAACTCACCAGTGACGTAGTGTACCTGTTTATCATTAGTTAAATAGGATACTCATTCCAGTTATAAAATGTTTTTCTGTTGAGCAATAAGCTGGCAGTAATGAGAACACTTTCATATTGTTTGCTTTAGTGAACTTTAGTAAACAATAAAATAAACTCATATCATCTTTGTGTTTCTATTCTGCAGATGCCGAGATTGTTTGGTGCCAAGAAGAACCGATGAACATGGGGGCATATACCTACATCAACCCTCGCCTGCTGACTGCGATGAGAGCGCTTGGCCGTGGCACCATAGAGGATATCAAGTATGCCGGAAGGGCCCCTTCTGCAGCCACCGCTACAGGTTTCTATTCTGTCCATGGGCAGGAGCAAACCGAGCTCGTGCAGAAGGCACTGCAGCGAGACCCTATCAAGTGTCCGTTTTGAATCCGTAGATGCTCCGAATAGCCATCAGAATCTCTTGAGTTTGGTGAATAATCGTTTTGGATGTATGGTACGGCACGTTATAAACGGTCTGAGGTCCATCTTGGACAGCAATTTTGTTTTCTGCATCGAAGTTTTCATTTCTGAGCTTGGTTCCGCTGCACCCATGAACAGGTAGCGAAATAAGCTTCATCACCACATTCTAATATTTTCTTAGACACGCCACATTGTGAGATTTACCTTGACATTGTAATAACAAAGGGTGCATCTTCTACTAATAACAAAGGAGTATATTAGTAGAAGGTGCATCCTTTGTTATTTTACTACACTCGGACAACAAAATTTTGGGTTCTTCAAAGTGCTTCTCATAAAATTTTGGTGTTCCATAGGTATGCCACTCTGGTTTTTCATTGGATGATTCTTGAAACTTGCTTTCAGTGATCTGTGATGTGAACTCGGGTCAGCAAATTGGGGTATTCGATAACACGGCCTCTTCAATGGATTGTGTTTGTTTGTGTTAATTTTACGATTTGAGTATAGTAGTTTTGATACTTCGAATGGCATTCTCCGTGCACGCTAAGTGTAACCATTCTACGGCTTGAGAGTTACACTAAAGGTACCACTTTTAACGATTTTTATGAGCAAAATGCATGGCTTGAAAATTATAGCAAAAACGCTTACAAGTTATGTGCAACTAAGATAAAGAAATACGTTTGCTCGGCCTAGACGCTGAGTTGGCACATCAACATAGACAGAATGACCCGTAATAGGGGCAATGCCAACAATGCAAAAGGGCCCCTCAAATGCTTCGCCTTGACCATTATCTCCTTAGCCACTTCTTGATCGTGATGCGGTAGCCAGTGGAGAAGATGATGGCGTCTAAAGCGTGTCGCTCACCGCCGCAAATTCCACCATGTTGCCATCTCTCCATGACCGGTAACACCTAGATCTGGTTGGTCTTGCTCTTGTTGCATGTGCCGACGTCGATTGATCGGGCACACGTTGCTTTGGAGTTCTCGGCAAAGGGCCCAAGAACGGGTCGCGGGAGGTCGTAGTTGAAAGATCGAAAGATAGGTACGGTCGGTGAGGGAGTGGTGAATATCCGACTAACAAAATTTACTTTTTTTTTTTCATTTTTATGGGATACAAGTATTAATACATGGTTCACTAAAACATCTAAACGATGAACACCCCTAATATGATGCAATAGCCGAAGCACGAGCACAAGTAATAGATAATCAATTGAAACTTGCTTGGTAGTCGAAGCACAAGATAAACAATTAAATTTAGCAAGTAAGTAACGGGCAAGAATGATATCACAGGGGGAGACGAAAATTTTATCGAAGTTCCACTTACTGGGGTCAGTATACGTCTCCGTTTGGAGGAGTGCTCTACCACAAAGGTAGAGGCGCCACAAAGGCTCACTCTATTCTCCAACTCACCACACCACAAAGGTGGGATAAGCTTTCACAATACCACAAAGGTGAGGTGAGTTCCACTAGTGGCTTTCTTGAGCGTGAACGCCGAACCCTTACAAACAAGGAGAATCCTCAAGCACCTCCTCACAAGATTGGAAGTCTTGAAAAGACACCTTCAGTTAGGAATCCCAAAATCCCAAAGTAACAAAATCCACAAAGAAAACAAGGGGAATCAACTTTTCAATTTGGTGAAACCCTAAATCAAGATCTTCTCCTTCAATCCTCAAAGAATCAAGAGTGGGGAAGCACTAGTGAGGGAGATCTAGGAATTTGAAACTCTTGTATTTGGGGGAGAGAGGAATAGCTCGGTGGAGAGGAAGTCCCAAGGAAGGGGACGACTCCTATTTAAAGGGCGTCTCAAGATCTGACCGTTAAGTGAATTTTGCGCAACCGGGTGGTAGAGAGGTAGCAGAGAGGTACTACCGCCAACGGGCGGTAGTACTGCTCCGGTACCACCCCACTACCGCTAGAAGACAGTAGCGTTTAGGTGTGGTTCCGGTACGGGGACGGAACTACCGGCCCCGGTACTAACGGCATAGATAGAGCCGCACTGCCGCACTAGAGACATTTAGACACTAATCTCTTAGGCTAAGATTATGAGGTGATCTCTCTCCCACTTAGGAAACGGCTTTATGTGGGTGCAAATAGTACAATTGTGTACCTGAAGTTGATTCACCCAAACCTTTCCCATGTGGACTCCTTTTTAATAGTACGGATTTTCTACGACTCAATATAAATAAAAAGCCGTAAATCCTTCTACGCTTCTTTCCTTTTTGAGAGCAACGAACCTTCTTGTGCCATTTGATCTCACATCTGAAACACTCAAGCACACGGTTAGTCCACGAGTCATGTTGTCATTAACACCAAAACACTTAGGAATCAAAATGCCCTTTCAGTAGTTGGCGGTGTCATTGCTAGAGACTCGGTGGCACATGAGCAGCCCTAGCTTCTCGATGGGGAGGACTTGGGTGGAGCGTCGAGGTTGTCCGTGGGAGCGAAGGAGCGACAGCCAATGGGGTAGATCCTCATGTTGAGCATGCCCAGGACAACGTCTGGTGCTGGGCGCCGCTAGGAGGAGCCCAAAGGCCTTGTTCAGGCGGACTAATGTTAGAGTGTGGTTCATATAGAGGCGGCGTGACTTGTAATGGTGGATGACCAGCATGTTGAGTGCCGTCACTTGCATTGCCTATTCTGGTAAGCCGTGCCGCGACGTTCGTACTGGTGTGTATAGAAATAGATAAGTTGTGGCACGACTAGGGCAACTAGCCCGAGACGAAGCAAACACGTCCAAAAATTCAAATTTTGCCATTTAGCCCTTCAAAAAAAATATACATGAACATTCTGTAAAAGAAAACAACCTATTTTCGTGCCAAAATATCTTGCCACAGGCCCACGAGCCATTTTGTATGAGAGTGCAAGCATAATTTTTTCTCACCACGGATGCGCATAATTTGCAACATGTAAACGTGTTTGCTACTCCGTACAATTTTCGTGTACATTGGTCAATCATTATCCTCGATTTTTATTAACGCACATTCTTGTATGCGAAAATCACCCGGAAAATGTCAAATACACCGCCGCACGGCCGCAGTCCGTGACCTGACCTGACCTCCTTCTTCTGGTCCTTCCTTTCTCATCTAGTCATCTTCCCTTTTCGACGGCGTCCTGGAAGGAATCCTCCTGCCCCCGTTCCACCGAAGGACGCCTGGAGAGTTCTCCTCCTCCGGCCTACTGGACTAGCTCGGAGTGTAGATCCATCCGGAATTGGGTAATTTCTTTGGTTGCTGAAGCCCTAAAGTACTTCGATCGATCCGGTCTTCTCTTTGGTGTGCGCAATTTAATCGAATTCTCTCTTCCTGCGACGGAATTCTCCAATCCGTCCTCTTTTTCTTTTGCGGCTAGGTTTGGCGTTGAGAGGGGAAATTCGATCCGGAAATGGGGTGGTTCCGGGCCGCGTCGGGTTTAGCCCGGGTGGCGCTGCGAAGGAACCTGTCTCGTGTCCCGGCGAGCCCGTTCGCCGGCCCCGCGCCGCGGTACTTCCACTCGACGCGTCCCCGGCGATTCGCTGCGCCAGAGCCCCGCGCCGTGCCGCTGTCGCGCCTCACCGACAGCTTCCTCGATGGGACGAGCAGCGTGTACCTCGAGGAGCTGCAGCGGGCGTGGGAGGCTGACCCCAGCTCCGTTGATGAGTCGTGGGACAACTTCTTCCGCAACTTTGTCGGGCAGGCCGCCACCTCTCCTGGTATATCCGGGCAGACGATCCAGGAGAGCATGAGGCTGCTGCTGCTCGTGAGGGCGTACCAAGTGAGTGGGCACATGAAGGCGAAGCTCGATCCTCTTGGGCTGGAGGAGCGACCGGTTCCAGATGTTCTGGACCCGGCATTCTACGGGTTCTCTGAGGATGATTTGGATCGGGAGTTCTTCCTTGGGGTTTGGAAGATGGCTGGTTTCTTGTCGGAGAATCGCCCTGTGCAAACACTTCGTTCTGTTGTTGAACGTCTGGAGCAGGCGTACTGTGGCACCATCGGTTACGAGTACATGCACATACCTGATCGCGAAAAGTGCAACTGGCTGAGGGAGAGGATCGAGACAGTTAACCCCAGGGAGTACACCTATGATCGTCGCCAGGTCATGCTAGATAGGCTTATCTGGAGCACACAGTTTGAGAATTTCTTGGCACAGAAGTGGACAACTGCAAAACGGTTCGGCCTCGAAGGTGCCGAGACACTGATTCCTGGCATGAAGGAGATGTTTGACAGGGCAGCTGATCTTGGTGTCGAGAGTATTGTCATAGGGATGCCTCACAGGGGCAGGCTGAATGTCTTGGGAAACGTCGTGCGGAAGCCCTTGCGACAGATCTTCAGCGAGTTTAGCGGCGGCACCAAGCCTGTCAATGAAGGGGAGGGCTTGTATACAGGGACTGGCGATGTTAAGTACCATCTAGGTACTTCATACGATAGGCCTACCAGGGGCGGGAAACATATCCATCTATCATTGGTTGCAAATCCAAGTCACTTGGAAGCTGTCGATCCGGTTGTTGCCGGAAAGACCAGAGCAAAACAGTACTATTCTAATGATCTTGACAGGACCAAGAATCTTGGGGTGCTGTTGCATGGTGACGGAAGCTTCTCAGGGCAGGGTGTTGTATTCGAGACCCTTCATCTCAGTGCCCTTCCGAACTACACCACTGGTGGGACAATTCATATTGTGGTCAATAATCAGGTTGCCTTCACCACTGATCCAATGTCAGGGAGATCTTCACAGTATTGCACGGATGTTGCCAAAGCATTGGATGCTCCAATTTTCCATGTGAATGGTGATGACTTGGAGGCAGTGGTTCACACGTGTGAGCTTGCTGCCGAGTGGAGGCAAACATTTCATTCTGATGTAGTCGTGGATATTGTGTGCTACCGTCGTTTCGGGCATAATGAGATTGATGAGCCCTCCTTCACCCAGCCTAAAATGTATAAGGTAATCCCCTCCACCCCCATGCACAATCATTTTGATGATGATCTGACTTGATTCTATATATGTGTTTGGTTTAGCTCTTCCTTTGTTGATTCCAGCGATAGTATATCTTTTGAGTAATGATATGCCTGAGCTTAGTATTCCACTTAGCTGACATTGGTATGCAGAAGTAGGACAATTACCATAAGTGAGCAATAGCATTGATCCTGCACAATTGAATAGTGATATTATCCATGTAACATGTATCCTTTTATACATCTGTAAGGTTCTTTCCTTTTGCATCAGATTATTAGGAACCATCCAAGTGCGCTTGAGATATATCAAAAACAACTATTAGAATCCGGGAAGCTCTCCAAGGAAGACATTGACAAGCTACACAAGAAGGTCAGCACCATACTGAATGAGGAATTCCAAAAAAGCAAAGACGATATCCCCAACAAGAGGGATTGGCTTTCAGCTTACTGGACTGGATTTAAGTCCCCAGAACAGATTTCACGTATACGAAATACCGGGTAACTGATTCTTCCCTTCCAGCTTGATTGTTTCCAATGTTTACATCCACATTTTATGTAAGTATATGTGATGTAATGCATGTGTAACGATGCAGTGTCAAGCCAGAGATTCTAAAACGTGTTGGAGAAGCCATGACCACTCTGCCAGAAACTTTCAAGCCTCACAGGGCTGTCAAGAAGATTTTTGATCTGCGTCGCCAGATGATTGAGACTGGTGAAGGCATTGACTGGGCAGTGGGTGAAGCACTTGCTTTTGCAACTCTTATAGTTGAGGGGAACCATGTCAGGTTAAGTGGCCAGGATGTTGAGAGGGGTACATTCAGCCACCGCCATTCTGTCATTCATGACCAGGAAACTGGAGAGCAGTACTGCCCGCTTGATAATCTGGTCATGAACCAAAATGAGGAACTATTTACTGTAAGCAACAGGTATGAATTTGTCTGCCGACTTGTTCAGTTTGGGGTGCACTTGGGTTACTTCATTTAACATTTTAGAAGGAAACATGAAATCACCATAACCTGATCCGCTTGATAATCTGGTCATGAACCAAAATGAGGAACTATTTACTGTAAGCAACAGGTATGAATTTGTCTGCCAACTTGTTCAGTTTGGGGTGCACTTGGGTTACTTCATTTGATATTTTAGAAGGAAACATGAAATCACCATAATCTGATGACCTGAAACCGTATCACCTAGTTCAGGTAATGCTGCTTTTATGTTCCACATCGTGAGAAGCTGCATATCCCTATTGCAAGAAAAACTTCAGGCAAAACCCTGATCCACTAGTGATCAAGTTTTGACAGTGGACGCATGGCTCTGACCAATTATGCTTTTTGTTATCAGCACTTGGAAGGAAAATTGACAATGCCTTCTTTTAATTTCTAAGAACGGTTTAGAACATCACAAAATTGGGCCCATCATTAATGTATATGGAAGATGTAATTTGGGATGCTGCAGCTTCGAAGTAGTAGTTTCAACCTTAGAGTTGTACTGCTAAATTACTACCGTTGCCTTCTGATTCATCTCTGTTGTTTTGAGCAGTAGCTAGGGATAAATCATGGTTAAATACGTTCCCTGTGGCTTGTAGTACTGAGATGATCTATATGAAGATGAAGTAATTAAGAAAACAACATCAGTACTGAGATGAGATGATCTAGTTTGATGGTTTAGAACGTTGGTTTCTGCATGCTCAAATTGCTTTGAACAGTTGGAAAACCTGAAGGAGAAGATATTTTGACCAATTTTATATACTCTTAACCAACGGAATTAGTAATTTCAGATTGAAACTACTAGGGGCATGCTCTACTGATCCATACCTTGACATATGATATAAGTCTTTAAACTATAGGCTTGTTCTGACTTCATGGCTTCTCCCATCTCCCTTTTATGGTTGATCTGACTTTATTTACTATAATCTGATATGTGCAATCATTTTAACAGCTCCCTGTCAGAATTCGCTGTTCTTGGCTTTGAGTTGGGTTATTCAATGGAGAACCCAAATTCACTTGTCTTATGGGAAGCCCAGTTTGGTGATTTTTCAAATGGAGCTCAAGTGATATTTGATCAGTTCATTAGTAGTGGGGAGGCGAAATGGCTCCGTCAGACCGGACTAGTCGTTTGCCTTCCTCATGGATATGATGGTCAGGGGCCTGAACACTCTAGTGCAAGAATGGAGCGCTTCCTTCAGGTATTATTTGCTCCAACTGCAAAGATGTTGGCCAAGTATCTGTGGCGTATGAAGTACTTGTATTATATCTGGACATAGAAGGAACATGGCTGAGAGCTCTTACTGTAAAGTAGCTCTTGCACAATTTTACCATGACATGCATATACAGCACTAGAACTGCCATAATTGTACACTAGATTATTTTAATATTCTGATACCACTTGCCAATGACAAAACCTTACCATTTCCCCACCAGAATTGTATTACTCTTCTTCATTTTCTTGCTTTATGCTTTTCCTGTTCTCAGCCAATATGAATAAGAAACTGTATATGCATAATGACTCAGCATATTGTATTGTACTTCCTCTACTTTTGATTAGACAGTAGAAACTACATTTGGGATCTGGCTTATGGATTTTAGTTGTACTTCTATGTTATGCAACTTATCGGTCGTCCTTCACATCATTTGAGACCATAGTCATGGAGATGTACACACTCCTTAGAATGTCTATGCTAAATTTTAGATTTAAAATATAGTTACACATTCTGCAAAATTGAACAGATTGTGTAAGGAGATTTTTTTTGCTGGGTCATATGCGTTTTAGACACTCGTTTCTTTTGTTTTACCTATATTCTTTTTATGAACATCAACAATTATATTGCAGATGAGTGATGATAACCCTTATGTGATTCCTGAGATGGATCCAACACTGAGGAAGCAAATCCAGCAGTGCAATTGGCAGGTTGTGAATGTCACGACTCCTGCAAACTATTTCCATGTTCTGCGTCGCCAGGTGAAAATCTTGATACCTTTCTCTGTTTCTCCCTCCCGGCCTGCAGAACCATCTTGGTCCATTAACATATCTCCTTGTCTGCTTCCAGATACACCGTGACTTCCGAAAGCCTTTAATTGTGATGTCTCCAAAGAATCTCCTTCGTCACAAGGAATGCAAATCCAGTCTGTCTGAATTCGATGATCTTGCTGGCCACCCTGGATTTGATAAGCAAGGGACACGTTTCAAGCGTCTGATAAAAGACCGGAACGACCATAAGGACCTTGAGGAGGGAATCAACCGTTTAGTTCTTTGTTCTGGAAAGGTATGTTATGCCACACTTCCTGATGGCAGTATTTTCAACAAAGTTGCAAATTCACCTCTTCAGACATCCATTTCTACAACTAACTTGCTATTATCTAGGTGTACTATGAATTGGATGAAGAAAGAAAGAAATTGGATCGCAATGATGTTGCTATATGTAGAGTTGAACAGCTCTGTCCATTCCCGTACGACCTCATTCAGCGCGAGTTGAAGAGATATCCAAGTATGTGTTCGAAAATGCCTTTGGTCAAATATTTCCCGGAAGTTGCCACCTAGTCCTAGAATACTCCTTTTTTTGTGAACAAACAACCAGTGCATTCGGTAGAGAAATTTGGAGTGCTCTTTTTTCTTTGTGATTAATTTGGATAGCATGCAAGGCTAGCGGGGATACGGAACAGGGGATGAAAGATGGAAATGCGAAAATTTTGCATGCGAAAAATTAGTAGATGCTATATGGTGCTCACTATTGTTTGCGTTGTGGTTCCTTCCTTAATCCTAAGGGTATAGAACAATAGATAACTCACTAGTCCCTGCAAGAAAAAGAAATGATAACTGGCAAGAACGAGTACACTAGTGAAGTTGCGTACACATGTATATCATTTGTTAACTATAGTCGTTTCAGTTACAAAATGTATTTGTGTTGATCCAATACACTGGCAGCAAAGAGTACACTTCATATTGTTTGCTCTAATATCTTTTTTTAAAGGTGCTCTGGTCTATTTTAGTAAACAACAAAATAAGCTCATATATCATCTGTGTGTGTTTCTCTTCTGCAGATGCAGAGATTGTTTGGTGCCAGGAAGAACCGATGAACATGGGGGCATACACCTACATCAACCCTCGATTGCTTACCGCGATGAAAGCGCTCAGCCGAGGCAGTATAGAGGATATCAAGTACGTGGGAAGGGCCCCATCTGCAGCCACTGCTACAGGTTTCTATTCCGTCCATGTGCAGGAACAAACCGAGCTCGTGCAGAAGGCACTGCAGAAAGACCCTATCAAGGGTCCGTTTTGAACCTGTGTAGATACTTCGAGTAAATATCAGAATTCTCTTCAGTTTGGTGAATAATCCTTTCGGATATATGGTACCGTACGTTAGAAACGGTCTGAGGTCCATCTTGGATGGGTTTTTTTTTTGCATCAAAGCTTTTTCTATACAACCGTTTGTGTTTGTCAATGCAGCTAAGCAAGCTGTATCCAGTTTGTCATAAAAGGGTGGTCATGATCAAAATGCCATACTGATGTATATTGCTGTGACACATTTCTATTGCTGTGCAAAGCACATGATTTCTGTCTGTCTCTGCAAACACTGGAGCCCGTTATTATGATGTTCTCTGGAAGTGAACCGGCGACATTGCCTGACAGTACTGTTATCTCCCGGGCCAATTATGTGACACATTCATCTGTCACTTGACAAGCATTTTACAGGCATCTTTTGTTACAACTGTTTCTGAACTCAATCCTTTTTTATATCATTTTGGGCCTGTTTTGAAGGAGTTTTGGAGAAAAAGTGGAGAATTGAAATCTTAAAAGGAAATGTGCATATTCCTGCCCTTTGGTTGAGAACGCCACACGTTTCTTGTACTTTGCCTCATACCTCATAAGCACATCTTTTATTTACTTAGATAAAATAGCACACCTTTTCTTTATCTATTGACAAATGTGCTTATGAGACAAAGTACAAAGAAAGCTGTGGCTTTTTTCAAATTTCTCTGATTCACGCATGCTATCCACAGGAAACTTAAATGACATCTAAAATGTGAAATATTGGACTGAAACACATGGGCCTGCAAATGTGCCCTGGGCCATAGCACCAGCTCTTGTTAATTGATCGGACGAACGTCGTGCTTGCACGAGCGAAAGGGTAGCCGGATCCTCTTAACCTGGAGATGGGACATTAGGGCCCTGCAGTGCCTTCTGACAAAGTCTGCAGCAACAACAAAAAAGTATTTCTGGATCAAATTGAGATAGAAAATAACTCAGCCTCTAAGTCGGGTGTCGTGGTTTCCTGCGGTATAATCACTACACCCAGGTTTAAGTTTTATACTTGACATGGGTGCTTATATTTACCTGAATTTAACCGGCGATATTTTTTTAGTGGTAGGTGACGCACCCGTCAACGACAAGACGCCTGCGGTGATTTCGTCAATCTCTCAAGAACTGCCGGATCAATCGGAGGTTCTCATAGGGATATGATATACGTGTGTGCCTTCATAATGTCGAGTGTATGCGCGTACGTGAACTTAACGTGTTTTTAAAAAAATACGTTAAGATTCTGCACATATCTTTCATTTTCTCTGTCACAGCGGCTGCCACCGTCGTGCAGCTCGCCGAGGCGTTCGTCCCGGCCAGCATTGTTGTCCCACACCTCGTGGAGACGCTCGTCCATTAGTTAAATCCAGGGTACAAGCAAAATGGTACAATCTCCAGAACAGTGCCGCGTACACTCATTAATAGAGGTTAATGCAAGGACCTCCCAGTACTGTCCGGACACTGATAATCCAAAGTGTGATCTCTCTGTCAGTACTGTTCCGGACACTAATAATCACTTGATCCTTCGAACTGGCCTTTGTTTTGGTGTCCCTTGCTCATCGATCCATTTCTTAGCTGCTGAACAGCAGCCATTGCTTTTTCTTTTCAAAATACTATGAGTAAGTTAATGCATTATTTTGTTATATACAGAGTAGGTGCATACATGTTTAATGGTATGTTCTCTTATTTTTATATTTGTTTCGTTTTGACATTTTCGAGTAAAATTCATGCTAGATAGTGCCCAGTGTTGTTTCTCAAATGTCAGGGCCATCTTTTGGGTCGCAGGAATAACAAAATATAGGATAAAAGAAGAATGAGGGATCATGCATTATGTATTTCTACGGGATCTCAAAACATTGAATTTTTTGAAGTGAGAAATAAAACACAACAATTTCAGAGGAATGTTGATACAGAGTGGAGAGAGAAAGAGAGAAAATGCATCGGACTTGAAAACGATGGTTTTAATTCATGTTAGATTCATATGAATTTGGGGTCATAGGAATACATTGCAAATATATTTGATAACCCCAGTATTATGATGCAAAATGTTTATTATTGGAAAATGATCACAAGAGTTAGAAACCACAATAGTTCATATGAAAATGTACGATACAAGTAGCTTCGCGCCTGCAAATATTTTGTTGAGAGTGTAACTAGGTGTACTTTGCTGCCTACTCCGTACTTTTTTTTTGTTAAGAATCGTTAATTATTCCTCCAGTGAATTTTGATGAACATTAGGTTACTTAGATAGGAAAATAAAGCTAGTTGAATTTGTTTTTCCATGTAAGGTAAAATTGCAATACGCAAAATGTACGGATACATTACATTTTGTAAACACAAAGCTACCAAATTTTTACTCAAATTGCTCCTCAACGGTGGTGGTGTCGTTCGGACGATGATCGGTCCATTGTTGGTCCCTTCTATAAAAACATACTACTAGTAAGTTCCCTTAAGTTGATTCCGGATAGCCAAGTTTTTAGTTATAATGATTTCTGAGATGTGCTAAAACAAAAGAGTAACGTCTACAATACCAAATAAATACAATCAATAAATAGGGGAAATACAGCTAATTCTTTTTAAATTTAATTTAGGACAAAAAAAATCTAATATTCATCCTCTAGAGAATGAAGAGAGTATTACTTAATCAAGAAAGCTCTATCGTTTGATGCAGAAAAAAAAAGGTCAGTTGATGATATCGCTGGATGCTCTAGCCTCTAGGTAGGCTAGTAAAAATTTCCTTGCCAAGATCCACTGCACTACTGCAGCTGGAGCCACAGTTAGGAACAAGAAGGGACAGGTCCTTTGCCTGCACGGATGCGCTATTAAAGGCAAAATAAAAAAATATTTCGGGAAAGAAAATATCATGTGAGAAATGGAAACAGGCAATCCTGCACATAATGCTTGCTTGTTCCAGTTCCGTGAAAGTTCTGCAGGGCACTGTATATCTGAAAAGGACAGCTCGCTGCATCAATTAATTACTGCTCGACAAAAGTTAAACCCGAGGGCCTCGAATTCGGAACAAAAATTAATGCGCCATTTGATTTCGAAATCTGGGCACTAATTAGGGCCAGAGAAACAATTCTTGTGGAAAACAAGCGCCAGAAATGCCCTTTGTTTTTTCTAGCCGTTGATACTGGAGTAATTAGTATACCTAATTATTCTCATTATAATTTTTGCCAAATAATTTGCAAACTCTGCACATGGCATCCATGCATGGCGCACACGGATGCATCAAACTGACATTATAAAACGTCACCCTTTTTCTGGTGTGGTTTTCTTTTTGCTGTTGGCCGCAAGTTTCCTTTCCCGTCCCCTCTGCTCTTCTTTCTCCCATTTTCCTCCTTTGCTACCAAACGACCATGTCATCTTTTTGTTTGTGATGCTAATACAGGACAAAAAGAATTTTCTCGAAAAGAAAACGGGCGATGACAAGTGTCAGTGCGTGCACGATCCATGCTGGAGTACACTCTCTGGGTCTGGGTTGTGTGTAGTAGTAGCAAAGCAGTAACCGATGAAAGGCTGGAAACTTTTGCCCAGTCATTAAGTTTCCTCCAGCAACATCCGCCCCAAGAAAAGAGAAACGGAAAGAAATTAAGTTACTCCAGCCGAGGTGTGGAAACCGTCCATGGGTTTTCACCTCTAGTTTTGTGACATCGATGGATGCTGCTGCTGCACTGACCTTGAGGCTGGGAGAGAAAAACAATGGGAGCACAATCTTGTAGGAGGACATATCTGTATGCTGGTATTAGAGTTTCAGTATTAATGAACATATTTGTAAGATCCGATCCAATCCAATCTTACAAATTTTGTGCAAATTGGATATGTTGTAATTTTATTTTTTGCAAATTAGTAGAGAGTAAATCCTCATTTAAGAAAATCAGTATATTATCTTTTTATTTTATTTTTTCCCATGCCCGAATCTTGGTCTTCAGCAAACGTCACACGTGAACAACCGGTCAAGACGGCACGTTTTAGTGGATATCTAGATGATAGGAAAATTAAATACGTACACCTGCAATACCGTAAATCAATGGATGGCGTGATTTCTTTTCGTAAACGGCAATGTCCATATCACGATCGACACGTACGACCGGTCAAGACGACGTGCTTTAGTGGATATCTGGATGATATGGGAGTTAAAAGTGTATTACATGTGCCATACCGTTAATTAACGAATGACGTGATTTCTTTTCAAAAACGACAATGTCCATACCATGATCGACACGTAGGGGTGGTCGATTTAGTCATAGGTTGTGTGATCCGATGATAAAACACGAAGCATGTGACACACTCAGCATTATCATGTATAGTAATTTTCATATCTTTTTAATACATTGTATTTATTTTCCTTTCTAATCGGCGCGTAAGGGCAGTCGTTCCGAGCCACAGATGGCTTGACCCGACGACAAAACACGAAGCGCGTGATACACGCAGCATTATCATACCGAGTAATTTTCATCTCTTTTTTCTATAAATGTCATATCTTGTCCAATTAATGCAGCACATTGTATTTTTTTTCCTTTTCTATGTGCACCACCGAAAGAACATTGTTTTTTCGTTTCTATCTGCACCGAAAAGAGAGAAGGAAAGGAAAACCAGAAGAAAAGAAATCCCCAAGATAGAGATGCCAAATCATTTCCATGTGGATCTTGCAGCCCCTCCGCGGTGCCCACCCGCTACTTAAGGTGGGTGAGTGACACCATCCATCCCCACCCCACCCCCACTGCTAGTGTTTGTACCGGACGACACAGCCCACAGTCCACAGAGGAGCCACTACCCACCAAGAACCAGAGCAGAGAACGGACGCACGCCGCCATGGGCGAGGTAAGGAAGGAAGGAGGATGTCTGCATTTCTCGGCCGGCGACGCATCAAATCTTTGACTGATGCGCTTCGCCTTGATAATTTGTGGTGTGTCTAACTTCTTGGCTGATGCGTGCGCAGGAGGAGAAGAAGCCTAAGGAGGAGGAGAAGCCCAAGGAGGAGGAGGCGAAGAAGGAGGAGAAGCCCAAGGAAGGGGAGGAGGAGAAGAAGGACGAGAAGCCCAAGGAAGGGGAGGGGGAGAAGCCCAAGGAGGAGGAGGCGCCGCCGCCGCCGCCACCGCCGCCGGAGGAGGTCGTGATGCGGGTCTTCATGCACTGCGAGGGCTGCGCCAGGAAGGTCAAGAAGATCCTCAAGAGATTTGATGGTAATGTCTCATGCCTTTTCATCTTACTAATTAGTCTCTGCTAACAATCCGTAAATCTTCAATTTTTACTCCTCTGTTTTGCTGGATCAGGATTCGGTACCAAGTAAATCTTTTATCCTTTTTATTAATTTCCTTTGCCTCATCTGGTATCTGGACGTTTCTGGTAGTAGTTTTTTTTTAGAGAACGGGCGTTTAGTGTTAAAGGTTGTGTTTACCTTGTGGTTAAAGCTAAAGGTAAATCTGTTTGTTCATCAGGTTGAGGAGACATGATGTGGTTGGCTTCTTCTAGTTTTTAGTACTATTCTTATTTATTTGTTTTAATAGTTTTAAAAGCCAGATTTTGTGGGGTTTTTTCTCTGTGCTGTTCTGAAGTCCAAATGTTATTTTAAGGGTGTTCTCAGAGGAATTCCTGTGGTTCATGGTGGAGTAGGTCTGTAGGTGGGCTAAGCTTTAAATAATCAGATTCACCTAATGAGTTGCACATGAATCTAGCAGTTGATTAGTTGTGGGAGAATGACTTGAGATCCGAATGACTTTTAACTCCAAAAGGTTGGAGTACATTCCAAGAGAATGACAGCCTTGAGTATACAATGGCCTTTCAGGGCACATGTCCACAAAAGTGAGGCTGATTCCCCAATCATCTCAAATTCTCAAAATTTTGAGAGCATATCTGCATATTCTCCATGTACTACTAGTTGCTTTCAAGGGAAATTCAAGATGCTTTGACTGGGAGATTGAATCTTAATTGTAGTGTCACATCTGACAATTGGTTTTTCTTTTCTGGATTCAGGTGTGGAGGACGTGGTTGCCGACTCGAAGGCACACAAGGTGGTGGTGAAGGGAAAGAAGGCAGCTGCAGACCCCATGAAGGTGGTGGAGCGTGTTCAGAAGAAGACCGGCCGCAAGGTCGAGCTCCTCTCGCCGATACCGGCACCGGTGGAGGAGAAGAAGGAAGAAGAGAAGGAGGAACCGGAGCCACCGAAACCTGAAGAGAAGAAAGAGGTGAATTGAACAACCTTAGTCGATGACACAATGCAGTAGTTTCTGCCAATTTTACTTGTCCTAGTTCAGATTTCAGAAAACTGACATGGTAATGTTTCATTCTGAAGCCGTCGGTGATCACCGTGGTCCTGAAGGTGCACATGCACTGCGAGGCCTGTGCCCAGGAGATAAAGAAGAGGATCCTCAAGATGAAAGGTGCGTAACTGGCTGCTATCCAATTGCTTGTCCTTTTCATTTCTGCTCATATCACCAGTTTGAGCTAAAAAGCATCATATATATAGGCCCCTGCTTTTCTCTTCTTTTATACTATACACTAGACTAGATCCTCCTAGAATTAGTTTACTAGGTCTTCATGTTTGATGAATCATAAGAAGACTTTCTGATTGAGCAAAGGTCAAGCCAATTTTCTTTTTCTTTCTCTGTTGCACTGATGCAAAAAAGGACTGGATTCCTCTTTAAGCGGATCGATGAAACAAAAGCCCAAATGTGGGCCTCGTAGGTGTAGCTCCTTTTCTTGCAAAAGATGCAGATTTGCTCGCAGATAAGATTCACTCCTTCACCTACCTGTCTGACTAGACATTATGAAAGGATGCATTTGGATTGTCTGAATTCTTCTCTGCCTAACAACATACTTGAGGCTATGATCTGAATTACTTGAAATTTATGCAGGGGTACAATCTGCAGAGCCGGACTTGAAGGCATCAGAAGTGACAGTGAAGGGCCTGTTCGAGGAGGCCAAGCTGGCCGAGTACGTGCACAGGCGCACCGGCAAGCACGCCGCCATTATCAAGTCTGAGCCGGCTGCTCCAGCCGAGAAATCCGGCGAAGGCGGCGATGCCAAGGACGAGAAGAAGCCTGAAGAAGGCGGCGACGAGAAGAAGGACGGCAAGGAGGCGGAGAAGAAGGACGACAAGGAGGGTGGCTGCGGAGAAGAGAAGAAGGACGAGAAAGAGAAGGAGGCTGGCGGCGATGGCGAAGACAAGGACAAGGAGAAAGACCCCGGCGCCATTGCTGCATACATGCATTACCCGCGGTTCCCCTTCCCCACCGGGTACTACGGCCTGCCGCCACCCGGCGCAGGCTACGTTTACCCGCCGCCACCGCATGGGTACGGCTACCCGCCGCCTCCGCCGCCACCGCCGGTTTACCAATCGTACCCGCCGCAGATCTTCAGCGACGAGAACCCCAACGCCTGCTCCGTCATGTAAAAAGGTAGAAGACGAACCTTGAGGGTCTAGATTGAAGGGGGGGAATAAGAAGAGAAAAGGGGCTCTGCATGATTTGAGGGGTGTCATTGCTGCAACAACAACAATGCCCTTGACTCCTTGAGCAAAAGCAAAATGGCAGCTTGAAGAAAGCGCCAGGCTTTTTCGCGGTCAGGTTTCTGTTTTCTTTTTTTTGAACTTTTTATCTTGTTATTGTAGCTTTTGTATGCAACCTGTGGTCTAAAGTCTGGACTTCCTTGTCAGTTCATGGATGTTTCTTTTTATATTATGTAGATCCTTTTGCCTTGTATCGAACTAGCTTATGTATAAACTGTCATTATAGTATAACCCCCCCCCCCCCCTCCCTTCTCTCTCTATACAGTATATGTATGTCATTGGTCCCATTTTTGCTTCCTATATACAGTGTCTGAACATCTGCTACGACCCAAATGAACAGTAGTGTCAGGTAACACATTGGAGGAGCTGAATAAGTCTGAATCTAAAAACAGTGGCAGTGAAGGAAGAACTCAACTTGAGAGGGCCTGGTAATTCAGTGAATGAATTAGAAATTTAGAATGATGTGGGTGAAATGCAAAAGGTGGGAGGGGGGACAAGTGCTGGTCATGTGCATGGAGCATGTGAGATGGGTCCCTCTTTTTGCATGACACAAAATCCTAGGTGGATTGCAGCTCCTTCAATCTTTGATGCGCCCACTTTTTTACTACTACTGCCCGGTAGCGGTAGGAGTCGCCCACTAGCTCTCTATTATCTCCAGGTCCAGGGAGCTACGACTACAGCTAGCTTTGGAGTTTGCTGTGAATGTGAGGGAGTGAGAAAGAGAATACTTTCCCATCATGACAACATCACCCTGTCACTCCAGGTTCCCTTGCCATTTGCCAATACTATCATGGTTTTGCCTACGTCCCTGCGATTCGTTTCTACTGTGTGGAGCTACCAGTCAGACTGTCTCTCCGAGTAGGAATTTTCGTCCATTCTTTCTTCCTGCCAGTATTGGGTTTACGCCCCCGGGAATAATTTTATTTCAACGTCCATCGAGAGATGCAGCAGGTGCTCTGCATTTTATTTGCTGCCAACCTAGAACCTCTTACTAATATATCAAGCCGACATCGCCTTGCTTCCGGAAAAAGAATGACGTGGTCTCCGCTAGCGGCTTCAGTCTACGGTGCGCTCTCGACATCCTCTGCAAGATGCTTGTTAAAATATACGGCCCGGTCTATAACTGCCCTGAATGAGCATTTCTTTTTTTCGAGGAGGCGTTCTTTCCGGCCTCTGCATCGAAATGATGCACACAACCAATTTTATTGCAAAGTTATAGAACTCTTTTATAGTACTCCTAGTTTAATAAGGACCATCCATTGGTCTAATGTAATGGATATGATTTGTTTGTACTTCAACACAAATACCGTGGAGTACACCACGGATTATCGGGGAGTACCACAATCTGAAGGGCAAGATTGTCATTGGGAAAATTAACAACGATCTGAACACCATGCATGCAATTAACCGAAGAGATTATGCCTAATTAAACTACGAGAAGCGCATGTGGACCGTTCTGTCCGGCGCAGTCCACGGTTGTTCCAGCAATGGTTCCCGTGAAGAAAAGTGAGAAGCTGATTAGGGTTTTTCCAATCACGGCAGAGACTCAGATTCCATTTGAGAAGGCGGCCGTCGGACCAGCTCGATGGGGGAGAGAAGCAGCCGCTCGGTGTGCACGCTCGCCGACTCCGAGCGATCAATTGGGTGGCCGCCGCCGGCTGCAGCTGGGGATTTAGAGGAGTCGTGCTTGATCGGTAACAAGCACATTAACGATAAAAGTCAAGATTAGCCCCACGTTGGTGGAAGAAAATGTCTAAACTACCCATACCTAGATTTGGTTGGTACTCCAATCGCTCCGCTTGGAGTACCGGGGTACCGTAAAAATTGCCAAGTTATATGATCTTAGTACACAAATCAAGAATCACACAAAGTTGCAACAAAAATAAGCCAACTAAGGCAAATATCCTGAAAAAAAATCTATGCATCTTGCAATCTAGCAACAGTCCGCCAACCAGCCAGGTTGGAGATATCCCGAGCGATCGTCTCCAGCCGCGTGCACCTAGAAGCCGAAAGCTCCCGCTTGTCCACAGGGAGGAGGAGTGACCAAAGGCGGATTAAGGTGGTGGCCCTGAAGATAACCTGCAAAAAGTGAATAGCTCTGGACCGGTTAAAATAACATCATTACGACAATTCCAAATAGTCCAACAGACAGCAGACACTCCCACCCGTATGTGAGCCTTAGTCTTTTTGTCAATCCCATTTAACCAGTTTCCAAACATATTAGAAATATTGGTAGGGGGCGGCAAATTAAAAGCAAAAATAATAATTCGCCACACAAGTTGGGCATATGGACAAGAGATAAATAAATGATGAATGGACTCCTCAACGTCGCAAAAACAACATTTAATACATCCCGTTCAGTTCCTTTTAGCCAGATTATCTTTCATAAGCAACACTTTTCGGTCAAGAAACCACATAAAAATCTTAACTTTGAGGAGGATTTTTAATTTCCAAAGATAATTATGCGAGAAACCCATAGTGCTATTCATCATAACTCTATACATGGATTTAACCGAAAAAACCCCATAGGGGATTAGCTTCCACCAAAATCTGTCATGTGTGGTGGATAGACTAATCTTCATTAATCGCTGGACTAAGTGCAACCAAGATGTTCACTTATTGCCAATAAGAAGTCGTCTGAACTCGACGTTTAGGGGGGTCGTTGCTAAAACATCGGCAACAAGAACATATTTCCGTTGCACGATGTTAAATAATTATGGGTATTGAAGCGCAAGAGGTCTATCCCCCAGCCACGTATCTTCCCAAAACCGAGTACCACGACCATCCCCTAAAATAAAGGTACCTTTGTTAAAGAACTCGTCTTTAACCCGCATTAGGCCCTTCCAAAAAGGGGAATCATTTGGCTGTAGCTTGGCTTGGGACAGGGTTTTAGAATGGATATACTTGTTACGAAGGAGCTGCTGCCAAAGACCATCTTCATTAAGTAGTTTAAACAGTCATTTGCTAAGTAAACACTTATTTTTGGGGTCTAACAACTCAATGCATAGTCCACCCTGATCTTTAGGGCGACAGATAATATTCCATTTGGTCAACCGATATTTCCGCTTCTGGTTATCGGATTGCCAAAAGAAACGGGATCTGTAGAAATCCAATCGTTGCCGAACCCCAACGGGTATCTCAAGAAAGGATAACATGAACATAGGCATACTCGTAAGAATAGAGCTAATCAGGATAAGTCGATCTCCGTATGAGAGTAACTTTCCCTTCCAACAACCCAACCTCTTCTCAAAGCGGTCATCAACCACTTTCCATTCCCTATTGAGGAATTTCCTATAATGGATCGGAATCCCCAAGTAACGAAAATGGAGAGTTCCACATTCACAGCCAAAAATCTGTCTATAGTCCGCCTCACACTCTTGAGCCTGACCAAAACGGAAAATTTCACTTTTGTGAAAGTTAATTTTAAGGCCCAAGAGTTGTTCAAAGATATACAGGATCAGTTTCATATTAATTTCTGTAGTGTTCATTGCCGCTGCCGTTCATAGCAGCGATTTGAGTTTGCTCCATTGATCATAAGGGCCTCTTTGATTCCTAGGATTGGAAAAGTGAAGGAATAGGAAAAATGTAGGATTGCAATGTCATGACCACTTGAGCCCTGTAAAATTTTGTTTATATCAATGTTTGTTTGATTGGACCAAAGGATTTCTTCCAACAGGTTGGAGTGGACGTAAATTTTTCTATGGAATGTAGTACAGATGAATCCTTACGAAAAATTTGTAACGACCCAGTTTGCAAATAAAATAAACCTCGTTTGTAAGCATTCATGCATGCATATCATACCATGTTTAATTTTTATGATTTGTGCATTATATGCATCATGCAAGATTTATCCTGTTAGCTTAAGTCAATAGTGTATTTATTCAATAACTTGCCTTGTGACAACATAGCTCTAAAAAAAGATTCTTGAGTACCTTTATTTTTCTCAATTGTATCTTATGCTAATAAAGTACTCTGAATATGTTCAAATAAAAATATACAGTTTTGGTATTTGACACTAAAGTATATTTGTTTGATCTATAAGAATAGCTTGCAATTATAAATATTATATGTGGGGTATTATTTATGGGCTCTAGGAAATAACATATATTGTATCATTAAGGATTATATGATTTAAAAAATAGTTAATTGAAGCAAGAGAAGAAAGAAAATTAGCAGACCATCAAAGCTTTAACACCTACCTGTTGGTATAGCACGGCCAGCATTTTGTCTATATTCTTTTCTCCTCTTCTCCCCACCACCAAAACTGGCCAATACAAGAACCTTCACACCCGCATCTTCCCCCAATAGCTCTCTCAGTCTAGCCGCCGGTCCCCTTCACAACCAAGGCAGCAGAAGAGCCACCTCTGTGCCCTCCTCGTCCTAGAAGCAAAGGGGCAGAGAAAGCCTAACTTCTTCCCCTTGGTAAGGGATTGATTTCAAATTTTCTTTCGATCTCTCTCCTTGAACCTGTTCCCATGGATGTTTTTCCCTGCTGGCCGTCAACTAGGTCCTCCGAGAGACGAAGCTTTCGGACAGCACGGCGGCTGCATCGTCGCTTGCCGTACGGATCAGCAGCAGAGTTCTGAGCAGTAACTGAGTAGATCGAGCTCCATTTCTCCAAGTTCAGGAACCACAAGCTGCAATTTCTCTCCCGACCTGTTTCCTTACCTGCAGCTCTGCTGGCTTTCTCCTTATAAGCTAGGTGAGACACTGAAACAATCAAATCTCTCCCTGCTTTGGTTCTGTCCAGTACCTCTGAATGTTCATCTCCAGCCCCCACCATTTTCTCTCTGCAAGCTGTTAGTAAGCATGTATGCATGCATCGAGCTGATGATGGGGAAAGTTGCCAGCATTGCTGCATGCATGTACACACACATGCATGTGTAGTGCTGCTTCTTTCTAGTTTAGATCTGTAGTGTGAGTGCATGTTTCAGTGTGTATTTCTTTTTCTGCTCTTTTTTTTATCCTTTTGAATGTTTCTTCTATGGAAAAATCTGATTTGATTTTTCCATACTTGACAGTAAAACTAATTTTAAATTAATGTGTGTGCATGCAACTATCTAATTGGTCTTCAGAAAAATGGTTAACATGTAAAGATCCCTACATTTTGGGCACACATGTTGTACTCAGGTTCTCTATCTCTCTCTTTACAAATATATATATATATGCCTGTTGCTATTTTCGAAATAAATCAGGAATTTTGAAAGAAACTCAAGTTAACTTGCTTAAACTTGTGAATTTTCTGAGTTAGTGCACAACCTGTTTGTATCCTGGCACCAAGTAATATAAAATCAATATGCAAATGTTCAGAGTTAGTGCAAAACCTGTTGTTAGCATTTTCATGCACTGCATTATTACTAGAAAGTTAGTTTTAACAAAGGGTACCAGATCAACCCCTATTTGATTTAATGTTCTATTCCAGGTAATACATCTTTTGTTCTACAAATCAAAACTGGGTGAAACAAACTGCAGTAATATTACATTCCATCTTATCATCATCTATGTTGCATTTCATACATCTTTCATCATGCACATTTGCTGGTATTTATTTTCTCCTTATTCCTTTCTTTTCCGGTGTTATTCGATGATTTTGGTAGATTTCTGAGAGGAAGGGACCGCTTCTTTTGATCTTCAACAGGAGCAGGAGTTTACTGAACAAGGCAAGCAAAGCTTGTTGCATTCATTTACCAATTCTATTCAAGCAATTAATTACTTTTGCTCTTAGAAGCTGTTGTGTGTATTTTTCGGTACAGAGTTTGGTAACTAGTATTTTAGGAGTTGTTTGATTCTGGACCAGCAATAGCTGGCATTAAATGGATGCTCTAATCAACTTAAATTTGAAAAGTAAGAGTGGCGTGGTAGCATGTCGTGACAAACAGTGGCAAGTTGCTGGTTCCCCGAGCCATACGTCGGGTATCTAACTTGGTGCCTCGAACCATACGTCGAGTATTTAACATTTTTGGAGGCCACCGGGTTGATCACCGAGATGCTACCAATAACCCTAAGGACCTGTCGTGAGCACACTAGGAGTGCTTCCGGATCAGTTTTTACCTCTTGAGGACTTGCTACCCTCATTTGGGAAAAACGACCGGCTCCTTCCTTGTGAAAATTGTAAATTGTTAACTTGATTGCTTGTAAATGTTCTTAGTAATGTTGTCATGCTGGACTTGAGGTTATTTGTTAGAAAAATGGGTATCATTAATTATCTGCATATTTTTAATACTCATGATCACAAGTATTGCTGCCACCTTGATACAATGTTTATGCTTCAGAATTTTATTACATGCTCTGTTCTCAATCAAGCACAATTAAGTCTTGTGAGTACAATTGTACTCACCTAGGATTTTCCTAGATTGCAGGTGACCCAAGCGTTGCAGACTTTTATGATAACGACATTTAGTGGCTTATCGCGGTTGGCTGAATCTTGTGGGTTATTTTGTGGGCTTTTGTGAGATGGCTTGTGGCTGTCATCCTGGTTTCTTATCTACCTTTCCGCTGCTGAACTTTTATGTACTAAGTTACTACTTGAAACCTTTAGGTCTTTTGGGCTGTAACCTACTGTTTGCTCTATGTATGACAGATGTAATATGTACCTTTATTTTTTCTATCTTGTAGAAAGCTTGTGTTGTGATATCCAATGTTGTTTTCCATACACATCCTTCCACCATGTATAATCTGCGTGTATGTAATCCTGGGGTGGTCGGATGTGTATGCGGGCGCTGAAAATTTTATTTGTGCATGGATAAGATTGATCACCGGGGCGTCATTTGACTCATAACATCCAAAGTTATGGGCATGAGCTGCTGCCTTGATCTGCCCCAATGTGGTTGATTTTATCATGTACAAATTAAATTCCCGGTGTCCTGACAAAATTCTTATAGGATTTAATCCTAGGAATCAAAGGACCAACATAGGATAATTCGTAAGGATTTCAAGCCTTTATAATTCTTATGAAAATCCTTTGAATCAAAGGAGGCCTAAGCGGATTCTTATAACTCTTTCAATCCATCCTCCATGCGACAGATAAGTGACGATGAATTGCATCCAAAGAAGGAGATACACGAAATGCTGCTTCACCGAGCTGAGGTGGCGAAGATGTTGACCCGGCCAGAAACAAATAGTTTGAGTCGTTCTTCTTTGGTTCGAAAGTTGCAGGGGTTGCTTACCACCGAAATATATGCAGATTTGTGGTCTGTCCAATCAGGAATCACATATCCGTGGCAATGACATTGGAACAAATCCAGATATAAGGGCAATTCCAGCGAGAAGACCCATTTTCTGTCCGTTTTGTGGTCGTTTTGGTCCGTACGGGTCGCGGTCCGGATAGCCCAAAAGATTTTGTAAGTTTGGATCTGCCAGTGTCCCCAATGAGGCCACCCATTTAGTCCGCTTTACTGGTTATAGACATGCGGGCCACGTGAAGAAAAAGATGCAAAAGAAGGACAAGCGCAGTGCAAACGTGTTGTCCACCCCGACCCATTTGCAACCCAAATTTGGATGAAAATGGGTCGCGGCGGACCGAAATCCAGACGCGGGCTGAAATGGGTCGTCCTGCTGGGAGCGTGTTTTTTTCAGTCCGAACTGACCGATACGGCCCAAACGAGTCTCCCCACTGGAGTTGCCCTAACAATCTCCCCACACGATCCAGCTCTCGCTTAATAATCCCAACTGTCGATATCCGATCAGACGGCCAGATATTGACGGAACGGGATATGCCTGCTATGATATGGCAGAAGGTCCCAAACCCAAACAAAACAGGTGGTGATTGCGATGGAATGGCATGGGCGTTGCGACCGTTGGTTACCACATACACATCACCTGATCGATGCTCTGCTCCTCGTAACATTTAAAAAAGAAAACTCTTTCATCATAGCCCCATCCAGGCATCTTACCAACTTGCTTTGTTCTCTGACACACTCTGGCTAATCCCACAATAATCTACTACCTTGGCATAAAAAGTACCATGAACTTACAGTACAAAGTACAAACACATGCAAACCACCGTTGCTGTTGATTGAGCCTTAGGGATCCTATGTTGAGTGCGTCTCCCGATTGATCATTTTCTCCACATAATTAAGCGCTGAGATGAGTCCAGGTCAGCACCTATGCTTGGCCACGTGATGTGTGGGCCATGTCTTTTTTCTTGTACTGGACTGGGAAATTCAACGTGGCATCACATGCCTGGCATGGTGAAGCAAACAAAATTAGCTACTGCTTAAGACAGAAGAGGGTAAATCATGGCAGGGAATTAATTACGCTAGCTGGGTACTAACGAGAGTACAAAAGATTTCATGGGAATGGGCCTGGATGTTCCAAGACCAGGCAAACGAGATGACGACATGGGTGGATTAGAAAAATGATTTGTTTGCATTTGAGGAAATGTATCATGTATGTGGTCCTGGAAAACAGAAGTAGTAGTCCAGTTCAGTTTGTAGTGCCCACAAGGGTGGTCTCGTTCGGGAGATCATTGGAGGATCTGGTTTGAATGTTTGATTGGTACCGGAACTACGGGTGTTTATCAAAGATAATATCTACGGCCCTTGGGCGAGCAATTGTAGTTCCGTGTTTATACCAAGATTTAATCGGCGTTATTTTTTCAATGATAGGTGATGAGCCTATCGATGGAGAGGTATCTGTGCTGACTTCGTCAATCTCAATCTCTCAAAATCTGCTAACTCAGTCTCTCGGAGGTGAGGTGATTGTATGGGGAATTTATAGGCGCATGCATTTGTACAATGTTTCGAAGAAAAAGTCTTATATTTTGGACAGAGGTAGTATTCAAGAAAAAATTCTCTATTTTGTTTCGTCGTTTCATAAATGAATTTCTCTATTTCACAAATTTCAAATTAATTGCCCCCCAGCTTTTTAGTTATTACCATTATTTCTAGGTTTTCTAAAATTTCTTATATATTTATTGTTTCTTTTGTCTGCCTCTTTACATTTTACATGAGTTTGTCCAATTGTGTTTCTCTCTTCAATTTTTTTATCACACCGACTAACTGACCAGTACTCACTCCGTTTCTAAATATTTGTCGTTGTTTTAGTACAAACTTGAACTAAAATAGCGACAAGTATTTAGGAACGAAGGGAGTATTATTTAGAGTGAAATACACCATTAGTCTATAAACTCGGAGCGAATGCACAGTTTAGTCCTAAACTCAAAAGACGCACACATAAAGCACTAAGCTGGTATTAGTGTGACACTTAGGTCAAAAACCGGTTCGGCGGTATCAATTTTGGTACTTGACAGCCACGTCGGCACCGCGGGTTTCTTATTGGGGTTTGTCACTATTTTTCCGCAAAAATTAACATAATTCTAGAATTATTTTAGCATAATTCTTCGCGGGTTGTTGTTAATTTAGTAAAAATTTAACAAAATTCTCTGTAGGTTGCTGTTAAATTTGTGCAAAATGTCCCTGATAAAACCCCAACAGGATCCACGGTCCTGGCTTAAGACGACGTGGATGCTACGTGGTCGAAATTAACCACGCCGAACTGTTTTATGACCGTTACACTAATACCAGTTTAAAGCTTTATGTGTGTATTTTCAGAGTTCGTGGACTAAACTGTGCATTTGCTCCGAGCTAAGGGACTTGTGGTGTATTTTATTCTATTATTTATGTGGACAAACTGGGACCTTTTTCAAAAGCAAAGACAACATTTCGTATCTATTTTCTTGGATGCACACAACCATAATTTGTTACAAAATATGTCAGGCATCAAGGTCAAACAAACCGGTAATGTCTTGTACTCTTATTTTCTAAAAGTTTATTACACAGGAGTTGGTGCTGTGTTGATTCAATAGACACAAGCATTCGAAGGTACAGTACTAATTAAAAGAGTTCTTTTTTTCAGGAAAAACGTACAACAACTTCTTATTCTTTTTCTTTTTGACACCTACAACGTAAAGCAGCCTGTGCACATTTCCAATATGTGCTCGCACCACAAACAGACTTATGCTATACTCGAATCATTTCAACGGGACTCTCGATCAGTAACGCGTGCTTGTAATGCTAGACAAACATTGAAAGAGCAACTCCTTTGTTCGTGGGAGTAGTCCGGAAGAAGAGGGACAAACAGAAGTGTTTTCCTTTACTTGGGGGCTCAGGTGAACGCTTGGCACCCAACAGGGGCAGGATTAACTAGCAAACCAAATACCAAGAACAAAGTCTGGAAACACGTACGAGTACAAGCAGTCACGGACTGGTGGCCCCGCGTAGTGACAGCTGACAGTGAGCTCGTCCGTAGATCCGTCAGAGATCGGCCCTCCAAATTTTGGCCGTCCCGCGCCTCAGCCGTGCAATGTCTGTCCATCCATCCAAAATTAGATTCGTAGTATACCGAATTGGAGCCCGTAGAGGAGAATCAAGGAGATGCGTGCGTGCATGGAAAGGCGCGAAGCAAATTGGGGCGTGGATGGAGTGATTGGGAGATGAAATCGATGATGAAATGATTGAGGAGGGGCCGGGCCGGGCGAGATTGATGAGACGGGAAGGAGTCCGTACGGCTGCATTCTAGCCGGCATTACCAACAGGGCCGGAGATTGCGAGATCTTTGGCGACTTGATGGCTCTCTCCCTGTCTTCACTTCTCGACGTCGATCTTCTTCATCCCCTCCGTCCGCATCACTGCTGTGCGGGCGACCATTTGATCAGTATACATTTCACGAGCTAGCACGGCCCACGTTGTGACAGCATGCACCGCCCCGTCTGTTTCTTTTCCCTTCAATTCAATTGGTGGCTGCCAAAGGAAAGACCCACGGGACCTCATGCAAGACTATGGCTTTGTTTGACATCTCGGTGGATTATCGGTCTATTTTTTTTCATCCGCTTTTCCACTATTTTCGTGTTTGATTAATCAAATTTGTCCTACTTTTATGTGTATTTTTTTATAGCAGATTACAAAATAAGTTCAGCGTTGTACAGTTCACAGCCTACTTCGTACAGTACCGTACCTCTTGGGGCCAGAATGTGATTTGTTTCTTTTTGTTAGTAGCATAACAAGTGCGAGTTAAGAAATGATGCTGCGAACATACCCTTAACGTCCTTGAAGTTGAAGCACATGTTCCACCAGAAGCAATGGCCGAAGGAAGGATAGGCCCGACACGGCTAGCTAGCTGACGGCTGCCACCAAACGCCAAAATTCGAGCGGAGCATGCCCCTCTTCTATAAATCCAAAACAACAAAAGTGATCATGCCTGCACTCGTGTAGTGGTGTGCGCGTAGCCACAGAAGGGGAGTAGTATGAGTAAAACTGGAGCAGTACAGTTCTACTCTTACATCAAACGAAGGGCAAATCGAAGCCGTACGCACGCACTCCATAGCTTAGCTTTGCAGCCTTGCCGATCAACCCCGTGCGGCAACTCCACCACTGCCCGTTTCGCGTGTGCATCGGAACTCGTGAGAGCGTCGATCTCGAAAAGCAAACAGAGTCCGCGTGTCGCGCGCCGACTGGGCGCTTCCGCCGGCGGTCAGCGCCCCAGCGTACCCTCCCTCCTCTGCCAGAATCTACCGGGGGATTCGCTGGCTGTCACCGCACGGAGGGTCTCTCCCATCATACGGCCATGAGTGACTGATTGCTCGGACACTACCTGACAGATGGGCCCAGTACTGGAGCAGTACACGGGGATCGGTGGCCACTAGCTTTGTGGGGGTTCGGAGGGGAGCAGCAGGGTCGACGACTGGACGCCAGATTCTGCCCTCCTTCTGTTGGCGTGTATGGCAATGGGTTGCATGCATGAGCGGCCACACAAATCGGACATAAAAATGTTTGTTTGATCCCTTTGGGAGGTGATGAAGACATCCCAGAGGGTCTTCTTCGGTCTGTGTTTGTGTTCGTGCCGGGTTTGCTGGTATTCCAAGGCGGTCATCTATTTTGTCCATTTTATTATTTAATTTTGCTCACACATAGACGGGTCACGAAGGATAAGGGACCATAAGAAATGGCAAACGTAGTGTACACGCATTGTCCGTCCAGATCCAAATCTGGATCAAATTTAGGTTGAAAATGGGTCACCTTTGCTTTTGTTTGTGTATACAGAAACATACGCGTCCGGCCCAAATGCATCCCCCTGAAGTCGCCCTTAGAAACACTCGTCAACGCGAGATTCTACTCCTCTTTTTTAGTCTGTCTGGTGGGTTTTAGAGTAGCACTGTTATACCACCATGTTTTATTTGCTATGCCTAAATGGCTAAACTAGTCAACTATCGTTAAATTAGTATAACAGGAGTACAAAAGTACTGATGTTTCGTTCGCTACCATGCTTGTGGCAGTTCTGCAAACATGCATGACAGGTGATATTATTTATTTCAAATAAAATCATGTTGCGCCATCAAGTTTTACGTTTTTAGAACATAGATAGAAAACGCAGCGCCACACTTAAAATCATGGGGAATGTGAAAGCAGTATGTTGCAAAATGCAGACAAGATATAGCTTATTTTCCAAGATGATCTCATCTTAATAAGGCCATTTTTTTTACCCCATATGATCCACATGGGATCGGATTCCATTATCATCAAGATAACTGAAACACCCGAGTTCGACACAACACAGAGTTATTCATGCACTTACTGGCACACTAGTAAAAACTCACACACTACAGTCTTTTAGAGCAGAAATTAAAATGACAAGAAGTACTTTCAAATAACAAGATAAAAGCTAATTACAGACAGTCCCCTTCTGCGCCTGTCTGAAAGATCGGTATGGTCGACTAGAGGGGGGGGTGAATAGGCGACTAACAAATTTCACTTTTTCTTTTCACTTTTAAGGATACAACCATCAATACATGGGGTCACTAAAACGTCTAAATCATGAACACTCCTAGTATGATGCAATAGCCGAAGCACAAGATAAACAATTAAGCTTTGCAAGTAAGTAAAGAGGTAATAATGATACCACACGCGGAGACGAAGATTTTCACCGGAGTTCCACCTTTTGGGATAGGTGTACGTCTCTGTTTGCAGGAGTGCTCTACCACAAAGGTAGAGACGTCACAAAGGCTCACTCTATTCTCCTCTCACGACATCACAAAGGCGAGGTGAGCTCCACTAAGTGGCTTCCTTGAGGGCTAATGCTAACCCTTACAAACTTGACCGGGGCTCTCTTCACAACTTAATTGGAGGCTCCCAATCCGAGAAGAAGTGCACGTCTCCACAACTTAATTGGAGGCTCCTTCCCGATCCACAAGCACCACCTCACAAGATTAGTGGCCTTGAGGAGACACCTTCCGGTTAGGGATCCCAAAATCACAAGAGTAATAAAATCCACAAAGGAAACAAGTGGAATCAACTTTTTAGCTTGGTGAAATCCTAGATCTCAATCTTCTCCTCCAAATCTCAAAGTATAGGATTGGGGGATCAACTATGGAGAGAGATCGAGGGAAATGAAGTTCTTGTTCTTGGGGAGAGAAAATGGCTGTTCTTGGTTTCTGCTCAGACAAAAGACCCATTGGGGAGAAAGGGTTATTTATATGGGTCCCCAAAAATCGAACCGAGAGAACCGGAAGTTGGACCGGAACTTATGCATTTTTCTCGGATCCACCCGAGAGAACCGGAAGTTGGACCGGAACTTCCTCCCCTGAAGTAGGACCGGAACTTCCACCCCTGAAATTCTGGCAGCCCAAAAACTGATCTTTGGAGATTGGTTTCTTCTCTCACTTTTTTGATAGGCTTTTTAGTGAGTGCAAAATATGGTAGATATGTGTACGTGAAGTTGATTCACCCATTACCTTCCCATGTGGACTCCCTCTTTATAGTACGGAGTTACTACGACTCAATAAATAAAAAATGCACTAAACACCGCTACGCTTCTTTCCTTTTTGAGGGCATCGAACCGTCTTGTGCCATTTGATCTCAAATCTAAAATACTCAAGCACACGATTAGTCCACATGTCATGTTGTCATTAACACCAAAACACTTAGGAATCGAAATGCCCTTTCACTGTCAACGTTCCAAAACCATTTCAATTCCACCCCACCTTCAGATTACACCTCATCAATTTCGCAAAGACAATTTCAACACAGTTCATGGTCACAGGAACTACACGTGCTTTGTCGCATCAACACTACCTTGCTACGCAGGCTGGTGGTGATCTTCAATTTGGCGCTTTGATCCCTGGAATACACTTGATGAGTCACCATGGCCTTCCCCTACAGTGTGATCGCACCTGCCCTCAGCAAGTCGCCTTCAGCATCAGAATGTAATCAAGATAACATATCAGTTTAGCATGTGATCTAATTAGATTCCCCTCAAAACATGCCATATTTCTTATTTTCCAGATGGCCTGGCATGAGGCCATATTTTGTAAACCTCATCTCTCGTCAAAATCCATAAATGTACACTATTAAAATGCATGGATTCCTTTCGCCTCTAAAATGCATGGGTTATATGTAGAAATGTTCAGTTTCTTTTGCGGTCGTTATCAAGTATGTACATTTTTGGGACATGCCAAAATGATAAAATAATTGCTGAATTTTGACCATTGTCATTAAACTTCTTTAAAACCTAAAATGGGCATATTTTGTTGTCACAAGAATTACTCCCTCTGCTTTATATAGGGCGCACATTTTTTTGCACGAGAATTAACACAGCTAGCGATCGGTTTGATGTGATCGTTATCAACCAGGGAGCAACTCCTTCTTCCGTGCATGCATACGTGCAGAAAAGGAAACTGCCTTTTTTTCTCTGCTCACGCAACGGCTGGTTGCCGATTTCTCCATTGGCATGTGAAGGTTGGCTCGCTTGGCCGGTGCATGTGTTGAGTTTGTGCGCCTTATATTCGGGAAAAACGAAGGAAATTTTATCCGCCTTAAATAAAAAAACGGAGTGAGTGCAAAACTTAATCCATATTAGAATTTGAAGAACACATGATTTTGACGTTAAAAAAAGAATACTTTCTTCGGCCAGAATTATTTGTCTCGGATTTAGTAAAAAGCTGTACTAAATCAATGACAACTAATTACGACCGGATGGAGTACATGGTTTTGAAAAACACCGGGTTGCAGTGCATACTCTTTCTGAAAAAGTTGCAGTCCGTGCTCGTGAAGATTTGATAAAGTTATTCTACGGTTCTACACTAAAGTTTTCAGATTAGACAACTACTCCCCCCATCTCAAAATAAGTGACGTGGATTTGTATAATAATCTATACAAATCAAATTCACTTATTTTGGGACGGACGGAGTATATTTGTGAAAAAACTTCAAATACAAAAAAAACAATTATGGTCAATCCGATTTCGGATAAACTATAAATGATCTGCCACTCTATTCATCGGGGCTACGTGGAACAGAGCACGAACGTATATATACCCCCATGCTCCTACATCGGCGGTAAGCTTTTGGAACCGATGGAACCGCCTTTATTGTGCTGCGTGTCGGCAGACGTCGCGAGAATGCGTGACGTGATGCGTGGCTGCATGGACGGGAAAAGCAAGCCGGAAATCTTGTTTGGCCCATTTCCGTTGCAGCGCCGAATTGGGGCTAACACCGGAGGATGGCCAGAAAGCCACTTCTGTTTCTTGCCGTGTGGAACTATCATCAGGTGCATCGTATATCGCTTTTCGATACGTGGAGCTATCTGTTTCTTTCCTTTGGAATCGAAGATAATCAAGGATGGCGTCCTCGAATTGAGTCCTCTATTGTCCATCGATTGCCTTCTCCTGATAATCGTAATATCTCCTGGATTCACGGAATGCATCTTGAGTGATTGATTACACGAGCTTATAAGTTTCTGTATTAGTGCGTACCAAGGTTGTAAGATGTTAAAAGTAGTACGGAAAATGAATTATCTGAAAGAAA
Organism: Brachypodium distachyon; assembly: GCF_000005505.3. NCBI lineage: Eukaryota > Viridiplantae > Streptophyta > Magnoliopsida > Poales > Poaceae > Brachypodium > Brachypodium distachyon. The sequence continues at coordinate 10,923,648 of NC_016135.3, forward strand.
GGCAAAAACAGTGCATGCTAGGACAAACATGGATCAGAACTCGAGACTAGATCGAGATGCTTCTAGCGCCTTCCATATTTCCTTTTATAATTTTTTTTCCTGGAAGCAAAATTCCCAGGGCGGTGGGGAGAGAAGAGATGGGGCCCGAAAGGAGCTGTGGGCTTGTGCTCACGTGGGAAGTGTACCCGTTGCCTGATACGTCCATCGTAGGCTGACTCGGATGGGTCCCGCCATTTAACTAGCTACCAGTATACTTTATCGTGGGCGCATCCTTCCAACTTTTTATCCACGTACCACAGAAAAACCATTTTATTTTTAATTTTTAATCATTGTATAGTACTACTCGTACAACGATCGGTTGGTCGTTGAGATGAGAGACATAAGATTGGTATTTTGTGAACCCGAAACTCATACTTAATGCAAAGAGTCAGATCGATGTACGCCAACGGCTTCCTAGCTCCAGCCCGATCGTAAATTTCGCTGGAAAACAAGATTCATGCGTACGTTCAAGGGATCCAAGATCGTCTACTAGTAGAAAATAATCCATACGATGCCTCAGATGATACGTGCGGTACGGGAATTTAGCTGTTGGCAATGGTCACGTGGTACGCCCACGTTGTTGTAGCAAATCAGCAAATGAACAAAAAGAAAGCTGCCATGTAGTACGACGACGGCCAGTAGAAATACAACTCCAGTAGTTCGTCGCATGCACGCAAATTATTCTTGCCACTACTACTAGTCTCTGGGTCGATCGCAGCCTTTTCTTCTTTGAGGCGTCCGTAGCGTTGAGCGAGAGCAAAAAGGTTCTCGTTGCAAAAGGTAAAGCTGCAGCTTTGGTGCATGCGTTGCCGCCTTTGGGAACGAAGGAGAGACGGAGACCTTTTTCTTTTAATATAAGCCAGCGCGCGTGGGCGGAGCCGGGCCCAACTAGGGCCCACTTCCGGGCCCGGTTCAGAGCAGGCACATGCGTGGGACTGGGAATGAGCTCTGAGCCAGGGGCCAGTATCCGGTAGTACGAGTACAGGATATGATGAGGGCAAATGCCAGCGTAGTTCGTACGGGTGCATCGATGGGCGCGTACGTGCAGTTGAATTTGGGTCGGCCGGCCCTGAACCCGAGGAGAGGAGAGGGCGGCGAAGCATCCTTGTCATGGCCACTGCTCTGCTTGCCCGGCAAGTTGCCTTTTCGGGCCCATCTCACATGCATGCATATCGACATCCCTTGGCTGCTGTGGCTCCGAGGACGTACTCCTCGTGGAACAGGAGGAGGGATTCTGGCTCTGCTCGTGCTCGTGCGTACGACGGCCGGCCAACTACGTCTACAACTCTACATGCTGTACGTAGTTGGGACGTCGCAGCCATTATAGGTGTAGTTCGCTTGATTACTCACTGCCACGCAAGATTATGGCGCCTTTTGATTCAGAAATTTCAAAGAACTTTTTGGAGGAAAAATTTCCTACATGATTGTTTGATTCAAAGGATTGCAGAAGAACATAGGAATTTGTTTTAGGATTCATTTGTACTGTAGACTTTGTAGGAAAAACAATATCCACTCCAACCTCTTTCGTAAGAATCCTACGTCTTTCCTGTACACAATCAAACGTCGTCTGGTTCTGTAGTTTTCAAGATGCCATGCTTAATCATGTGTTTTGGGAATCTTTTGAATCAAAGAGGTCCTATAAAGAAATCAGGACCAAAGGAAGAATCCCAGAAGGGTATTAAGTTAAGAAAACCGCTGACAAATGATGCACGAACCTGGAGATTGACGATCCCACTTTTGGGCTGGTCAGGTAAAACAACACATGTTCTTTCAGTTTGGCAAGTTCAACAAGGTTAATACCAAACGCACTTGCATAATGCATAGGCAGACATGCGTAAGCGTGTGTGTGTACGGATGCCACGTGTGGCGGCGCTTGGTTGGGCCGGCTCTGCTAGGTCGGTGAAAAACAATTTTCATGATACTAAAGGAAAACATATCTCCTCTACCACCTTTCACAGGAACAGTGTGTGCCTTTGGGGCTGCTGTTTTGTTAGATATATACAGTCTCAGTCGCACCGCCCAGACTGATTGCACGATTAAAATAAGTCTGAATTTCTCTCTAGCTCTAGTGATCTCACTCGATCAGGTGTCGGTTTCAGAACGAATGATGGAACTGCTGTGATGAGGGCGTGCGATCAAATCGTCCGCGTCAACGGTTGACTTGGCGCGGATTTCCTGAAAGCAGCGATCATCAGAAAGATTTGAACCGTGTGCCTAATCACAGGTCCCTCTCCAAAACACAGTGCCGCGCACAGCTAGCGGTGTCCTCGATCGATCAGCTGGTCTCAAGCGTTCCCCTCGACTGAAATTATGCCAGAAAAAGAGAAAAAGAGATACGGACTACGGAGAAGTAGCTGCTAGCTGAGACCTCACTGATTCTTATGGTGCCAGTGCAGGCCAGTAGGCCACGATATCAGCTTGCTCCAAATTGACGCCACATCATTTTGTCGGCGGCTGACCGATTAACATGCTACTCCCTCCATCTCAAAATAAATATCGTGAATTTGTATAAAATCTTGTATAAATCCACGACAGTTATTTTAGTACGGAGGGAGTACTAACTTAAACACAGAGAGAGGGGGGTGCTGCGCATGTTAGATCATCAGAACTAAAATGCAATCATTTATACTTTGGGAACAAAATGATCTGATCTCGAGGATCACATTGCGAGAAAGAGTAAAAGACTCAAAAGGGCCAGATCGATCAGGGGCTTGCAAGGAGAATAACACCTTTCCTCGAGGCGCGGGCGACAGAGAATTTCGTGATTGTTCTACCAGTATAGCTACCAGTCTACCACCAACCTAACAGAGGCCGGAGTGTGTGCGCTTACTCTATCTTAGCTATAGCTGCCGTTCTCCTTCACCCCGTACATACATTCCATGGCTTCGTTGATCCGTGAATCCGTGATATATGCCTTGCTAGCTAGGGTACCATCCTGATTCTGCAATGTGCTCAATTTTGATGCCAGATTCTAACAATCATCACCTACGGACTTGGCAAAATGGTCACCTTTGGTCCTAGCTAGCTAGGCAAAAATTTGGACTACTGAGCTATGTTTGTCGGTCTGCAATATATAGGGCTTACTGTGTATACACTCAGCCACTCAGCCCCTGCGATAGGTGTACGTTTCCGTTGCTTTTGATCGTCGCGAGCTACTGTCTTGTCTACGCCTCCTTAATTTAGGTGTGCATGTCTCGTCAACCCTGCTAATTACACTGCCCATGAAAAATGTCGGTGGAACCGGTATTGATAGATCTGCTAGGTGCTAGCTCCGCTGAACATTAGCACCCAAATTGCGGCTCATAGCTTCTTTTCTCAAAGGATGACCGAAATTGAATATGGGTGTGCTCAGCCCGACAAAATAATACTTTCACGAGTCCGGCAACATACACCAAGTGAAATGCTGATGTGCGGTTTATGTACTCCAGCCCACTACGGATTGCAGTAATCTTTTTTTTTTGACAGCATTTTTCCTTTTTGACTGCACACTACGGATTGTAGTACATTCCAGTAATTCCACAGAATTGCATAGTTTCCTCAACAATTTGAGTGGCCAGATCTTCTTTTTTTTTGAGCCAAGCCAGATCTTTTTTCTTGTGAAAGACTGAAAGGTCTTTGTTTCCCAAGCAGGCGAGCACAGGTCAGCCCAGTGTTATAATTCGTTTTTTGTTTTGAGCGAAACCCAGTGTTATAATTCGTTGACAAGATATCCAGCCATTATGGATTCTTTCGCGAGAAGCCCACTATGCGTTGCAGGAGCAGAAAGAGGAGATCAGGAGGCCCAGTTCGCCTTTTGTAAAAGATTTTCGACCCACATGGGCCCATAACGGGAGGCCGGCCGGCGGCCGCTCTGGTACGTGCGAAGTGTTTAGCCCCACGTGGCCCATCCAGTCACAAACCGGTTTAGAAGCCAACGTGCTGTTCTAAAAACAAAGAAGCCGACGTGCAGAACCCCTAAAAGAAAGCCAACGCGCAGACTAACAAATTGGCCCATCCACACTATCGACTTGAAAAATTCGGGAGAACACCGCTAAGTCAAAACAGTTCAAATCCGAAAAATTGATCAAAAGTATCCAGTTTTGCCAATTGAACGACCAAATAGAACCGATTTTGAGTTGAATACCATTTTTAGACTTTACTACCCAATTGAGCGACCAAAAATGCACTTTTCTCTAAAGTATATTATGTTTCATTAACTCCAAGTTTTGATCCAGAGTTAATTATTAATGTAGTTAAATGAGTCTAATACCAATTTTATTTATATAAGTCATATATTGACAAAGTAATTTTTCGGTCATGTCCTGACTCGGTGGAATCTTTTTTTGAGAAAACACAGTACAGACGCAGACGCTCACAAGTACGCACGCACACTCATCCCTATGAACACACGCAAGCACACCCACCCCTAGGAGCACCTCCGAGAGATTGACGCAGACTCTCACTGAAATCACACCGCCGGTTAGATCCTGAAATAAATCCAGTGATATGCGAGCACTCACGTCAAGTCGGAGACTTAAATCTAGTGGCTGGTTCTACCACAAGGAACCAACCACCTGACCTGCGCTCAGTTCGCTGACTCGGTGAAATCTAATACTCCAAGTATGAATCATAACTTCAAGCCTAGCTGCGTAGAAGAGGAGTCTCACCGAAAGGCAAAGTCAGAAATACACAAGATCCCCGTAGGTAGGTAGGTTGCATGTACTCACTCTGTTCCTAAATACAATTTGTACTAAAATCACGACAAGTATTTAAAAACGGATGAATATTTTCTAGCTAATCCTAGGAACTTGTACGTGCATGGACTGATGGCCGCACAGATATTGTTGAAAAATTAGGTAATTTTGATGAATATTTAATCCAGAAGGACAGTGTGTAAAACATGTAGCACATTATATCATGCAAACTAGACAAATTAAATAGCAACACACAGCAATAAAACTCATCTAATTTCACGGCATGAATAATAGAACTACTAATCAAAATCAACAAGAAAGAGCAGATTACGTACGGTGCTGTGCTCTTTTCTTGTGTTTGTTTGTTGAGGTCGGTGACGAGTCCGGTGGCGTCGATGTTCACGCCGGCAGTAGCAGCAGCCTTGATTACCTCCTGAGCAGCAGCCAGTGCCTGCGCTTACGCCTGTGCAGCAGCAGTTGCCTGGGCTTGGAGTTGGGCAGCCTGTTGCTGTGCTTGGAGTTGTGCAGCATGCTGCTGCTGAGCTAGAGCGGCAGCCTGAGCCGCGGGATCTCCGAGGTCGTCGGCCATTGGTGATGAAGATGCCGACGAAACAGAGACGTGAAGAAGCGAGCAGTCGCGTGAGAACGCTCCCCAAAAACCTTATCGACCGTCTCCCGGGCAGGATCTCGAAGGTCGGAGTTCCGGAGGCCTGCTCTCCCGGCGATCTGTGCACGCAGTCGACGGGATGAAGTAGCAGTTGGCGGCGAACAACGAGATTGGATCGTGGGCGTGACGGCTAGGGTTTTTGCGTCGTCCGTCCGGAGGCCGGGGTAGTCTTATTATATAGGCACACAGGCGGACTTCGGTTCGGTTTAGGAAACCAAAACCGACTCCGCAATTATCGGGATTTGTTACGCATCCGCAACGGATTCCGACTGCCAAAAAGATAAGCACGACCCGGCACGGCTCGAACTCGAACTCGATCCACGAAACGCGGCGCGCGCTCGGCGAGGCGAGCAGAGGAGGAGGAGGAGCGCGTAGGGATTTCCTTTGCTCACTTGCTCAAGAGGTGAGAACCAACATACCTTATATATTGGTCCAACTCCCTCTAAACTAGCAACGTGGGACTATTCCCACTTTCTCATCCCACTACATGAATGGGCTTTTGAGATTTTTCAGGAATTAATTTCAGATTGGGCCTTGGGTCTAACCCAAAATTCCAACAATCCCCCACAATATCTCATAAGCACATAAAATTGCCGTTGATTCAAGACTCTGTTTTTGATATACCAGCGTTTCAGTGGAGACCGGTTAAGGTTGAACATCCACCTAAACAAATTGCTTCACTCACGCACAACTGAACAATGGACAAACCTTGAATTGTCAGTTTTCTGTGTTAGAGCTTCACTAAATTGTTGTCTGGTACTGGGCTGCCGAATGCTACCCCGCGGTGTGGAGCATATAAGTCATTCTCCAGGCCTTTTCATGAGCTTACTAGAGACCACCCAAATCTCATAGACTGCGACCAACAGTCAGGCTCATATAGGTGTGTTATTTAGAGACTACTCTGTAGGATAGTATCTCCCTTGCAAATTAATGCAACGCGTTAGAACACATTAAGTTAAACAACCTACCATACAGTACACGAGAGTAATGCATCGTCAACGAAGTGGGATAAAGAATGTACACTCTCCTCAGTTATCCAATGACTTGTTTCCCAGGTCCTAATTCACGGGATCTCCGATCACATAGGTTGGTTTACCACCATGGTAACTCACGTGGGTCGCAATCCCATCTCCCTTGATGCAGATTCTATCACATTTCTTGATAGACCCTTTGTAAAGGGATCTGCCAGATTTTTAGCCGTTGGGATATATCCCAATGCTATTATTCCGGAGTTTCTCATTGCTCTGACAGATTTCAGACGTCTCCTGACGTGTCTTGATGACTTCATGTTATCTTTAGAACTGTTCACTTTGACTATCACAGTTTGATTGTCACAGTTCATAAGAATCGCCGGTATTGGTTTTTCAACAATCGACAAGTCCATCAAGAGCTCACGAAGCCAGTCGGCTTCAACTGTGGATGTATCTAATGCTGAAAGTTCTGCTTTCATTGTTGATCTGGTTAAGATCGTTTGCTTGCAAGACTTCCATGAAACAGCGCCCCCTCCGAGTGTGAACACATATCCACTCGTGGCCTTTAGCTCGTCAACATCAGATATCCAGTTTGAATCACTATAACCCTCAAGTACCTTGGGGTACCCAGTATAGTGTATACCATAGCCCATTGTGCCCTTTAGATAGCGCATGACCCTCTCGAGTGCACTACAATGATCATCTCCCGGATTCTTATTGAACCGACTCAGTTTGCTCATAGAAAAAGAGATGTCAGGTCTAGTTGCGCTAGCCAAATACATGAGTGAACCAATAACCTGAGAATATCTCAGTTGGTCTCTTCCAATTCTGTGATTTTTTCGAAGCAGAACGCTTGGATCATAAGGAGTTGGAGAAGGTTTACAATCAGCATAGCCGAAACGACTCAAGATCTTCTCCACATAGTGAGATTGCACCAAAGTGACCTCACCATTGTCGCCTCTCATGAGCTTGATGTTCAGAATAACATCAGCTACACCAAAGTCTTTCATGTCAAAGCACTTCGACAAGAAAGTCTTAACCTCTTCAATCACTTTCAGGTTAGTCCCAAATATTAGTATGTCATCGACATACAAGCAAAGTATACCTCCCTCACCCCCACCATGGCGGTAGTATACACATTTGTCAGCTTCGTTTGCAACAAAGCCGGCAGATGTTAAAGTTTTGTCAACTTCTCATGCCATTGCTTAGGAGCTTGTTTCAGGCCATATAGAGATTTTAATAACTTACACACTTTGTCTTCATGACCCTTTATTACAAATCCATCTGTCTGGTTCATGTAAATTTCCTCGTCCAACTCTCCGTTAAGGAAAGCTGTCTTCACGTCCATTTGATGGACGATCAGACCATATGAGGCAGCCAGTGATAGTAATACTCTGATTGTGGTCAATCGAGCTACAGGTGAGTAAGTATCAAAGAAATCTTCACCTTCTTTCTGGGTAAAACTCTTGGCCACAAGTCGCGCCTTGTACTTCTCAATAGTACTATCAGGCCTAAGCTTTTTCTTGAATATCCACTTGCATCCTACAGGTTTGCACCCGTACACCTCCCACGTACCATTAGCCATGATAGAATCCATTTCACTACGAATGGCTTCCTTCCAATAGTCTGCATCCGGAGATGCAAAGGCCTCATCAATGGTTTTAGGGGTGTCATCTACAAGGTACACAATAAAATCATCACCAAAGGATTTAATAATCCTTTGTCGCTTACCCCTAAGAGGGGCTTCATTGTCATACTCCTCAGGAATCTCATCGCGTGTTTGTTCAAGATTTTCCACTGGGATGGCGGGTTCAGGAGCTACACCATGATCCTGATGTTCCTCTGAACTGACGGGTTCAGCAGGTACATCATGATCCTCTCTAGATGTGCTATGCATATCTCTCATGGGAAATATGTGCTCAAAAAATATATCATCCCTGTACTCCATAATTGTACCGACGCTCATGTCAGGTACTCCAGAATTTACAACCAAGAATTTATAGCCGACACTTCGAAATGCGTAGCCAAAAAAGACACAATCAAACGTTTTTGGTCCAAGCTTACGTTTCTTGGTGATTGGCACATTGACTTTCGCCAAACAGCCCCAAGTCCGTAAGTAAGAAAGTGTGAGTCTCTTCTTTTCCCATAGCTCGTATGGGGTGACTTCTTTATCTTTTGTAGGAACACGATTTAGGACATGACACGAAGTCAATAGCGCCTCCCCCCACCATGCCTTGGATAAACCAGCAGTGTCTAACATGGCGTTGACCAAGTCAGTCAGCGTGCGGTTTTTCCTCTCAGCAACCCCGTTTGACTGGGGCGAATGGGAGGCGTCCTCTCATGGACTATGCCATGTTCCTCACAAAATGAATTAAACTCACTGGAGAAATATTCTCCACCACGGTCAGACCGCAAACGTTTAATTTTCTTCTCAAGTTGATTCTCTACTTCAGCTTTATAGATCTTAAAATAATGCAATGCTTCATCCTTTGATTTTAATAAATACACATAACAGAATCTAGTCGCATCATCAATGAAAGACATAAAGTAACGTTTTCCACCTTTGGTTAATACACCGTTCATCTCACAAAGATCAGAATGTATAAGCTCTAACGGTGCTAGGTTCCTTTCCTCAGCAGCCTTATGAGGCTTACGAGGCTGCTTCGCTTGCACACAAGCTTGGCACTTCAAACTTTTAGCCACAGTGATTTTAGGGATTAAACTCAAATTTGCTAATCGCGTCATGCAACCAAAATTAATGTGACAAAGTTGTGAATGCCAAACATTAGACTCATTATTAATAGAATTGACGCTGTTCACGATCTTATTACAAAAATCCGAAAGGGATAAATGGAACAAACCTCCGCACTCATAACCTTTACCAATAAATTGTCTATACTTAGACACAATAACTTTATTAGACTCAAACACTAACTTAAATCCGTCCTTGCAAAGGAGGGATCCACTAACAAGATTCTTCTGAATGGAGGGCACATGCTGCACGTTCCTCAGCTGCACGATCTTTCCCGAAGTAAACTTCAGATCCACCGTGCCAACACCATGAACAGAAGCATGGGCGCCGTTCCCCATCATCACTGAGGAGCTGATGGCCTGATATGAAGAAAACAAGGAAATATCAGCACACACATGAATAGTTGCGCCTGTATCGACCCACCAATCGGTGGACTGACATACAGAAAATATAGTAAATAAATTACCATACCTGCCTGCATCTTCATTGTTGCCAATGGTCAAATTAGCAAACTTTTGCCGAATCTGTCCTCCTTTGCGCTCCTTACAGTTACTCGCCCAATGGCCAAGTCCTCCACACACAAAGCAAGGATCCTTGTCCTTGTTGCCTCCTTTCTTCTTCTTCTTGAAAGTGGTAGTGTTCTTTGGACCAGCATTATTGAATGCCTTTCCCTTTCCCTTGTTGTTACTGTTGTTGTGGTTGTTCCTCTGAACCATGTTGGCAGTGGACGTACCCTCTTGTGTGTTGCCTTTGGGGCCAGCATCTTTTGCTCTCGCCTTCTCCTCAACATCAAGAGTCCCAATCAGGTTCTCCACAGAGATTTCTTGTCTCTTGTGTTTTAGTGAAGTAGCAAAGTTCCTCCACGAGGGAGGAAGCTTGGCGATGATGCCCCCGGCGACAAACTTATCGGGTAGTGGACACTTGAATTGCTCAAGTTCCTTAGCCATAGTCAATAACTCATGAGCTTGTTCCACTACAGATCGGTTTGCAACCATCTTATAGTCAAAGAACTGCTCCATGACGTACAGCTCACTGCCAGCGTCAGATGCGCCAAACTTGACATCGAGCGCATCCCACAACTCTTTGGCATCCTGATAGTGCAGATAAGCATCAACGAGCTTATCTCCCAGCACACTACAGATCGCACCGACGACTACAACACAAGCATCAACATACAACTGCTGAGAAGCAATTGTTTGAGTCTTCCCGTGTTGTACCGCCCACCATGCGCCCATAGCCACGAGCCACATATGACATTTATACTGCCACCTCTTAAAGTGCAGTCCAGTAAACACAGGTGGTTTCAATGCGACAGCAAATTGAGACATCGAAAATTGCCTACACGGATAAGGTTTTTGGATTGTTGAAAAATTAGGTAATTTCGATGAATATTTAATCCAGAAGGACAGTGTGTAAAACATGTAGCACATTATATCATGCAAACTAGACAAATTAAATAGCAACACACAGTAATAAAACTCATCTAATTTCACGGCATGAATAACAGAACTACTAATCAAAATGAACAAGAAATAGCAGATTACGTACGGTGCTGTGCTCTTTTCTTGTGTTTGTTTGTTGAGGTCGGTGACGAGTCCGGTGGCGTCGATGTTCACGCCGGCAGCAGCAGCAGCCTTGACTAACTCCTGAGCAGCAGCCAGTGCCTGCGCTTACGCCTGTGCAGCAGCAGTTGCCTAGGCTTGGAGTTGGGCAGCCTGCTGCTGTGCTTAGAGTTGTGCAGCATGCTGCTGCTGAGCTAGAGCGGCAGCCTGAGCCGCGGGATCTCCGAGGTCGTCGGCCATTGGTGATGAAGATGCCGACGAAACAGAGACGTGAAGAAGCGAGCAGTCGCGTGAGAACGCTCCCCAAAAACCTTATCGACCGTCTCCCGGGCAGGATCTCGAAGGTCGGGGTTCCGGAGGCCTGCTCTCCCGGCGATCTGTGCACGCAGTCGACGGGATGAAGTAGCAGTTGGCATCAAACAACGAGATTGGATCGTGGGCGTGACGGCTAGGGTTTTTGCGCCGTCCGTCCGGAGGCCGGGTAGTCTTATTATATAGGCACGCAGGCGGACTTCGGTTCGGTTTAGGAAACCAAAACCGACTCCGCAATTATCGGGATTTGTTACGCGTCCGCAACGAATTCCGACTGCCAAAAAGATAAGCAGGACCCGGCACGGCTCGAAATCGTGCCGGGTCGAAATCGATCCACGTGACGCGACGCGCGCGCGGCGAGGCGAGTGGAGGAGGAGGAGGAGGAGCGCGCGTAGGGATTTCCCTTGCTCACTTGCTCAAGAGGTGAGAACCAACATATCTTATATATTGGTCCAACTCTCCCTAAACTAGCCACTACATGGATGGGCTTTTGAGATTTTTCAGGAATTAATTTCAGATTGGACCTTGGCCTAACCCAAAATTCCAACAGATATGGCGAGTATTATACGCAAAAAGACGTGAATTTGAGGAACAACTACGACCATGAATCCTATACTGTAAATGAGCTAAACAAAGTTATCAATACAACAAAGCTTGTGACACGGCCTGCCGGTTCAGCCGTTTAGGTGTGCAGACAGCGGACCAGACATCAAAGCAGTACTGTCTTATCAAACATCAAACAATGGCTCTCGCAATCTGAGTGTGACACCAGATACCGATAGAACGGTCAAAAACACAAACTGGTATGCATCAATGCATGCATGGCTTTCTTTCTTTATGCATGTGCCCGCTATACCTGGCTCCATCGGATGAGATGACCAAATCAAATACGGGGAGTACTTACATGCATGCCATGAGCTCTGTGGCTACCATCAGATCCTGGCCCACCGTATATAATCCCCGGCACGGAGTTCAGGCCGGAGACTGCACATGCGCGGCCAGCGTTAGATCCGAGCCCACAAAATATAATTAACGCCTGCGGATGGTTCCACGTAGGCACGTTAGCACGCAAGCGGTAGAAATTTGTGGCTACGGTTCGCCAGAGAAGGCCCCACCGGACAGGGCGCCAGCATTCCAGATCCAGTGCCCGAACACCAGACACAAACAATTGCGTCTTGCTCTCTGGTTGCACCGTGGGCCCCGTTAATTCCCCAACCACTGTGATGCAGCCATGTGGGCTCAGCACATTGCCACGTTTTCACCGTCTCGTAGAAGATCCACAAGTCCCGAGTGCAGGCACGATTCACGACGCTTTTGTTAGTCCAGTTCTGTCCCGTTCGTCCGCAACCATACGTGGATTCAGGCTCTACGTGGCTGGCCGAATGGTAGACACGCTCGTGTCAACAAAGATTTTACCAGGTGCACTCCCATTGCATCTCATTTTAAACTGTATCCTTTTGGATTTAGTGCTAAGAATTGTATTTAAATTAAGATATCATATTTCTTTCTTCATTAAATATGATGTCACGAAAGATTTTACTCTCCATGTCACTAGTAGAGCATGAGAGGAGGTCTCCAAACGTCCAGCGCTCCGACGTGTGGGCTCTTTAAATTTGAAGAGATACGTTGCTGTTTAGAAGCATCTATGTCTGGATCTCTTTGCGTGGTGCCTAAATTGTTGGAGTTCGATTAGATGGTTGCCAAACTTTTGTCATGCTTATGTGTCTTTTGGCACTCTGTAGTTATTTTTCTTTCTAATGTCTGGCTAACTTGCTGGCAAACGAAACGTAGGTCAAAACTGAACACACACTGCGAGCTTAACTAATCAAGATCGGTTGCGCTGTGCGCTAAGGACATGTACACTAGCGTTGGTTCAGTTGTCTGTAATGAGATGTTATAGGTAGTTTTGATGTTTTGATGACGTGGAGCAAAAAAAAATTAGGAGAAAGAAAGATTGTCCGTAAAATTGTAGATTGTCCGTAGAATTCTTACAGACTACTTAATTACATGTGGTAATTTTGCTGTTGTATGGATGGCGTCTGTAATCTATACTCAGATATAATTATTGCTACAAATAGACATGTTACAGACATTGTTATATAGGTTGTCTAAAGTATTGTTTTGTATGACATGAATTGATGTTATAGACACCATCTGTCTAAACTAATGTAGATGCCCTAAAAGAGAAGAATACAGACTGACAAGCAGGTTGTTGTTACCAAAGTCCTGATCCATAGGATTTTGGTGATATGGGTGGGTAAGAGAGAAATCAAGAAATACACATGTGGATCTGACTGGAAACAAATATTTTTTTTAAAAATCACGCAATTCGACTCTTCTATCTACAAGTAAGCTTGCATGCAAAATTGAAATAATTTGAGTTAGACTGTGTAAATAAGACAGGTTTCATGCTAATAACTTTGCTTTTAGAAACCGTTAAAAAATTCATCACACAAAAACACTTATTTAGAAGGGAAATTTACAAACATGTAAAAGGTTTAATTATGTACTCCCCCAATCCATAATAAACGTCGATGATTTAGTACAAAATTGTAATAAATCAGGGTTACTTGTTATGGATCAGAGCTGGCATTTCATAAAAATCTGAATCTTTTTTTACGATCAAATGTAAATTTTCATGCAAAATGGAACAGTTTTGGAACCTAAGGTAAAAAAAAAATATGGCCGCCTATGGAATAGCGGCATATCCAATGAAAACTATCTTAACGGCGCAAGCTCCATTGAAAAAGGTTAAGAAAAATCTCAAAAAAATCATATTAGAAAAGTGATGTTTTATATATGTGTAAATTTTCAAGTGCGAACTCAATTGTGATTAGTAGGAGCGAAAAAACAAAACAATTCAGCATGAATAGTGGTCTTCACTATGTGGCACTATTGATTATTTTTGACTTAAAATTTTGCACGTTTGTAGATCATCACACCTTCAACGTATGACATTTTTATAAATTTGTTTGAAATTTGTAAATATAGTTTTTATGCAGTTTTTCATCGTAAATGGATTTTCTAGGATACGCCTACTCCTAGAATTTGAATTTACTACAGTTTCATGGTTGTGCGCAGACTACTGCTCCCTCCCCAGTCCCTAAGATTTACCATCAGGCGTAATCGGTTTTGCAGGAGAACAATTGCATCTAAAATTACGCATGTTCTTTGATAAGGGTGAACCGAATAAACAAATCTAGATCTCCCTGCAATAAGAGGTATGCATCCGAGGGCCGACGCGTCTACAGAGCATTTCAAAAGAGTAATTTGGGCCTGGGCCTGGGCCGGGGCCCGCGCGTAATAATAAGTTAACCAAAGACACCGCTCGTCCCTGCTAATTTCCAAAATTTACGTGCTTAAATACCCAGCTCTCCCCGCCTGTTATGTTCAGTCGATCACTAGTCACCTGATCACCTCGCCCTTGCCTTATTAGCTATCTCTCCTACTCTTTAGTCTTTACACACGAGACCAGAACCCGAATCCTGCCAATCCGATCCTTCGCATTGCTTGAAGCTAGCGTCCGCGGAGATATGGGATCGGAGGCAGACGCCGCGGAGATGGCCGCCCCCCTCCTCGCCGGCGCCCCGGCGGCGGTGGCGGCGGAGGCTGTGCCGCCGTGGCGGGACCAGCTGACGGTGCGGGGCATAGTAGTGAGCGCTGTCCTAGGGGTGCTCTTCTGCCTCATCACGCACAAGCTCAGCCTCACGGCAGGGATCGTCCCCTCACTCAATGTCGCCGCCGGGCTGCTCGGTTACTTCCTCGTGCGGACCTGGACGGCGGCGCTCGAGGGGTTCGGCATCGTCTCCAAGCCCTTCACCAAGCAGGAGAACACCGTCATCCAGACCTGCGTCGTCGCTTGCTATGGCCTCGCCGTCAGTGGTATGTGCCTATTTGGGGGAAGTTGAGTTGAGGTCGCTTGTTTAGGTGAAGATGCGATTCCGGCGTGCAATTCCGGGTTGCATTTGAGTATTTACCAGTAAAATACATACCGCTGTGTGGAATTATGATGCTCTTGTGTGCTTAATTCATTTCGTGTGTTGGATTTAGGTGGAACTGTGTGCTAGGGATTTGAGAAAGGCTTGATTCTATTTCCTGATTTTGGGGTATTATGGAAGTTGTTAGTAGGCTGAAATTATGATTACCCTGTGGGGGATATAGATGTGAACCTTGCAGCATATGTATCTGATTTTAGTGTTGCATTGGGATATACGTGTGAACCTTACACCTCTCTCACTGAACTCACATTATCAACTAATATTTCTGTTGACGCAGGGGGCTTTGGAACGTACATGCTTGCAATGGATCAGAAAACATACGAGCTTATCGGGATCGATTATCCTGGTAACAGATCGGTGGATGTTAAGAATCCTTCATTGGGTTGGATCGTCGGCTTCATGTTTGTAGCTAGCTTCCTCGGTCTATTTAGTCTTGTTGCACTGCGCAAGGTACTCATCCACATCTTGGAAGTGTGCATCTCTCATGTTTATCTCATTATATCCTTGTTTCTGGACATAGTGTCATAACTTGGAGCCTTGGATAATTCGCTGTCTAATAAGTGCCTATTTAGTAAACCAGTTAATGTCTGTTTTGTTGTTTGACAGGTGATGGTAATTGATTACAAGCTGACCTATCCCAGCGGAACTGCCACAGCTATGTTGATAAATAGCTTCCACACTACTAGCGGTGCTGAACTTGCCGAGTAAGAAACGGGTCATTGTTGCATTTTTAGTTTTGTGAAAACTGAATTAATCTGTTGCAGGGACACCCTTTTTTTCACGAACCTTAGGGATACTCATTATTCAATCCACACTGTATTTTTTTTGTTAAATACTTTTTTCATTAAAGTTCTTTTCTTATCTTCTCACAATCTACGGCATGATAACTTTTTGATGAAATGTAATTTGATGATGGCATACATAATTCGCAATTTGATGACTGGTGGACGTATGGTCCTTTTACTTTTTACATCAGATCATCCAAGATTATCTATGGCTTAACATTTTTTTGTAACATCTTCCATCCATCTAGTTTTAGTTATGTAAAGGTCTCCTAATTGATCTTCTTCTATGTATAAGACATCAAAAGTTGCAGAACAGTTTGTTGAAGTTAATTATTATTTTCTGAATAAAACAATCAAGTGAAGTTACAAATGAGTGAGGACATTCCTTTGTATTGGGGGTTTGGTAGCCTAAGTAAACAAAGTTCAGTGTCATGCATGTGTGTCAGGCCATTCCTTTGTATTTTATCCTTGCGTCATGCAATTTCAGTTATAAGGTTTATTTATCTACTTATCTCGCGATTAGTTTCTATTAAATTGAGCCTAGGAGTTCTGTTATCTTCTCTAATTAACTAGATGCCTTTTATTCTTGCGGAAGGAATGTGCAATGGAACAGGTAAAAACCATGTACAAAGAATGTACCTTCAGATAATTTTTAAAATACTACTTTACCTGCTGGCTGTTTTCAAAAGCTAATATGCAGTACATACAAATTTCCTTCGTTGACAACATATTTGAGTTACTACCATTGTTGAGTTGTGACGCCACTAACTTTTTTTTATGGTTGCAGAAAACAAGTTAGCTGTCTTGGAAAGTATTTGAGCATTAGTTTTGTCTGGAACTGCTTTAAGTGGTTCTTCAGTGGTGTCGGTGATTCTTGTGGCTTTGACCATTTCCCTTCTCTGGGACTTGCAGCATTTAAGAACACGTAAGTTCGCTGCTAACGTGTTTTTGTTATTACTAAGTTCACAAGTTACGCCTAAAAGTAGATTCATTTTAGTTTTGAAGGCGGGCCAAACTTGCCTTTCTTAACCTCTTTAGTAAGGGTGCAAAAAGATTACCCTCTTAGTTCAAACAAATGAACTAGTTTTCCAAAAAACGATGGGATTTTGAATTTTAGCTCATTTGGTTGAACTAAGTCAGGTCGAAGGGTACCCGTTTGCACCTCTACTCTTTAGGCTTATTTGGATAGGCAGGATTTAGATCCAATCTCTTCTGCTGGTTGAGTTATTTTAGTTCAGTTTCTGCCAGTCAGACATGATTGCACCTAATCCTCATCTGCACAAGCCCTTTAGGCTCCATCCTGGGCTTAGACCATGTATCCTGAGTGATCTTTTTGTCATCCTTGAAGCTGGAAAGTCCTATGCATGCCCACCCCAAAACTTACTTGTTCAATCTTTTGTAGGTTTTATTTTGATTTCAGTCCAACCTATATTGGATGCGGTCTTATATGTCCGCATATTGTTAACTGCTCTACACTTCTTGGAGCCATCATATCTTGGGGTTTTCTTTGGCCATATATTTCCACAAAAGCTGGGGACTGGTATCCAGCAGATCTTGGAAGCAACGACTTCAAAGGACTATATGGGTACAAGGTATGGTGATAGAGGATTCTATTTTCTCATGTCAGGAATTATTAGTCAATTTCATATTGCATCTTGTCTATTTCTTATCAATTCACATCATATTCAGATATTCTTTGTCCCAATAGATCAAAGATGTGGATTATTGAATTAACAGTTCACATGGCTAGGCAAAAGGAAACCGCCTTTTCCTCTCCAGACTAAATAAACCGAGTAAATTAGTAGCTGTTAATGTAAACATTGGAGTAACACTGAATAATCTCTTACTGTTATGCATTTCTTCAGTGAACATTGTGATGGTGAGAACCATGATATTGAGTTAAAAGACTGGAGTTGTTAGAAATTGCCTTGCGTCCTTAGCGAGGAACACACAGAAAGCACATCTTGCTCACTTATTTTCTAAGTTATTCTTTGTTCACAAACTGATCGGTCTTTGCATCCGTATGCCTTGATGTAGTTATGTTTAGCAAAACTAAGCTGTGTCTGTACTCTCCCTTCCAGGTTTTTATATCAGTGTCTGTGATACTGGGGGATGGTATTTATAACCTCATCAAGATTATTTATGCTACTATCAAGGAAATCATGAATGCACGATCAAAGCAAGGAAAACTTCCTCTTGTCTGTGTTCTTTATGGTAATGCCATGGTCTGTATACTATTCACCTACCAGGAAATCATATATGGAGTAACATGCATCTGATATTTTTAACCCCTTTTATTATTGCAGATGATGAAGGTTCTAAAGTATCTGCCGAGGAGAAGCTTCTGAATGAGGTATTTGTAAAAGACAGTATCCCTCCCTGGTTGGCAGGATCTGGTTATGTGGGCCTTGCAGCAATATCAACTGCAACTGTGCCAATGATGTTCCCACAGCTGAAGTGGTATCTCGTCCTCTCTGCCTATGTTGTTGCTCCTCTTCTCGCCTTCTGCAACTCGTATGGCACTGGCCTAACAGATTTTAACCTTGCATCCACATATGGAAAGATTGGCATTTTCATTTTTGCCTCATGGGTTGGCCAGAATGGTGGCGTGATCGCCGGCTTGGCAGCTTGTGGTGTTATGATGTCCGTCGTATCCACTGCTGCTGATCTCATGCAAGACTTCAAGACTGGTTACCTGACCCTCTCTTCACCAAGGTCCATGTTTGTGTCACAGCTGATTGGGACCGCCCTTGGCTGCGTCATTGCACCTCTCACCTTTTGGCTTTACTGGACGGCCTTTGATATTGGCAATCCTGATGGCATGTTCAAAGCTCCAACTGCTGTAATTTACCGTGAGATGTCAATCCTGGGTGTCGAAGGATTCTCAGCGCTGCCCCATCACTGCCTAGGAATCTGCTCTTTCTTCTTCGCTGCAGCTATAGCGATCAACCTCACGCGGGATGTCACTCCAAAAGGCGTGTCCAAATTTATTCCTCTGCCAATGGCCATGGCTGTTCCATTCTACATTGGGGCATACTTTGCAATCGACATGTTCGTCGGGACTGTCATCTTGTTCGTCTGGGAGATGGTGAATGGCAAGGAGTCTGAGGACTTTGCAGGCGCCGTCGCTTCTGGTTTGATCTGCGGTGATGGGATCTGGAGCGTCCCTTCCGCAATACTGTCCATTATGAGGATCAACCCACCGATGTGCATGTACTTCAAGCCATCCCTTAACTAAGTCTGAAAGATAGAACTACAATTGTTCAGTTTTATCAATACCACGATAGAACAGAATCACGCTTTGTACATATTTTACACTGGTGAAAATTAAACTGCTGCAGAACGGCAGCAGTTCTGTTCATCTTGTTGATCTCTTGTCTCTGTTGGTGCTGTGTTGCTGATCCTGCAGTGTTTTTCTATTTGATCTATTTTTTGCTCCCTTGAACTTCACACGGCGTGGCTGAATGGAAATGTGTGCTAAAAATAACCTGCAGTTGAACTTGGAGTCAACTGCTTGATGACCTTCAGGAGTATCCTTGAAGAAGTTGCTTAGACATGTAGAGTCAAGTTGGTGATCTGGATTACTAAATACTACTGATTTACTACCCTTCAGATTTACCAAACATTTAGGCTCTAGCATCTCTATCGAAAATGAGAACAAAACAAGCCAAGCAGCAGCACAACTACCCTAATCCGGACAGGGCAGTTCTGCCACGCGGTCATGGCGTGCAGTGGTTCTACGGTTCTGCCACCTAAGAGAGTGCCGTTGGTCTCAGTGCGTGTTTCTTCTACCTTCAAATAGCTCAACCTGGTGGCAGAAATGACCTCTGTCCCTGCTCTCTTCCGTTTCAGGCTCTCAGCTTCATCAGGTGAGGAGATTTTCTAGACTTGAGCTAGGTCCAGCAGGATGCTGCGTTCAGACACCATTGCTTCTTCTTTTAAAGATGTGCTTATCAGCGATCAGCTCTAATTTAATAAACCGACTCCGTCCTTCGATTGAGACTATTTCTAGTGAGGGGTCTAGAGTTTCTTACGGGAGAATGTTAGTCCGTGTACATAGTTCAAAAGGGAAAGAATATTTAAATTTCAAGTTAATGCATATGCTGATGTTTACAAAGATAACTGATAGTAGTTCAAAAGAGCAACACTTCCATGTACCTATTCACTTATTCAGCAAACTGTCAGGAGGCGCCACGGTCATCGTTCGATGTCACGACAAAAGCAACTAAAGATGCAAAGACCGAATACCAATTGCAGAGAACAAATTTTCTTTGGATTAGGCCTGCGCGTACAGTACGGTAAACATTTTATGCTTGCAAGGCAGTGAGCAAGTTTTTAGCAATACTGAAGCTCTACGCGTGCAGCCGGTCCAAAGTACGTCCAAACTCGTCCGGCCGGGTGTGCCGTGTGCACACATCAAACACAGGTGAAGCAACGAATTATCCAAGCAAACAAGCACATGATTTTAATTTTAGTTTTGAACGAGAACAAGCTCATGACCACATGAACGTACGTCCTCAGGTTTTCCCTCGTCATCAGTTGAACAAAGACACAGGTCAGACACGGAGGGCTCCTTTATATATTTAGTCATGTTACCGTTCCTGCTCGATCGGATGCTCGGACGATTCACATTAGCAACAAACCAAATCACATTCGTGGCTGTTATTAGATCCAGCCCCACGAGATATAATACACGCCTCCTAATGATGATCCAAGCTAGAGACGGTCAAACATGTGGTTACATTTACAGCCGTCCCCACAAGATACAATTAACGTCCCCGGTTGGTTGGATGCTTACCTCCGTTCCTATTGAAATGTATGGTATGGTATACAACGCTTAAAATAATGTACTCCCTCCGTTCCTAAATACTTGTCTCGCGGTATGGTATACAACACTTAAAATAATGTACTCCCTCCGTTTCTAAATATTTGTCGTGGTTTTAGTGCAAATTTGCAAATTTACAAAAACACGAGGTAAATAAGTGATATTCACATTTGTTTATTTCAATCTCAATACCTATCAGCGTATTTCTTAACAAATTACCATGCATTCTGGTAAATACGGTAGCACCACGGTTATAGCTGCCATCGGGTACTTTGGTAAAGTATATCAGTATCATGAGCTGCACTGATCTAGCGCATTCCTATAACTTATAATCAAGTGTTAAAAGCTCTAGATTGGCACATGTAGACCAAAACGCACACACTAGTCTCTTAAACTAACCATTCAAAGCCACACATGGTAACTTTTATACAGTACCAATATTGTGGTGACTTCATAAGTTTTTGGATGAAAATTTGTGAAAAAAAGTTGTCACAACATACTCATACGAGATCTAGTTTTAAGCCTCTCATCCAAACCAGGGGTGGAGCTAGAAAGACAAATCATACATTGAGTATGCAGTTTAAGGGATCAATTTTCGCATTATCCAAAGTCATGGGACCATCATTTAGCATGATATTGTACATAATGCATTCGAGAGTGGCTAATATGTGACCGTGGCACGTTCCGTCAGCCCACAGTTTTAGCAATTTAACAAGGTCTATGTATATCTAAGTTGACAAATCAGAACTCTTAAGCCTAAGTTAACGAATCAGAACCGTCGAATTAGTATGTAGATCTTATTTATCTTTCTTTTTTCATTATCCATTTTGAATTTTAATGCACAAATCATATCTCTAACTAAAAGTCAGACAACTTAGATATAGGTACAGTCAAAACCTGTAACAATACTCCAATGTGAGTGATTGCGTCTATATGTACTGTGTTTCTTTAAAAAAAAACCTGTAAACGAACTCGGGCATGCATCCGGTCAAAAGTCGTCTGGGCCGGTCCGCCGGTGTGCACACATCAAACGCGTCAAGCAACGAATTAGCCAAGCAAACAAGCACATGATTTTCATTTTCATTTTGAAAGAGAAGAAGCTAGCAGCACAGGACCAAATGGACGTACGTACTCAGCATTTCCCGGCCGGTACGTCGTCATCAACTGAACAAGAACACATGTCAAGCGCTTGGCGCTCACTTAGTCATTTTATCATTCATGCTTGGATACGCATGCAGAGCGGCTTGCTCGGGCGATTCACATTAGCAACAAACCAAATCACATTCGTGGCTGCCATTAGACCCGGCCCCACGATATATTATAGGGAGTACGCCTACTGATGGTTCAAGGGACTGTCAATATGTGGTTACACTTACAGCCGTCCCCACCAACCAGATACAATTAACGCCCACGGTTGGTTGATTACTTGATTAGCATTGCTGCAAGCTCGCAACAGACGCAAGCGGTAGAAATGTGTGGCCGGCATTAGCCAGAGGGATGGCCCCACGGGACAGGGAGAGGCCGGCTAGCTCCATCCGCATGTTACGGGGACGGAAGTGAAAGCGTACGCCGGCGGTGCGTCCTGGATCGTGACGCAGACCGTAGCAGATCCTCACCCATGAAGCCCGAACACCAGACACGAAGAGCTTGGACGCCCGCTCTATCTCTGCGCCAGGGTCCCAAGGATTCACCAATGCACTCGCCCCGCAGAAGATCCCGGCTCTCCCGAGTCGGAGCATGATTCACGTCGCTTCGCCCTGTCCCGGTCCTTGTAAAGCTCATACAGGTGGGCCCTTTATCCTTTACTGCGGTGGGGTTCAACCGGTGTGTTTAGGCCCCACGTGGCTCCCCTTCCCTGCACGTCTCTCTCGGGTTTTAAACACTTTTTTACTCAGATCGGGATTACAGGCCAATCCAACTCTGCAGAAAATGGAAGAATCCAAATCTGAACTGACTAGTGGGGTCGGATTCGCATTGACCCTGCTGCTTGGGCTCCGCACATGGGTTCTCTCCGGTTACGTCCACCCAAGAACCAGCCCGAGACAGAACCTACTGCCACTATGACCCACATGTCATGGACTGTTCTTATCCAGAAGCACCGCGCCTCTCGGTGTCCGTATCTGAAACCACTTGGTAGTTCAGCTGCAAATACGATTGGCTTTACGAGCTTAAATACACCCCTCTCCCCGCCTCCTCTCTCAGTCCTCACCTCGTCGGCGTCCTCCAACCTCTCACCACACCACACGGAACCAACCAAATCCACAGATCCGAAGAGCGGGAGGCGCCCCCTTGATCACTAGCGGCCGGGGACAAGATGGGGTCAGAGGCGGACGTGGCGGAGATGACCGGGCCCCTCCTCGCCGGCGGCGCCAGCGACGGGGCGCCGGCGGCGGAGGCGGTGCCTCCGTGGCGGGAGCAGCTCACGGTGAGGGGGATCGTGGTGAGCGCTATCCTCGGGGTGCTCTTCTGCCTCATCACGCACAAGCTCAACCTCACCGTCGGGATCATCCCCTCGCTCAACGTCGCCGCGGGGCTGCTCGGCTACTTCCTCGTGCGGACCTGGACGGCGGCGCTCGCCAGGTTCGGCATCGTCTCCAAGCCCTTCACCAAGCAGGAGAACACCGTCATCCAGACCTGCGTCGTCGCCTGCTACGGCCTCGCCTTCAGCGGTAGGTGCCTATGCGTGGGGGGAACCCGGGCTTGCTTGTTCAGGTGGACATGAGATTCTGGCGTGTGAGTTTGGGTTACGATTGGTTTGACCCGTCACTAAAAGCCGTTCTGCTTTGTCAAATTCAAAGGCTCTTTTATGCTAAGTACGTTTCATGTGTTAGGTTTAGGTACAACACCAAAATTGATATGGATTTGCGGAATATCGGATTGTGCCTTAAATAAATTTTATATTTTTAGGAAGTATTTAGTAGGCTGAATTTATGATTAACTTGTGGGTACATAGTTCAGCTCAAATATCTCTTATTTTGATGTTGCATTGGGATTAGGAGAGTTGGTGATGATAGTCTACCCCCCTTTCATCGATTTCACAATATCAATTATTGTTTCTGTTCATGCAGGGGGCTTCGGATCGTATATGCTTGCAATGGATCAGAATACTTATGAGCTAATCGGGGCTGATTATCCTGGTAACAGGGCGGTGGATGTTAAAAATCCCTCACTGAGTTGGATGATCGGGTTCATGTTTGTTGTTAGCTTCCTTGGACTATTTAGTCTTGTTGCACTGCGCAAGGTACCCATCCATATCTTGAAAGCATGTATCTGTTATGTTTATGTGATCATGTTACATTTTTCTTTCTGGTTTCAAATGGAGCAACCTGGCAGCTCTTTGTCTAGTATAAATTCGACGAACTAAGTTATTTTTCGGTGTTTTCTAGGTGATGGTTATTGATTACAAGCTAACCTATCCCAGTGGAACTGCCACAGCCATGTTGATAAATAGTTTCCACACTACTACTGGAGCTGAGCTTGCAGAGTAAGAAGCAGATCAGCATTGCCCCTTACTTTTGTGCAAATTAAATTAGCTATGCATTCCACGGGCAATCATCTTTTCAATCTGGATTGTTTCTTCTGAACGAATACTTTATCCTTCAAATTCCTTTCTTACCTTTTCACAATTATATTATAACATACATTGGACGAATGCAGTCTGATGTTGTCACAAATTTGGCTTTTTCATTATAAAATGCTGCAGAAATGGTCACAATTAGTGACCTGAAAATAAGAGAAAGAATGCTTGCTGTAGACCTATGGTCATTTTACTGTTCATATATGGTCATCTAAGTTTGCCATAGATTTCTTATGGCTATGCCTATTTTTAGTATCTATTAATGAGTAGCATCTGTAACCATTAACGAGTCCTCCTTAACTTATGTAAAGGTCTTAGCTGACCTCTTCTCTAGTAAATACCATTGATAGTTGCCAGATGCCTTGGGTAGTCTAGTGAAGTTGCAAATGAGTTTCCTGCCCATTAGATACCTTTTTATTTTACGGATTATTTTTTAGAAAAGGTTTATTAACCAATGAAGGCATATGGTAGCATTTTATTCTATGCAAAAATAGGAAAAACAAGTCATAAGGTTCTTACTAATCTATTTATCTCGCAATTTTCTATTGAATTGAGATTAGCAATTCTGTTATCTTCTTTAAATATTTAATAGCTTAAAATTCTTGGGAAGGAAGTATGCAATGACACATTTCAGATGATTAGAAAATACACTTTATCTGGTTTTTACTGCTAATCATGCAGGATATACTTGCTAAATCGCAATGAACTTTGCTACCCTTGTACTCATTTTTCAGTTGAGTATTGGTACTAACTTAGTGTTTATGGTTGCAGAAAACAAGTTAACTGTCTTGGAAAGTATTTAAGCATCAGTTTTGTTTGGAACTGCTTTAAGTGGTTCTTCAGTGGTGTTGGGGATTCTTGTGGCTTTGACAATTTCCCTTCTCTGGGACTTGCAGCATTTAAGAACACGTAAGTTGTGCTAGTGTGTGTTTGCTATTACTTCCAAGTAGACAAGTCACAACTAAAGAACGTTACTCCCTCTGATCCTAAATTCTTGACTCAAATATGGATGTATCTATTCATAAAAAGCGTCTAGATACATGTAATATTTCGACAACAATTTAGGATCGGAGGGAGTATTAATTTCCTTATCCTCTTTAGGGTTTATTTGGATAAGCAGGGATTAGACCCACTCCCTTCTGATGGATGGGTGATTAGTTAAGTTTCCCTCCCAATCAGAAGGGATTGGGCCTCTTCATCTTACTCCTTAGAGGGCCCCAACTTGGGCTTTGAAACTTATTGGAGCTACTGATCTTTTAAGCTGGAACATCCTATGCATCATCTCCCAAAACTTACCTGTTTTATCTTCTGTAGGTTTTATTTTGACTTTAGTCCAACTTATATTGGTTGTGGTCTGATATGTCCACATATTGTTAACTGCTCCACACTTCTTGGAGCCATCATATCTTGGGGTTTCCTTTGGCCATATATATCCACAAAAGCTGGGGACTGGTATCCTGCTGATCTTGGAAGCAATGACTTCAAAGGACTCTATGGGTACAAGGTATGCTGATGAAAGATTCTACTCCGTATTTGTTTATGACATGCATTTGTAGTCAATTTCATACTGTATCTTGACTACTTATTTTCAAGAGGTAAATGCACCCGTGGTCCTACTATTATTGAGCTGGTGTCACTTTAGTCCTAAAATTATGAAATTGCACACTTAGGTCCTAATTTTATTTTAAGTGACTCACGCGAGGTCCTAAGCTGGTTTTGGCGCGTCTGACCCGCCTATGTGGCACATTGACCCGGTACACGTCAGCAAGGGGGGCCACAGACCATAACCAATGGCAATGTAATTTACCATAAACCCCCTCACAGAAGTCTCTTATTTCTCCCCTCGTTCTTCTTCGCGAATGGGTTTCTGCTAAATTACTTTGCCATTGGTTAGGGTCTGTGGGCCCCCCGCTGACGTGTATCGGCGTCAACGTGCCACTAGGCGGGTCAAATGCACCAGAATCAGCTTCGGACCTCGCGTGAGCCACGTAAAACAAAATTAGGACCTAAGTGTGCAATTTCATAATTTAAGGACTAAAGTGACACCAGCTCAATAATAGTAGGACCGCGGGTGCATTTATCTCTATTTTCAACCCTCCTATAATGCTTGCCGTCCAATAGATACAAAACCAGATTATGAATCAAAGTCACAAGGCTTGACAAACTAAAGTTGCTTGTTTCCTCTTTTTACTAAATAAACATAATCAATATGTAAGTTTTTGCTGTGAACATGGGAGTGATACTGATAACTCTGTTACTTTACGCATCGCATCAGTGGTCGTTGTGATAGCGAATTTTGAGAACCATGAATAGTTCAAGATTGGAATGTAAATTCTGTTACTTCCTTAACACAGAATATAAAGATGGCCCATCTAGCTCTTCAAATTTCTGAATTATTCTTTGTTCACAGATTGAGCAGTTGCAGCCTTCTGTTTAGCAAAAACTAAGTTCTACTCTGTGCCCCACCTTGCAGGTTTTTATATCTGTATCTGTGATACTGGGGGATGGTATTTATAATCTCATCAAGATCATTTATGCTACTATCAAGGAAATTGTGAATGCACGATCAAAGCAAGGAAGGCTTCCCCTTGTCCAGGTTCAGGATGGTAATGCCATGTTCTTATTGTACTCTGTTCACTTACCAGGAAATCATTTAACATGCATCTGATCTTGTTTCCCTTTTATTCTTGCAGATGATGAAGGTTCTAAGTTATCAGCTGAGGAGAAGTTTCTGAATGAGGTATTTGTGAAAGACAGTATCCCTCCCTGGTTGGCAGGATCTGGTTATGTGGGGCTTGCAGCCATATCAACTGCAACTGTACCAATGATCTTCCCACAGCTGAAGTGGTACCTCGTCCTCTCTGCATACGTAGTGGCTCCTCTACTCGCCTTCTGCAACTCATACGGCACTGGCCTAACAGATTGGAACCTTGCATCGACATACGGAAAGATTGGCCTTTTCATCTTTGCCTCATGGGTTGGTCAGAATGGTGGCGTGCTTGCTGGCCTAGCGGCTTGTGGTGTTATGATGTCCATTGTGTCCACTGCAGCTGATCTGATGCAGGACTTCAAAACCGGTTACCTGACCCTCTCTTCACCAAGGTCCATGTTTGTGTCACAGCTGATTGGGACCGCCCTTGGCTGTGTCATTGCTCCTCTCACGTTTTGGCTTTACTGGACGGCATTTGATATTGGCAATCCTGATGGCATGTTCAAAGCTCCATATGCTGTCATCTTCCGAGAGATGTCAATCCTGGGTGTTGAAGGATTCTCAGCGCTGCCCCAGCACTGCCTAGCAATCTGCTCTTTCTTCTTCTTTGCAGCCATAGCAATTAACCTTCTGCGGGACGTCACTCCAAACAACGTGTCCAAGTTCATCCCTCTGCCGATGGCCATGGCTGTTCCATTCTACATTGGGGCGTACTTTGCGATCGACATGTTTGTTGGGACAGTCATCCTGTTTGTCTGGGAGAGGGTGAACCACAAGGAGTCTGAGGACTTTGCAGGCGCGGTTGCCTCTGGTTTGATCTGCGGCGACGGGATCTGGAGCGTCCCTTCTGCGATATTGTCTATTATGAGGATCGATCCACCGATATGCATGTACTTCAAGCCATCCCTTGCGGGCTGAAAACGGCATGTATATACTGTTCATTTGAATCACCTCGTGTACATATTTTACGCTCGTGTAAATTACACCGCAGCAAAAAAAGCAGCAGCTATGTTAATTCTGTTGATGTCTGAAAGCTGCTGATGCTGCAGTTTTTCCCTTGATCCATGTGCTGCTTGTTTGAACTTTGTCATTGGACGCCACGGCCCGTTGGGAATGACAGTCCTAATTTTCTGACTTGACCTGCTTGTGGCTAGACCTGCTGGCACGGGCTAGAATGGTTGGCTCCATTCGACAACACACTGGCCACTCCTTTTTATCAGTTCGCAGCTCATAACTCTGTAGGTGTTCCCCCCTGTGATTGTTGGCACGCCTAAATTGTCGCATGATGGAAATAGTTACATATAAATTGTCGGAGTACTAAAGTTTTCCCGTTTATGCATACAGGTGAGCATTCAGGATTAGAGATTTGTTAGGCAGAGTAGCTTACAAGTTCGAGATGTCGGCTTCGTAAGAGTTGTGTGCCAAGCTTGCTCCGGTGCACCTTGTGGACCAACACCATGGGGTTGTCCACGTCTAGGTTTTTTCTATGAATTTTTTTATGAATTTTTTTATATTACCAATTCTGACTTTAAGTGTCACCATGAGATTCTTTGCAATTTTAAACTACCTTTCAAAATGGACGCGTCTAGGGAGTGCGTGCGCACTCCATAGTCCTCCACAGTGCTCCTCTGACAACCCATAAAAGGGATTCCTGACGTCACTTCGTATCCTCTATATCTAAGTAGAGACAACCCACTAGCTTATTTCTCTCAACATGCAGCTTATCCACATCAGCCACCAATCATGTCAATGATTTGTGCCACGTCAGCAGCCCCATCATTCCCACGAGGCGCCTCAACTTGCTTGTGTTTCCGATAAAAAAAAAACTTGGGTCCATTCATCCGTTAAACCATCCCAAGAAACAAATGTCATGCGTTCTCTTTCCTCCTCCCCCCCCCCCCCCCCCCTCTCTCTCTTGTTATCCATTAGCACGATCTTGGGTAGTTACTCCGTATTAGAATAAAAATTAACAGAAGCACTAATTAAGGAACAAATGGCCCTCTCTCTTCTGGTAGTAACAATTACCGAGTACTCCGTAGTAGAATAGAAACAGTCGCACTAATCAAGGAACAAATGTCCTGTCGTTTCTATTCCTCCTCCCATTTGCCCTTCTCAATTTCCACTCAATAATAATTGTCCATGATGCTATATACTCCTCATGAGATAGCACGCTGCAGGCCGGTGGAGCACTGGCATGCACAGGCGTCTTCGCCGAGCTTCACGCATGGCGGCCCGTGCTGCAAGGTGCACGGAGGAGGAACTTCAAGCTCCGCGGCTCGCCGTCACGTCCTGGACCTCTTCCTTGCACACCGCCGCGGTGTTCCGACCGCAGGTGCCGTGATGCCCCAGCCGCAGCCCGGCATCGCCTCGCCACACCCGCAGCAAGCGCCGAATGGCGTGCTGCTGCCGTGAGGCCCCTTCCCGCCGCCCATGCCGCCGTTGTAGCGCTACGCGCCACCTCCGCCCCAACAGGCCGCCGCGTACGGGCAGGCGTCCGCTTCCCTAGGCCGCCTACAGGCTACAACATCCAACAGCTAAATGGTGTTACTGAGTCAGCACGTCTGGAAAGCCTCGTGGAAGGGAGAACGTCGTGGAGAGCGCCATTGTTTCTTCTCCTCCTCCCACTCAAGATTACAACAGCCAACAGGCAACAGCTAAGCTCTTCTATTCCTAGAACCGTGGGAATGCAAATGGTGAATGGTGATGCAAGAATTATGAAGGCTTAGCAGATTGGAAGAATGCTTCCCACTGCTAGCTGTGTTACTACTTCTCTGTGGCGAGTTTTGTAAGTTTGCTGAGCTGCCATTGGTGTTTATGTATTCGGAATCAAGCACTGTTCGATCCTCTTTCTGACATACCGTAAGCAAATATTGAAGCCAATGCTTAATTGTTTATTGAAATATTCTTTTGTATACTGCATCTTCATATTGACATCATTTTCTTATCCAGTTAATTTATTCCTATTTAGAATACAAATACACATTGATAGGATATGAATGCTATCTTAATACTGATTCTTTGTAAGTTGAAGTGTATTTGTTTCACATTTCAAAATGTATTTGTTCAGGCATTTGCATACGAGTACAGATAAATTTGATGGTCTTTCTTTTTGCATATGAGTACAGATATTTTGTGCACCTTTTTTCAAGCTAGTAATTAATAGAAAACAATAGTCCCGCATCAACGCACTGGGTATTATGTAGTTTCCAAAACAGCCATACACATCTGCGCGGCCGCGTTGCTGGGCCGTTCACACGTTCGGTAATATGCACCGTGCTACCGCGTTCATACGTTCGTTCGGTCATACGCATCTGCCCGGACGCGTTCACACTTTTCAGGTTACTCTGTGTATGCCACGGTCACAACTATACAGTACAAAAAAAAATCTTAGTAGCAACAAAATTGCCCCTGCTTTTCTTCCTCCGGTGCCTGACGGCATCTCAGCCGCAACAAAATTTACTTCAATCGAAAAGATGAACACGTACAGCTCCAAAAGTTACTACAGTTGGATTTTCATTTCACATATACATGAAGCATAAAAGGCACAGATTGCTGAGCTAAACGCTCATGCAATAAACTACCTGCCGTAGACCAAACCCGCGATTATCTAGAACAAAATTCCATGGGTCTCCTACATCCGTACAAAATACAAAACTCTGCATAACTCAACTACCCGTCCAGCACACCCACCTGGCTTGAAACCTGGCGAACAAGTCAGGTCCCCAAACTTAGTAACGTTGAGATATAGGTTCTGCAGAGAGAGTAACAAAACTTAATTACGATCATTCTAGAACATAATCTAGAGTATCAGGATGTAAAATTCAGAATCTGATGTGTCTCAAATAAGAAGAATTTGAAGAAACAACGGGACAATATAGTTTACGATCTGCCTTTATGTATGAAAAACACTTAGTTGTTGTGCTTTGTAGTTCTTTACAGTTCAAATGGCTAACAATTACTGCACATGACCCAAACTTGAAGTTAACCAAAAAGTTACTTCTAACAATTGGAAGAACTACATCCACCGAAAAGCTTATATGCAGTACATGTAATAAGCAAGGAGCAAGAAAATGCATGTTAGACTTCAGGGAGTTCACCTATAACCACACAAGCAGAGCATGGTGGTTCAATATCACTAGCCATGCTTCAAAAGTTAAAGCACTGAAAAAAAATCAGACTAACTAAAATGTTACATCTGACTAAGAAAACTACATCGTGTGCACACATAATTACTTCTATTGACTACAAAACTACATCCAACGAATCACACTGAAAAAAGTACAACTAATCCTAGTAGCTTGAAAAGCAACTCCACACATCTACTAAAATTTACTTTGTCCAAGTTCACAAGTGGATGTAACTTTTAACGTCACAATTACATCTAAAACAATCAAGCAAGTAACTCTTAACATTAAAACTACATCTACTGAGCTCATGGAAGTAACTACATATGTTAAATTTACATCTACTGAACTCATGAAAGTAACTACATGTGTTGAAACTACATCACACTTACATACTCACCTGAGATCTGCGAAAACTGTGACGCTGATTGAAGCCCTGGTATGAACAAATTGCAAAGGGTATGGGCCGCCGAGATGTGAGATGAACAGCAGAAGGAAGAGGTAGAGATCTTCACCGGCAATCTCACCCTAAATGTAGCGCACATAAAAAATCTACTCTTGCCAGTTGATACATGCAGTCTACCTGCAGCCGGAAACAATTGCCGGCAAGCTCCTCCACACGCCTGCAGCGTCAGTCAGGCAGCAACCGTCGCCCGGATCTGGAACCAAGGAGCAGGGAACCTGCACGACCTGGGAAATAAGCCCATTGTATACGAAACAAAAAACACAGGTACTAAAATTAAGTGATTTTATTTCCATAGAATTAGCAGAAGTGATTTGAGAGGTATATAAATAAACTTACATATGTGGATCAGCATCGGTAATGGTACTTAGGTGCGTATCAGTGGAGAGGCTGCACACGGTGTCATACAATGGAACCTCATTGACTATCGGTTGACCCCAAGCGCCGTCTCCTTGCCGCCCGACCATCACACATCCAGCCACTGCCATTCCAGTCTCCGTTTCCAGCCACCGTGCGCTTATTCTTCTAGTCGTCAATGATTTCTGAGTATCTAGCAATAGCCTTGTCAGGTTTTGGCATAAGAACTGAACAAAAGATCACTTTGACTGGATGCCGGTTCTGGATTGTTCATGCATGGCATACACTAATTTATACATCACACAACAAACATCTGCCTTTACATACACAGAAACAAAATAGCAGTGCCCTTCAAACATAACTCCATTCATCTCCAAAAAGGCAACAAAAAATTATGGGCAAAACTATTACCTTGCATTTTGGGGGAGGAGTAAAGCAAGCACGGCAGAGAAATCCCACACCTAAGGGAGTACAGGCAGGTGGCGGCGAACTGCTGGGCGAGTCAGCCGGCCGGAGACGAGTTGGATGTGGAACCCGGAGGGAGCCGGAGGACGGTGCGGTGGAGATGACCTCGGGGCAGGATGCAGACGAGGGTCAGGGTGGCCGGAGAGGCAAGGTAGGCGACTAGCAGGGGAGGTGTCCGCGAGAGGCGATGGTTGGGCTGCTGGCGCCGCCGGCTGCGGAGTACACAGCAGGGGAGGCGGTGGCGCGTCAAACCCTAGGTTCAGTCGAGGGAGGCGAGAGCCGGTCCAGCGGCAGAGGAGGTCTGGGAGGAAGCGAGGGACGGCACGACGAGCGGTGGGGAAGCAGCAGCGACGGACGAGAGGCGGTGAGAAGCGGGCGCGGCGGCGGCTCCATCGGAGGAGAGCGTGGAGAAGACAGAGACTGAGGATTGGATAAGGAAACGTGTGGAGTTGGTGGTTCCAGGCTATTGCGGTCGTTGGATCAGATCGACGGAGCTGCGATGTGAGCACTGCGGAAGACAAAGAGTGCGCGCGCAGAAATTAGATTGGCGGTTTTAAAATTATTATTTTTTGCTTGGTTCCTTTGTCGAGGTGTTGTTCTCACGAAGGACACCCTTGCGAAAAGAAATAACCGTTCAACATCTGTTTTTTTTAAGTCACGTAACATGCTCGGTGTCGATATTTTTTTGTTACGTTTAATTCATCATCTTCTTCTTGTGTTGCCAATTTGTTTGGTTGTTGGTTTAGGGGGTTTGGACAGATCGCGTAAATCACTTAACCTTGTAGCGTTTGCGTGATATGATGGTCGATTGGAACAACAGAAATGCTTTTTTTTATAAGAATATCATTTTCAATTATTTGTATTTTGTGAACTGAGTCTATCTCAGGTGGTCTGGTTTTTTTTATGGAACCAACCCACCATGTTCAAGTCCTACACTTGACATCGACGATTACATTTACCTGAATTTATTCTTTAATGTCAAGATCTGCAATATGTTTGTTGAGTTCGTACGGTGCTGTTGGCTAAGGCCAGGGTGCGGGACGTGGAGCACCGGATTTGCTACTGGATGGTGGTGACGGTGTCGTGTTTCGGTGGGTTCGTGGATTGTCCTCTTTGACTTGTCGAGCCGTGACTGCTGATCTGTGGTCTCGTCCTTTGGTGATGGCAATATGTTTGTCGAGCTGCGACTGCTGATCGGTGGTCTCGTCCTTTGGCGATGGCAATATGTTTGTGACGTTCCAGTAAAAAATAAATATGTTTGTTACGTTAGTTGGGGGCAAAGCTCTGTAAGGAACAGGTGCTACACATGGCGGTGACGTGATGGTGGTATATGCAGCTCTAACGACAAGTCCGCGCTCTCCGATGGAAACACTTGATCTCAGATCAGATAATGTCTACACGAGCCTGCATCGTGTCCTTGTTAAAAGGTGGTGGCTTGAAGCTTGGCTTTGGGATCAAATCCCTGTGTTCGATCTAAGGTCGGATTCGTCAGGCACACGTGTGGTGTTCCTTCTTGAAGACTTTTCCGAGAAGTTGTGTTTCTTTTCGTTTGCTTTGGTCCATAACATGCGAGTAGCGGCAGTTTTGGGGGAATCACTGTTTTCTTTTTTGGGTTAATTTTGTCCGGATTTGCTGTCTGGGTTTGTGTGACTTTAATAATAGATGTATGCGCCCATCAGCAGATGCAGAGGCCGGTCCTTTTTAGAAAAAATATAGACTGAAAAAATTGTGCACCTAAACAGACTGAAGATCGGGCCTTTTTTTATAAAAAAATACAGACTGAAAAATTATGCACGTAACAGACTGAAAACATATATAGAGACTAGAAATTTTTCCGCCGCGAAGTAGCTGTTCGGTTTAGGCAAGTAAATTTTTTGGCCTGAGTAACCGTTAGCATTGGGCCGGCCACGCAGCATTGGCGGGTCCCTAGGATTTGAAGTTGGAAGGCGGGGGCCATATAAGAGGGTTGCGTCGCATGTACGCACGACGGGCGGGGTATATCAGGAGGCCCACGGATCCCGACCCATCAACCGATCTAGCGATTCAGCGAACCGCGAACAGCAATCGATCTAGCGATCCGGCGAACCCGCAGATTACGGCGAGTTGTTCGTTGTTTCTTTCTTTGGCCTTTGCATTACCATTTCTTTGTTTTGTCTCGTTTCTTCACCTCTTTTTTGGGCAGACCGATGAGTGAGACGATCGCCGCAGCCCTGCCGCTGCCTAGCCCCGGGTCTGCGTCAAGATGCCTCGCGCGCACGCCTCCTCCAGCTGCGTACCTGTCCCAGGTAAGTTTTGGTTCCCACAGTTTGCACATGTTGGATTGGGAATGGGGTGGGAAGAAACCTGGTCTTGCCTCATCCAGCAATAGCTGGATCGAGGACAAAAAAAAAACTCCTGGTGACGGTGCATCGTCGGAAAAGATTCCGAGGAGGGCTTCTTCCAGTAACAGTTGGACAACGGATAAGACTGGCCTCTCAACTGGGAGTGAGAGCATGAGTGGCATGGGCAAGAGACCAGCGGAAAGCGACCCGTCGGTAGACCGTTCTGAGAAGAAAGCAAAGCCTTTGATTAAGATGGAGGCGCCGGAGAGGAAGCTGTTTTCAGGCTCAACCTTTATCGTGTCACCGGACCCATTCTTCCTCAAGGGGCGCTAGAATTAATAGTTCATTTTTGGCCCGAAAAACTTTTAGTATTGGATCGGGCCACGCATAACAGACATTGGTGTGGCTTCCCAATGTTTGAACTGGAATGAACATACCCATATACGTGATCGCCGAGAAGTTTGCGTCGTACATAAGCACGGTGGGCTGTATCAGAAGGCCTAGTGAAGGAGGGATGCTGTCCCGTGCGATTCACCGACCGATCTATTTCTTTCTGCGAGCGATCCAGCGATCCAGTGAATCCTCAGATTCCGGGGATTTTTTTTGTTTTTTCTTAGGCTTCACATTAGTGTTTTTTTGTTGTCTCGTTTCTTCCGTTTACTTTTTTTCGAGTTTTTTTGGCAGAGCGATAACTGACCCGATCGTCACAGCCTTGCTGCCGCCGCTATCCAATCCCGAGTCTACGGCAAGTTGCCTCGCCCTCATGCCTCCTCCATCTGCGCATATGTGTTTTTGGTCCCCATAGTTTTTCTTTGCACATGTGGGATTGATAATAAGAAGTTAAGAAATCCAGGCGCGTGAGGACAAAAAAGATTTCGGCGGCGCATCGTCGGAAAATATCCTGGGGAGGTCTTAATTCTCCGAGTGAGAATTGGACGAGAGATAATACTGGTCGCTCAACGGGGAGGCAGGCGAGTTTGAACGGCATAGGCAGCATCAACGAGAGACCAGCGGTCCAGTTTTAGAATAAAGAAATCGGCAAATGTTTAATTGACACGGACATGTCGGAGGGGAAGATTGTAGAGATTTCGGCAGGGACCCTGACACCCAATAGTGAGTACCAATGCACACATACCGGAATATCACACTTACTGGAAGGGAACTTAAAGCTATATTCAAATCTCACAATTTTGGTACAATGCTCTTAGTAGCTATACTATAACTACGAAACCATACTATTCAATCATGATAACTCACTACTCTTCTCATGGTTGTACTCTATTTCTTGGTGGTGTTGTGGTATACTCATGGAAGGAGAGAGCACCCTTATTTATAAGATTACAATACCTTTGGATTAATGCCAAGTGGTAGTATATTAGTTCTAGAGAATTCTGAAGGTTACCTTAGGATTTTCCATGGTAAATATCATCACCCTTCATGCAACCTGTCAAGGCTTTTAGAATATTCCAATCTTCTCAAACATTCAGTAGAAAACTCCTTGCAAATATCTTACTTCTCTAATTATCCAGAGTATTCTAGAAACTTCTCAAGTATTCTAGGAACGAACTAGACAAACCCAATAGGTAAAAAGTGAGGTATTTAACAAGGACAAGATGAACAAAATGAGAAACGTCATGGGGTAGGTAGAAATTGAGGGGAGAGGATGGAGAAGACGGGGTTGTCTATTTGGCGGATGACCGCCAGGACCAACTCTGGCGGACGAACTCCGACATCCCATTTTTGGGCTGTCGGATTATTTTTTTCCATTTTTGCAACTTTTTATTTTTGGCTTGCTGCCTTTTTATTTTTATTTTTTGAACCTTTTATTTTCTGAACTTCTACTTTTTATTCGAAGGTTGTAATTTTCAACATTTTTTAACTTTTCATTTTTATATTCTATATTTTGAACTTTTAATTTGCAAGAATAAAAACTTACCTCCTGAATAGACACCCAGTGAGCACGACAGTGATCTGATGATGATGGGGCTGACATCTCGAACTTGTAAGCTACTCTGCCTAACAAATCTCTAATCCTGAGTGCTCACCTGTATGCATAAATGGGAAAACTTTAGTACTCCGACAATTTATATGTAACTATTTCCATCATGCGACAATTTAGGCGTGTGATGCTAGTTCGAGAACAACCAACAATCACAGGGGGAACACCTACAGAGTTATGAGCTGCGAACTGATAATAAGGAGTGGCCATTGTGTTGTCGAATGGAGCCAACCATTCTAGCCCGTGCCAGCAAGTCTAGCCACAAGCAGGTCAAGTCAGAAACTTAGGACTGTCATTCCCAACGGGCGTGCCGTCCAATGACAAAGTTCAAACAAGCAGCACATGGATCAAGGGAAAAACTGCAGCATCAGCAGCTTTCAGACATCAACAGAATTAACATAGCTGCTGCTTTTTTTGCTGTAGTGTAATTTACACGAGCGTAAAATATGTACACAAGGTGATTCAAATGAACAGTATACTGTTACGACTCAACCCCCTGCCACCACCAGCCCAGGCCCAAGACGCACGGGACGACTCCGACGGCCCAACCCACGTCTGGCATATGAAGAATGGGCCCAGTAGCTGTGCCGGCTAGTGGTTAAATAGCATCAGAGAGTTGTGTAGAGGGTTATCGATTATGTATTGGCTGAACCTGGCTCTTCTCCCAGATCCCTTTTCTCTCTAGTTCCTGATCCCCTTCTCCTCAAACTATTGTATCGAATTGAGATCTGTGTTGGTATCGAGTGAGGAACATCAAGGAGCGTAACAATCTGGTATCAGAGCCATCTCGATCTCCAGTCTGGCCGGTCGATTTCCTTCAATCATCCAAACCCGCCGAGGAAAGGCAGCATCGATGGGTGACCAAACTCACCAGCTGGCGGATCTCACCGCTGCGATCTCGACGATGGTGGGTAAGATGGACGAGATGCACCTGATCGTGGTGGATCTGAAGGGGTGGAAGCCGGAGATGGAGAGCACTGTGGAGGAGCTCCGCCAGGAGGTGGGGGAGCTGCGCGTGCGCATCACCGACATCTCACGTCCGCCGCCGTCGTTGCCCTCTACGGCGGTCAAGCTCACGGATCTGCCGCCACTCATCCATCCTCCACCAGCCTCAACCCCCTTCTATGCACCGGACGGCACGCTAATCGTCCCGGGACCTGGGTCACGGGCCATCTGGCCACGGCGAGCACCAACGTCCTCGGGGGTTCGCTCCGGGTGGGTTCCACACCCCGGAAGGACCTCCGGCCAAGGGTACGTACGATTTTCCTTACTTTGTGGGGGAAGGGCATGAATCAGGCTGTAAGCATTGGGGTGGTGCTCATTTTCATACTCCCAGGGTGAATTTTCCTCCATTTGAGGGTGAGAATCCACGGGCCAGGCGCCTGAAGAGTGAGGCATACTTCAAGGTGTGACACCTGGGTGAGTTGTGCGGCTATGGCGTTTGGGGGTGGGGCGCTTGCGTAGCTGCAGTCCACGGATAGTCATCTGTGCTATCCGGTGTGGGAAGCATTCGCTGATGCTGTGTGTGCTCAATTTGGTCGGGCCGAGTTCCAGCGCCATCTGCGTGAGTTCAATCGTCTCAAGCAGACTGGCTCGGTGGCCGAGTTTACTGAGCGATTCAATGATCTACGTCACAATCTCTTGGCACACCATAATTCTTGGGATCTTGTATATTTTGTTATTCAATTCATTGACGGTCTCTCTCGTGAGATTCGTTATGCAGTTATTTTACATCGCCCCCAAGATTTGGAAACTTCCGTGTCTCTCGCTTGTTTACAGGAGGATATTTTGGACACCTTGCGGAGGGAGGACAAGCGAGTGGCACCTTCTTACAATAGCCGTCCTATCCCTCGGACGGCACTGCCGCTGCCACCGCCACCTCCACGCACGCCACCTCCCCCAGGACCACACCCTCAGGATCGGCATGGAACGGATGCTGCGCATGCGGCGTCTTTTGAGGATAAGTACATGGCCCTTCGCAATTACCGGCGTGCGAAGGGACTCTGCTTCACTTGCGGTGAGCGGTACAGATGTGATCACCACTGCGGCCCCACTGTTCAGCTTCATGTGGTGGAGGAACTTCTCCAATTCTTGCATCCACCCGTGGACGAGTCTCTCCCTCCTGAATAGACACCCAGTGAGCACGACAGTGATCTGATGATGATCTCTTGGGAGGTCGTGGATGGTGTGGAGTTAGCCCAAACCATGCGCATCCGATCGTGGTCGGGTGCAGCAGTGGGAGGTGCTCATTTTGATCGACTCCGGCAGCTCCCATAGCTTTGTCAGCGATGTGGTCGCCCGTAACTTACATGGCGCAACTCGTACGGCGTCTCCTCTCAAGGTCCGAGTGGCTAATGGTGGTATCATGCTCTGTGACTGGGAGTTCCCCGCCTGTGAATGGTTGACACATGGTGAGTCCTTCATCAGTAACCTGAAGGTACTTCCCCTAGGGTCCTATGATGTCATATTAGGCATGGATTGGCTTGCTTGTTTCAGCCCCATGCAGGTGGACTGGGCGTTGAAGTGGATGTAATTCTAGAAGGACGGACACCCAGTGAAACTCTATGGCGTACGTCCTGATATCTCTCGTTGCAAGATGCTATCAGGCGACCAGCTGCAGTCCCTTTTGCAGCGTTCGGGCGTGGTACGCCTGGTGCAGCTCTGCGCTGTTGACAGTGAACTGCCGTCGGAGTCTCTGCCCCCGTCATTTCAATCGTTGTTGGAGGAATTTGCTGCCCTATTTACGGAACCGGTTGCCTTACCTCCAGCTCATCCGTTCAACCATGCTATTCCTCTAATGCCTGGTGCAAAGCCCGTGAATCTGAGGCCTTACCGTCATAATCCAGCACAAAATGATGAAGTGGAACGTCAGGTGGCAGTAATGTTGCAGCAAGGGGTTATCCGCCACAGCGCCAGTCCATTTTCCTCACCTGTTCTCTTAGTACAGATGAAGGACTTGACGTGGCGCTTTTGCGTTGACTACCAGCACCTTAATGCCATCACTGTGAAGAACCGCTACCCATTATCAATGATCGACGAGTTGCTTGACGAGCTTGCTGGAGCTCGCGTATTCACTAGCTTGGTCTCTGTGCCGGGTACCATTAGATTCGGATGCGCCCCGAAGATGAACACAAGACAGCCTTCAAGACTCATCACGGCCATTTTGAGTTTCGCGTCATGTCCTATGGGCTTACAGGTGCGCCGGCTACTTTCCAGGGGCTTATAAACACTATCCTCGCCCCCTTGCTGCGTTGCGGTGTTTTGGTCTTTATTGACGACATATTGGTGTACGGACGCACCCTGGAAGAGCACAATCACTTACTCCGTCAGGTGTTCCAAATTCTTGAGGCGCATCAGCTGAAAATCAAGAAAAGCAAGTGTTCGTTTGCTAGACCTACTCTTCTGTACTTGGGGCACGAGATCATCGGTGCTGGCATTCAGACTGACAGCAAGAACATCGCGACGGTGCAGAAGTGGCCAATTCCTGTTAATGTGAAGGAAGTGCGTGGATTCCTTAGGATCGCGGGTTACTATAGAAAGTTCGTGAAAGGGTTTGGTCTCATCAGCCGTCCGCTCACAGATCCGCTCAAAAAGAACACCGTGTTCCGTTGGACTGAGTTAGAGCAGTCCGCCTTTGATACACTCAAGGCTGCACTGGTCTCTGCCCCTGTCCTCGCCCTCCCGGATTTCGCCAAGGAGTTCGTAGTGGAGACGGACGCTTCTGACAAAGGTATCGGCGCGGTGCTTATGCAGGATCAACATCGCATTGCCTTTTTGAGCAAGTCTTTGGGCCCTCACTCTCAAGCACTATCGACTTATGAGAAGGAAGGGTTGGCCATACTTCTTGCCGTGGATCACTAGCGCTCATACCTTCAACATGCTGAGTTTGTCATTCGGACGGATCAGCGCAGCCTCATTCATTTGGAGGGGCATCGGCTTACGACGCCATGGCAGCAGAGGGTGATAACCAAGCTCTTGGGGCTTCAGTACCGTATCATCTACAAGAAGGGCCCTGACAACCGGACCGCGGACGCTCTGTCACGTCGGTGGGCGGAAGGAGAGCTCTCTGCTGTCTCTATGGGTCTCCCTCTCTGGCTTGAGGATGTACAGAAAGGCTACCGGGATGATGCCCAGGCCAAGAAGCTTCTGGCCCATTTGGCGTGGGTTTACCCTTCGGGATGGGATCATCTACCTCCACAGCCGTGTGTGGGTGGGCTGTAACACGAGCCTGCAATAGCAAATCCTGCGGGCCTTGCATGATGGGGCCATTGGCGGCCATTCCGGATACAACGTGACTTACAAACGTGTGCGTCAACTCTTTGCGTGGCCAGGCCTTAAGAAGCAGGTCCGGACTTTTGTGGAAGCCTGCCAAGTGTGCAAGCAAGCCAAGCCCGAGCGCGTGCGCTACCCAGGGCTCCTAGAGCCCCTGCTAGTCCCTGATCAAGCATCTGCAGCGCGCCAAAATAACGGAAGGCAAGCAAATGGTGGCTCTCTTACGACAACATCTGCAGCGCGCTAATCAGTGCATGAAGGCCACCGCTGATGCCCATCGTTCTGATCGCACATTCTCAGTGGGTGATTGGGTCTTCTTGAAGCTCCAGCCTCATGTGCAACGCTCGGTGGTAATATGCTCCAACCCAAAGCTTGCCTTCCGTTATTTCGGTCCGTTTCAGGTCCAACGTGTGGGCGCCGTCTCCTACAAGCTCCTGCTACCTGAGTCCAGCTCCATCCATCAGGTGCTGCATGTTTCCCAACTCCGCAGTGCGCTGCTGCCAGCAACCTTTGCGTTACGGGCGCTTCCGGCCGACCCTAGCCCGTCTCCCATGCCCGAAGTTGTCCTGGAGCATCGCCTGTACCAACGGGGTGGCTCTTCTCGCCAGCAGGTCCTCGTTCGCTGGACAGGGCAATCTGATGACCTGGCTACTTGGGAAGACAAGGACGAGCTTCGCCACCACTTCCCGCAAGCACCGGCTTGGGGACAAGCTGCCTCTCAAGGAGGGAGGAGTGTTACGACTCGACCCCCTGCCACCAGCAGCCCAGGCCCAAGACGCACAGGACGACTCCGACGGCCCAACCCGCTTCTGGCATCTGAAGAATGGGCCCAGTAGCTGTGCCGGCTAGTGGTTAAATAGCATCAGAGAGTTGTGTAGAGCGTTATCGATTATGTATTGGCTGAACCTGGCTCTTCTCCTGGATCCCTTTTCTCTCTGGTTCCTGATCCCCTTCTCCTCAAACTATTGTATCGAATTGAGATATGTGTTGGTATCGAGTGAGGAACATCAAGGAACATAACAATCTGGTATCAGAGCCATCACGATCTCCAGTCTGGCCGGTCGATTTCCTCATAGCACGTACAACGCGGTTCCAGGATCAGATTCTCGTCCGTTAGACTCTAATCCTTGCCGATCCGGAGATTTTGGCTGGCGTTGGCGCAAAAGGAGACGACGGGCGCTTCAGTTCTTTTCTCATACAAATCTATCGCGACCAGCAGATTTTTAGTACCCCTAAATTAGCACCTTCTGTTGGAGATCTAGACGCTACTCTCTATGTTTTACAATAACTGTTTTTATTTGTCTACTTAAACGCTACCTAAACGCATGTGCTGTACATGCTTTTAGTGGAAAGACCGTACTCCACCTTTGAATTTCATGTCAAAGGATACCAGATTGTTTCTCTGTTTTCCAATTTTTCTTAGGTCCGTCCAAGAATAACACCGGTGACAAATTAGTCGGAGTAGAGTTTACCTATTGTTCTGTAACAACGATTCACTAAATCGGGACTCCGCGGGTCCTCACCTCAGCTGCCAGTTAGTTACTCTCTCAGTTTTACAAAAGTTGGCATGATTTTGAATTAGACCTAGTTTTAAGCCTGAGCCCTGCCAGTTGACTTAATCAGTTGAGCATACAAATCACTTTGCTGAATAACTACTCATAAATTCGTAAAAATGAGAACAATACCCGGCAGAGAAATCGAAACCCCTCGCGCCACGGCGCCATACGCCCCGCGCCTCGCTGGAGACCTCGTCGCCGCCGGCGCCATCACCTCACCGCTCCTCCCAACCAGTCCTACTCCTACACGCGTTCCCCCATGGCGGGAGCAGCTCATGCTCCGGGGCGTCGCCGTCGCGGCGGCGCTGGGGTCGCTGCTGTGCGTGGTGATCCACCGCCTCAACCTCACCGTCGGGGTCATCCCGGCCCTCAACGTCGCCTCCGGCCTCCTCGCCTTCTTCCTCACCACGGTGTGGCGGGCCGCCGCCGAGTGGCTAGGGTTCGGCCGCGGGAGGCCCTTCACCAGGCAGGAGAACACCGTCATCCAGACCTGCGCCATCGCGTGCGGCAGCCTCGCGTTCAGCGGTACGCGGCTCACTGCCCTGCTCCGCATCAGGATCTCTCACTCCGGCAGCTTTTTCTAGTGTTAATTGGAACATTTCGATTTCTAGAGTATTCAGTTTAGAATATCCATTGTTGGTAGGGTGCTCGGCTTCCTATATCTTTGCGATGGACAGGAAGACGTATGAGCTTCTAGGACCTGAATATCCGGGTAACAGAGTGGAAGACGTTAGGAATCCTTCTATCGGTTGGATCATCAGTTTCCTCTTCCTCGTTGCTCTCCTGGGGCCATTTGGTATTGTCATGC
This sequence comes from Brachypodium distachyon, assembly GCF_000005505.3. NCBI lineage: Eukaryota > Viridiplantae > Streptophyta > Magnoliopsida > Poales > Poaceae > Brachypodium > Brachypodium distachyon. The sequence goes on from NC_016135.3 coordinate 10,966,884, forward strand.
TACGAAAGGTATCTATTCTTTTCTGTAAATATTGTAAAAATGGATGTTGCCGGTGCTGGCATATTATGTTCAGATCCCTGGGCTGCCTTTAATTAGTCTCTACTCAGTTTCCTTGACACTTGTCATCTTGTTTTCTTGCCATATTTAGTTATTCTGGATTACTTTTGTGTGGTTGCACGTGTTTGTAGAATGTGCGGTTGTGGTTTTGTTTCTGAAGTGAAGTGGTGCAGGTATTGGTGATTGATTACAAGCTTGCATTTCCTGGTGGAACAGCTACAGCTTTGATGATTAATAGCTTGCATGGAGAAACAGAATCTGATCTTGCAGGGTAAGGCAATTAGTACTTCCCTAAGTGTTGAGAACAAGGACATGGTGTGTTTGTATGATCCATGATTACAAGTATTTCAACAGTACTGTAGACAAAAAAAAAATCTATACTGGATACTAAATAATGGGAATATGTATGGGTTATGGCTTTCTCTTGTTTTAGAAACACATGCTCGCAGCCACACACACATACAAACAACTCGTACTAAATACTGGATACGTGGAGCTTGAAAATTCTTGAGTCCACCGCATGCTTATGTAACCTACCATTGATAGATTATTTCACCATTGGTGTGTTTCTGTAACCTATCATTGATAGGTTTGTGGGCACCGGGCAGGGGTACAACCGCCTTCCCTAATCATCCAAGCAACTGCTCGGTTAAGTGGTTCCTATGTGCGGCTTATGATGCGTGGTTGCAAATCTCTCCACACTGTGATCGATACAAAATCACGTGTACTTGTATCTGCTGTCATTATATATGGCTATGGATACCTGTTAAACTCTAAAGAAAACCACATACAAGTGGGGCCTCAAGTCACTAGAAACACACGAGTGATGAAATTAATTCATCTCAGCAAACTGTTACGCCAAAAGGACGGATGTGCAGTAACCTGGTGTTTATTGAGAGTATACACATGCATGTCAGACTCCCACCTCATTTTGCATAAAATTTAGCCATTTATCGAGCAGATTCAGTGCTAATCCCCATGGACACTTTTATTCAATTTGGTTGTTTTCGCATGATAAGACCTGGGTGTGTAGACAGCATTCATGGCATAGACACAGACCATATCATAGAAAAGGCTACTGCTAATTTGGTACTACACATTTTAGCCAATGCTTGTTGTATGCAGTTGGCAGTTTAATTCCATAATATTTTCCCAGCACAATTTGTTTTACCTTTTTTATTATACTGTTTTGCAGAAAGAAAGTTCATTGCCTTGTAAAATACATGAGCTTTAGTTTCGGCTGGAGCTTCTTTAAGTGGTTCTTTAGTGGTGTTGGTGACTCCTGTGGTTTTGACAATTTCCCAATATTTGGATTTCAAGCTTTCAAAAATACGTAAGTTCTGATCCCCTCCCCCTATTATGCACGCATTCAACAAATTGATTGCCATCATTGTGGAGTGATTATTAGCGACGAACTATGGATGATGATTATCACTTATTATTGCTGAATCTTGGACACACCATTTACTTACACATGTAGGAGTATTTTGTAATCTATAATTGTGGATTAGGTTTTGCTTGAACTGTGATTTTCGAGATATACCTATTTAAGTTTGAATATAAGATCTCATGACATAATGTACGGTCAAGATAAGGACGTCTCATTTGTCTGAAGATATCTTTATCACATTCTGGCAGGTTTTATTTCAACTTCAATCCCAGTTATGTTGGGTATGGTCTTATTTCTCCCCATATCGTTAACTGCTCAGTGTTTCTTGGGTCAGTCGTTTCTTGGGGTCTTCTTTGGCCATTTATCAGTAGGCAAGCTGGTGATTGGTATCCAGAAAACCTTACTAGCAGTGACTTCAGAGGACTATATGGTTATAAGGTACAATCTATTATTCTGTATGCTTTATACTCCCTCCTTTTCACAAAGGTTGGCGTATTTGGTTTCGTTAAGACAAGGGTTTAACCAATGATAACTCTATTAATACGTGTTTTTTCATATATCAAATATATGTCAATAGATTTGTCTTTAAATGTTCTTGCTAGTAATCATGGTTTCATATCATATAAGTTACATGTTAATTGTTGATCAAAGACTTGTCTTAACGAAACCAAATACGCCAACCTTTGTGAAAAGGAGAGAGCATTCATCAAGTTGATGACAACTTTCTTTTTGTTTGCAATTGCGTGAACTGAATCTCCAATTATCTGTAAATTCATTGAAAGCAGCACTTTTCAAGAATCCTCGTTGCGAACAACTGTCCCGCTTTCTGTAGTTGGTGCCATTAAAGAAGCTGGCTGCATGTCGTTTAATTTGTAATAGGACATTATGTAAATGCCATGTTTGATTTTCTTTATATAGGACACTATTTAAATGGCCAGGTTTGATTTTCGTTATAATGATGTGTATGGTACACACTGCAGGTTTTCTTGGCTATCTCTATCATACTTGGAGATGGCCTCTACAACTTGGTTCGAATCTTTTTTGTCATTGCAAGGGAAATATGGTATGTGCAGCCAAAACGAAGTAATCATCCTGTTCAAGCTCTTCAAGGTAACGTCAGTAGTTCATGGTTTTCTATTTTACCATGTTTTGTGGGTTGAATCTGGTGCTAAAGAGCATTGGTTGTACAATATCTAGGTCGTTGCTTCTTCACATATTCATAATGTGCTTGTAGTCAATGTTGCGTGAGTTATTTGCTTTCAGCATATCACCTTCCTGAATCATCTGTTCAACCTTTGACCCGCTTGTGCCTTGGTATTTTTCAGATAACAAGGGCTCTAAACAATTAATGGATGAGAAGCTTCAAACAGAGATATTCCTTAATGATAGCATACCCACATGGTTTGCTGTTTCTGGTTACATTGTACTTGCAGCAATATCCGCCGCGGCTGTGCCCATCATATTTCCCCAGCTGAAGTGGTATCTTGTCCTTGCCTGCTACTTCCTTGCTCCTGTCATTGCATTCTGCAACTCATACGGGATGGGCCTTACGAACATGAACCTCGCGCCTACCTACGGAAAGATTGCCCTCTTCATATTTGCCTCGCTCGTCGGAAGCAGCAATGGTGGTGTCATTGCTGGCCTTGCAGCATCCGGTATAATCATGTCCATAGCCTGCTCTGCGGCGGATCTGATGCAGGACTTCAAGTGCGGCTACCTCACACTTTCCTCACCGAAGTCAATGTTTGTCTCCCAGCTGACCGGAGTCGCACTCGGATGTGTTATTGCTCCACTCACGATGTGGCTCTTTTGGACGGCCTTTGACATTGGCAACCCTGAGGGTGAGTACAAGGCCCCGTTTGCCATCATCTTCAGGGAGATGGCCATTCTCGGGGTCGAAGGCTTTGCTGCGCTGCCCAAGCACTGCCTCAAGATCTGCTGTGCGTTCTTCTTTGCTGCATTGGCCGTCAATCTCCTGAGGGACGTGACGCCCGCCCGTGTGTCGAGGTTTATCCCCATACCAATGGCAATGGCGCTGCCTTTCTATATCGGTGCATTCTTCGGCGTTGACATGTTTATCGGTACGGTGATCTTGTTCGTGTGGCAGAAGATCGACAGGAGGGATGCTGACGAGTATGCGGTGCCAGTGGCGTCCGGGCTGATCTGTGGGGATGGGATATGGAGCATTCCATCTGCTGTTCTATCCATCCTAAGAATTAACCCGCCACTCTGCATGTCCTTCAGGCCGTCTTCTGCTTCCAGGTGACAAGATGGATCCAAGGTTCGCTCTAGCCTCTAGGCCATGGGTTTGTGCCACTGAGTGATGAATCTGTGTAATTGCATACATACAACGTAGATATGTGTTGTGTATCCAGTATTCATATGTGTACAATTTTACCAAAAAAGAAACAGAAAGATAAGCCACTGGAGCCATTGCCCCTGATGAACTGCATGAAACACTGCGTTACACATCCCTTGTCTTTTCTCTTTATTGCTTTCAGACCTTCTCTGTTTCACTAGTTTCATTATGCCAAAAATACCCCTTGTGGATATTTAGTCAGGCTAGGCAATGACCGCTAATAATTCCCTATTTCATTGCAATGTGCTTGCATATGCTTTGTTAATAGTTTTCCCTGATTTGGCATGTATGGCAGTGTATTAAGCTAAAAAAAATAACGAATACTATCAAAATTACAGAAAAATCACACCGTATTACAACACATTTCAAACATAAATAAGACTCATTTTTAAACCTTCTATATATTGTGTAAAAATTTCTTTGAATTACTGGAGGTAGAGAAGTGAATCCTGGAGTTTTCTTTTTGATTTGAACATATCTGAATTACTCACACAAGTTATTCATGGTTGTTGAGAAGTAGTTTTTCTTGCTTAAATTTTGAATAAACGTCTAAACTAACACAGAAATTTGAAATTTCCCAAATCCCTCAATAAAGTAGCAGGAAATAATTTACGGACACGGGATTTTGCAGATTTTACATGGTTGGGATCGAACGGTATTCAGGCCGCAGGAGACGGTGGGTTTCGGGCAATTCTTTGTCTCGTAGGGAAAGGGTAACCATGCGAATATTTTTATTCCCTTCGGTGACACGGTTTGCCTGTTTGATTCAAAGGAACGAGCAAAGAAAAACACGCCAAAAAAAAAATCTTATTAATACCATCTATATTTCTAAACATGAGATGTTCTATCTTTGGTGTAAGTGAAACTTGACCATGTTTATAAAAGAATATACTCCTTCCGTCCAATATTGCTTGTCGAAATATTGCAGCATGTAGACATTTTTTATGCATAGATACATTTGGACAAATTTGAGACAACTAATATGAGACGGGGGGAGTATTTTACTTTCTCCATCCAACAAAGAATGTCTCAACTTTGACTAAATTTGAATGCATCTATACACTAAGTCATGTCTATATACATCCAAATTTTGACAAACATGAGACATCTTTTGTTGGACAGAGGGAGTAATATCTACAATATCAATACTCCCTCCATTCCTTGAAAGACGGCGTATTAGCTTTCGTTAAGATGAAGTTTTGACCACAAATACTATGTTAAGATGTGGCATGCATTTAGTACCGTTAGACTTGTTATCAAAAGTACTTGTTGTTTCATATCTTACAAGTCACATATTAATAGAATAATTCTTAGACAAAGTCTTATCTTAATGAAAACTAATATGCCCTGTTTAAAGGAACAAGGGAGTAAGTGTACTACGAAGGTAAATATCATGATGAATTTTGTAGAATTAATTTAGAATCGATGTTGGTACATCTTTTTATAAATTTGATCAAGCTTTAAACTTTTGGACTTAGGACAAAGGTAACACATCTTATAATAGAAACAAACTGAGTAGTTTGAAAAGAAGAATATTGGTTTTCTATAACCAAATAGAAACTTCTTTTTAATTCTTTGTATGAACAACGGCAAGTTGATATTTAGTTACACTTTAACATTACAGCTTTAATATTTATTTGAGATTTAACCTTATTAACTTTTTTAGGGAAACTACGGCGTGCATAAGCCAAACTGTACCATTTTAGTTAAATAAAAGAATCAGAATACAATGAGTACAACGACATCATTTGTCAAAAGAAACACGACAATAAAAAGCCTATAGTTGATCCGTCGAGCCCATCCATGACATTATAACATCGATACAGTCGAAGGGAGCATGCAGCCGAGGCCGCACCGCTGAGACGAACACCCCACGTGTCTTTGTCGCAGTTCGTCTCAGTGGCACACACAGATGAACTGAGACGAACTGCGACAAGTACGTGCCGCTGATGTAGTTGAATGGTGAACCGAGAGCTTAAAGTTCGATAAAATTCCCGTGACATAATACAACCGTAACATACCGGCCCCCAAGAAGACCACTGTATTGTAAATCTGCATGGATAGCTCAATATCCTTCATTCGGCGGAACACGGAAACGACGCCCACGGGGTCAGAGGTGGCGCACTGCGCAGGGGACCTTCAGCGTAGACGCCATGGTTGGCGAGCACTCGCAGGAGCTGCTGCTCGATCTCGCAGGTCCTCGCGGCGGCCGGGTGGCGGCAGAAATCGTCGAGAGTGAGCAGAGTTGGGCAGGGCGCCGGCAAGCCGGAGCTGAAGAAGAACATCGTGAGCAGTTCCCGCGGCGTGGATGGCGGCTGAGAGCTCCGTCGGCGTGGTGACCTCTTCTCCGCCGGCGGCGCCGCCGAGTGTCTCGGATGCAGCGGACGGTGTGGAGAGCTTCGGGACGAGCGCATGGCATACGGCGGCACTTCCGGCTGGATATATCAGGCGACGGCGGCGGCGGCCGCCCCTCCACCTCACCCTCACCCCTTTTCTCTGTTGGAAGAAGTACATATTTCACCCTCAAAACGTCACCATATAGCCGGATAACCCCCGAACTGCAAAACCAGTTATTTAGACCTTGAATTTCGCGATACCATTTAAATCACACCCCTTACCGGTTTTGGTGCTGACGTGACACATTTGTGACGGTTTAGAGGCTGAGTAGTCAAAGTTGGCTCTTGTTCTGCGAGCTCGCGCTGGCTCTCCCCGACCATGCCCGCATCTACGACGACGGCGTCTACCGTCTTAACCAGAATTCTCAAAACCGCCCCATCTTCTTCTCCTCCCACACAACACAACCCATTCTCCTCCTCCAATTCCCCACTCGATTCCCCATCTCCGGCGACCTTGAACCCGTCCGGGAAGCAAGCACGTCCTCAGCCGTAAGCTCCTCGAGTCTCCGGTCTGCCCTTCTCTTTCTCTCCTTGTTTTCTTGGTCCCAAACAGACTCCAGCGAGAGCCCTGACCTAACCCTTTCCCTCTCGTGTTGCCTCATGCCCAGCCAACGCCATGGCCGCACGCTCGAAAGCTTCCAAGAAGGCTCCTGGGGACAACAAGGATGCCACCCCCGCGCCCCCCTCGCGCCTCCGCGTCATGCGCCCGGATGTCGAGGAGGTTCTCAGGAGCCCTCGCCGTGGCGCCGACAGCAGCAACACAAGGAAGGGGGCGGCGACGAGGCGGAGGATGACGGCAGCCCTCTCGCGCGCTACGACCGCGCTTTCCAGCACGAGGCGAGTTCGCGCCGCTGGAGATGGTGTGGTGCAAGGTGCGGAGCCACCCTTGGTGGCCCACGCAGGTGTTCGATGCCGCGGACGCTTCGGAGCTCGCGCTGCAGCACGCCAAGGCAGGCGCCCCTCTCGTCGCCTACTTCTGGGACAAGACCTTCGCTTGGAGCGACGCCTTCGCGTGGCTCCCGTTCCGTGCAAACTTCGCCCACCTGTCCGGCCAGAGCACCATCTTCAACTTCGTGTGCCACGTCATTGGTCAAATAAGAGCCAACTTTACCTACTCGGCCTCTAAACCGTTCCAAATGTGCCACGTCAGCCCCAAAACCACTAAGGGGTGTGATTTAAATGGTATTGTGAAATTCAGTGGTCTAAACAATCGGTTTTGCAGTTTGGTGGGTTATTCGGCTATAGGGTCACATTTGAGGATGAAATATGTACTTCTTTTCTTTTTTCTCCGTTTGTCCGACCACCCGAGGCCCGTAAACATATCCGCGCGTAACGGGCTTCAACCGGACGGAAAGGAATACTAAAACGGCCACCCAAGCACATTATTGTTCCACGGTCGGATTTTTTTCCAGGGCCGACTAATACCCCGGTATTGGACCCCAAAAAGGGCTTCCAAGCGGGGCCTGAGTGTCTTTTTCTTTTCCTGCAAATCAACGGGAAATCAACCGGATTGCCGCTCGTAGATGCAGTTCGCAACCTCATGTTGCCAAATCGATCCAAACCGGAGTTCCACGACGTTGCAGGTGGCCACCTGTTTTGTCCAGAAGCTCACAGATTCCCCTGCTCCACGGAACCGCGCCACGCGTCGGGCCACCTGCTACGTGTCATGCATGCTCCGACGTTTCTGCTTCATGCACTACCTCAAGCTCTCACGGTTTCAAGGCAGGCATACGCTCGCACTGGACGTACTGCGTAGGAGCAAATTAAGCCCCCGATCGAGGAAGAAAGAGCAGGATAGGGAGATAGGGATAGGAAAATCTGTCGAGGTTCCGCCATGGAGATGCTGAGCATGCTGAAGGTCGGGTACACGGTGCTACGCAGCGAGACGCCGGCCACGGACCTCGTCAACACCTTCATGGACTGGGCGGCGCGCCGGTCGCTCCTCCTCCTGGCGCTCTTCATGCCCCCTTACTACGCCTACAAGCTCGCCTCCGCCGCCGCCGCCACCGCCTCGCCCGAGGACGTCGCCGGCAAGGTCGTGCTCGTCACCGGTGCCTCCTCCGGCATCGGCGAGGTACATATATATATTCGTCTCTTTCCTCGAAACAAATACTCTCTCCGTTTGTTTCATAAAGATTGACTGACGCGGATTTGAACTAGAACGTACTTGTGAACACTGGCCTGATCCTGCGAGCTAATCTAACTGATTCCGGCATGGCCGGGTGCCATATTGACATGCGTGTACGTGCAGCAAATAGCGTACCAGTACGCGAAGAAGGGGGCGAGGCTGGCCCTGGTGGCGAGGAGAGAGGGAAGCCTGAGGGACGTGGCAGCCAGGGCCACAGATCTGGGATCGCCCGACGTGCTCGTCCTTCCCGGGGACGTTGCCCGGCCGGAGGATTGCAAGGCGTTCGTCGAGGCCACCGTCGAGCGCTTCGGCCGACGTATGTGGTTTCGATCCATAAATCGCTCTTGTCTAGTAGTATTATGCTTGGTTGGGTCTTCAACTTGGTTTTTATTTGCAGTGGATCATCTTGTCAACAACGCCGGGTTGGCCAACGTGTGCTGGTTCCAGGACGTGCCGGATGTCGCCGATTTCAAGCAAGTCCTGGTACTGTCCGGACCCTTCTTTCCTCCCCCCACAACTTGATTAATCTGACTGCTACTCATCTTAACACTCTGTTTCTTCTTCTCACGGAACATTTTAACACCCTGTATCTCTGTTTCTTGTGCTCCTTTGATACTGGAGTAGTTGCTCAATTTGAAATGCAATTCTGCATAATTATGATTATGTTATCATCGCCGTTGGCATCATCAATCTAGTGGTAGCTACGGCCTCCGGTGATAGCTTCTTGTCTGATATGTTGGTGCTCCAGGACGTGAACTTCTGGGGCACGGTGCATCCAACCCACTGCGCCCTTCCTCACCTGAAGAGGAGCCGCGGGAAGATCTTCGTCAACTCCTCCGCCGCGGCGATGCTGGCAATGCCAAGAATGAGCTTCTACAATGTATGTTCACTGAATCTTCTCCCATCTCTGCCGCGCCTGCACAGCACGATGAATGAACTTAAGATACGAACGTGTGTCCCGTAATTGCAGGCCAGCAAGGCTGCTGTGCTCAACTTCGCCGAGACACTGCGGATGGAACTGGGCAACGAGGTCGGCGTCACCGTGGCGACTCCGGGGTGGATCGAGTCGGAGATGACCAAGGGGAAGCACCTCTCCAAGGACGGGACAGTGGAAGTCGACCAAGACACCAGGGATGTAAGTTCCATTGCACACACCACCAATTTGGTTTCATTGATTCTGTCAAAGTTCGATCTGTGTGATGTTCTCCTCTGATTTCTGATGCACGGACGCGCGGCGCAGACTCAGGTTGGGCTGTTCCCGGTGGTGCGCGCCGAGCGGTGCGCGGAGGCGATCGTGGACGCCGTCTGCCGCGGCAGACGCAGCGTCACGGTGCCGGCGTGGTACCGGGCGCTGTTCCTCTGGCGGGCGTTCGCGCCGGAGGTCGGGGACTTATTCCAGCGGGTGTTCTACCGCCGGAGCTCCGGGGACGAGGGCAGCCAGATGAGGACGAGGAGGGTCCTGGAGCTCACCGGCGCCAAGGCCCTGCTGCAGCCGCCGTCGCTGCACACCTCGGAGATCAAACGGGACTAGTAGAGACGTCGTGATGCTGCAGTGTTGATGTGTTGTGCCGTAACGGGAAAAAGAAGCATCAGATGCCCAAATGTACTTGTCTTGGAGTTAGCAGTGATGAATGAGGCATTGCTGTTGTGTAAAAATATACCAGTACCAGTCCGTACTAGTGCATGTTCGAAGGAATACACAATGACACGACGGAATCAACAAATCCATCAACGGGAAAGTCCCAGACTCCCAGTATCACGGTCACCATAGCTTTAAACAGGGGCGCTATAGTGGTTCTTCATCGTTTGTTCTGAACGGTGAAACACAAACCAGATTCGACATCCATACTTTCTCGTCTTAATCGTTCGTTTTGAATCACGAACACAAAACAGATTCGATTCGACGCCTGGACAATCTTTAACTAAGAACCAGATGGCTTACAGGAGAACGCAGCCGTTCGAGATGCTCTAATTCGAGGAAAACCGTCGTTCCATTGTAGCGGCTCACTGCGTATAGCTGCCGGGATCGATGCGTCAACATGTAAAATCAGTGCGGCATTACATGTTTAACCAAGTCGAAAACACCACACGCTGATGTACGTGTGCGCATCAGCGTACATGGCCTGTGCACCGGCACGTACGCGCTGCCGTGGCGATCCGCATGTTCTCTCCTCTATCCACGTGAGTCCCGCACCGCTAAACGCGCCACATATACGCTACGCTTCCACGCTGGGCGCAGTCCGTGGCACGCTGCACTGCAAGTCTGCAACAATATGCTAGCGTGGATGCTGATGGGCAAGCTCGCCGGAGCGGCGCTGCAGGTCGCGCTTGCTGCCCCGCTCGTGCTCTTCCTCCCGGCCTACTACGTCTACAAGCTCACCACCTCCTTGCTCCGCTCCCTCTTCCCCGAGGACGTCGCCGGCAAGGTCGTCCTCATCACGGGCGCCTCATCCGGCATAGGCGAGGTCTGTATGATCTTCAGAAATTTGTTATTTGGTTCCAGAATTTGTTGTTATCTTGAGAAATTTTATGGACTTGTGGGTGTAGCACCTGGCTTATGAGTACGCGAAGAGAGGCGCCAACCTGGCGCTAGTGGCGAGAAGGGAGGCGAGCCTCCGGAAGGTCGCCGACAACGCGCTGGCGCTTGGCTCGCCTGTCGTCCTCGTCTTGCCCGCCGATGTCTCCAAGCCCGACGAGTGCCGGAAGTTCATCGACGACACGGTGACCTACTTCGGAAGATGTAAGTCCAAGCTGAAAACGACATGTGCTGTACGTGCACCAACTAAATGTTTCCTGATGCACTTGCTGCACTTGATTTGCAGTGGACCACCTGGTGAACAACGCGTCGATTTGGCAGGTCTGCAAGTTCGAAGAAGTTGAGGACGTGAATTACTTCAGAGAACTCATGGTAACAACAACTACTCGTACAAACAGTTCTCAGTTCATAACAGAAATTCAGGCTAAAAAATCAGTTAAAATTCATTTTCTCTTGGTATCTTGATTAACGAAAATGCCGCCCTGTTTCTTGCACGCAGGACATCAACTTCTGGGGCCATGTGTACCCGACTCGCCATGCCATCCCTCACCTGAAGAGAACCCATGGCCGGATCGTCGGCGTCACCTCCAACTCCTCCTACATATTCATAGGGAGGAATACCTTTTACAACGTCTGAACTCTGAATCCCTTTCTCAGTCCACACATAAACACCATCTGAAATCCTGATTTAAATAGACACAGCCCTACAGTGTTGCTAATACAAACTGAATGGTGTTTGCACGCAGGCTAGCAAAGCAGCGGCGCTGAATTTCTACGACACGCTCCGGATGGAGCTGGCCGGAGAGATCCGCATAACAGAGGTCGTCCCAGGGGTGATCGAGTCGGAGATCACAAAGGGGAAGATGCTCACCAAGGAGGGAGAGATGAAGGTTAACCAAGACGAAAGAGATGTATGGACATCCTGCACACCTTATCATCCTGATGACATTTGTCAAATTTCATCTTGATGTAGAGTAGCTGACTACATGACTGTGATTCACAGGCGATCCTCGGGCCAACGCCGGCGGAGAGTGTGGGCAATTTCGCAAAGACGGTCGTGAGAGATGTGTGTCGGGGGGCGAGGTACGTGTTCGAGCCACGGTGGTACATGGCGGTGTACATGTTCCGGTTGTGCTTCCCGGAGATCCTGGCATGGAACTCGAGGCTATTGGCCGTGAAGACGCTTGGCCCTGCGACCACCGACACACTGGGGAAGCAGATCCTCGACGTGCCAGGGGTGCGCTGGTTCACCCAGCCGGGGTCGCTCCGGTCGCCAGAGATCAGGGCCAGGTGAATGGGTGTGGCTGGACAAGCCCGTTGTGCACTGGGTCCGCCTGGGACGGTAGCTTTGTCGAACTGAACCGTTCGTTGTTTGAGTAACTAGTAGCCGCGCAAACATCTTTTATCATCTTTATAATTATCACAAAAACAAATCATATTTTACTGTTCTTTCTGTGTAGTTTGTACTCAATAATAATGAGTGTATGCATGACTAAAGTTCAGTTCGACATATTCTTGATGGGGTGGTCCATGAGCTTATTGACTTCGAAAAAGCCTATGATAAAATAAAGTGGCATTTTTTCTTACAGACCTTGAGTCCGTGTTCTTGGATTGGATTGAGAGCTTCGTGATGTGGGAGGAGTGGTGGCTATCAGGGTAAATGATGACATTGGTAATTATTCTCAAACTCGAAAAGGTCATCAGGGGGACCCACTCTCTCCTATTTTCTTTAACATTGTGGCTGATATGTTAGCTATAATGATTGAGAGAGCTCGTGAGGATGATCTAATTGGTAGAATAGTGCCCCATCTTGTCGATGGTGGCTTATCTATTCTACAATATGTTGACGATACAATCCTTTTTATGGAGCGCAATCTGGATAAAGCCTGAAATCTCAAACTTGTGCTTTATATGTTTGAGCAATTGTCGGGTTTAAAAATTAATTTTCATAAAAGTGAACTCTTTTGCTTTGGTGAGGCCAAGGCCTCTTGGACTCTGCTACGCAATATTCAAAGTTGTTTGGTTGTGAGATGGGGTCTTTGGCTATTCGATACCTCGGTATCCCTATTCATTATAAGAAATTGCAAAATTCTGAATGGAAGGGAGTTGAAGAGCGATTCGAGAAGAGACTCGCGAGTTGGATGGGTAAGCACCTCTCTAGGGGGGGGGGGGGGCGTCTAGTGCTCATCAACTCCGTTGAGATTTCACGTGGAGTTCTCAAGAGGCTTGATTATTTTCGGTACAGGTTCTTTTGGCAGAATGATAGTCAACAAAAGAAATATAGACTCGCAAAATGGAGTATTCTTTGCAGGCTAAAAGACCATTCTGCCAAAAATATTTTCGGTACAGGTTTGGGTATTCAGGATCTTGATTCCAAAAATATTCCAAAAATACCCAAACTTGATTATTTTCGGTACAGGTTTGGGTATCCAGGATCTTTATTCCAAAAATATCGCGCTTCTTAGCAAATGGTTATTTAAATATCTGGCAGGAGCTGACACGCAACAAATATATTGGCTCGCAGGCTCTTGCTCAGGTCGAATGGAAATCGTCGAATGGGAGCGGTCTTTTTTCCATTTTGGAGGATTCTTGGCTTGGGGGGGTCTTTTTTCCATTTTGGAAGATTCTTGGCTTGGGGGGCAGCCCCTCCGTGACCAATATCTCTCCTTATTTCGTATTGTTCGGAATAAGCATGATACTTTGGAACAGGTTCTCGCTTCCTTCCCACCCAATGTGTCCTTCAGGCGTAGCCTTGTTGGACCTAAACTGGTGGCCTGGACCCAATGTTAATTTGTCCACGGGACGGGATAAGTTTCGCTGGAACCTTCGCCCTAGTGCTTTGTTTTCGGTCAAGTCAATGTATCAGGCTTTGGTAAACTCCGATATACCGAATTCTAACGTTGGGATTTGGAAGTTAAAGGTTCCTCTCAGAATAAAAATATTCATTTGGTTATTGCGGTGCGGGGTCACTCTAACTAAAGACAACCTGCTAAAGCGGAATTGGAAGGGTAGTTCAAAGTGCAGTTTTTGTCATGAGGATGAGACTATTGTACACCTCTTTTTGCTGGTGTCATGTCTCTCGATCTGTATGGTCAATAGTCCAGATAGTTTCTAATCTTTTCCCCCCTCGTGATGTTTCTCATATGTTTGGGTCTTGGTTACGTGGGGTTAATAATAGATTAAGAGCACTTATTTTGGTTGGGGCTGCAGCTTTATGTTGGGCAATTTGACTGCAGAAATGATCATGTTTTTAATTGCAAGAAATAACTTCTCCTATGCGGGTGTTATATTCATGCACACTTTGGCTCCGTACTTGGTCTACGCTACTCAAGCCAGCGGATCGCCAACTCGCTTTGATGGCGTGCAGCAAGCTAGAGCGAGTGGTCAGGGACATTTTCAGCCATCATGGGTGGCAGTCTAGTCGCCGGATTGAGTGTGCATAGAGTCGTTATATTTCTTTTGATGTAATAAGTTTGTGGTGTGGTACTTTGGCTGTGTGCGTCTCGGCACAGAGGCCAGAGGTGTGATATTCTTTGGTTGTGTCGCTCGATATAACGTTGAGATCAATATAAGCTTCCATTTTCGAAAAAAAACTAAAGTTCAGTCATGGGTTCTTTTGTCATTTGTATGTGGTATTAGAATATGCGGAATTTAAACTAGGCTTGTGGCAGTCATGGGTGCTTTTGTCATTTGTAGGTGGTATTAGAATATGCGGAATTTAAACTGGCCTATGGGGGGAAGAAACCCGGTATCGTTGAAAAAAGAAAGCTTTACGAGGGGATTTTTTTAATCCTCCAGCCTGAAATTCGCTCCTAATGGAAGTCGAACCCAGTACCAAAGGGGTGTTACTAAAGTCTCTAGTCATTATGGTAGAAGCTCATTCGCCATATCATTATGCATATTATGTTGATCCAACATGTTAAATTCCCGCGGTATCATAATATGTGAGTATGATTAGAGTATAGATCATTCAGACATTTTATAAGTACAAAGAACTATTTCAGCCTATCAATCTATGGTTCGCTTTATCACTGTAACTAGGTGATACCCCGCGCGTTGCTGCGGAATTTAATACCAAATTATTTGTAAAAATGAATACCAGAAGCATGATAATTTTGTGAGAAAATACTGTGTGCTAAAAAATATTTATAAATGCGTTTGTTATGAATAGAGAAAACATGCTAAAAGTGTATACATGAATATCAAACAGTATTTGAGTCAAAACTCTATGAGCTGCATTTGCGTCCCTCAAGTCTCCACCTTATGCCCATGTTCTGGTTCCTTGGGTATTGGCTGACAAATGCTCCGCCTTTTTGTTTAAACTCAGCCATATCTTTCAAAATTGTGACATCAATTCTTGAACTTAAAAATAAACCAAGGACCCGATCAAGCAAGACTACGTTAGTTGGGATATCTCCATTTTTGGCAAAACCTACAATGCCGAGAGAAATTTATTGTGAAAAGTAAGATCCAGAGATCACTCATAATTGGAGTTTCTAAAAGAAAATGTTTTTTTTGAGTAAATGATGTTTCTGGCCGGATCAATTTTGTGCAGACTACCATCTGATTAACATAATCAAACAAAACACAAAAGAGTGAAGTGTCCATCGATCTTCATTACTTCCATCACATACCTAATGAGTTATCTGCGCATACTTAATTGAAGCAAATTAGGACTATAATTCTGCACGGAGACAATATGAGGAAGCAGAAAAAAAAACCTAAAGAGCCAGCTGCTGCCATGAGAAATATGAAAATGAAACGGATCTTAGCATCACCAATTCACTATGCTTTGTTCTGCAATAAAAACTTCACAATGGAGAAACCAGAGAGGAAGAAATGTGGAGTGAGGGAAACCTCGATGCATATTCTTATATCAAAACGATCATGTAGAAAGTGTCAATTTCCGCTAAAAACTGTTTACTTACATGCATAAAAATTTTGTAAACATGTACTCCCTCCGATCCGAAATTCTTGTCGTTGTTTTAGTGTAAATTTGAACTAAAACAACGACAACAATTTAGGATCGGAGGTAGTAGCAAGAAAGCAAGGCTATTTAGCAAAACCAGCCGAACAGCTCAAAGGAAAAATTAGGGAGGCCTCCAGTTTAATCCAATGAAAGATTTGCATTGCTTTCAAATATTAGGCGGGAGCAATCTATAGCAGTGCCATCACTCGTGGGAATTTCAGTAAACACATACCAGGATCAGATGCTCTGTTCATGATTCAGGAGATTGCTTTTCTTTGAGCGAATTTCATCCCATCCTTGTTTTGAACACTACCATATTGCAAGGCCGCCACCTTGTTAGAACCAACAAAGAGAAGATAAGCGGACCCCAATAGGATTAGTAGTCCATGAGGGTGATACATCTTATCTGCAACGCATCAAAAGAAACCACTGCTAAAGGAGATGACTTGACACAACTCAAGAAAAGAGGGGCAATGAGAACTCAAGAAAAGAGGGGCAGTGAGATTTGAGGAGGTGCCAGTGCAGAGGATAGATCTCTCTTGTGGCGTCTACGGCAAAACGGAGCTGCCAAAGATGAAATAGAAAGAGGAGATCACAACTGCAGGTCTTGGGAACCCTCTGCTTTGTGCCACTGAACAGTGAATATTAGGCTGTCAAAAAATTTATTACCCTATCTAATACGCACAGAGACAAATAAAAGGTAACCAATTAAATTCAGAGATGGGAGCTAGATGCAAGCAGCTCATCTAAAAAACAATCCGAAGAAGCCAGCGACTCGCACTGGTTTGTAGCCCACCTAGGGGGAAAAGAAATCTAAACGGAAACGAAGTTACCGCGATCTGAATTCCCGCAAAAAACATGTAGGCGATCTGAAGGGCATCGTCTTGGGCGCCTGGAGTACATTCGCCGGCATTCTCCACTTCTCCAGCCACGCGCATGCTGTGCTGCTCCCTCCCAGCATCGCTCCACACTGCAGTCGCCGCTTCCTCCCTGCCACAACCCAGCCGACGTCTCCTCCCTAGGATAGCGCATGTGGGATTGCTCGAGGTGACTCCGCCACCGCGCGTGGTGGCACCCGACCCCTCCTCTCCACCTCTTATCTTCGTGATCCTCGCCAGCTCGCCCTCGCCGCATCCGCCACTGAGGTTGCTCCCGCTGCCGCACTGCCACCCCTCTGCTTGTGTCCTCCCGAGGCGCGTTGTCCGCCTTGTGTCATCCGTGATCTGCCGCCTCCCTCACCGCCTGGTCTGAGCAAGCAGGAGATCTTTGTGGTAGGAGACATTTTGGATGGGAGGTGTATTGGTGGTATTAGGAAATAATAAGGCGCAATGCTGACCGCTAGGCTACAAGGCAATTACCCGAAGAGAAAACACCACGAGCATTAACGGGAGAAATTAAGGTGCAGGTTGTATTACAGATCTAATTGATCGCAGCCTCGCAGGGGCATGGGAGCGACGCATGGGAGGCGAAGCAGCAGTTTGCCAGGGATGGGGATCGAGAATTTTCCCCCTGCACAGGTGGGCTGCGAGCTGGCGCGGCAGGCTGGGCCGTGACCCGCGAGAACAGGAGCGCCCAAGCGCATGAGCAGAAACATTAGGAGAAAAAATGGGATGACGTGGCCTCAGGACATAGAAGATAATGCTGGGGTGGCAGGTTGCTGATGTGGATAGGCTGCATGTGCAGCTTGCTAAATTAACTGCACTTAGTGGGCTTCAACTTTATAGAGTTTATAGATAGCATCTCCACAACGGGACCCCATATGGCATCCGACGAAAGGCCTGGAGGGGCGCCGACACAAGCAATCAATTTGGGGTGGAGCCAGCACCCAGCCCCATCCTCTAAATGGCGTCCGCCAAATAGAATTCAAACAAACAAAATACAAATAGTTTTGGCGCCACTTCACTGGCCGCGCCGCAAATCGCCTCAAATTGTCGCAAACTAAAAGTCTCGATGAACTGCATATCATAGATTCACTCGGACGGATCATCCTCCACAGGGGTAGAAGGCACTTCCGAGCTCGCCAGTGGTGTTGAGGTTGCCTGTGTTGGTGTGTCGGGCGCCGATGGTGCAGTCGAGGTCGCCGATGGTGATGTTGGTGTCACTGGCGCTCTCATTTCTGACAAGATGAGCTCGCGTTGCCCATCGTAGCACGCCTTCACCTCATCGTCCATGTCTCTTGTGTTGCACATCAAAAGCACCAAGTCTTCCCGCCATGACATTCGTCTTGAGGATCTTGAGCTTTAAGTCTTGCTTCTTGATCACCATCACGCACCTTGAGGCCGCGACCTCTTCCCTCTCTGCGGCGGCGGTCATGCACTTCTCAATGCATGAGTACAGGCGCTCCGTGGCCGGTACGGCTCCCCTCGCTACCTTGGCCTTCTTGTGGCCGATGGGGCGGCTCTCCGATGCTGCCGCTTTTGGGTCATAGGAGGCTTCCTTGCACTTGGTTAGAGCATTCCGCGTCTCCGTCCAGTTGTCACACATGTCACTTCTTGCAAATACATGAATGAACTTGAACTCGATGTCGTTGTTGTCCTCTCTGTAGGCGGTGAACATGGTGACCACCTACAATAAGACGCAGGCAAATGCCACAATTGCCACACAATGAACACAAATGTAAAAAGGACGCCGGCTTATTTGATCGACGACCTTGGTGCCACTCTTGGGGTGCCAAAGGACCTCTTCTTGAATGCCATGCCATTTGTTGCACGCTTGTTGGATCATGCCCCAACGATGTGACATGCCCGACTCAATGCGATCATGGATCAACATCTTGAACTCAGGATCCATAAGCTTGCGCTATCCTATGCCGTCTTCACCCCTTTCAATATGTGTTGGCGTTTTGATTCACGCGGATGAAGGGATCCATGATCACCACCTTCGAAGCTTCGGTGAAGCACTTGTCCTCTTTGGAACTCCACTTGGGTCCTCAGCCTCCTCCTCCGGCCTTCTTCTTTGCCTCGGCCGCCTTCTTCTTCCCCTTCGGATCAGCCACGGTGAGCTCGTCGGTCTCCTCTCCCCATTCCTCACCAGCCTCATCTCCGGCATAGTGAAAGGGCATTTCGATCCCTAATGAGTTTTGGTGTTAATGACAACATAATATGTGGACTAACCGTATGCTAAGCGTTTTCAGAAATTATATAAAATCAAGGAAAGCGGTTCGTTGCCCTCAAAATGGAAAGAAGCGTAGAAGGATTTACGGCTTTTTATTTATATTGAGTCGTAGAAAAATCCGTACTATAAATAGGGAGTCCATTTGGGAAGGCTTGGGTGAATCAATTTCACTACACACAACCACCAAATTGCACCCACCAAATAGCCTCAATCCCACCGGTGAAGATTAGCTAAAACCTATTTGTGAACCAAAGGGTTCTGCCTGTTTTCTGTCCAGGGCGGCAGTACCGGTCAGCCCAGGCCGATAGTACCGGTCGCGGTAGTACCACCCCGATACCGGACCAGTGCTATGGGGTAGCAAAACGCTACCGACATATAGCGGTACTGGCACGGTACCGACATATAGCGGTACTGACACGGTACCGGTGCTGCACTACCGCTGGCGGTAGTACCGCTTGGTCTGGCGGTAGTACCGCTGTGTGCAGAAATTGCACATAATGGGCAGAAATCGGGGACCCCTATAAAAGGGGGTCTTCGTCCCCAACGGTTCTAAGCCCGACATTTCTAAGTGTTCTTCACCTCCATAAGCTTCAAATCTCGAGATCTCTCTCCCTAGTGCATCCCCCAAGCCAATACTTTGAGGAAGGGTTGAGAAGAGCTCGATCTAGGGTTTCACCAAATCAAAAGTTGATTCCCCTCATTTTCCTTGGTGGATTTTGTTACTCTTAGGATTTTGGGATCTCTAGCCAGAAGGTGTCTCTTCAAGGCCTCCAACCTTGTGAGGAGGTGCTTGAGGATTTGGAAAGGAGCCTCCAATTTAGTTGTGAATTTGTACCCTTCTCCTTGTTTGTAAAGGTTCGGCGTTCGCCTTCAAGGAAGCCATTAGTGGAGCTCACCTCGCCTTTGTGGTGTTGTGAGAGGAGAATAGAGTGAGCCTTTGTGGCGTCTCTACCTTTGTGGTAGATCACTCCTCCAAACAGAGACGTACACCTCCCCAAAAGGTGGAACTCCGGAGTAAATCTTCGTCTCCCGTGTGGTATCATTCTTGCCCCTTTACTTACTTGTTTTACTTCATTGTCTATCCTTTGCTTTGGCTATTGCACTTCATACTAGGGTTGCATTCCCTTTAGAGAATCTAGTAAACCCTAGGATTAAGTGTTTGTATCTTTCAAGAAAAGAAAAGAAAACGTAAAATTTGTTAGTCGCCTATTCACCCCTCCCTTTAGCCGACCATACCGATCTTTCACATAGGCCTCGGCTTCCTCTTGAGTGTACGTGAAGTCGCCGTGTTGGGAGCCATCGTTTATCATGTCGGCCATGATGGACTGACCTAGGGACATTCTGCCGAACAGGTTTGGGGCGAAATGGCTACTGCTACCGGGGAACTGCTGGAAGCTTGCTGTTGGCGGAACCCTGGCGCAGGAAAGAGGTCCACGACGCATAGCCAGTGTCGTCGCACGGGGCTCCGACACCGGGGGTGCGCGGGCACCCCCTTTTCAGGTTCGACAGTGGGCTACGGGGATCGCTCCGGTGATCGCCGGCGAGACCAATGCGAAGTGCAAAACACACCAAGAACGCTACTCAGGGGCATATGCACACGCTTTTTACCCAGGTTTGGGCCTACTTGCGGTGTAAAACCCTACGTCCTGCTTGTCTGATCTTGTATTACCGAAGAATCAGCTGTTTACAGGGTTGCCGAGGGGAAGCCCCGGGGTGATCTCTTTTTGGCTAAGTATTCCTTTCTACTTTGGGCTACCGTCGGTGTTGCACTAGGCTGATCGGAACCGAACGAACCCAAAAACTCAACCAAAAAAGAAGAACCCTTTGACCGTTGGTGGGGGTACTCCTTTTATAGCCAAGGGGATACCACAGGTGCCACGGTGCATGGTTTACAAGTGGCGAGCCAGGAGCTAGGGCAACTCCTCCTCGGTACGCTGGTATGCATGCATGAGTGCCAACTCCGCCGCTAGGGGTCAAGAGCCTAACAAGTAGGATTGGACAGCCACTGTTTGCCTGACTAGACGGGTAACTCCCCCCCCCCCCCCCTTGTCGGCTCATTAAATGCGCCGTGCGCTTCACTCCTTGCTCTAGCAAGTCTGCACACTGGGCACCTGGCACGCGCCCACGTGGCGCCGCTGCTCTACTCGCCCGGCCCCGCCCTCACGGCGGGAACCTGCGCCCGGAAGCCTCTCCTCCCGGCAAGTGACTTCCCGGGAGTTGCCCAGACGGGAATATTCCCCGAAGCCCCGCTAGCCCTTTCGGGCTGGTGGTTTGCCGAGCAGCCTGTTCGCTGCCGCTCGGGGTGAGACCCTCCCGGGAACTCAGCGATGCGACCCACGCGTCGCGCAACGGTGGTACCCTGGGTGCCACTGGTGCAACAGTAGCCCCCGGGCATGGGCCGGCAACACCTGTTCCCGGATGAGCTTTTCCCTAGTCGGTTGCCGGGCTACGCACCAGCCGACGCATGGGTCCCGACTCGCCTCGAGCCCGTGTCTCTTCGCTGTCCCACGTACCCTGCCGTTACGGACAGAGTAGTGGGTGCGTGATTTCCGCCGTAACCTCCCCCTTAAACAGGGAAGTTAAGGCCACTCTTCGCATTACCCCTTTTGATTAGGAATTATCCCCGTGCATCCGTAGGGTGCGGAACCGGCCGTTACCAAACGGCCAGGTGCTATAAAGTTTTTAATGCTGCTCCAAGGGGAGAACACTTTGCCCCCACAGCCTTCGTCTTCCAACTTCTTCGCATCTTGCGCCCAAGTACTCTTGCTAGCTTCTGCCTCCATTCCCCATGGCGCCTCCCACCACCAGGAAGGGAAAAGACGGGAAGGCTCCCAGGAAGGCGGCGGCCGGCAAGAGCGAGTCCGCTGCCAAAGCCGCCGCCGACAAAGACCAGAAGA
Organism: Brachypodium distachyon; assembly: GCF_000005505.3. NCBI lineage: Eukaryota > Viridiplantae > Streptophyta > Magnoliopsida > Poales > Poaceae > Brachypodium > Brachypodium distachyon. The sequence goes on from NC_016135.3 coordinate 10,988,730, forward strand.
AGCGGGCGATGAGGGCCCAGCTCACCTTCTACCGGCCTGGCTACAACGGCGAGGCGCTGGCCAAGATCCAGCACGCCATCGCCTCCCGATTCAACGAGCACGGGGAGATCCAGATCCTCCCCGCGGGCGCCGACCACCAGGAAAACGACTTCCGGGTGTTCGAGCGCTTCCTCCTCACCGGGCTGGTGCCGCCATTCTCTCTGTTCCTCCACGCGCTGATGGAGTCATACCAGCTGCGCGCGCAGCTCCACGTCACTCTACCTCGTTGCCATCTTCCAATTCCTCTGCGAGGCATTCGTCGGGGTGATGCCGTCGGTGGCGCTCTTCCGCCACTACTTCTACCCTCAGATCGACAATGCGAACGCAATGTCGTCGGGGGTGGTGTTCCGCGCCCGCGACCGGATGAAGTCCGAGTTCATTGCCCGGTCGGAGAAGAAGATCGAGAAGGAGTGGCGCGGGGATTGTGCTAGGTCCGCGTAGAAGACCCCGAGGAGTTCATCCTCCCGCCCACCGAGTTGCCGCAACCCCACGCCGGCTGGCGGGACCGGTACCACCGTGACGCCGATCTCCTCCCCGTCGTGGAGAAGATCAAAGCTTTGCGGCTGGCGGGGCTTACTGACGTCGATGTGGCGCGCACCTTCGTCACCCGGCGCGTCGTGCCGCTCTTGCTGCGCTACCGGCCCGCGTGGATGTACACGGGTCCCGGGGACAGGACACGCCTCCATCGCAAGGGCGTGGACCTGGAATCCCTCCAAGTGTGGGTGAGGGGGATCTCCGGCGAGGACCTTCCCGCAACGGGGTTCCCGCCGGGAGTCATCTCCCTCCACGCCGGCGTTGCGGGGCTCAACAACATCGTCGCCTCCTTCCTGCCCTGCAACGAGTGGGGATTAATGAACGATACCCCCACTCGGACCCCGCGCGCTCCTCCGCCGGCACCTTGCGGGAAGCAGGTGCTTGAGGAGAGCAGGGGCGAGTCGGAGATCACCTGGCCCTCCCTCCTGTCTTTGGACGAAGAGGCGGGCCTGCCTGCCACTTCCCAAGCAATCGTCCTCGTGGACGACGATGATGAGGACAGCGATGTCGCGCCCCTGATCGTGCCAAGATCAAGGGCGTACGCAGCGGCCGCGGCTACTTCCACGGCGGCTGCGGCGGCGTCCGCCCCAGCGGTGGCAACCAGCTCTGCGGCGGCAGCTGCTCTAGGGGCGTCCACCGGCACCTCGGCGGTGACCACACCCGTTGCGGTCGCCGGAGCTACGGCGGTGACCACCTCGGCAGCGACCGCCAGCGACCCAGCGGCGGCTACCTCAGCAGCAGCGGCCGGGGCCGCAGCGGCAGCCACTCCGGGGGCAGCCCCCGGCGTCGCGGCGGGCTCGTCGTCGGTTCTCGCGGCGCCCCGGGCCGTGGCGACCCCACGGGCACCCACGGCGCCGCCCGCTCGGGGGGTCTTCCGGGGCTTCGCACTCCGGCACAACCCCCCGAGGACCGATTCGCTGGCGAGCGCCCGCAAGAGGGGGAGGGGCGACTCCCCGCCCGCCACGCCGAGCAAAAGGGCGCGCGGCGGCGCCGACCCGACCGGTGCAAGGGCTAGCTCCAACGGAGGTGGCGCCGACGACAGGTACAGCTCCTTCCTTCCTCCTTTGCTGTATTTCCAATTGTCAGTTAATCACACAACCGCACGTTCTCTTTGCGCAGGTGGCACTTCGCCCACGGCAAGCCTCTCGGAAGCTCCTACCGGGACGGAAGAGGAGGGGGAGGCTCCCCCCGCAAGTCCAATGGCCTCGCACGGTAACCGCCCTGAGCTCCCTTGTCCGCCTCCAGCTACTCTTTCGCTTGCCGTTTCTCACACTTCTTGCTGCTACAGGCCCAAGCGCACCTGCACCGGGAGCGGGCGCTACCGTGGTTGATCTCAACTCCGACGTCGAGGTCACGGGGGCAGCGGAGGAGCCGGCAGCGGCCCCCGCACCAAGCCCTGCTGCGCCGGCCACGGCGGCAGCGGTGACCACCGCCGCTGCCGGGACAGCGCCCGGCGACGCGCCAGCAGTCGTGGACGTAGCTGGCGCGGATTCTTCTGCCGCCCAGCAGGGGACGGCCCCTGCCGGGGGCGCGGCAGCCTCACCAGACCCGCAATCCTCGGGCGCGGCGAAGGGGAGGTTGTCGGGGAAGGGCGACAGGACGCTCCGGCACAAGCGGACGACCCCCCGCCCAGCTCTACTGTGGCGGCGAGGGCTTCGTCGTCGGCGGCCGCCTCCTTCAACACCGACCTCGGCACCCTTGCCGGGGTGGCTTGGAATCCCATCACCTGGGATCCGTCTTCGAGCGAGGGCACCGGTTCCTGGACGCCGTCAAGGACCAGCAACTGGCCTTCGTCACCTCTTTCAATGAGGTGAGGGAGCACCACTCAATCGCGAAGAGCCAGCTGTGCGAGCTGCGGGAAGCCATGGAGAAGGAGCGGCAAGAGCTTTCCCGGCTGCGGGAGGAGACGCGCCTCGCCAGAGAAGAGGCACGCCTTGCCTGGGAAGCCCTGGAGGACGCCGACGTACCGGTCGTTTCGGAAGCGGAGCTCTACCAGCGGCTGGAGGCTCAGCGCGCCGAACTCCAGGGGGTGCTGGACTCACTAGTGGCGTCTCAAGCGGAAACTCAGAAGGAGCACGCCAAGGCACTCGCCGCTGCCCAGGCCTGGCTCGACGAGAAGAGCGATCTGATCGCCAACTACCACGGTGAGATCCAGGGCCTGCGCATCAAGCTGGAGGTGCAAGTCAAGGCCACCAAGGGCGCGGTGGAAGTGGCGGCCCGGCATGAGATCCAGCTCGGCTCTGCCAAGGACAGAGCGGCCCGGCTCGAGACCGAGATGGCCACTGCCCGGGAGGGGCTCGCCAAGGCCGGAAGGACATCGCGGCCAAGGCCGCGGAGCTCGCAACGCTGTAGGGCCACTTCCGCAAGGCCAAGAAGGCAGCACACCATGCCCGGCTCCACCACGGCACGCTGATCGGGCAGCGGCACCTGGAGACCGAGAAGCTGCTCAAGATTGCCCAGGCGCTGCGCGACTTGTTGCCCAGGTTCGAGTTGCAGGCCGCGGCGATGGACGGCAGGGACGTCTCAACGCTGAAGATCCCCTTCTTCTCCGACCTGGTGGGGAAACTCGGGGCACTCGACGTCTAGATCGCCCAGTACGGCGCCAACGAGGTTGCCAGCTGCGCCCGGGAGGTTGCCGGAACGATCCTCCCGAGGATATACCTCCGGGACCCGGAGTGTCCCTTCGAGGTGCTGCTGGACGCCTGATCGGACAGTGAGGACGAGCCCACCCACACTCAAGCGATGCATGGGTTCGTCGACGAGGTGGTCGAGCGGATGCAGCGGAAGCCGGACCCCGAGCCGTCCCCGGAGCCCCCGGCGGAAGACGCCGGCAACTAGTTGCCGCCGCCTCCTGCCGGCCCTCGTTGTTTCCTGGTTTACCTTCTTTTGTTTTTGCCCTGCAAGTGTGGCGCTTTGCGCTGTTTGAACAGTCACATTTCCATTAGTTCGTGTAATCATTCGCCACTTAGTTAATCAAGCTCTTTAATTTTGCTTAATTCTTGTTCCTTGTTCCCGGGGCTGCCTTGCAGGGTGGTTCCCTTAGCCTTTGCGTGTTGTGCTTTGTGTTGCCGGGGACTCGCGCGCCTCACCCTTGACCAGACCAGGGACCCGGAACGGACCCACAGTGCTGACCTGGGGTCAAGCGGTGGCGGCGAGCCACTCCACTTGCGGGGTAACTACTCCAAGCCATGCCCTCCCGGGACGGACCCGGGAGCCACACGGGGAGCGCACTCCCCCCGCAAGCGTCCTTCTAACACCCCGGCCCCGCGCAGGTTCTGGGGCCACAGTTGGCGAGGTAGCGTTCAATTACGTTCAGTTCTTAGAGAGTTTGTCGTTCAGGTTCAAGCACTTAGCTTTTCGTTTGGTCTCACGCTCGAAGCGTTTGCCGGAGGTGCACTCCTAGTTCGTTGCCCTTTTAAATGCCTGCTAGAGGGGTGCGGCGGGAACGCCGCGGCAGGATCGCCGCCGGCGTCAAGCGCCGATGACGATGCCACCGCCGCGTCGCCACGGCAATCCTTGCCTTTTGGGGAGCCCATTCCGAGGGATGCAGCAGGGACGTCGTGACTTCCTCGCCACCACCGCCGAACGCGGGCGGCGAGGATGCCACGGCGTCCCCGCAGCAGCCCTCGCTGCTTGGGAGAAAAACTGCCTGAGGGCCGCAGCAGGGACACTGTGGTGGGCCGGAGCGAACGGCGTACGCTGGCACCGGCGCCATCACAGCGTCCTTGCGACGACCCTCGCCTATGGAGGCGCCCTTTAGAGGGATGTGGCAGGGAAACTATGGCAGTGCACCTGTCGGCGCTGAGCGCGGATGGCATGCACCACCGTAGTGTCTCCGTGGCAACCCTCGCTCCTTGCGGAGATACCCTTTGGAAGGATGCGACAGGAGCACTGTGGCAGTGCACTCGTCAGCGCCGAGCGCTGATGGAATGCACCACCACAGTGCCTCCGCGGCAGCCCTCGCTCCGGAGCCGCTCACTAGAGGAGGTGCGGCAAGGACACGGTGGCAGTGCACCCGCCGGCGCTGAGCGCTGGTGGGATGCACCACCACCGTATCTCCGCGGCACCCCTCGGAGCGAACTCGATGGAGGGATGCGGCAAGGGCGCGATGGCAGTGCACCCGTCGGCGCTGAGCGCTGATGGGATGCACCACCATCGCCGTGCACCGTCCACGAGCATTACAGTGCGCCAGATTCCAGCTTTGCCCTGCACGTTAGATTCTTACCAAACCCGAGGTGCTGCAATTTTTTTCGAAATTCACGAAAACACAAGGTAGTATGGACGATCTCCTGCCTCCCAGCCCCCGGGCACGGAAGGGTCGATGCCAAACTTGGATGTGAGCACTTTACTTTCTAGACGCAGCGACTGCATGATGCGTGTTGTGGGAAGCCCGGGAACCGCATGTCCTGTGATGAACGTTGCGGGAAGCCCGGCAACTGCATGTCCCGTGCAGGAGTAATCCGGCAACATGTTAATGTTTTCGAGGCTCCACCAGCCCCCTGCTCACACCCAAGTATGGAAAGGCACTTTCGTGCACCCAGAGCAGGAGATAGAAGAAGGGGAAACACGCAAATAAACGAAGGAGACTGAGAATTCAGGGAAAAGCACTTATCTTTATTCACAATAACCAGTGGTTTACACACGGGGGTTGCCCGGCTACACTAGTTCGAGAGGTATGCATCGGCGGCATCACCTAAGGGTCGAGCTCCGCCGCTTCACGAGTAGAACTTGCACAAGTGCTCAATATTCCAACTATTTTGCACCGGCAAACCTTCTTTGGTTTCCAGCCGGACAACCCCTGGTCTGGTCACCTGTACTACCCGGAAGGGGCCCTCCCATTTCGGAGTCAATGTGTTCCCGGCCTTCGTTCCTTGTATCCGCCGCAGGACAAGGACTCCGTTCTCAAGCTCCCGGGGACGGACTCGTTTGTTGTGATCACGAGGGAGTCCCTGCTGGTAGGGCGCCGCTCGCACAGCAGCCCGACATCGAAGCTCTTCGATGAAGTTCAGATCGTCAACCTTTTGCTCGTGTTGGCCGGTGTTGTCGTACGCGCGTACTCGGGGAGATCCGTGCTTGAGCCCGAGGGGCAGCACCGCTTCTGCCCCGTAGACAAAGGGGAAAGGGGTTTCACCCGTTGCCCAACTGGGTGTGGTCCTGATTGACCACAACACGGCGGGCTGGAGTTCTTCAACCCAGTGTTTCCCGTGGCCTTTGAGCTTGTCAAAGGTTCTCGTTTTGAGCCCCTGCAGCAATTCTGCGTTGGCTCGCTTCGCCTGCCCGTTCCTCCTTGGGTGAGCAACGGACGCGAAGTGCAACTTGGTGCCCATGCCTTCGCAGTAGGCTTGGAACACCGCGCTCGTGAATTGCGTGCCGTTGTCGGTGATGATGCCGTTAGGCACACCAAACCGGCACACAATGTTCTTGAAAAACTTGATGGCCGCCTGGGCGGTCACCTTCCGCACTGGTTCCACTTCCACCCACCTGGAGAACTTGTCGATGGCCACGAATAAATACTCGTAGCTGCCGACTGCCCTTGGCAACTTGCCGACGATGTCCAGCCCTCAGACCGCGAACGTCCACGAGGCGGAATGACATGCAGGGCCTGCACCGGCTGGTTGCTCTTCTTCGAGTGGAACTGGCACGCTTCGCACGTCTTCACCAGCTGCTCCGCGTCGGCTAGGGCCGTGGGCCAGTAAAAGCCGTGCCGAAACGCCTTGGCGGCCAGCGCCTGGGAGGCCACATGGTGGGAGCATGTGCCTCGATGTATCTCCTCTAATAGCGCGCGCCCTTCGTCTTGTGGTACGCAGATGAGCTTCACTCCATCTGCACGCCTGCGGTAGAGGTTTCCATCCACCACAGTGTACATTTTGGCTTGCTGCGCCACTCGCTCCGTGGCGACGTCGTCTTCCGGGAGGGCCTCCCCCTTCAGGTAGCGGGCGATTTCCACCGCCCAGGGAGGGGTCTCCCTGCCAACGCATGCCGCTATGTCAGCAGCATGGACCCCTGCCGTTGCGGGGTTTCCTTCGGTCGCCGAAGGGGCTTCCCCGGCAACCGGCTTGGGGGCGACTGAAGGAGCCGCTTGCTTGTGGCATAACACCCCCGCCGGGGGCTTCCGGCGCTCTGCTGCCATCTTGGACAGCTCGTCAGCCGTGAAGTTGTCCTTCCGCTTGACGTGCTCGAATCGCCAACCGTTGAACTCGCGTTCTAGCTTGCAGACTTCCTCCACGTACGGTGCCATCTGTGGGCAGTCGTAGTCCTTGTTAACCTGGTTGATCACGAGCTGGGAGTCCCCGCGAACAACCAGGCGCTTGATGTCGAGGGCGATTGCCGCCCACAATCCGGCGAGCAAGCCCTCGTACTCCGCCGTATTGTTGGTGGAGTTCGGGAAATCGAGTTGGACAGCAAACCTCAGCTGGTCCCATGTTGGTGACTCGATGACGACCCCGGCGCCAGCTCCCTAAAGACTGAACGCGTCGTCGAAGTAGAGGACCCAGTGGCCTTCGTCCAGCCTGTGGGCAGGCTGGTCTTCGATTCCTCCTCTTCCACGCTCGTCGACGTCCACTCTGTGAAGAAGTCCGCTAGGGCCGCACTCTTGATGCTCTTGGAGTTGGTGAAGTGTAGATCGAACTCTGACAGCTCCATCCTCCACTCGGCCACCCTTCCGGTGGCTTAGCGGTTGGTGATGGCTCGCTCGAGGCAGAACCCCGATACCACCGTGACGTGGTGCGCCTGGAAGTAGTGGCGCAGCTTGCGGGACGCAAGGAGAATCCCCAAGAGGAGCTTCTGTACCTGTGGGTACCTCGTACGGGCGTCGTGCAGCACCTCGCTGACGAAGTACACTGGGTGCTGCACGAGCCGCCTCGGCCTCGGGGGTCCACTCTATCGGGCCCTTCTTCTTTATCACCTTGAAGAAAGCCCAACCTTAAGATGAAGCGGCCCAGCACGTCAACGCAGCCGTTGAGGCGCTGGACATCCTTCACCTTGCGGGGAGCCTCCATCTTCTCGATAGCCTCTATCTTCTGTGGGTTGGCTTGTATCCCCCTGTGCGAAACCAAGAAACTCAGAAGCTGGCCCGAGTCCACACTGAAGGTGCACTTCTCAGGGTTTAGCTCGAGTTTGATCCTGCGGAGGTTATCAAAAGTTTTCTGCAGGTCATCAATCAGCGAGTCCCCGCACTTCGATTTGATGATGATGTCGTCCATGTAAGCCTCCACGTTTCGGCCTAGCTGGGGTCCCATACATTCGCGCAACGCGCGCTGGAATGTTGAGCCCACGTTCTTCAACCCGAAAGGCGTGCACATAGAACAGTAGCAGCCAACCGGGGTGATGAACGTTGTTTTCTCCTCATCTTCGACTGCCATCTTAATTTGATGGTAGCCAGAAAAAGCATCTAGGAAGCTCAGCAAATCACAACCAACAGTGGAATCAACTGTTTGATCGATACGGGGTACAGGGAAGGGATCTTTGGGACATGCATGGTTTAGATCAGTAAAATCTACACACATGCGAAGCTTATTCCCTGCTTTAGGCACTACTACTGGGTTAGCTAACCAAGTGGGGTACAAAACTTCCCTGATAGCCCCGGCAGCCTTGAGCTCCTGTGCTTGCCGCCGAATCTTCTGCTTGATGGGGCGGGCGTCCGGACGCACCGCGAGTCGATGCTCAATCACCTCCCTAGGGACTCCGGGAAGGTCCGACGGCTCCCAAGCGAACACGTCGGCATTCTCCCGGAGGAAAGTGACGAGGGCGCTTTCCTATTCGGCAGTAAGGTTCGCACCGACGGTGACGGTGCGCTCCTTGTTGCCGGCTTGGAGGGGCAGCTTCTTCACCTTGGTGTCCTCCTCCCGGAGCTTCTGGCCCTTGCTGGGACACGAGATCGAGCCTGCACTTCCCCCGGCAAGCTCTTGCGGGGCAGCGCGGGCTTTCTTCGTTGCCGGGCCATCGCCCGGTGAGCCTTCGTCTCCGGCAACGTCTTCGTTACCGGCATCGGCTGCGGCGGCGACCCTGACGACCTCGCCAACGCACAAGGCCGCGTCCTTTAGGTTGCACCTGATGCAGAGGACTCCGTACACGAACGGCATTTTCATCACGCCGTAGGCGCAATACGTAGCTGCCATGAACTTGATCAGCACCGGCCGACCAAGGATCCCATTGTAGGGCAACGGGGTGTGCGCCACGTCGAACACTATGTGTTCGATCCTGAACGCTTCCCGGGACCCCGAAGGTCACTGGGAGCGTGATGTGGCGCACGATCCCGGGGTTCACCCCCCGGAACGGGTCGCTGGGCTTCAGCTGCTCTACCGGCAACTGGAGCTTCTCCACCAGCCTGGCGGACAGGAGGTTGAGCCCTGCTCCGTTGTCCACCAGCACCTTGGTCACCGTCATGTTGTTGATGATCGGCGAGACCACGAAGGGTATGACCCCAGAACCCAGCTGCCGCGCTGGGTGATCGTTGGCGCTGAAGGTGATCGACACGTGCGACCACCTCAGCGACTGCTGTGGCTCCGCGTCCGGCAACAGCGCGCACACGTCGCGGGTGAGCCGCTTCACCGCGGCATGAGATCGAAGAGCGTAAAATCCCCCATGGATGCAGACGACGCTGCGAGGCTCCTGGAAGCCCGGCTCGTCGCCGCCAGTGCAATCGGACTCGTGCTGCTCCTCAGCACGAGCCCTGTCACGTCCCCGGGGAGGGCGCTCCCTGCCTGCGCGGGCCTGGTCGCGTCCTCCCTGGGCTTCCTCCCTGCCGGCGCCGCCGCCGGCAGGCCCTTGCCCCGCTCTGGGGTCGTTCGGGCAATCTCGGGAGAGATGCCCGATGTCACCGCAGTTGAAGCAGGCACCGGCGGCTCGGCGCTCCTCGTGGCGCTGTTCGCGCCGCTGCTTGATTCTCTGCAGGATACGGCAGTCTTGCGCGTCAAGGGTGGAGTTGGCGTGGATGGGGCAGCGGGGCGCGTCACCCTGCTTGCCGCCAGTCCCACCACCAGGCGAGGCCTTCTTCGCGGGCCTCGCAGTAGCAGCCCCCGATTCCGCAACGAGGACTTGCTTCCCGCTGCGCTTGCGGAACTCCTTCTTCTGCGAACCCTCTCCTTGGCTCGTGGCAGCCTTAGCTGCAGTTCGGGCGCTAGGCGCCCTTCCTCGGCCATGGCACACTTGTGTGCCAGGGCGTACAGATCCTGTGTCATCCGGATCCAATGCGTGCTCAGCTTCTCGCGCATCTTGGGGTCGCGGACGTTGATGGCGTAGGTGTTGACGATGGTGGCAGCCTCCGCCTCCGGTATGGAGTAGGAGAGACTGGAGAAGCGGTTGACGAAGCTCCGCAACGTCTCTCCCGGCTTCTGCACGATAGTGTGCAGCTCCGCCATGGTTCCCGGACGCTTATAGCCGCCCTGGAACGCGCTCACAAACTGCTCGCGCAGGTCCGCCCAAGTGGCGATGGACCTGGCGGGCAGGTTGAGTAGCCAGGTTCTCGTTGATCCTTTCAGGACCATCGGGAACCAGTTAGCCCTGACCTTATCGTCGGCGCTGATGGCATGCATCCCCAACGTGTAGGTCAGGAGGAAATCTTTGGGATTCACGGTCCCGTTCTATGTACCAAGCGCAGGTGCTCGGAACTTGCGGGGCCATGTCACCCGCCGCAACTCACATGTGAATGCGGTGCAGCCGTCCTCGGGGCCCATAGGAGCATCTTCCTGCTCCTGCGGGCGCTAGCGCTCTACCTCACGCCAACGTCGGTGCTCCAGGCGCTGACGCAGATCCTCTTGCTGGCGGGCATTCAGGATGCCGCGTGCGTCGCCTCGCGCGACGGTGGGTGACGAGTCCGAGGACGCTTCTGGGTCCGCGTCCCCATGGCCTCCCTGCGAGGGAGGGTTTTCCCCTTGTCGCGAGGCGCGGGGCGCGTCTCCGTGCTCCAAGTTTTGCCCGCGGCCGGAGCCTGTCGGGACGCCCTCACCTTGCGGCTGTTGGGCGGCGAGTGCGAGGAGCGCGTCCAACTCCTCGCCCCATGTCTCATGCGCTGGCGTGCCCTGCGGCGGTTCATACCGCACCATGACCCGCGCGGTCATGATGGCTTCCGCTAGGGTTCGTGCGGGAGGCAGCCGGCTCCCCGAGTGGCTGCTCTCCGCTCTACCCCCTGACGCACCCGGGTGCGCGGGGTGCGACCCCCCGGGCGTCGTCCGCGACGCGGTATGCTCGCGGCGCGGCTGATGCGGCGCGTCTTCGGCCCGTGAATCGACTCACTGGCCGGTGTGTGCGGCACCATGCCCACTCGCGCGACTGGCCCCGGCGCTGGGGGCCGCCGGTCCCCTCATCCGATTGTCTGCCGACGGCCGAGGAGGTGGAGGAGGCAGCTGCGATTTCTGCACTCGCGAGGGTTCAGGGTTTTCCTGAACCCGCGACGCGGGTTGGCGTCATGCGACCGCGTGTGTGCCGCTGGGGCTTCACGCGGGTCAATCCGAGGGTCACCAGCCCGCTTGGGGGGCATGGTGGCTGGCTCTGTCGCCGAAGAGGATGAGGCCGATGTCGATGTAGATGCTGCCGCCGGCAGTCACCGGTGAGCTCTCCTCTCGCGCCCCTTACCTTGCGTGCCAGATGTCGTCGCAAGGGGCTCCGACACCGGGGGTGCGCGGGCACCCCCTTTCAGGTTCGGCAGTAAGCTACGGGGATCGCTTCGGCGATCGCTGGCGGGACCAATGCGAAGCGCAAAACACACCAAGAACGCTACTCAGGGGCACATGCACATGCTTTTTACCCAGGTTCGGGCCACCTTGCGGTGTAAAACCCTACTTCCTGCTTGTCTGAGCTTGTATTACCGAAGAATCAGCTGTTTACAGGGTTGCCGGGGGGAAGCTCCGGGGTGATCTCTTGTTGGCTAAGTATTCCTTTCTACTTTGGGCTACTGCCGGTGTTGCACTAGGCTGATCGGAACCGAACGAACCCAACGAACCCAAAAAATCAACCAAAAAAGAAGAACCCTTTGACCGTTGGCGGGGGTCCTCCTTTTATAGCCAAGGGGATACCACAGGTGCCACGGTGCATGGTTTACAAGTGGCGAGCCAGGAGCTAGGGCAACTCCTCCTCGGTGCGCTGGTATGCATGCATGAGTGCCAACTCTGCCGCTAGGGGTCTAGAGCCTAACAAGTAGGATTGGACAGCCACCGTTTGCCTAACTAGACGGGTAACTCCCCCCTGTCGGCTCATTAAATGCGCCGTGCGCTTCACTCCTTGCGCTGGCAAGTCTGCACAATGGGCGCCTGGCACGCGCCCGCGTGGCGCCGCTGCTCTGCTCGCCCGGCCCCGTCCTCACGGCGGGAACCTGCCCGGGAACCTCTCCTCCCGGAAAGTGACTTCCCGGGAGTTGCCCAGGTGGGGATATTCCCCGAAGCCCCGCGAGCCCTTCCGGGCTGGTGGCTTGCCGGGCAGCCTGTTCGCTGCCGCCCGGGGTGAGACCCTCCCGGGAACTTAGCGATCTGACCCACGCGTCGCGCAACGGTGGTACCCCGGGTGCCACTGGTGCGACAGCCAGCGACCCAGCGAAGGTGTTGGGATTGAAGCCGATGAGATATCCGTAGCGAAGGTGTTGCCATTGAAGCTGCCGAGAGGATCGGTGTCAGGGTAGTCCGACGAGAACCACGAGAGGGTCGGCGTCGAATTCCCATGGCTCTCATGGAGCATCGTGGGAATGCTGGCGACATGCTCGACAGCAACGGTGACGATACGCTCCCTTGGCTCCATCGGCGTAAGGAGGAGGCACCGCCATGCCCGCCATGTTCGCGGTCCTGTCCGCCACCAACCGTTGGGACATGGCGGCGGTCCTCTCCTTCTCCTTCTTCTCCTTATTTCGCGGTCGGCATTCTCGACTGCCCAGCATTTGCAATTCTGCGCCCAATCGGTGTTGCTCATCCCCGGCAAATGCTCCACCATCGATTTCTTCGGTGCCGACGAGACAACTGCGGTGCGAGGTGTTGTGTACTTCTTTAGCAACATAGTGGTGTCGGCGTCTGTGAAGAGGGGGAAATGGAAGGAGTAGACGACGAGGCGGGGAGGGGGGACGGAGGGAAAAAGGAGAGGGCATGAAATTTTGGAGGGAAATTTGGTTTGTCTCGCCCACTGCAGTAGCCCGCCATGCTTTTCAGCTTCATCTGGCGCCCCCGCTAGCCCCCCGCGAGTTGGGTATGGCCTAGTGGCACCGGATGATTTGATGGGCCGTCCTGGCTACTTTTTTGTTCTAGGGGGGCAGTCCGGGTCGGTTTTTTGGCACTGGCGTCCCCATATGGCGTTTGGAGGCCTTTAGGTGGACCGAGTGGAGATTCTTTAAACCACCGGCTAGTTCAATGTGTTCTCATACATAAATATATCTACCTCACTGCCACACTTATATAAAATCATGAATCATGATGACATGTGTGTCAGGCCCTTCACAATGCGTTTTTGAAAATGGTCAAAAACATTTCCCCCCGCATATGTGTGGGGAACATTATTATTAGTCGTCCTTAATTTTTAATGCAACAACTCTGGATCAAAGATATATTTTATTTGTCGTTTCTACATGATGTTACGTTGATACATAAAAATATGCAAGGCTGCTATACTTGATAGGTACTCTCTCCGTCCACAAATAAGTGTATTTCTGGGAGCAGTCAAAAAAAGTGTAGTTTTAGGTTTTGTCCTATGTCAAAAATATCAAATTGCAAGTTTGACCAATTTTATTGAAAAATGTAGCAACATTTATGACACTAAATTAGTATCTTTAGATCCGTTTTAAAATGTAGTTTCATAATATGCCGGTTTGACGTCATATGTGTTGCTACTCTTGTCAAATCTTTTTTGTTTTAGTTAGGACAAAACCTATAAGTACATTTGTTTGTGGACGGAGGAGTATTGCTGCAATAACACTGCATCAACAATTGGATACATTGTTCGTACAGGATAGTGGATAGAGAACTTACTTCAGCCACCTACACCTAGAAGTATGGACATATTTTGAACCAATTGTTGCTTTCGTGCATGAGACTGACTTGTCTGTTTTGCAAACGGAGTAGTTATGTGTTTGATCCATAGATTTTGTAGTAACCTTTCTAGTTAGCCATGACCTAACCAAGAAGAACCCTTCACTTGCTATTTGGGAAATGGTCTGCAGACCTAAAAAAGAAGGGGGATTGAGAGTTATCGACCTGGAACTTCAGAACATGGCACTTCTGATGAAAAACCTTCATAAATTCTATAATCATTATGATCTGCCTTGGGTGAACTTGGTGTGGGAACAACACTACCCCAATGGAATCTCAACTGCTCAATCTAAAGCATCTTTTTGGTGGAAGGACAATCTCAAGATGACCAACAAATTCAAAGAAATTGCTATATGTGACTCTCAAAATGGCAAATCAATCCTTTTTTTGGAAAGATAAATGGCACGATGCTATACTCTCAGAAAGATGGCCACAACTCTTCACATTTGCTACTAACCAAGATATGACAGTTCAACAAATCAAGCTCTGCCAAGACTTCACCACTCTCTTTCATCTGCCACTCTCCATTGAGGCATTTGATTCAGTATAATGAATTCCTAAACCTCATGGATTTGCTTGAACACTCACAAGCTAATAACAAATGGACATACCCTTGGTCTAAGCCTGGCTACTCCACTTCCAAAACATACCACTCACTGGTAATGCACACTAACATTGCTGCTACCTTCAACTGGATCTAAAATTCTTGTTGTCAGCTGAAACACAAGGTTTTTGCCTGGCTTCTAGTCATTGATCGACTAAATACGAGGGATGTGATGGATAAGAAGATCTTCCATCTGCAAAGTTTCCTCATGCTCCCCTGCATGAGTGTGTAACATGGGAATTAAGAAAACCAGAGATCACCTCTTTTTTGAATGTCCATTTGCACACACATGCTGGCGTTATATCTGCCCTAACTTCATCCCTCAGCAATCTGTTCATGCCAACTTTTGGCCACCAAAGAAGAGCTCAAAATTCCATTTTACATGGAGATTCCCACACTTGTCACATGGAGCATCTGGAGAACAAGCAACAACTGCATCTTCAATCAGATCCAACATTCACTGTACAGATGCGAGATGATCTTCAAAGAAGAACTCAATTTGGTGTTTCGTAGAGCTAAAAGAAAGAAATATTATGCTTTCCAAGACTGGATGGCAGCTTTTAGATAGCTTTTCCTTTTTATTTTCACACAATATACATATCAACATTTTATAATAAATTGCAATAGGACTATTGAGTATTGACCTACTGTTCCCCTCAAAAAAAAAGTTGCACATAATATTAGATCGATAATAAGGACAACAAAGCAAAGCTTAAATTGTATGTCTTGATATTTTATATGTCTCATTAATACATGCGGTTCAATCCACATAACTAAACACATGATTGAAGACGTGTTAGTTCGTTTATACAAAGAAATCGTTCATATGTTACTACCTTCGTTCCACAATTGATGCTAGTTCTTTCTAAAATGAATAAACCTAGATACTAAAATGCATCTAGATACATACATATCTAGACAAAGTTGAGTCAAGAATTATGGAACAGAGGGAGCACATAACATTATATCAGTACACATAATTACTATGTTCCTTGTGATGGATAGATTGGACACCGAAGATATTTTTCTTCGAGAGATAATGATTGGGTGATATTAGTATAATTGTTCATATTTAATGGATGTAATTTGCTAATAAAATTTATTTAGTAGATCAAAGGATGAATATTTTTAGTTGCAATTAAGAAGTTCTCTCGGTTGCCATTTGTTTAAGCACACGTTATAAAATCTATCTGCTGCGAATCTTGATCTGCTTATGTGGTTTGGCGATCTATCGGTTGTGATGCACGAATATAATGACGGTCCACCCTAGTCATTAAGCCTTGGTCATTTAGTTGTACATGATATTATATCAACATGTAAAATTTATTAAGACGACCCACGCGTCCCGTATCAGTGGGACCTCATGGGTCACTGGTATGACATCCTTCTACGCTTCTTTTCATTTTGAAGGGCTACGAATCATTTTATATCAAATCTGAAAACACTTAACTCATGATTAGTCCACATGTAATGTTATCATTAACACCAAAACACTGAGGGATCGAAACGAGTCTTTTTAATGGCAGCGATGGGTAATCTTTCATACGAAGGATCTTCAACGGCGGAAACTATTGTCATGAATCTAACAGCAGTAGTTTCTAACCACCTGTCTTTTTCTGGTTGATCAGGAATTTAGTACATATAATAATAAATCGCATGGTGACAATTCGTCGCGCTTGGAATAAACTAATAATTCATTCCGTGCCTCTCTTAAGAGGTAAAGTGACTGGCCAAAAAGACTGGTGCCCGATTGTCATCTCAAGTGTGCACGAACGAAAGCCCCCTCTAAGAGCGCCGAAGCGAAGCGCTCTTCTTCCTCCTCCCCCCGCCCCCATTCCCAACCTCACCTCTCTCCTGCCGCCTACTTCCCCGCGCTCACCGCCATGCCCCTGCTTTGCCGGCCAGATTCGGCCCCACCACCTCCTCCCCGGCTGTGCCCACCGCCCCAGCCTCGCCACCACTAGCACCTGAGAGGCTGAGACGAAGGCACCTTCTGAAGCAGGTAAGTATTCTTCCCTATTTTTTCTTTCTTTTTCTGGAAAATTAAAAGTTTAATATTAAAACCTTCAAATAAAAGGTAAAAGTTCAAAAATAAAAATTAAAAGCCAGCAAGCCAAAAATGGCAAAGGAAATCCGACCGCCAGTTTGCGTCTAAGCAAACATCCGCCAATTAGAGATGAAGTTTCTATATCCTCACCCGGCTAGGAAAGAAACGTGGCTTAAAGCATCCAGGTTTCAGGTGCTGTTGAACGAACTACGACATCACAAACACACACAAAAACCTAAACGCTAGAAAGTGCCAAAAAAAATCAGAGGACAATTTTTTTTTCTCCCCGCGTAGGAGGTATCATACTTGAGCGATATACAGCCCGCGGGAACCTCCAATTCTGAACAGCAGTTTCATACCAGACATATATCGAATAGAACTTTCACACGGGTTGTCGCGACTGCGCTAACCAGTTCCACGTTTAAGCCCGGCTGCTTCTTCGATTAGAACGGCTTGTCAGTGCGCTCTATCAATCGTACATTTAAGCCTGGCCGCTTCTTCGATTAGAACGGCTTGTCAGTGCGCTCTATCAATCGTACATTTAAGCCTGGCCGCTTCTTCGATTGGATCATTGAATTGACATACCTGAACAATCATGAAATTCATGATAATCTGCACAATCACGAAGTTCGTGATAACAATTTGGACAAAGCTTACATATCCGAACACGTTTGACACACAACATTGTAGTTGGTACATAAAAGTTGCAATAAGAAATAATGCGCTGAACTGTGTCACCAAATTGATAGGGACGAAAATGTACATAAAATTTCATGGTGACCAGCATATAGGAGGGGAGCTCAACCAAAATTTATGATCTTTGACAGGCTTTACTATCCATGCAAGAACTAACAGTCTAATTTTTACTTCCAATAAATAGAGGATGAAAGATAGCAACTGATGTGGAACTGAGAATGGATACGCTAGTTTATAGCTGAAGCGAACAATATACTCCCTCCGACCCATATTAATTGTCTCAAATTTGCCAAAATATGGATGTATCTATAACTAAAAAGCGATACATGTAATATTTCGACAAGTAATATGGATCGGAGGGAGTACCTAAAAAGGACGAACCAAGTGCCGCTTATGTGTAAAGCTTTTGCTTTGGCGGTGCAGAAAGGATGAATATAATCACGAAGTGATATCCATAAAGTCCAAACTTCGGATGTGCCTTTGATCAGAAAATGTTTTCACCCTCTGAAGTAGGAGCCATGGATCAGAACTCGAACAACCTTCATTCATCTCACGCACAATGGGAATAGATGACGTTTTGTTGAACTCAATAAGCATTGTACCCTACAATCGAGGAGGAGAAACGTATAACACTATTCAGATTATAAGATGCTGTAAAATGAAATGAACTAAGATGATGATTTGTTTTATGGATTTCTGAAAGAATTCCAACGTTACAACTATTGGCTGAATAGACTTATTAATATAATAGCAGCACAACGTTTGAGGTGTAGGGCACCAAAATATATACAGTTCAAAAGAATACCTGCAACTACTACCAGTATGATATCAAGAGACAACTGACCAGATGACACATTAGTATTTATTTGCTTATGCAGTAACCGCAGCCCGAGCAAGATGCTCTAAAATCATAATCAGGATAAAGCTACAAATATCTCTATCTCTACTACTATAAACACACAGTTTACCCATTGCTCACCGTCCACTGGTTATGAGCCATCGGATCTGGTCCACCCCAACGCCTCAGATTAACCCGGAGAACTCCAGAGCGAACGGAAAAAAAAATCTGTCGAAACAACCCGCATCACCGCACGCACGCCCTCTGGCTGTCTCTTCCTCCAACCACCGCTGGTCGCTGCGATCCGCACGCCGCCCACCAACCGCCGGCCGCACGCGCGCCCGTCTCTTCATTCGTCTGCCGCCGGTCACCCACCCACCGCATGCCCCGCTCGCAGATCGAGGGACGCCGCCACCACCGCTGCCCCTCTTTGCGCATCGCCGCCTCGCCCGTAGATGGAGGGGCGCCGCCGCTGCTCCCTCCGACCGTCGCCTCTCTTCCAGCACAGCTTGTGACGGACTCACCCGCAGATGGAGGAACGCGGCCACCGCTGCCCCCTCCGACCAGCGCCTCTACTTTGGCACGACTTGCGGGGTGGCTCTAAAGGCAAGGAAGATGGGAAATTGGGAGGCCATGAGAGCAGGAGAAATTCCTGGGGCTTCAAACATAAAAGCAGATTAAAACATCATCAAATCCCAACCAGTCAGGTGAGACCTTGTGGTTGGGGGCACGAAGAATCTGAATAGAATTCTCGCATGCTGAACAAGGAGCTGCATCGGACCTTATACAGTTAATCATTTGTGAGGTAGATTGGGCTGATGTGTGTGGCATTAATTATATGAATGAACTTCAGGTATTGCTGCTTAATTTTATGAGTTTGCATTGGCAACTTTTACGGGATCATGCATGCGTACTTCACTTTCTGCTGTTGTAGACTGATACATCAATGGCTCTGGAAGCTAAACCATGAAGAGGTGGGAATTTGATATTGTCGATCAAGCTTCATCTTTAATCTCTTCTTGTTTCTCAGGAAATCACTCTGAGAGTCAGATCTCACAAGACTACTTTAACAATACCTCTCCTAAAGGTAAAACTGTTGCTCATATGCCTTCTTCTTGCCTGCAAGTACAACCTATTTATATGCTTTGCTTTACAGGATGTATTTTATGATGCTCCAAATGACTTGTTAACACCCAAATAGGACAGCCAGAGTGTACAGAGCGATGATGCATGATGACTCTAGAGGTTCAATGTGTTTAACTATTTTTAATTTTTTAATTTTCTGGGTGCAGCAATTCAGATTTTTTTATCGATTACCCAGTGATGGTATGCTTGCTCTCCAATTTCGCAGAACTGGAGTTAGATTAGTCTGTAGTCCATCTTCTTTAAACAGTAGAATTTGTACGCTTATATTTTGTTGTTCCTTAACTTTATAGTTTAGATATAATTTCTGACTTTTGTTACTTGGAGAGCGTGAGGGTGCATATGGCAAATGCACTTGAAAATGCCACTGATGATGGATTAAATGTATCTGTTGGCTGGAGGGCCATAGGGATCACAAATCAGAGGGAGACCACGGTTATGTACATATGTGAAGAAAATCCACGGGCCTTCTGCTGTACAAGCTCCATTTGCAGGTCTTATTTTTTCCATCTTCCATTTTCTGTTAACGTAGTAGTATTATGTATTGCTTTTTATCAGGCTTGATGCTTTGCCTCTTTAGGAGATTGGAAGATAAGATGGTGGGTGGTAGAACACACTTTGTGGAGACATGTGGATTACCAATCAGTACCTATTTCATTGCTCTGAAGCTATTGTGGTTGATGAAAAATGTTGGTGCTATCAAAGTATGCAGTTCAGGCTGGTGATTAATTATTTTGCACGATTGACACCTGCCTGATATGGAATCTTTAGGTCATAAAATTTTCTGGAATTCCTATCAAAATTAAAGCCTTTCGGGAGATAATTCCTAACTTGGTTTGCTCCAAATTCTTTTCTTTACCCGAATATAGTAATTTGCAGCATTGGTTCACATTTGATTACAAAAATCTGCATCTTTGTGTAGTATCTTTTGTACCTTAAGGACAGGGAGAAAAACTGTATGTGTTTTGAAGATTAAATACCCATTCAGGGTGAAGGATCCAATCTTGGCATTTTTCCTAAAGAGGAAATTAATTCCTTTGTTGGTTTCTCGAGCTTTTCAGTTCAGACAATTTTGAAAATTTGTTCTTCCAGACTCAATTAGTGAGTCTGTGAGTTTTAGTTATCTAAATAGACCGGTCTAATGTATTTCATTTATTGATGTCTACATGTATCGTGTTTTGCAAAGTTGCGCTGCGTGGGCAGCAACGTGAACATGGCGAGACAAATCTTTGTGTAGATTTCCCTAAAACAATAATCTTTAAAAAAAATTGCGCACAATAAAAAATCATCTTTATGCAAGATTTGATTTTAGTTAAATGGAATCGTTTGTGGTGGCCAGAGAAGCATGGTGCATAGTGAGTTACTCGAAGCCCACGAGTGAAACTATACACTGTCATTCTGTTTATGGATGTTCATTGTTGTATCAAAACACGCTTCAAACAAAATCTGGATAGTTTGTTGTACAATTTAGTGGTGATGTTTGCACTACATGTTTCTACATGATGACAAAATGGAATGGTTTGTCAACTACGTTTTGAAAATAAAAAATGTTGCCACTCGATGGACATGTGTAACATATATTTCGCAATTGACAGTAGCGTGAATCGTTGGAATATTTGTGTGTCCGTTGCAACGCACAGGCACTCAGCTAGTATAAGGTAATTGGGCAGATTTTATATCGCACAACTAGCAAGCTAGATTGATATGACCTGGAGTATATCTGAACCTGGTTGGCCTAACTTGATCTTAAGGTTAGGGGGCTTAGCCTAAGTGAGCCCATGTCCAAGAAAACTACCTGACTTGTCGGGTAAAATACTAAGTTTGCAAGGATTTAAAAGCTCACACATTATCAAGAGAGAAATACTGTATGGGTTCTTTCAAGCAAGCTCAACTAATATACAGGGTATAGGTGTGTTTTGTTTCAACCCAAGCCAATCCCAGCAAAAAGTTGACTAGCCAACATTTTGTCTAAGGTTTTAGTTATCCATGTTTGGACAACGTTGGCAAGAAAAATGAACTAGCATTGGCTAAGGAGTAGGGGTGGACATATTAACCGAGAACCGGTTTACCAAACCGAAAGAACCAAGACCCATGACTGAGACTGAATCCGGATAGACCGAAACCGAAAAATTTGGTCCTAAATTCAGTTAGCAATATAAAAAGAAGATTTATCTCGGTAAATTTGGGTTTCACCCTCAGTTAACCAAATACACCGAAAAACAGTTTCTTAGATATGCCCAGCTTTCTCCACTACAACGAGGCTCAAAATCTCCTCCTGAGTCCAACTACCAGGCTCATACCAATACGTCTTCTCCCATACGCCACGTCACCCTCCACTAGACCCTGACCAGGCAACCACGACCCAACCTGAACCCTAGCCGCTGGTGCGCCGTATAGCAACTGTCTGCCGTACAACAAAAAATGGTTCCCAGTATTTCGAGGAACCAATAGGTCACGATTTCAGAGAGCCGATTTTTTTTTAAAACCCGAGGAACTGAATGCCCAGGCCTACCAAGGAGCATGGCATGCCAAAATATTGGCTACCATCCAAGCAGGTGCCAAAATTTTGGCCATGGCCAAAAAATTGGCACGGTTGGTTTTCGTAACCATCCAAACATACAATATAAACCAAACAAATTTGGTTTGTACAAAAAAATGTTGCCAAAATGGCTCTCTAGTGGCATTTCACTTTCTTCCGGACACACCAAGTGGCTTAGGTGCACAATGTGAGCTAGGTTCCTAATTAACCATTTAAAAGACCATGATAAATTCTAGTTTTTTTTATAACATTCACAGAGTACGCATGTGCAATAAAATTTCAGATCAAAATTGGATTGACACAGTAAGTAGAAGTTCAGCAATGAATAGTACAGGTTTAAATAAACAGTGTTTTGATGTTATTTATTTTTGTTCCTTGATGTGTCTATTAATTTTTTACCTGAAACTATATTGCTCCCTCCGTCCGTATTTACCAGGCATGAAATTTGCTGGCTCGGGTACCAAGGCAACATGTGGCTGTGTTGATTGTCTGCATGCCAGCCTATCTCCCATTTCTTTGGTCGTGGGCGGCCTGATGTGGGTCCAGTTGAAGAATGCGCCTGCTATTACCAGACAACGTGCAGGAAAAAATGCGCCTGCTAATGGTGGACAGAGGGAGTATATACTAGATGTATAGATGTATGTTGTATGAATGTGTCAAACATGTTCATAGAATTCCTTTACTTTTTGAATGGTGAACTAGAAACTTAGTGCATGAGTGCATCTAAACCCCTTATGGGAAATACAAGACACTCAGACATTACCTCCCATCGAAACTGCAAAACTGTTCCGCAAAAGTCTCAACGAGGTTTATTTAATCACATTTTCTATTTCTATCTGCTCCCACATACGGGCATACCAATGTTAATTGTTAATTGAAAGGCCCCAGTTTCTCCTGGGTATAAGTCAGATTATATGGGCTTATAGGCATAGTACAGACCTAATACGATTTGCGTAGTGCCCCTAGGAAGAAAAGAACATATCCAAGGCAAAAGTATTAACGAAAATATGTGTAGGAGTTTTAGTAAAGAACCAACCTCAAACTTCACCAAATATTGCTGGAACCCAATCATAATTTGTTTCAAAGCAATGGCTGATGCTGAGCTTGCGTCAAGAAGAGTAACCGTAGCCTCCTCAGAGGTGTAACCAGTTATGTTCTCTAAAATCTGTGTAATGTGACACGGTAAGGTCACAATCCTGAGTAAACATACTAGGACATTACTAATAAAACAGATGTACTCACAGCACTGTCAACAAGGGCCTCTGAAATATGACTTCCATCCTCTATGAAAACAATAAGCTCATATTCTTTGCATTGCTTATATTGAAATCGTTTGACAGAAGTGATGAAACCCTGTAGCAGTTATGTCACTAATCATTTAAACAATTTGAAAAAATAAAAAATAAAAATATACATGTAAGAAAGTAATCTAGCACTATTGAATCATCCAAACATATTTTAATTGAACTGGAAAGATGGAATGGAGGCAGTTTTATGTAAAAAAAAACTGTTGATGGAAGGGATGAAACGATAGCTAAGTCACACAGAAAGGTTTTAAGAAGCAAATGAACCTTTATTTTTCCTCGAATATATGGTCTTGTGTCCTGTTCTATGAGCCAATCTGACATCATGTTGAAAGCGTATGTAAAAGGCTTCTCATTTTCACCACTTAAAATGACAGGACGTTCAATCTTGTTATCAACATTTGAAGACCGCGCTGCACCATTACTACTAGTACCAGTCCCATGTGGCCCTTGTTGGGAACCATTTCCACAAGGAGTAGATGCAGACGGTTCTCCCCTGTTCCGGGTAGATGCAGCACCTCGGTCCTGCATGGTAATTTCCTGAACGCGTTGCATTTGTTCATGGACACTGTTTGACACAATAGGATGCTCAAGATATCCTTCTGCCAAAGTTGATGTAGTTCTGCTAATGCTCGGTTGGGGCTCATATCTATAGGTAGCAGGTGCTGAAACTCCTACATCGTTCCTTGTAAGAGAAGTAGATCGGTCCTGCATGCTGAATTCTTGAGAATGCTGATTTTGTTGGAGAACATTTACTAAAACAGGGGGGTTAATACGCCCTTCTACCATTGTTTCTGTAGTTATACGAACTTGAGAGATATTACCTGTGAATTGCATGGCAATGAAGCATGAATAAATCATATGATTGAACTTGGAAGGTTAAAATATTAACAATCAAAAACTGAAATATCGGGCTCTGTGCTTGATGAAACAACTTTAGCAGAGTATGGTGTGCCACACAAATTAACATAATTTCGCAGGAAAACATCTTCTCAACAGCAGGAGGGCCTCTGAGAAAGTGTGGTAAGGCAACAGTGGTCATGAACAAAATATTGGCAACAAAGCAGCCAAGCAATTATAGCTAGCCCATATTATCTGAATATAATGGAGGATGACAACAGATACTGAGCTCATTAAGTCACTTGATTCAACGCTTGTGAGTACACAAATATAAAGTATCCTTCTGCAACATAGCTTCAACAATGATAAAACAAGGTAATAAATTGCAGGTAAAATGCTCATAAATGAAGATGATGATGGAGACAACTGTGTTGAGGTGCATGTTGCTAGCAAAACAGATACTATCATACTAGTTGTTGCAATTAGTTGCCTCTATAATCTGGAACTGGTAGTACCTAATCCTGCTGTTGTATTAGAGGGGTTTACTGTTCTTGGCACTGATACCCCTTGCTCGCTACCATTTGTAATGCTGATATTACATCGCCAGGCAGCTTGGGTGGCTCTGGTGGACAAAAGTAATCCACCTTGCTTCCTGCAGCATGAACAGGTGAAAATATATGTGGAATATAAAACTGTAAATATCAATACATGAAGAAGATGTGCACATTAAATAGCAAAACGGCAAAAAAAATGGCATGTGGCTGACTGGATAGTTATAAACATTTACTCAGTTTACAACCTTGGAAGTTACAATACAAGATAAATGAAAGAACATGAGGTGCTGCCTACAAAAAAGATGGTGTGACTCTTGCCAACTAAGAAGAGATGCAGCCACAGATTCTAAACAGAAGTGTGTGCACTTTAAATGATCTAATTCCATCCATCTATTTGGACACTTGCAGAAATAACAGTTTCTTGCTTAATATCCAGTGTGAAGCAATAAACTTTGCAACGAAAATGTCATTCGTAAAACCTGTTGGGTTCACTAATGGACAATTCATACCTTTTGCCACGAGGTGGTTTATTAACTTCAGAAACAAGTCTGTCACGTGCTGCTTCCAATTCATCAACTACCCCACCAAGAATCTCAATAACCTCAGGGACTAGCATAAGAAGTCCCCTCCTTATGTGTACATTCCTTATAATAATCTGAGATGTGTAAAGAAAGTAATGAGCTATTGATATGTGATACAAAATTAGGTAAGGGAAAAAATGTCTTATAGTCTCATGCTGCATTTGCATTAAATTTGCTTGATATGTTGTTCACCATCATATTATTCACATATATGGTACCCATAGACAAAAAAGTGCAGCCACCATTTTGTTCCACAGAATATCTCAAGAAGAATCATCATTGAGAGAAAGTTGGTAGGAAAATGAAAAAAATGGTGACGACCTGAGAAGGCCCAGCTTCTGAATTGCGTTCCATGTTTACTTCACTACAACCAGTTCTTTGACAGCACTGACCAACACTTAAGCAATATGCACCACTACATTTATGTTCCCCAAGCAAACTACTTCTAAAATCGGTGCCCTCAAGTCCTGCCAGATGGTATCACTGAAGCAGCGAAACAAACTTATTGATTGCATGTGGGGTATCTGGTCATATTTTTTTCACAGCTATACAATTCCAGTGTGGACATTCGTGTTACAGTCCAGATGTAAGTTTAAATGTTTAATAGCCTGCTGAGATGGTTATTACATATTACTGCACATATTAGTTATTTAGACCAATCATAACAGGAGTGATGAACACACTCAACTGCAGAAAAACTAGATATATGAATTCATTTAATATGACACGGCACATATAAGTCAAAATGGTACCTAGAACGTAGGTACCACCATTGGTAGTTATTTCAATCTCTATCTCTAATCTTATCTCTTTTCTAAATAATTTTGTATCTTTATCTGGTTACTGCCTAATACTATTGGCATGCACATAATAAGTATGTGAAGAGTTATTGCCATGTCAAATGAAACTGACCATATTTAAGTACATTCCGTGGAAAGGCGTGACTTAAATATAAGCTAAGACAAGAACATAGTACATCCCAAAGGGTAATAAAACCCTTTCAGAAAGAGAACAGAGCAAAACATGACCTTAAAACCAGCAGGAGTGAGAACTTCCAGGTCTTTGATAGGCCTGTACTCCATTCCATATATGCGTTGGCTGCCATCTGTCATTGATAATTTTAAACATCTTTTGGGCCCAGCATTAGCACCATGATATCTTTCCCTTAGAGGAGCTGATATGTTGACAATTTCATCAACCTACAGGACACAGAGGTTGTTAGCTGGTTTCCTCACGGGAGAAAAGGAGCAAAACAAATCATAAACACGTTATCTGAATGAAAAGAAAAATGGAAACAAAAGCACACTTAGCATACATTTACAAAATCCAAACGGATAAGTTTACAAAATGGAGAACCAAGAATTGGGACATAAATATGCACATACACAAAATCTTTCTCTGCTCCCGATTAATACAGCCCCCTTATTTTGACACCATTTTGTTATACATAATTGAACATAGGATCACATAACGAGCAAGGAAAGAGAAGAATCAGTCCTACTTTCTTGAAAATGCATGTAATTGTGCTAACAATATAAACTGGAGTAGATAGCATAGATGAACTGAAATGCATAACCTGCAACTTATTACTAGTACAACAAAAGAACATCATCAACAATATTCACCCTTCTATGTAACCTGCAGTCACATTCAAGCATAAAAAAACAATGATTCCATCCAAGAAATTGTGCAATTGTGGTATACTTGAAGTAGAAGTTTTAGGTTCCAATTTGAGATTTGAACACACTATTTCAGACAAATCTTGAACCACCGACTTTTGAGAATGTAACAGCATTATGTTCAAGCATGAAGGTGAAGGAAAATTGCAGAATAGCTGTCACCAATCTGAAGCATACAGAAGGCAACCCAACATTCCATACATTGCATAACTATGCTGCACAAGGAGGGGCACCAAAGCCATACTGATATCCCAACTCAAGTAAGAAAAGCAAAACCAATCGTTCACATGTTCAATTATAAGGAGTCTATAACCTGCAGCACAAATGGCCCATCGAGGATAGCAGCGTTCATTGATCTAATACCCTGTGGGAGCACACCAGCACCGCAGGCATTCATGTCGGCAAAGAGGAACTGCTCAAAGCACCGTCTGGCCAGCACTTCTGTGCCGCTGGAACCGTTGAACTCGGGAATCTCTGTGGCGCACAGTTCCAGCCACTCAGGCCGCACACGCAGCCCAAGCCGCCGCAGGAACGCATCCACCGGACGCAGCCGCGCACTCAGTGCAGACGGCGGGGTCGAGGCCGTGAGTGGGGTCGGAGTTGGGGTCCAGGCTGGGGGTGGAGTTGGAGTTGCGGTTCGACCCCGAAGAGCAGGAGCAGCACCGGACGGTGGAGTTGGTGTTGGCGTTCGGGCCATAGGAGAGAACGCCGGCGCGGAAGGTGGGGTTGGCGTTGGTGTTCGGCCCAGAGGAGCGGACGGGGGAGCGAGAGGTGGGGTTGGTGTTGGGGTTGGGAACGGAGGAGCGGCTGGGGTTGGGGTTGGGGTTCTGAACGGAGGAGCGGATGCAGGCGGGGTTGGGGTTTGGAACGGAGGAGCGGATGCCGGAGCTGGAGCTGGAGGCGGGGTTGGGGTTGGGGTTCGGAACGGAGGTGCGGGTGCCGGAGCTGGAGCTGGAGGCGGGGTTGGGGTTGGGGTTCGGAACGGAGGTGCGGGTGCCGGAGCTGGAGCTGGAGGCGGGGTTGGGGTTGGGGTTCGGAACGGAGGAGCCGATGCGGGAACGGGAGCTGAAGGTGAAGTTCGGCCCGGAGGATGTTGAGGTGGAACCGGAGCCGGTGGGGAGAGGTCGTCGGGGACGTCGACGAAGGTGTCCTCCACGTCGGAGTCCTGCATCTCGTAGGCGACGTCTACGAAGGGGTAGTCCTCGTCCGGGTCCTCGATCTCATCGACCTCCTCCTCGTCATCGGAGATCTCGACGGGAGGGGAGGGGGGTGCCGAGGACGGCAATGGGTAGGGAACCTGGCTAGGGTTTTGAGACGACGGCCGGTCGACGCTTCCGCCGCCGCCAGTCGCAGCGGAGACGGAGGCGATAGTGGCCCCGTCGTCTTCTTCGTCGGAGTCGGAGGAGATGACTAGGTTTCGGCGCCTCATTTTCGAAGAAGTGGGGAAGGTTTTTTGGGGGGTTTTGGTGGCGGCGGTTTCCCTCCAAAGTTTTGGAATGGTCGCGCTCGCGCTCGCGCAGGAGGGAGCGTTTGGAACTGAGCCACGCGCAGGGTATGAGCGCGGGTATTGGCTCTCTACCCGTAACCGTCGTACATAGCCTAACCCGTTACCCGTACTCATATCCGTGACCGGGTAACAACTTCTGCCCATACACGTACCCATCAAGGTAGACGGGTACCCATGGGTAAAAATACCCGTATAGTTTTTTTATCGCATGGTTATAAATAGCACTATATTTGACATAAACAACAGCACATTTGCTAAAAACAACAACAATTTCTCATACGACAGCAACATATGACGCACAAAAAACAGCAGCATTTGAAGCATACAACACATATAGTGAGAGGAGAGATCGACAGAAACGAGGAGCATAGGGAGTTAGTGTTTTCGTGGCTAGCGAAGCCCAACTAAAGATTCACTCGAAAATAATAAGGCTAGTAAGTGTGGGACTCTAGAGGACCCACTTGTCAACCCATCTTACACGGGTACATGGGTAAACGGGTATGGGTACTAACTCCCCATACCCATACCCGTCATACCCGCCGGGTACCACTTTTTCCCCATTTACGTAACCACGGGTAAAAAATTTGCCCATACCCGTACCCTAATGGGTATTTACCCGCCGGGTAAACGGGTAATGGGTACCCATTGCCATCTGGAACTGGGAGGAGAGAACGGAGGTCGATGGATTACAATTTACAGGGATGACACGTGGATCCACCGTGTCAGTGTTCGGAGTTTCTTTTTGTTTTTTGAGGGGAGGTTTGGAGTTTAGTTGGGCAAATGGGCCTGATTCCTGATGGACTTCTAGTTTGGGATGCCAATGCCCCACTTTTACTCTGTTAAAAAAAATGCCCCACTTTGTTGAATATTTGGATAGAAGATTTAGAATTGAATTAGAAATGGACCTTTCGCGGAAATCTTTGTTTGATCCCTACTTATAGTCTTGTTACTATATAGGCTACGAGGTTGTGTGATTATAGCATGGGTGTGGCTGTATCTCGGTCGACTGATTTTTAAGCAAAATGTTTAAATCTTAGTCAACATATCATAGCCGTTGGATTAATATATAGATACCATTTCACTCTCACTTTTCATCGTTCATCCCAAATCTTAAAGCACATATCATATCCAATGGCTAAGAAATCGACTTATCTCTAGCTAAAATTTAGACTTAGATATAGCAAAACCGTTATAGTATTGTTGTATTGTGCGCTTGGTTGACTCAGGTTTTAGGTTCTTTCTTTATTTAGTTAGTTAGTTAGAGATGGCTCACCAAGTCCTGACGTCCTCCTTTGTTCGTTGCTTTAATCTTCTTTCTTCTCTGTGGAGAAATATATCTAGGTTATAGCTTTCCCTAAATGGTTAATTCTATATATGCCATTATAATTAGCGAGTATTTAAAAATACCGCTGCAGTTCCCATCTTTTGAAAAATGTCACTCTTGTGGCCTATTTTGACCCATTATAGTGTATTTTGTGAAGAATCTAAATACTTTGTAGTGGTATTTTTCGAAAGATGAAAATGACAGTGGTATGTATCAAATTATTTCCACCACACATAAACATGGAAAACCAAAAACAAATGCACTCAAGTGCAATTTCTGCCTCACTTCTTCGTCTCGACTGCTACTTTCGGGACGTCACCGATCTTGCTCCAGTAAGCTGCACAAGGGTTTTTCTTAGCATCGGAGGATGGAGCTGCAACGAAGGTCGCTCAACTCAAATTTGCGGAATGAAGAAAACAAAGTTATTATTAACATGGAACAGCAAATGGATCAGCAAAGCGTCTGTAGTCCAACGGTTAGGATAATTGCCTTCCAAGCAATAGACCCGGGTTCGACTCCCGGCAGACGCATATTTTTCATGCAGTCGCGATTTCTGCTTTCTCAAATTACGTTAGCTTTGTGCCCTTGTACGGTGCCCAGCCTTTTTTATCGTCTCTCAACGCTGACCAAAACTTCCATGAAACATCTCTGGTCGAGGATGTTGAACTGGCAGCGCACCCCTCGATAGCAAAAACACAAAAGCATGCATCTCGCAAGTCCTCCGGCTCCTCGCTGCTGGAAAAGACCAGTCACGAAGAGGAGTCCCTTTCTCCTCCCCATGGGCCATGGCCGGCACAAGAACCGTCATTGCCCAAATCACAAGCAATTAAACACAGTCCTCGGCACGCAAAACCTTGTCAAACAAGCTACGACCGACCGATCAATCAACTGACGCTATCCTCCGTCAGCGAGGAAACCTGATCGGCTAGCTAGTCTTCTTTTTCTGTTCCGTTAACCCCCTCCACAGTCCACACGCAGTATCCCCTGTGATCCTGCGAAAGCGATGCTCCCTTCGATACGGCCTACGAGTGGTGTTTAAATAATTAGACTGGAATGGAGAGTCCCTCACGTTTCTAGCTGATCAGTGCGAGCTTCTGTCAGGTGAGTGAGATGGAGCTTGCATCAGCGTCAAGCCGAGCCGTCAACGGCACGTGCGAGCTTGTCTCACACCTCATGATCTCCTCGCCGTAAAGCAGCAAGAGGTTTGGCTAGCTAGTTCTTTGTGGTTACAGATCCATTGTGATGTGTGCTCCCCTGTAGTCCAACAATCAATCTAAAGCTAAGCTCGCAGGGTTCGATCCTGTGCAAAACCTTCGCTATCGGTGTCGTACAACGCTGCGGGAGAATCAAATTAGAGGACATTAATGTTTATCAGCGAGATGTGACACGGTGTGGACTATCCGTGGAATAAGCTGGGTACTTATGTACAACACATGAAGCAAAGCTCATGATCAGGTCAATAATCAATCCTGGTTTGTTCCAATGATTGATGGACCTGTCGCTGCCGGTGAGATGGAAGCACACACTGACGGTGCCCCACCTGAAACTGCAGAGAGTGTCCGAAACAGCTTGGTGTGTGTGTGTGTGTGTGTGTGTGTGTGTGTGTGACTGTGTATGAACGCCGAAAGTTTCCCAAAGAGACTAATGGGTCATCAGCACAGGTGTCTCGATCGGCCGGTACCTGCACGCAAGTAAGCAACAGCAACTATATAACTGCTCGCTACGTCAGGTTTGCTTACTCGACGTGCAAAACTGGATCGCTAGAACAAGTGACAGTTGCTTTTCGGTCTTGATGTTAACTGTATGTCGATTCATGAGCTTGCCTTCCCCTTTTAATCTTAAAGTTTTGTGAACAGATAATTGTTAGCACAAGCCGCATAAGTACTCAGTATTCCAAATTCGTCTGGATATTAAGGAATCAAGGATCTTTGGAATGCTCCTTTCATCAGTTAGCTAGGTTGGATAAGATTGGAAGCCAGGATCCCTCCTTACAAGGAGGCGTTGCCACGTCACATCACTCACACCTGAGTGTCATTGTACATAGCAGTACCCTCGTAGATCTTAGTACGTATCTCATGTGGCCGGGAGGCTGCACGATCCCCAGCTGTTTGCAAGAAATCCACAAAAAGTTCTCCTGCAGCTAGCTGCCTCCAGAGACTAACTAGGGAAGTCCACATCGATCGGTCGATCGGCCGGCCACATCAGCCTGCACGTTGTTGCTGTCCATATCAGCGTGTTGCAGCAGAAGTTCTGTAAGATCCTAACTGGTTGTAGTCGTTTCCCCGCTCTGCCTAATCAGCAATTTAGCATCGGTCCAGAGAAAATCTTTGCCGCCGGCAAAGCGTCAGTCGCGGGCTAGAGTGTCCACGTACACGTACGTGTCCGATTCGTTGCCGCGCTTCCGTTATCCGCCACCAGCAAGCAGAGTGCCGGAGATTCTGTTCCGGACGATGATGGCATCTGCGTTTGTACCCGAGATACGTTTGGGTTCGTAGATTCGCGAGAACGACGGGGTGAGAGGATAAGCACGCGCGTACCGGGTTGCTGGATTCGTGCGTACCTGTAAGGTCTCCGTCTGTTCGTCATGCTTACGTACGGAGCCGCATCCATGTATGTATTTTGTATTCTTTACGATCCTAAATTTTTGTCTTAACTAAAATAAAATAACGACAAGAATTCAATGACAGTACGACACTGCCACAGTGATACATGGATACATGGATCCGATTGGTGTTGAAAGGTTCTCATGTTGCTATGTCATGTGCTCACCGTCTAAATCTGTCGCCTAATTTTGTGTGGGTTCGCGCAGTGGCGCTCACCTTAGATCCAAGAAGATCGACTAAGAAATCCGAGTCATACACAAAAAAAAATTGTTGAGAGATGCCAACCAAAAACTACTATTCGTTAATATTTGCTACTTCATCCGTCCAATAAAAGATGTCTCAACTTTAACTAAATTTGAATGTATATATATCAAGTCATGTCTAGATACATTTAAATTTTGACAAATTTTAGACATCTTTTATTGGATGGAGAGAGTACTAGTATTCAGAACCTATGTAGTTCTGCAAGATTGAAAAGGAAATATGAAGAAATTGTTAACGAAAGGTACTATGTGTGCTTCGCCGGCAAAGAATATCTTCACTACTTACGAAATAATAATGTGGGTAATATGCTAAGGCCTAAGGACCCTCCGGATTTCTACTACTTCCTCTCTCTAATAAAGAATGTCTTAATTTTGACTAAATTTAAATGTATCTATACACTAAATCATGTCTAGATACATCTAAATTTTGACAAACTCGAAACAACTTATTTGTACTGTCTTATTCTAAGTTCTCGCCTATTAGGTCAATCCTAATTAAACCTAAGTAGTACACTATTTTAATTTTAACTGAAGTAGTTAGCCTTAATGATTGCTTAAAATAGTGGGCGCTTTCTGCCCGCATGAAGGACGACGTATTCACAGTGACCAAGCTAGAGGACACGTGCTGTGGAGAGACGACATCTCAACCAACTTTGTTCTTTGTCAGCTCCGTTTTTTCCTCTGGAAGAACATGAATATCGTATAATATAGGGAGTACTAGCGTTTAGCTTGACAATGCTTCAGGCGTCCCTCTCAAGTGGCTCGGCTACGGTCGGGCGTGCCCGCTGAATCATGCGCGATAAACCCCCCTAAAATACAACTTGTCGGCTGCCGCGCCATCTCAGCTCCGGCGAATCGAAAGTTATTTTTTGCCAGTATCATGCTTTTGAAGCATATGGGAAATGCAGCTGGATTGACTGCGAGTGTGTTTTACTTTATACTCTACTGGAAACCACCTACGCTAAACAACAAGGATTGTGTAACGATCAACCGCAAATCAACATCGATTCCCAATCACGTCAGGGGGGCGTAAAGTTCCTGGGGCCGCCCACCTGTATGAACATTGTTTGCCGCAGTTAGTTTGGAGCAGATCCCAGCTAGGAGTAATTGAAACTTTTTTTTTGTAGCTGTTGATCGATAAGGAAACTGCCGGATTCCCGAATTAACATGATGCTTTATCTGGAACCTACACGTAGGCATTCTCGAAGCTAAAAGCATCCACGAGGGATTGCTCCAAAGGTGTACTGTCGCTTTTAATTACATTGCCAAATGTGACATTCCAGATCACTATAATTCCACCAGGACTCTGTCCACGACCACATCTTCTGTCGCTAACGATAGATCAGTGACGGGCTTACCATTAAAACAAGAGTGCTACCTAGCTTGTATGATAAGACCCGGGCCGTACCCAGGCTATTACACTACTTATTCAAGCATTACCAACAACAAGTCACTTGGATTCAGGGCACGTCCACACCAAATAATCTCAAGCACGGGGGCCCTAAGATTTTCAAAGTTTTTTGAGGACCCTGCCAGGGAGTTTCATTTCATTATAGAAGAAATAGAGTTGTTCAGATAATTATAAAAAACCGGGCAAAAACCAGAGACTTTTGTTGTGTGCATCAATCGATGCAGAGGCCGGGGTTATTCTCCTTTTTGAAACACCCTCCCGAGATTTTCAAAATTGATATTCAAATTTTCAGGATGCAGAAAAAGGATTTTACGTTTGATTGTCGTCGAGTTGTTTGAGAAGCAAAACTTAATTCATTACGACGCTGATTCAGTGATGCAAGCAGAGCCAAGCTATTTACAATCAGCCTGGGAGATCTATAAGCCTGTTGCTCTCACAAAAGGGAGAGCCAGGCTGCTGTTTCTTCTTTCGAGCAACACCAAAAGCAAGCAACGAGACAGCTGGGCGTATGAACGGCGGTAGTGTTCCGATGGAGCATGTTGCCTTGCGTCACCCATTACCGGACTTGTACAAGCAGGCAAGCAACTAGACGCTTAGACGTACGTCAGGTTACTTCTCACTTACTCGGCAGTGCAAAGCTAGCCTCGCCTCGCCTAGAACAGGTGACCGAAGCAGCAGCAACACCTGAAAGTAGCAGTCGCACTGATCGACCTAATCCGATTAAACGGTCTCTGTCCCCCGAACCGAAAGAGAGCACGAGGAACAAATGGAATAGATCGTGGGATGCGCAGCCCACGAATCCACCCAATATTCTTTCTTTCCACACTCACGGTGCGCGCTTCCGCTTATCCATATCCCCTCCTAGCTGGAGTAGCTAAGATCTGTACGTCGCTCTCAGGAACAAAGCGCCGCCGTCGTCGGTCGGCGGATAACGGAAGCGCGGCGTCAAGTCTGGCGCGTATACAATCTACTGTGTACTACTGTAGCGTTGGCGCCATGTAAGCGGAGAGTGGGGCCTGTATGTACGTATAATCTGCCTACCGTGGACAAACGGGTACCGTGGCGTCGTGTTCTCTGATCGATATTATACAAAACGGTATATATCTCACGGCACATCAGTAACGGGTCCGGCGCGACCGTTATTGATGAAAAACATCAGTGTCGGTCGTGGCCGCGACCGTTACTAATGAATAGAGCGTGGTCTGCCCGTCCCCGCCCAGCCATACATCAGTGACGGTCGCGCGAGGCGACCGCCACTGATGTACCATCATTCCTCGCGAGAGACATCAGTGGCGGTCGATTAAGAGACGACCGTTACTGATGAGTGATACATCAGTAACGGTCACCCTAACGTGCCCGCCACTGATGTGTGGTACCTCTTCAACCGCTAAAAACTTGATATCAACCTATTAAGGTTGTGATCTGCCTACCAGATAAGGGAAATGCGGCGAATGGAGGTAAAAAAAGTAGCCATTCTAGACCCCGCGGTGTTTAACTACGGTGACATAGGTCTTGAGCCAGAAAATGATCCCTCAAGAACCCTGGTGTCTAAATACTTGGTGGCATGTCTGGAGAAATACGCGGACCACGACTTTATCCTCTTCTTCCTTAAATTGAAGTAAGTTGAATTTTATATATGGAACCGTTTGTTTTTTCTAATTTAGTCTTTCTTATACACCCTTGGTTACTAAAGTTTGTTTTTTTTAAAACAGAGACCATTGGGTGACACTACTCATTTGTTTGCCTTGGTCCGCGGTGTACTATTCGATTCACTACTTCCGAAGAAGGGCGTTTGAGGTTGCTACTGGAAACCCATCAAATCACTCATTAACACTGCCTAGAAAGTTGCGAGCAAGAGAAAACCAGCTGATAAAGGCTATAAAGATGAGTCTCACCACAACCACATGTTTCCTTGCCAGCAACAGCTGGCCGACAGTGTGTATTGTGGTTACTACTGCTGTCACATCATTATGGAGAATGCCAGCATGTTCAAGCCTGAGTGGAAGGGGTCAATCGCGGCTGTGGAAGAGTACTGGCGGCCCCGAATGACAATGGCACACCGACCTAAATGGGTTGTGTATAACATTCAAAAGGAGTTGGTCCATCTCATCAACAATGAGGTCATCAAGCCTAGTGGGGACTTCTACGAACGCGTGGAACAAGTGGTTACTAGGATTCATCCACAACAAATAGCTTCAAACTTGATTTTGCTATTAAATTTTGACACTTTGTAATCAATGTCGTGAAGTGAGATACATTTGTATTCTTTATATGCTTTCAATGATGCGGCTTTATATACATTTGTATGCTTTAAATGATGTGGCTGTGGTTTTAATTCGAAATATATGTGCCGTGCTGTGTATTCCAAATATATATGTGCTGTGTATTTTTTTGTGTATAAATGTTGCGTATTTTCCGTGGTTTTAATTTTTTTTTTAATTACTGAAAATGTATCAGTTTCGGTCGCTCGCCCAACACTGATGTGGCACAGCGACCGTTACTGATGTACCAATCATCATCAGTAAAGGTCGGGTCGGGCCGCCCGCCACTGATGATTGGTACATCAGTAACGGTCCCTGCGACAGTTACTGATGATACCCATCATTACTGGCAGGAAGTTAGTAACGGCGGCCCCGACCGTTACTGATGCATTTTTTTGACCGTTACTGATAAGCCTTTCTGTAGTAGTGTGATGGCTACTTGTACGAAAGCGCCACGGTGGACCGGCCGTGTGCCAGGAATGGGATTAGTGGACAATGAACAGCGACTCTCCAAGCCTCTGTCGAGCCACTGCACAGTAGTAAAAGTGTTAAACCCGATCGATCGATCTCCTCCAGGAATGGAAAGCGGGAATCGTCAGATTGAGAAGAAGAAGAAGAACAACCAAGGGAAGGCTTACTTGCGTTGTAAACTTTTCACTTTTGAGCGTGCCGTTGGAAATATGCCCTAGAGGCAATAATAAATATGTTATTATCATATTTCCTTGTTTTTGATAAATGTTTATTATCCATGATATAATTGTATTAACAGGAAACTAAATACATGTGTGGATAAATAAACAAATACCGTGTCCCTAATACGCCTCTACTAGAGCTCGTTGATTAAAAGATGGTTAAGGTTTCCTAACCATAGACATGTGTTGTCATTTAACAACGAGGTCATATCATTAGGAGAATGATGTGATGGACAGACCCAAACTTAAGCATAACTTTTGATTGTGTCACTTAAATTTAAATTGCTAATGCTTTTATTATGTCAAGTATTATTTCCTTAGACCATGAGATCATGCCACTTCCTAGTACCGGAAGAATACTTTGTGGACATCAACCGTCATCTCATAACTGGGTGATCATAAAGGTGTTCTTCAGGTATCTCGGAAGGTACTTGTTGGGTTGTATGGATCAAGAGTGGGATTTGTCACTCCATGTGACGGAGAGATATCTCTGGGCCCTCTCGGTAATATAACATCCTAATGAGCTTGCAAGCATGTGACTAATGTGTTTAGTCACAGGATATTATATTACGGTACGAGTAAAGAGAACTTGCCGGTAACGAGATTGAACTAGGTATGGTGATACCGAAGATCAAATCTCGAGCAAGTAATATATCGCGAGACAAAGGGAATTGAATACCGGATTAATTGAATCCTCGACATCGTGGTTCAACCGATGAGATCTTCGTGGAATATGCGGGAACCATTATGGACATCCAGGTCCCGCTATTGGTTATTGATCGGAGAGGTGTTTCGGTCATGTCCACATGTTATCAAACCCGTAGGGTCACACACTTAACGCTTAATGTCGCTAGGGTTCGATGAGATAAATAGATGGTGATATCAAATATTGATTCGGAGTCTCGGATGGGATCCAGAACGTCACGAAGAGCTTTGGAATGGTCCGGAGATAAAGATTTATATATGGAAAAGCTGTTTCAGGGTTCCGAAAAAGTTCGGGGTATTTTCGGTATTGACCGAGAATATTCTAGAAGGTTCTGAAATGTTCCGGAATATTTCTAAGAATTTAATTGGGCTTTTATATGAATTAATTGGAGCAATCTAATTAATTATTCTCTAATGGGCCTAGGCCCATTAGGGGAGAGGGAACTGTTGGGGACTCCACCACAAGGTGGAAACCACGTAGGTGGGGAGCCCTCACGTGGGAAGGAGTCCCGGGACTCCTTTCCCTCCCCTGGCCGGACCTAGCCTCTCCTTTGAGGAAGGACAAACCCTAACCACCACCCCCTATATAAATAGAGGGGAGGGGCACGGGGAGAGAACACACCAAGCACTTAGCTGGATCTCTCCCCTGAGCTCCTCTCCCTGACCCCCTCCTCTCACGCGCACGGTGAAGTCTGCCCGTGGAGAACTCTACCATAGCCTACATCACGCCGTCGTGCTGTCGGAATCTCATCGACCTCTTCCTCTCGCTTGCTGGATCAAGAAGAAGGAGACGATGTGAAGCTGAACGTGTGGATAACAAGGAGGTGCCGTCGTTTCTGCACTGAGATTGATCTTATCGAAAGTTCCACTACGCCAATAATGATTCTGTGATCGTAACGCTTTGTGGTCTACGAGGGTATGATGCTTATAATCCCTCTCGTTACTTACATCTAGTAGATATTTTTTTAGGTTTCTTCCGCACATCTCGTAGGAAAATTTTTGTTTTCCATGCAACGAACCCTTCACGTGCACCGTGACTTCTGCAGCAGTACCTCTCATATTGCCTGCCTTCCAATCATGTCCCTGGTCCTGGCTAATGGGTAAAGATAAAGACGATAGACATTGGAGCGGTGTCCTTTCTAACGAGAGTTTCGATCCTCGGATCCTGTATATAAAGTTGACGCAGAAAAGAACGACGCTTTTTGTTAGAATACCGCACCGTGAATATCCATACGATCTTACTCAGTGTGTGACTGTTGAACTGTATAGTTTTTTCGGGGAACTGTGGAACTGTATTTTGTCGTGTGTTGAACGTAATTTATAATTCATAGAACAAAGTCCATTTTGCGCCCTAAACAAACCGTTTGGTTCATCCTTTATCTTAAACTTTTTGTAAGCTTACTTAACCGCCTAATCTATTGCTTCTCCTCTGGTTTTGCCCCCTAACCTGGGATTAGCCCGTACGTCACTGGGATTACGCTGATGTGGCCGGAATTAGAGACATAACCGCACAAGGGGATGACCGTATGACTGTATGAGCAGCGCTCGTTTTCCTCGATTCGCCAAGTGATGGAGTTGCAGACTTGCAGTCTCGCTCGCGTCGTTGGTTCCATAGAGGGATAGGAGGGCTGGAGGTTAGGTTTTGGGGTCTCACGCATGGGCACATGGCAGTGGTCTCCATGATGGATTTATTTTGCCTTGGAAGGGAGCAGCTGTAGTCGATTGGCAGATTCTGCACCCTGTGATCAGATTGTTTCCGCCTCAATCATCCGTCTCCGTCCGCCGTCGCGAGAGACGACAGATATGAACTGAGCAGTTCCGTTCTAAAAAGATGGCGTGATATATGGCCCTGTCCAACAACAATCCTGCAGTTATGTGGCTAATCCCGGCCACATCAGCGCAATCCCAGTCACGTAATGTCTAATCCCAGGTTAGGGGTAATTAAAACCAGGCGAGAAGCAATAGATTACAGGGTTAAATAAGCTTACAAAAAGTTTAAGGGAAAACGTGAGCTAAACGGTTTGTTTAGGGGGCAAAAATGGACTTTGGCCTAATTTATACTACTAAAAACTAATCACAAAAGAAATGAAAAAGACTGGTTAGTCAACTAGAAAATTAGATGAAAGCTCGAGTTTTATAACCTGCATGATACCAAACGTACAGTGCCTTATACACGAGAACTCTGGTCGATCACCCGCTGTAATGGCTGCGTAATGTTGGACTGCGTCACTTCAAGTTTCATCACTTGCCGATTTGATACAATTCATTGAGACAACGATGAATATAAATTATATAATCTAAGATAATCAATAATTAATATTCCCTCCGACCCATAACAAACTTTGTACTAAATCAACGATACTTACTATGGATAGGAGGGAGTAGTATGATTGACGAGGGAATGACCCATCGGCAAGAGATGACCTCAAAATATAAATTAGACTTTAAATTCTCATCCGTGGGGACTTGAACCTAGACGGTGGGGTTGTTATAATATTCTGTTTAAGCATTTTTTTTAATCCGTAGCTACGTGCACATATTGTCTATAAAATACTCAACCGGTCGCCGCGGTCTATCATCTTGGGACTGCATCTCACTTTTTCTTCACTATTTATTTGGATACTCCAAGATAAGAATGGATATGGATTGTATATAATATAAAACATAGATAATGATACAACATTTTTTAATTATATGATTTTTTAGTCCGTCGCCACACACCCACCGGCATTTTTTTAGAAACGCACGGGCACTGTTTTAGTTAGCCTAAAAGAATCAGGTCGTGCACCCGTATTCTCTCATGAACCCTCGTTGATCTAGTCAAAATAAATAAGACAGATTCGTCAATTTCAAATTCTTATAAATATGTGTACCAAGCCAACTTCTTGCGTGGTATAACAGACGCGTGCAGAAGATTCCATGAAATTATGATACTCTCTCCGACCGGTATTACTTGTCTCAAATTTTCTCAAGTACGAATATATCTATGTGTAAAAAACATCTACATACATATAATATTTCGATACATAGTAATTCCGGTCGGAAGGAGTTGCTTTTTATGTTGCATGGCTAGCGGTATAGTGATAGGTTTGCACTAATTGTCCAGGTCTTACAATTTTAAATGATCTAGTATTGTTGCACTTTTCCAATTTGTCACCTGGCAATAATACGTCACGATGGATCAAGAGTTTTTATCAAATCGCCAATGCAAGAAGTGGAACTGTATAGTTGCTCCGTAGAATTTAGCCTGGCAGTTTGGTGCTACCAAAACTAAATTAAACTATTAAAGTGCCGGTGTGCAATCCTGTCCCTGTCAACTGGCTCAACTCAACTGCTGTCGCGCGCGCCTGCTGATCTGCTCGCCCAGTCAGCTGCTACCGGGTGCCGGCCCACCACATCAGCTCTGACGGAACCGTCAGGTAGTTTTCTTTTTTAGCCTACAGTCAGGTAGTTGTAACAAGACTATTGTTTACCAGCCGGACCGGCCGGCCGCGTGTCTTGCTACTCTCGGGATAATCCCAAGTGCCTAAACAACGAGGTCGGTATCCAGGCTATGGCGCACGGAATTACCCTTACAGATCTTTTAAGGCTCGTTTGGCGTACATTTTTTCATTTTCAATAAGAGTAAATTTTAAGAAACCACCTGTTTTGGGACTAGTGTTTCACAGCGGCACAGATTTTGTCCTTTGCAATAGAAAACCACAAGTTAAGAGTCTAATTGTTTCAGAAAACCCAAATGATACGGTTTAGCCGTTTTGACAGCAAATCCGACAAGGACAGCCCACATCTCAGACGCCACGTAGGATCTTAACGGGCGCCCGCCCGACCCGACCCGATAACTGTTCGCTTCTTTATTCCCTTCTCTTCCCCCCTCGTCATGTTCTTCTTCCTGTCGTGTTCTTCCGGCGACAGAGCAGTGGGCGGCGGCAAGTACTGGACGGCGTTTTCTTGCTTCCGGCTTGTGGAGAATGATGGAAGAGGAAGGGGGGAGGAAGCTCCGGCCGGATCCGTTCGCTGGTGATTGTGAGGTACGCCGCATTACCCTATTTGTGTTGCGATTTGGTTAGAAATTAGGGTTCTTCGGGGGTGTTGCGATTTAGGGGTAATCTGTCTAATTAGTGGCGTGTATTGAAGGATGGAGGCGGGTTAGGCAGTAGGATACCCACCTACATCGACGATATCCCCATGAAGACAGCAGATCCGGGCGTGGGTCCCAGGTGCAACCATGGCCTACTGCCGATGACTAGGATTGCATTCGAAGGGGATTCAACCGGCCGAAGGTTCCTTGGGTCTCCATTTGAGGTAAGATTGTGTGTGAACCTTGTACATTCATGTGGTCTCTGTATGTCTGTATGTGACTTTTTCTGTAGGAAGATGACTCTGGTTATGTCTATTGGATTGATCCAAAATGGCCGCCACATTTGGAGATTGCTCCGCGTGAGCTCTGGCAGAGATATGATGCCATTCGTAAGCTCACTGGAACTGATGTAAGATTTCTCCTTCAAGATTTGAAAGAGGCCATCGCAGAGAAGGAAAAATCAACAGAAGACAAGATGAGTCAGGAATTGGAGATGGCAGACCTGAGGTTTGAAATGGACAAAGCTGCAAAACAGAAACAGAATAACATGACAGTTCGATCTCGTTTACAGGCATATGACCATTGGTTGTTGGTATCTGTGACAGTAGCTGTTACTCTTGCTAGTGTTTTAGTAGTTGCATTAACTCTGAAGTGATTAATAAGTAATGGCTGTTGTAATGGTTGATGTAACAGAGAACCTGTAATGTTGTACCTTGCCTTCATCTTGTCATGAATTGGCTAATGTTTTAGTATCCATGAACGTGTAATGGTAGCCACTGTAATGGCTGATGTATCCATGAACCTGTAATGGCTATTTACTGTTAATGTTGATGCAGTGGGAGTTCAGCTTTGTCTTACAGTGAACCATTAACCTGTATGTTAAAAGTTTGATGAACAGCAAAGTTGACAGCATTCATAGTTTGACAGTGAATGAAAATGAAGCAACTTTGAATGAAAATGATGCAACTGTTGACATGTATGTTTTAGGTTGAACCATTTACAGTGAATGAAAATGAAGGAACTATTGACAGCATTCATAGTTTGACGTCACAGCAAAGTTTGAGTACTTCAAAGTTTTACATCATCACAGTGAATGAAAATGAAGCAATTGTTGACAGCACTCATAGTTTGACATCACCGCAAAGTTACTTCACTCAGAAAGTTTTACATCATCACAGCAAAAGTTAATTTAACTTAGTTTTACAGGAAATCACAGCAAAGTTTGATCATCACATCACAACAAAGTCACTTCATAGTTTTACATCATCTCATCCCAGCAAAATGCAACAAGTTTCATGACAACTTAGTTTCATCGCAGCATAACATACTTGGACTTGCAGCCACCTCCTTCACTCATGGGAGGGCAAATTTCTAGAAGCTTGAACTCCAGCCTGCCTCCTATCCCTCATAGGTGGTATCTTACCTTTCACAGGCTGTTCCTGGGCATACCTTGCAGGCAGTCTACCTGCTGTGGCCCTACTTGGTCTGGCTGGAGCTTCTGGTTGTTGGGCTGCTTGCCTTGATCTTGTCATTGGGGCAGTAGGAGCAGGAGTAGTAGATGCAGCTGGAGCTTCAGGTTGTTGAGCGGAGTTCTTCCTTGGTGGCTTGAAGGCAACTTTGACTGCTGGAATTGATCCTGCCCTTTTCCTTGGTGCTGGAGCTTTCTTTGGTGCTGGTGGAGCAGGAGGTGAGGGACCAGGGGGAGTTGCATCATGATTTGAAGATGGGCCAGCTTCATATTTGGAAGATGGGCCTGCCTCTGGTTACCCTGCTGTTCCATCATGCATAGTAGAAGCATAATTCCTCTGTCACAAAAAAAATGGTGGGTTAGATATTTGAAAACAACAGTGCAACATTCAATAAAATATGGCACTGGCAATTTATACCTTGTGCTTGATCTTTCTTAATGCAAGTTCAGGCTTCAGAGGGACTGCACAGGTAGTATATTTATGCCCTAGCTTCTGATAGTTGGAGCAAGTGGATGTGGTCATCCTTCCTCTTCCAACTGGATTCTGGTTTTCATCCTGGCTCTTCTTTCTATTTTTCTTTTTCCTACCAACCTGGACTAGGAATACTGGTGGGTCAACATCTCTTGTTTCTGTTTTTGTCCAATCAAGATGCCCTGGCACTGGGAATACAGTGTGGCTGTGTGTGCTTATGTACAGAGGCTTCTTAAAGAAGTCACTGACATAATCTTCTAGTGATTCTTTAGCCTGTAGATGGCACAAACAACATGTTTGCAGGGAATTCAATTTAGGTCCCACTTCCTGCAGCCACAAGTCTTGTTCTCCAAGTTCACTGCATATGCATTGTTTTCAGATGTTACTTGCCATAGTCCTTTTGCTGCACACACAGGCTTGCAGAACTTGTACCACTTTTTCTCAGTTTTCAGCTTCTCTCAATAGTGTGGTGTTATGTCCCATTCTGCCTTCTCAAGTCCAACTCTCTTTGCATGGAACCTAGCCATTAACTTTGTCCTAATGCTATCTATCATTGTCACTATTGGCTTGTGTTAGGTTCGTTGCATAGGAAACAAAAAATTTTCCTACGAGAAGTGCGGAAGAAAACCCAAGAATATATATACTAGATGTATGTAACGAGAGGGATCATGAACACCATACCCTCGTAGACCGCTAAGCGTTATGATCACGAGATCGTTGTTGGTGTAGTGGAACTTTCAATGAGATCAATCTCAGTGCCGAACGGACAGCACCTCCTTGGTATCCACACGTTCAGCTTCACGTTGTCTCCTCCTTCCTCGATCCAGCAAGCGAGAGGGAGAGGTAGACGAGATCCCGGCAGCACGACGGCGTGGTGACTATGGTGAATATTCTCACGGGCAGGGCTACGCCGTGCGCGTGAGAAGAGGAGGAGAGGAGGGCTCAGGGGAGAGAGATCCAACTGAAAGCTTGGGGTGTCTCTCTCCCTTGCCCCCCCTTCTATTTATATAGGGGTAGAGGAGGCGTGGCCGGCCAGGACTATCCCGTGGCCAGGACTCTCCCGCGGCCAGGACTCTCCTCCTGGCCGCATGGGCCCTGTGGGCTAGCCCCTCGGCCCATTAAGGCCAGGGTGCTCCCTCACAGGCCCATTTAGCCCAGGGATAGGTGGGCCTCAAGGTGGAACCCTCCGGATCCCTCCGGAACCTTCTAGAAGC
This sequence comes from Brachypodium distachyon, assembly GCF_000005505.3. Lineage (NCBI taxonomy): Eukaryota > Viridiplantae > Streptophyta > Magnoliopsida > Poales > Poaceae > Brachypodium > Brachypodium distachyon. Next base: position 11,033,127 of record NC_016135.3, read on the forward strand.
TTCCCGGTCAAAACCGGGAAATATTCCAAACTTTCTAGAACCCTGAAAACAACTTTTCATATATAAATCTTTATCTCCGGAACATTTCGGAGCTCCTCGTTGCGTCTAGGATCCCATCCAAGACTCCGAATCATAATTCGATATCATCATCATTTATCTCATCTAACCCAAGCAACATGAAACGTTAAGTGTGTGACCCTACGGGTTCGAGAACATGTGGACATGATCAAATATCAATAACCAATAGCGGGACCTGGATGTCCATAATAGTTCCCACATATTCCACGAAGATCTCATCGGTTGAACCACTATGTCGAGGATTCAATTAATCCAGTATCTAATTCTCTTTGTCTCGCGATATATTACTTGCCCGAGATTTGATCGTCGGTATCGCCATACCTAGTTTAATCTCGTTACCGGCAAGTTCTCTTTACTCTTTCCGTAATATAATACCCCCGCAACTAAACACATTAGTCGCATGCTTGCAAGCTCATTAGGATGTTATATTACCGAGAGGGCCCAGAGATATCTCTCCGTCACAAGGAGTGACAAATCCCAGTCTTGATCCATACAACCCAACAAGCACCTTCTGGGATACCTGAAAAACACCTTTATGATCACCCAGTTACGAGATGACGGTTGATGCCCACAAAGTATTCTTCCGGTACTAGGGAGTGGCATGATCTCATGGTCTAAAGAAATAATACTTGACATAATAAAACATAAGCAACTTAAACTTAAGTGACACGATCAAAAGCTATGTTTAGGTTTGGGTCTGTCCATCACATCATTCTCCTAATGATATGATCTCGTTATTAAATGACAACACATGTCTATGGTTAGGAAACCTTAACCATCTTTAATCAACGAGCTAATCTAGTAGAGGCGTATTAGGGACACGGTATTTGTTTATTTATCCACACATGTATTTGAGTTTCCAATCAATACAATTATAGCATGGGCAATAAACATTTATCAAGAACAATGAAATATGATAATAACAAATTTATTATTGCCTCTAGGGCATATTTCCAATAGCTTGTTCCTAACCTTGATAATGAAATTGTTGAACACTTCACTCAGATTGTTAACTACTAGGTCAGTTTTGCAATTAGTATCCATGGCATGCCTAGCCCAGTGTTTTGGGTTGATTTTACTAAGCCATTCCCAAGCTTCTTCACATTCATCTTTAAGCCTACCCATTGCAGCATCAAAATATGCTTCGTTCCAAGAATAGGCAGCAGTATCAAAATGTGTTTTCGATTCACCCCCCCTCTGAAACCAGCAGTCTTAAAGTTGGCATATATATATGTCTTGTGCAATGTCTCTGAGGACAATTTGGGAATACTCTATGCATTGCAGTGAGCAAACCCTAATAATTGAAAGATAACAATGTAAACTGAAACTCCATTGCAGTTAAGTAAGACATGAATGTGCAAGTGGGAATAACAGAGCTTACCTTTTGTCTGTCAGACATGAATGTGAATCTACTAAACTTGCTGCTGTCTCCACCAAGAGCATACTTCAGTTGCTCCAGGAACCAGCACCAGGACTGGGTGTCTTCTTTCCCAACTACACCAAATGCAAGTGGGAATAGGTTGTTGTTCCCATCCCTTCCAGTGGCAGCCAGCACTTGTGCACCTGTGGTTAGCTTGACAAAGCATCCATCAACACCTGCATTAATGATATTGTCAGTTATATGCCTCGACTATTTTCTGCATTTATAACTTTTCTAATAAATCACTTAACATACCAATAAAAGGCCCGCAACCATTAAGGAACGCCTCCTTCTGTGCATTCAACATCATGAACAGGCCATGAAACCTGGGGTTCCTTGCTGGATTAGGATGGTTAATTGTGCAAACTGTTGCTCTGCTTCCAGGGTTGGTATCCATAACTGTCTACACATAATCTCTTATCCTTTTGTACTGGCCCTTGTGATCACCCAATACTTCTGTCCATGATTTTGCCCTAGCTCTGTATGCCATCATCTTGTGCACATCAACACCATGTGCTCTCATTGTGTCATCAATGATGGACTGCACTTTATAATCTGGATCAGATCTGACATTTTCTTGGTATGCTTGAGCTAGCCAAGTGCTGTTTATCCTTGAACTCTCATGGGTTATACCACATGTATGTGGTATAACCACCTCCGTCAAGCAATGTGTCTTCTCTCTTGCAATCTGTGATGATGCCATGTAAAATGGACAAGGACCATCACTTCTGCAGCAGACTATGACCCTATCTTTGTCATTCCTAAGATAAGTGTAGTCTCTTCTGTTCACAATGTGATAGTTCTTCAAAGCATCTCTGAACTGATACACATCCTTGAAGCATAACTGTTCCTGAAATTGTTCATGTGCAAGTGTGTGAGACTCCGGGACCGAATTTATGCAATTTAGCCCCAAATGCTAACTCGCGCATAAATTAAGCCCCAGTGCCTCCCTACGATGAACACTTCACAACATACACGCAATTTGTTCATTGCAGGTTGGAACAAAAATGATATCATTACATCACTCTAGGACACAAGATTAAGCCAAGCTCATACAGGGAGCGAAATACCAAGTTATTACAACTCACGGACACATGTCCACAATCATCATTACACCAGCGGAAGCAAATTAGGCCCGAGTACGGACAAGCTTACAATTATTGCCTAAGAGGCTGAAACTGAAAGGAGAGCCCGCCACAAGTTCACAGAACCATGCTCTGGAATCTGCTGGCTAAACGTCGAAGCTGTCGTCGTCGAACTCCACGAAGTAACCACTCACCTGCTCCTCTGGGAACTCTGGAGAAAACAACGTTGCAAAGCAACTGAGTACAAAGTACTCGCAAGACTTACGGGAGATCTAAACTAGATATGCAACAAGTCTCAAAGGATGGATAATACGGTGGTGTTATGCAGCAGCAATATATTTAGAAAGACACACTAATGACATCGTCTAATTAGAGGATAAGAAGCGTCTACTAAGTGAGGTGATCTTCTAATAACTAACACCAACCAAACACAACCTCTTATCACCCCCCTCAACCCCTTGTGAGGAAACGATCCAAATGCACTCACACTTAAGCAGTTTTAAGCATATCCATGATTAAGGCTAATTACTACTCAAGTTTATGATTAAGTTGATTAAAAAGATTAAGTTCTCTATAATCAAGTAATGAGCAACCAAGTCGTCCATAACCGTGGACACGGCTTTCCGAAAGATTTATCCCTGCAGGGTGTGCCAATTTACCTGTACACGTTCGTCCAACCCTTGTTGCCACTCGAGTAGGAACACAAAAAGACGTGTGTCGGCAGGATTGGGCAACACGACGTTTCCAAGCCACACAACTAATCCAGCGGACCAACCCAACTGACTCTATCCGAAACGAGAGCCCGGCCAAAGCGTCGTACGGACTCAAGAGTTGCGTGGACAGATGGTAGTGGTTCAAGACCCGCAGGATGACCACTCCAGACTAGTGCGGCAATCCTATATGTATGCAAAGTACCAACAAATCTCCAAACAAAACACCAGTGTATATGCGATATGCCAAATGGAATGCCCGAACTATGTGGCCCCTGGAAGAGCTATGAAACGAGTACTAAGCCGAGGGGGAAGCCGTATCTTCTCCCACGAGCGGTTAGTGCGAAGTTTCTTGGGTCGGCGAAAATGAGAACTCAGTCCTTAGGTCGGCGCCAATGGAACAAAACACCAATACGTTAGCACGGCCTCCCATCGTTGCCTTGTGCAGGTAATATAACATGTCACAGTTTAATAATTGCAATTAAATACAGAAAGTAGCATGTGGATGTAGCAATTTTGTAACCCCAAATAAGGACACTAGACTAGCAAGCTAAGCAAACTTCTAATGACCAACTAGGGCAATAACAAACATGTGACATGGTAATGGGATAAGGAACAAGACAGCAGGCATTTGAGTAGAGCTGACTAAAGCTATGCAATTCTAGAGGCATCGTGACATGAACCGAGAACGTAACTTAATGCAAGAAAAAGAGAGAGGCATTGGGTATAATCAACATGTACAAGGAATGGCTACTTGCCTGGATCCTCGGTCGCTGGGCACCGAGAGAGGGGGTCCGAAGAAGTGTGGGAACCCGGTTCGTCGACGGAGTGGGACGTAGACGCTAACGATAAGATCCAAACACACAAGGTAGGTAGGAATAAGCATACATAGGGTGCAATGCGCAAACAAGGATGCATGGCATGTGATAAGATGATGCATTCAACTTAAACAAGAGTTGCAGTATTTATTGAAAATAGATTATCCATTAGCTAGTAAGATGGATGATAACAGTGGTTACACTTTGCCCAAATATAATAAACAGTAACAAGGTCATCAAATACAAGTTCCAAGGAATAATTCACACTTTTACAGAAGGTTCAAACTCATTACCAATTTTAAACTAGGAGCTACACAAGTTCTTCTGTTTGAATTTCAAATCTGGGACAGATTTGAAATTTGAAAACTCAAAGTGTAAATCTAATTGCATAGTTAAATTCCTTGCATTTTTCTGATTCCAAAACATATATGGTTTACCCAATTTGGACTGAGCATGCATTTACTAGGATTTAAACAAGATAAAACAATTTTCTGCAATTAAACAAAAACCAAAAGGAAAAACCCACGCGGATCCGGCGCATGGACTCGGTCCACCGGGTGCAGCGGTGCACCAGGCAACTGACAGGTGGGTCCATGGGGCCCACGTGTCAGTGGACGATGAAACTCCAAAAATTGGGGTTTTTATTCCGCACCGGCGGGGATCGAACCCGCGATGCGCGGATCTGGGCGACCGGACGGACCAAGCGGCCAGTCGGGCTACAATTCGGATTTCTATAGTTATAGGGTGCATACCCTTTTAAACCAAAGGGAAAAGCCGGTGGCTTGAGTGACTCGTCGGTGGCGACCTCGCAGCACGGCGGAGCAACAAGGCTCAGCCTTTTCTCGTTCCTAGACCGGCAGAGGCAAGGTGGCTCGACGGCCACCATGCAAGCCTCCCCGGAGCACCGGCACGGCATGGAGCAAAAGCTCGCCGGCGGCGTCCCGGGCACGGTCGTCGCAAACTAACGCTTACGGTGAACTAAAAAGAGAGAGGAAAGGAGGCACGAGTGCGCGAGGACGTGGCGAAGCTCACCGAGCAGGAGTTCGCCGGCGAAGAGGAGGGAGCTCGCCGGAATTGAAGAAATGCTCGTCGGCGGCTGAAGGGGAAGATAGTCGATCTCCGGCCAATTACTTCCGTGTAGACGAAGTAGACGCGCTCGCGGTTCTTTTGACGCGGTCGGCCGGGCTTGAGGACAACGGAGACGGTGGCTCGACGCGGCGGCGCCCACGGCTCGGAAAGGAAGGCGACGGCGGCACGCAGAAAAAAGGAGAGGAGGACCCGTCTAGGGTTTCCTGGCGCTAGGGCTGCGAGGAGGGGCGCGGGACGGCTTAAATAGGGGCGCAGAGCTCTCCCTGTCGCTGCCGGAGGCCGATGTGGAGCGGGGGGCTCACCGGCCAGGAAGAAGAAAAGCAGAGGGGAAGAAGAGCTTGTGAGAGGTGGCGCATTCTGGAGAAGGCGCCTTCGCGGCTGGGAGGCGGAACGCGGGCGTGCGCGATGAGGATGGGCCGCAGCGCTGCTGGGCTGCACGGGAGAAGATGGGCCGTGGGGCGCGTTGCTGGGCTGCGGGGCGCCGAGGCGGTTGTTGGGCCGGCTCGGGCCCGAGGTAAGTTTTCTTTTCTTTTTTTTTTCCTTTTTCCTTTTTCTGTTTTCTGTTTTCTCTTTTGCAAATAGCCTTTGATTCAAAATTCAAATACCATTTTGAAGAGCTGAGAAATAGGAGAATTCAAATATGGTACTACTATTTGGGAAATATTCAAATGGGATTAAAGATTGTAAGACCCATTTGACTCTCTTTTATAAAATATAGGAAAAGGAATTCAAACTCAAAGAAGGAAGGATGATTCATATTGAATCTTCTAGCAAATTCAAACAACAAGATTTCAAACCACAAGTTAAAATGTAATTTCAAATTTATGTGAAGCAAAGAAGAGATGACATGGCATGGATGCAAATGTAAAATGTCATGCAACAAGAATTTAAATTACAAACAGGTCCAACAAGGGCTTAATGTAAGATGTTGCTCTCGGGCTGTTACAAAGTGGCAATTTCTCATTGTACCAAACCCTAGCCTTAACTGGCTTTGCTCTTCTCTTACTCTGTGGTTTTGGTAAAAAGGTAGGAATGGGCTGAGCACCATCATGATCACAAGAATCTACAAGGTCAACACAGTCCTCACTATCTTGTGCACCTATATATTCCTCATCTGAACTATTCCTCTGTGATGCCTTCTGCAAATGTTTTCTTGTCTTCTCCTTTGCAACCTTGCATTTCTCTTCATAATTCTTTTTCTTCTTAGCCTTCTTCATATTGTCAATCCCTGCTTCAGGGGCAAAATGAAGAGGCTCTGGCTCGTAATCATCATCTGATTCCTCATCATCTTCTTCTTCTGATGATTCTGCTACATACAAATCATCAACTTCAGTGTCTCCTTCATAGACCTCACCCTCTGCATCATTGTACTCAGGTGTGTATCCCTTACTGACTTCTGATTCTGGTTCCTTTGCTTTCTCCTTTCCTTTATCATTTTGGTGTATCTTCTTCCTCTTTGCTGTGGCATTGCTCTCACCTACATGCTCTTTGTTGACACTCTCCTCATCAGCACCAGGTGGCTTTCCCCTTCTCTTGTTCCCAGCAACTGGTACATCAGCATAGAACTCCTGAAAAGAGCTGCTCACAGAACATGGCCTAACAGGAGAGAAATGAATCTCTTGACTGCCCCTTTCCAGAACATAGAGGGTTAACACCCTTTCTTTCCCAAACTTCTCCTGAATATGTGGCATTTGTTTCTGATGATGCAACAATTCCCATCCTGTTATCCCTACATCTGGCGTCTCAACATAATAAATATGATCCCAAGACTCCATTCTTGAATAACCAACCAACTGACGTATATTGCCGAAGGTAAGATAAGATCTTCCCACAGTCCTCTGTACCATCTTTCTGCCACGGTACATAACCTTCACCGACCACAACTGGTCCTTGAAACTAAGAAAGAGACATTGCAAAAATGTTGTACAAATTTTTAAAAGAGTACACAGCCTAAGAGATGAAGGAAATACACCTAGCTCGAGAAATCCCCAATTTGGGAACCCTAGTTCTCTCGGCAGGAATCTGGAAGCAAAATCGGCTAATAGAGTAAAATCTTAGAGCCATTTCACCAAGAATCTGAGGATTTGTCAACAATTTCATGTCGATCATTGCGGATTTCAAAATACCAAAAGCTAGAGATGAAGGAAATACACCTAGCTGGAGAAATCCCCAATTTGGGAACCCTAGTGCTCTCGGCAGAAATCTGGAAGCTAAATCGGCTAATAGAGTAAAATCTTAGCGCCATTTCACCGAGAATCTAAGGATTTGTCAACAATTTCACGTCGATCATTGCGGATTTCAAATTGGGGATAGCTAGGGTTCTACGCAGATGGCTCGAGGTCAGGGGTGAATCGATTCGGCGAAGGCGGAAAAGAGGCGGAGAGGAGGAGAACTGACTCGAGCCGGCGATTGGATCCAACCAGTCCAACGACTTCTTTGGCGGCCAAGAACACGCGGTCGGGAGTAGGACAAACAGCTCGTGAATCCCTGAGAAAGAATAAAGAAGCGAACAGTTATCGGGTCGGGTCGGGCGGGCGCCCGTTAAGATCCTACGTGGCATCTGAGATGTGGGCCGCCCTTGTCGGATTTGCTGTTAAAACGGCTAAACCGGGTCATTTGGGTTTTCTGAAACAATTAGGCTCTTAACTTGTGATTTTCTGTGGCAAAGCGCAAAACGTGTGCCTCCGTGAAACTCTAGCCTCAAAACCTGTGGTTTCTTGAAATTTACTTTTTTCATTAGGTATAAACGAAATGAATTTAATTTTGTTTGGTTGAATTTGAATTCTATGTACAAAGTCATGTTTGTCTACCACAGGTATTTGTAGAGTGAGACATAATTCAAGAGAAATGATGACTTTTAGAAAGGAACTGAATTTAGTTATAGCTAGTGTGTTTCCATGAAATTTGAGATAGAATTCATATGACCATTTGTGTGCCAACCAAGCAAGTTGATTTATGTAATTCAAAATGGGTGCCAAACGATATATTAGTTCTTTAGCTAATATATGAGATACCAATATTTCTTATATGTTGGTTTCACTCATTCTAAACGAACAAGATGAGACTATTCACACTCTCCTCATCCACTTCATACATCGGCTTTTGATATTCCAAAATTTAATTAGAGTTCAGGCCTTGGGCTGATCAGGTCCACAACTAGTCCAAATTCTAACATATATTTCTTGTACTTCCAACAAGAATTTGGATAATATAGGCCTTCATTTTTTTTTTCGACTGTTGATTATTCTTTTTGTTCGAAGGAACAAAAGTCTAATTTCATGCTCGAGTGGGCAAACAAATATCCGTGCATACGCAAAACAACAAGTGGGGAGTAGACGCAATGAGGAATTAAATCAGAATTCAACTGCACTGTACGGCTGTTCTTGTCTGAAATTGTTGCAGCCTAGTATGCAATATGAGTTATGATTAACGAATAATCCACTTCTAAAATATTAAGACACTACTCCAGAAAACCCCTCCAGTGGCGGTCAAAAAATGGGGTTGGGGCCGGTGATCACGCCCGCCACCAACTCTGCGTCGCTGGAGGTTTTAGCACCGGTGGCGGGTAAAATACCGGCCACTGCCGCACCGAGATCACCAATGGCGGGTAAAATACCCGCCACCAAAGACCTACAAACCGCCACTGTAAATCACTCCGGCACCTCCCGAAAAGTGCGTGGAGTACATGAGCGGCGGGCAAAGTACCCGCCACTGGACATTTCCAGTGGCGGTATGTGGCCACCGCCACTGGAACCTTTTCCAGTGGCGGTGGTGTCTAACCGCCACTGAACAGGTTTATAACCGCCGCTGGTACTATTTTTTCCTGAAAAAAATAAATGAATTATTTATAAAAATAAATATTCCTGTAGCACAGAAATAGCAGGAGTACAGTACAGCACAGACAATAGCAGGAATACAACAGCACAGTATACATCACGAAAGAAACAGAATAGCAGCAAATATATTATAAAGATCCACACGAGTTAAACATTCAAGTCACATGCATGTATACAAAGTGTTTGAAAGAATGAGCCACAAATAGAAGGGTTCCACACATTTTAACCACTTTTGGCGACAATCCCGCCGCCGTAGTAATCCCCGCTCGATTTGAGGACCTCCTTGTTGAGGATTTCGCGGATGTCCTTCTGGATCTCGTACACGAGAATTTTTGAGTTCTGCCCTAACTGGGCGCTGGCCAGAAACCAATTCCTCACTTCTTCGAAGGTCTTCTTCCCCTTCGGCTGGAAGTCGTTGATGAACTGCTAAATAGTGTGCGCGCAGTACTAACCATAGTAGACGGATTCTTCAGGCTGTTGCTCGCAGGGGAACCTGAAAGTGTGCCTGAGGGGAGCATCACGATTGCGGCTGAAGCGAGGCATCGCGTACGATTTCACCGCGTTGCGATAGGCTGCGTCGATGACATTTTTGATCGGCTCAAAGTCGCGTTGTGGTTCGTTCTACTTGCGTCGTAGTGGATCAAAATATGTGACCCCTCCAAGGTCGAGGCAGATGGCGGTTGTCACCCAATGGCCCCTGTTTCACAAAAGGACGCACATTGTATTAGCCAAATAATATAACAAGCAAGTCTTCCGACGGAAAAAGATGTATGTATTTACGCGAATTGAAAACAACTTACTGTAGATGGTACAATATCAATACAAAACGGCGGTCTTGGTGCTTCAACATGAATTGAGTGAGGTATTCAATCGCCAACCTTCTACTTTCGGCCAACAATGGGTCTGGACCAAGCAAAGTGGCGTTGAAGAGAAGGGGGTCGGCGACGGCCATCCCATATTGCTTCACCCTATAGGCATCCCTCGTGTAATGTACACACCACAGTCTTAATATGGCGTTGTCAAGGCACTTGCGGTTGAAGAGTTGAAACAAGTCGAGGAAATCAATGCTGAAGGTAACGTCGTTTTCCCTCTCGATTTCCCCCGTATTGGAGTCGAAGAAGTCATAATGCTTTGGCACTCGAACCCTAATTTCTAGATTTGTTAGGTCTGCGCCTGATGATGCCACATTCATGTATTTTTCATGGAGCTCTTGCATCTCCCGTGGCAGGCGATACAGGTCATCCTGGGACACCATCGGTTGTCCGGGGTGGAACAACAAAAATTGGGAGAATCGCCTGTCCACGAAATAAGATCCATCAGGCAATCTATGTCCAACACGGGGGTGGGTGGGCATCTTCAGAATGTCTGGTCGCTCTTTCCAAATCCCTTCTATCTGCGGCGCGGTCTTTGGTTGTCTTCCCGTAGAAGACGACTCTTTCCCCTCCTTGGAGGAGCCCTTGCTTGCCTTGCCGCATGTCCCCCTCTTGTTTTTCTTGCGTCTCAGGAAATCGGAATTGTCCGGTTTATGGAGGACCTACATCCCAGATGGGGCACTTGGACGGGGCTCCAACGGGGCCGATTGTGCTGTGGCTCTCCGAGGGACGGGTCTTGGTATGGATGGCTTCGGGGCTTCGGGTTTGGGCGGCGACAGAGGATTTTGGCCTGCATTGTCGTCGCTGCACTCCGTCGCACGTGAGAAGTCTCGTTCCACGGGCTCGTAGTCTAAAGGACCGGGTGAGGCGCCAAGCGGCGATGGAGACGTCAGGCGCCAGGCGGGTGGAGACGGACCGAGGCGGGGCGACAGAGATGGAGACGGAGAAGGCTCCGTAGCGAGGACCACCAACCTCCTAGGCGAGATGACGTAGGAGTTGACACAATCCCTTAGGGTTGTCGCCTCTTCGTGCGGAGGATAAGGGACCGGTTCGTCCTCGAAGCCCTTGAGCACGGAGTCCACCTGCACCCTGACCATGTCGTCTCGCAGGGTCACGTGGTGCACCACGGCCGTATGCGGCATCAGCAACCCGCGCGCGCCCAGAGGATTCCCCACCGTCGGCATGTGTAGCCGGCATTTGAGGCCCTTCTGCGCATGACAAACATGGCAACATCATTAATAGATTGAAGCATGATAGTGGTATTTCACTATTTTTCGTAGCGCGCGAAGATGCTTACCGTGAGGTTCTCGTCGGGTGGCCCAAGCGGGTCAAGCTGGCACTCGGTGCCGGAGCATGAGGTGCTCTTATTCCCCAACGGGGACGGATCCCGTGTGGGTGGGGTTGGTTGGATGGGCGTCAGCAGGAAAACACCGTGATCAATGAAGTTGTCCACGTCACGCTGGTCCCTTGCATGCCGCATGAGCTTCGTGAGCTCCTCCCTCGCCAACACCCAGATCTTCTCATCTAATTCCTCTGAGCTCTATTCTTTGCTGGACGCCCTTCTGCGTTTCCGGGAACCTTGCTCTTTCGCCATCTGCCTGCGAAAGGTCCCGGAACCAACACCTCGCATATGGCCCCTGTGCTCATTTCGTTGCGGAGCGTAGCTGATGGCATCATCCCACTGTTGGTTGAGAGACAAGTGGGAACCATCCGACTCCCACTCTGCCATTGCACCCTATATACAAAAAACAACATGCTCGGTGGTAATTTTATATGTGAGCATAAGAAGCCCAACCGATAAAAGAAGATGCCAAGACGAGGCCTTACGAGTGCAGCCTCTTGCTTCTCTAACATAGGCTTCAGGCCTGCCCACTGATTTGCGGTCTTGGACGACCGCAGCCATTTGCTAGAGCGCTCACCGTGAAGCAAAGTTGGGACACTCGGCTGTAAATATCCTGGCTTGGTCCAATGCGGCGTCCTCCTTCGCCCAGACCTTCTCCTTTCCGGGGCGTCCACGACTGCCGAGGCGGTGGTCGAAGGGCCTTTTCTCATGAAGCTCCTTGTACCATTTTTGGCTGGCCTTGAATTCAGGGGACTTGACCCACACCTTGAACCTCTCCCAGTCCTCCTCCGAGATCCCCTTCCAGTGCTTGTTAACCACTATCTTCCAGTCTTTACCGATGAGCTTCCTGCAGTTATATGCCACGTGCTCTGGCCCTTCCTCATGACTTGGTGCATCCGCTGCTCCAACCATACGCGGATCTCATCATTGGCAGGCACAAACCGCTTCCATGCCGCCTCGTAACAGTCCTGCTTCACAGCTTCCGGGACATCTTTGATAGATCCGAGCGCGTCCCCGTACGATGGCGTTGCATGTGTTGGAGAATCTTTCTGCGCCTCCACCGGTTCCAGCGGGTAGCTTTATTTATTGAGTTTGGTGATGACCCACGACTCCGACGTCACCTTGTTCGCCCCCCCGTTTGGACTTTGACTGAGTAGTCGACGCCGTAGCCTGAGACGTCGCACCCTGGGCTTCTTCCTCGTTAGCTGCTCCTTCAAGGAGCAGCAGCTCCTCGGCTCCTTCAAGGAATAGCTGCTCCTCGGCTCCTTCTTCGCCATGCTCGAAGCCATCGCTCATGGCAATTTCCAAGCCTGAGGAAGATGCCCCTGCTTCTTCTTGGACTTCTCCCTCCACAACCGGTGGCTGCTCAGGCACCTCTTGAACGCGATCCTAAGGTTCCTATCCAGCACTTATAAAAGTAATTTTAAAAAAACGGAAAAATTCGGCATGACCTATCCTGTAAAACAAGAAAATTTTGGCATGACCATTGCTGTAAAACAAGAAATGAGTCTACCCGAATTTTATATCTGCATAAAAAAAATTCCCACCCACATATACCCTCTCGGCACAATGGCCGGACCCTTCTCAACGACCCGGCACGATGGCCGGGCCCACATTGCTCATATCAACCGACACGATGGTCCGGATCACATGCATGTATCAGTGTTTGCACCAAGAGAAGCAATAACGAACATAAACAGCAAGATTTAAACCGTAAATAGTTAGAACTAAACATTAAAAAACCTAAGTAACTAGAACTAAACATAAACAGCAAGATTTAAACCGTACATAGCTAGAACTAAACATTAAAAAGCCTAAGTAATTAACTAGACCTAAATATAAACAGCAGGATTTAAACCCTAAATAGGTAGAACCAAACATAAAAAAGCCTAATTAACTAAAAATAAACATAAAACGGGCGATTTAAACCCTAAATAGCTTGAACTAAACATTAAAAAGCCTAAGTAACTAGAACTAAACATAAACAACAAGATTTTAAACCTAAATAGCTAGAACTAAACATTAAAAAGCCTAAGTAACTAGAACTAAACATAAACAACAAGATTTAAACCCTAAATAGCTAGAAATAAACATTAAAAAGTGACTTTGCTGATGAGTTCCCCCCTCCTGAGGACCAGCTCCCTCCACATGGTGGCAACAACATCTTTTGCCTGGTCATGGACCTGTTCAACAGCAACCTGCATGGGTTCCTGATCCTGCTTGGCATGATGCTGGACAAGGGGGCAACTGGGGTCAGCCCCAAGATGAGGAAGATGAAGATATGGAGGGTGTGGTTGATGAGTTGAACATCACCCCTCCCAGTTCAACTTCTTCTGGTGCTCTGCTTCGTGCTACTGGGCCTAGCCTGACTGTGGAGGTGGTTTCCACTCGGAGGAATGAGGGCTTTAATGATGGGATGACACAATGCTGGGCCATTGTGCCATTTCTACCCCCAAGGCCTGTGGAATCTGATTTACTTTTGAAGGCTTGGGCCTGGAACTTTGCTTCTGCTCTTCCCAGGATTTTGGCAGTGCAGATACCCTCACAGTTGCCTTCCTTTCTGGGCCCAATGCTTCCTGTCACTTTATGCAAGAGATCTTGGTCGGTTGCTTTTGAGCAGAACTCTGGCTTTTCAATGTCCTGGCAGCAGGTGGATTTGGTTCCTAGAGTTGGTCCATGCAGGGTAGCTAGATCACTCAGCTTTGATGCTCCCTCCCCTGATGAGGATACACAGTTTGTGACTCCTGTCTTTGCTCAGACCCCCATTGTCACTCCTAAGAAGCGTGGGCGCCCCCCTAAGGTGGCTACTCCTGTGGTTTCCTCTGGACCGCGAAGGTGCACTAGGCAGACTGTCAAGCAGGGTGGTTTTAAATTGGCTGGCCCAATTGATTCAGTCAAGAGGAGTAAGAGGCCCAGGGCATCTGCTAAAGGGGAAGCCAGCCTGTGATTCCATTTATGACAGTGGGGCAGGCTAGAAGGATTGGATCTGATCTTGAGATAGCTGCTGAAGAGCTTACTGATGGCTCCATTATGGGTGCATCAACTGCTGCTGCACCAGCTGGTTCTAATGTTATTTAAACCTTGTTATTATCTTCAGCTCCTGGTTGAGCTTATTTTGTGCTGTTTCTATCTTTATGGCACTGTGGATTCTTATTTTGTGCTCCATTTAGCTAGTCTATTTGGATTGTCTGCTTTACATTATGGTTGTTTTGATGAATAACAATCCTGTTAAAAATTGGTGTGTCCTCTGTTGGAATGTGAGGGGCATTAACTCTGCTTATAGACATCGTGCCATTAGAAATAAGATTGAGGAAAGTCTTTGCTCCGTGGTTTGCTTGCAAGATACAAAGAGAGATAGCTTTGATAGCTCATATATTCGCCAATTCTGCCTTAGGAGATTTGACAATTTTGTTTTTTCTCCTTCGGTTGGTCTTTCTGGTGGTATCTAGATTGTCTGGAATAGCTCTATTTTCGCTGGAGTTCTGATTCATACGCGTCCCTTTGGTATCATTGTTCGCTTTACTGCGGTGCAATCAGGGGAAACTTGGACCTTGGTTAATGTTTATGGGCCATGTTCTGGGCCGCAGAGAGATATTTTTGTGCAATGGCTTTTTGACTTGGAAATTGATGAGGAGGATAATTGGCTTTTGTTAGGGGATTTTAATTTCATTAGGTCCTCTGATAACAGGAATCAACCGGGGGAGATATGAATGATATCTTTCTCTTCAATGAGATCATCAGTCACCTTTGTTTGTTGGAACTTCCTATAAAAGGAAGGAGGTACACCTGGTCTAATATGCAATCTAATCCTTTGTTGGAATAGTTGGACTGGTTCTTTACCTCTGCTGCATGGACCTCTGTTTATCCTGACACTGTGGTGCTGCCGCTGGGTAAGACTGCCTCCGATCATGTCCCCTGTGTTGTGGTTATTAATACATGTATTCCCAAATCGCCTATTTTTCGTTTTGAGAATTATTGGGTTGAACAAGCTGGTTGCTTTGAGGTGGTGATGGGTGCTTGGAATGCCCCGACTAGGAGGGATGACATTGCTTTGATCATCTCTGAAAAACTTAAACGTGTTTGGTACTCGTTGAAGCACTGGAGTAAACATATTTCTAAGATCAACGCCTTAATTGATAGATGCAATAGGGTCATTTTTATTATTGACTCTGTGGAGGATCAGAGGCTGCTGTGTACTGTTGAGAGGAATTTTCGTATTATTGTTCAGCCGCATCTTGCAAAGCTTCTTCGTTTCAGGCAGCTCTATTGGAGGAAACGTTGCACTAGTCGTTGGGTTAAGTTGGGTGATGAAAATACCAAGTTCTTTCATGCTATGTCAACTGAAAGATTTCGCAAAAACTCTATCACTCAACTTGTTTTGGATGATGGTAGGGAGGTCACTGATCATCATGAGAAAGCTGCCGCTTTGTGGGCTTGTTATCGGCAGCGCATGGGTATGTCTTCTGGGGCTCAGATGGTTTTTAATCTGCAGAATATCATTCAGCCTGTTGAGGATTTGGATGGGCTTGTGGCCCCGTTTAGTATAGAGGAAATTGATAGTATTGTGAAGAGGATGCCCATTGATAAGGTCCCCGGGACGGATGGATTTAATGGGCTTTTCATTAAGAAATGCTGGGGCATTATCAGGGAATATTTCTATGCTTTATGCGAGGCCTTTTTCCGTGGAACTTTGTCTTTGCAATGCTTAAATGGGTCCTTCATCACGCTGGTTCCCAAGAAGAACTCGCCGTAATCGGTCAATGATTACAGGCCCATCTTCTTGACAAATACTTGTCTGAAATTCTTGACCAAGATTGCTGCTGATAGATTACAGGGACAGATTTTGCGATGTGTGCATGCCAATCAGTATGGGTTTATTAAATCTCATACTATTCAGGATTGTCTCGCTTGGGCTTTTGAATATCTACACATCTGTCAACAATCTCGAGAGAAGATTATTATTTTAAAACTTGATTTTGAAGAAGCTTTTGATACTATTGAGCACTCGACCATTCTTCAGGTCCTGCAGGCTAAGGGGTTTCCTGTTAAATGGATTGGTTGGGTTAAGGAAATTTTGTCATCTGACACTTCTAGTGTTTTACTCAATGGTACTGTTGGCAAGAGGTTCCACTGTCGCCGGGGTGTCAGGCAAGGTGATCCCTTGTCACCTTTGCTCTTCATGCTTGGTGCTGATCTCCTTCAGTCTGTGATCAATGAGGCCTTTAGGCAGGGTAGATTATCTCTCCCAATGCCAGCTTGCCGTTTAGAGGATTTTCCGGTTATACAGTATGCGGATGATACTTTGTTAATCTTGCCTGCTCGTTTGGATCATTTGGAAGTGCTGAAGGAGCTACTGCTGAATTATGAAACTTCCACTGGGCTGCGGGTCAATTTTCATAAATCGTCGATGATCCCTATTAATCTGGAGGACGGGGAGGTGGACATGCTGGCGGCTAACTTTGGTTATGTTGTGGGGACTCTCCCCTTCACTTATTTGGGTTTGCCATTGGGAACTTGACGTCCTCGGGTCTGTGACTTCACTCCCTTGCTTGATAGGGTGGAGCGTTGTCTTACTGCAAGCTGCTCCTTCTTGTCTCAGGCTGGTAAATTACAGATGGTCAATTCTGTGCTTTCTTCACTTCCCACAAGGTGTGATTGCCTCGATTGATCATGCGAGGAGGCACTGTCTTTGGAGTGGGTCTGCAAAAAATTGGCGCCGTCAATCTTTGGTGGCTTGGGATGCTGTCTGCCGACCAAAATCTAAAGGTGGTCTGGGGATTGTTAATCTCAGGCTTTAGAATGATGCCTTGCTCATGAAACATCTGCATAAATTTTATAATCGTGTCAGCGTGCCGTGGGTGGAGTTGATATGGAATTCTTATTATGCTCATGAGGTCCCCCATGCTGCTAATCTGTGTGGATCTTTTTGGTGGAAGGATATTATGAAGCTTTCGGATCAGTTTTTCCCCTTCACCAATTGTCAGGTGGGGGATGGGTTGTCGATCTTTTTTTGATTTGACGGTTGGCATGGAGATCCCCTATGCCTGCAATTCCCCCGGCTCTTTTCATTTGCCACTGATTTCAAATGGTCGGTTGCTCAGGCCTTTCGTGCTGATAATATTTTAAATATGTTGCAATTGCCTCTTTCGGAGGAGGCTTACTTGGAGTATGAGCAGCTGGTTGTGGGCCTTTTTCAGAATATTCAGCATGATCAGCCAGATGGATGGACTTATTCTTTGGGCACCAATTTCTCTTCATCTAAAAGATATGGGCTCAATTTTGATCATTTGGCAGCTCGCCCTGACTTGATGAGGATTTGGAAGAGTGGTCTTACCCCTAGAGTCAAAGTCTTCACTTGGTTGTTGATTAATGATCGTTTGAACACTGGGATATGTTGCATAGGAGACATTGGAATGTGACAAACGACTTTACTTGTGTTTTGTGTCATTCTGGCACTTGGGAGGATTGGCAACATTTATTTTTTGGGTGCCAATTTAGTCAGCGGATTTGGAATTATCTACATATTCAGTGGTTTGCCGGTGTGGATTTGAAGCAAATTATAAGTGACACGCAGAGATCTTTTGGACATCCTTTCTTTGTAGAGGTGGTGGCCATAAGTTGTTGGCATATTTGGAAGGAACGCAATAGATGTGTTTTTGAGGGTATTAGGCCTTCCTTTAGATCTTGGAGGAGAGATTTCATTGAGGACATTTCTTTGCTTCAACATAAATTTAAACCACCCTGGGTAGGCCCTTCCTCCTTTGGCTGAGGTCTTTACCTTAGCTTTGTAATTTCAACCCTGTACATATTTCTGTTTAATGAAAACGACTCACCGTCGGGGCCTCCCCTACAGTTTCCGGTCAAAAAAAGCCTAATTAACTTCAGAATTCAAAAATTATAAACCCTAAAACTAGGCAGCAATCTAATTTGACCCTAATTCAACCTAATTGAACCTAATTTGACCCTAATTCAACCTAATTTACGTATAATTCAACCTAATTTAATTAACAGCAAGGGAGAGAGATAGGGGCCACACCGTCGCCGGAGTCGGGGCAGCAGTAGCGGGGGTCGGGGCAGCGACGGCGACAACGGGGGTCGGGGCCGTGGCCGGGGCCGGGGTCGTGCACGGGGTCGGGGCGGTGACGGCCGGGGGCGCGGCCGGGCCAGGGCCGGGGTCGGGGCGGCTGGTGGAGGCGGCGGCGTCGAGGAGGCCCAGCCACACCCTCGGCGATGCAGGCCAGGCGGCGACAAGGCGGGGCCTGCGGGGCGAGGAGCTTCCCGCTCCTCGTCGTCCGTTGGGACCCCCCCCCCCCCCCCCCCCGCGGAGCTTTGGTGCTGCAAGGACACGGCGGCGGCGGCTAGGGTTAGGGTTTGGTCGGGGTCAGGGAGGCGAGGAGAAGGGCGGCGGCGAGGGAGGCGCGAGGGAGGGGAGGGGAGGCAAGGGAGAAGGGCGGCGGCGGCGGCGCGAGATTTGGGCAGCGCTTCGCCGTCGGGGAGCTCGAGGAAGCGCTGCTGGTCGAGAAGACGCGCGCTTCGGATACAAAAAATTTCGCCAAGTCCCGCTCTGTAATATATATATATATATATATAGGAAAAATCACCAATGGCGGGTATTTAGTTGATACCAGCCATTGGCGACGCCTCCTAGGGTTACTGGTACAGGAGACCATCGGTGGCGGGGATTTCCGGATACCCGCCATTGGTGACCCACCAGTGGCGGGTATATGAAAACCCCGCCATTGGTAATTGGAACAGGAGTGAGGGTTCACCACATTCTCTCACTCCTGTTCCACGCACCAGTGGCGGTGATAATGTATATACCCGCCACTGGTTAATATTTTGGATTTAGTATTATATTCTTATTATATTTTGTGTCTCTCTAAAAATTATAGCACCTCTACTTTCAAGTGTATAATGATTATTTCTTGTCTCACTGAAGTTTTCAATGCTAAATACATTGCTGAAAATGAAATATTTATGCTTTTGTAGTGTTTACGGTGGTTAAAAATTGTTATAAATTACAAAATTGCTCAGAATGGTCTGATATTTGGCATGGAACCTTCTCACGCAACAATAGCCTGAATATGAAGTTTGGTGTCCAAATTCTAAATGAAGCCCATAAGAATACCATATTGAGATCATCTAGGTAGATATTTATGATACCTTCTAAGCCAACATCCAAATTGTAACATTATAGCAAATTTGAGCTTGATTTTTTCCATGTGGCTTCATTAGACTGAGAGGTGTTCCTATGCAAAGTTTCAGCTCATTTTGATGAAAATTGAATTTTATGTAATTAAATTAGCACCAAAGCCATACATAATCACAAAAATTTGTATGAAATATTATGAATTAATGTCTAAAACTTGTATTGGGAACAAACAATATTATTATACACCCAAAAGTACAACTGCTAAATTTTTGGAAACACAGAGAATATAATAGGAATATAATAGTGCATTCTGAAATCATTACCGGTGGTGGGTTTCATACAAATCACCGCCATTGGTGAGTTGGACAAGATTTGGGAAATTCCTAAGTCCTGTAGCACTCACTAGTGGCGAGTTTGAGGAAAATCACCGCCACTGGTGCCCCCTTCCGGTGACGGGTTTCCCTGTGATCACCGCCACTGGTACCCCCTTCCAGTAGCGGGTTTCAGGAAAATCACCTCCACTGGTGGCCTTTTACGGGCTGCCGCACGAGGCGAGGTGGGAGTTTAGTCCCACCTAGTTTACAAGCGTTTCGACCAGCATAAAAGGCATTCTTCCCTTCTCCCATCAGCTTCCGAATATTCCACTCACCTGTCTCCTGTGCTCCTTGCCTGGCCCGTGGGCCCGGTACCTGTACTGTTGTTTGTGGTCTCGGATTACAGCCCCGTGGGCCCGGCTATGCGCTGGCCTAATAGGTAGTAGGCTGCTCCCGGGTTCTCATCGCTGCGCCCGAACCCGAAACGCTCAGTTGACCCGGATAGGCTTAAAAACTTTTTTTTTCTCCTTTATAATGAAAACAACATGCAATAAGTTTTTAAAAAAAAAATCAAAAAAAGGTGATGGTGGTGAAGGTGTAGTCAAGCTCCCAGATCTCTTCGACCTTGCCATAATACGCTTCAGTCTGGCCTTCGCTGTCGGTCCCCGTCTCAGCAACGAGCACTATACCGTTGTTTTGGTACGTACTCTTACGGTCTTGAGCCTTGGTGTAGTACGTATACTCATTCATTGCTTACGACTGGTATGTCATGACGTTGCGGTCGGGAAGCCGTGACAACTTCTGTACAATCTTCTCATCTTCATTCGCCGCAGCCCTCGGATACCAAAGATCCTTGAGCCACATGGCGAATGTAGAATTGTGTGTTCGCTGGATCCAATCATCATTCCCGTTAGGGTTGAGGTTTCGAAGTTCTTCGATGTGCATGTCGATGAACGGCTTGACCTCTGGCGTGAGTTGCAGCATCATTGTGTGTGCTCTTATAAAGTCGTCCATTCTTTGGCGGGCATGCACATCAAGATCCTTTCGGCCAAGCCCACCTTCACCTTCTAGCTTCCCCTTATGTCGTGATTTGGGGACCCCTATGGGTTTGCGGTCCGCCAACTAATCAGTGCAGAACTCAACGCACTCTTCTGCATGATAGCCTTCCACGATGCTTTCTTCAGGACGCCCTCTATTACGAACATATTGCTTCAGCACTCCGTTGTATCGTTCGGGCCCAAACATGTTGTGCAGGAACGATGGCCCTAACAACAAGATCTCATCGGCGACGTGGACCATCAGATGGACCATAATGTCGAAGAACGTTGGGGGACAGAACATCTCACATTCGCACAATATCTGTATCATTGCGTGTCCCTCAGTTGCAGGCAACGGTCCACCGTGATCGCCTTTTGGCCGATCGTATCGAAGAAGTCACAGATCTTCATGACCGTCTCTCTCACCCATGGCTCCATGCAGCCTCTTATTGCAACCGGAAATAGCTGCGTGAGAATCACGTGGCAGTCATGAGACTTCATGCCAACCAGCTTATGGCTCTTCATGTCAACGAGTTTCTTGATGCTCGATGAGTAGTTTGATGGAACTTTGATGCCATGGAGACACTCGCACATTCTATGCAGCTCGGCTTTGCTCAGACTGTAACACGCAGGTTTGAATCGCGTATATATCGTGCGTTCACCATCCTTGTTTTCCTACGGTGCCTCTTCCTCTATCGGCCACAGATTCTCCCTTATCCCCATCCACATTAGGTCCTTCCGTGCCTTTGGTCCATCTTTTGACTTGTCCGCGTGGTGCATCATCAAGCCCAACAGGCTGTCGCACATGTTCTTCTCGACATGCATGACGTCTATGGTGTGACGGCTCTGTAAGAACCTCAAGTAAGGCAGGTCCCAGAACACGGACCTCCTCTTGTACGTAAGGCCGCCATCTGGACCAGCAGCCAGCTGTGATTTCCCGGCCACGACTTTGAGGTTCCTGACAATTTCGTATACTTCGTGTCCAGTCAGTTCCCTCGGTTTGTGTCGCCTCTCTGCCCTCCCATTGAAGTTTTTCTTGTCATCCCTCCACGGGTCCTTCATCTCTAGCCACTTACGGTTTCCCATGTACACAATCTTTTTTTATTCTGGTAGGAACAACCCTTCTGTCTCGTCCCCGCACTTTGTACACGCTTTGTACCCATGTGTTGACTGGCACGATGAGTTCCCGTTCGCCGGGTAGCCATGCACACATGTCAGGAGAGCTGCTCGAAGGGTGAACTCCTCCTTCTTATGAGCGTCCCAAACCTTTCGACCCTTCTGCCAAAGCTCCTTGAGCTCATCCTTCAGCAGCTCCAGATACACGTTCAGATCAGCTCCAGGCTGCTTAGGGCCTTGTATGAGCATTGATAGGTGGATGTACTTCCTTTTCATGACAAGCCATGGGGGGAGGTTGTATATGAAAAGGATCACCAGCCATGTGCTGTGTTTGCTGCTCAAGTTTTCGAACGGATTGATCCCGTCCGTACTCATCCCGAACCTGATGTTCCTGGGCTCTGCGCCGAACTCGGGGAATTCGTCGTCTAGAGTCCTCCATTGAGCTGCAACTGCGGGGTGTCTAAGGACTCCATCATCATTGCGGTACACGCCCTCGGGATCGATATTCGCTTGAGTCGCGTCGTGGTAGACGAACCACCTGGCCCCCTTCTCGTTCTGGAACCAACGCTCCAGCCTGGTGCCACACGGGAGATACCATACCGTCTTTGCCGTCAGACCACGCTTCACTTCTTCCTCCTCGCCGCTGTCAGGATTGGGGTCTTTCTTCCTGTATCGGGATGTTTTGCATACTAGACAGATGTGCATGTCTTTGTAGTCGCCCTTATATATGATGCAGTCCAGTGTACAAGCATGGTATCTGATGACCTCTAACCCGAGGGGGCATGTAACTTTCTTCGCCTCGTACGTGTTCTTAGGCAACTTGTTTCCCGGAGGAAGTACCGTACGTAGGTAACTCCGAATCCCCGTGAATCTGGAGTCCACGATGTTGTATTTTTCCTTTATACGCAAAAGTTCGAGCGTTACTTCTAGCACACTGTTATCCACGCCAACAGTTTCATATAACGGTGTCTCAGCATCCTCCCTCAGCTTCTCGAACTTACGGGACACCCTCTCATCCTCGGGGTCATCCAACTGATTCTGCAGATGCTGATCGTCAAGCATTTTAACCATCCTACCGGTTGGAATGTCCTCAATGTTGTTATCGACTTCAATGCCATCCTCCCCGTGAGAAGTCCACCTTGAATAACCAGACACAAATCCCCGCATGAGCAAGTGCATCTCGACATCCTCTGGCTCGTACAGCTTGCTGTTCCGACATCTCACACAGGGACAACACATCTTATCACCCCCTTTCCTATGCATATCTTCCACGCCGGCATCAACAAAAGTCTTCAGCCGCCGAGTTACAACACAATTTATAAAAAAATGAACGAATCAGCTTGATCGACAAAAATGGAAAATTTCGGCATGACCTTTGCTAAAAAAAATAGCATTTTGCACTACGAAATTCGATGTTTGCATCAAAAACAAATTACCCCCACCCACATCGGCACGGCGGTCGGTATCACATCACGTAAGAAATACACGCCACAAAGGCCGGTGTCAACACACATTTAATATGCTTGAACATGCACGTACACCGGTCCCGAGGTTAATCTTAACCCTGGGGCTAACGCCCAGGGGCTAAGATCCCCCATAAGCAGCAGCGGCCATGGACTCCAGAGAGAGAGAGCTGCAGAGAGACAACTAGAGAGAGAGAGAGCTAGAGAGAGAGAGCTAGAGAGAGAGCGCGCCCATGGGAGCAAATTAAAGCCAAAGAGAGGGCAATCCGGGGGGAGGGCAGAGCTATGCTACGGGGGAGCCACGGATAGAGAGGGGGCAGACCGGGGGAGCCGCTACAGAGAGATCAGGGCCGAATTTCCTGCCGGCGGCCACGGTGCCATTAGTGGAGATTTTGCTAAATTGGAGAAGAATAGGAGGAGGAAGAGGGAGGAGAAGGGGGGGGAGAGCTACTATCCGGCCGCCGCCATCAATTTTGGCAGGGCTTCGCCGGTGCGAGTGAGGAGAGAGCCGCAGCTGGTCCAGACAGACGCGCGAGCTCGACCAACTGCGACCTCGCACATTAGTTATATATAGGAAGGGCACCAGTGGCGGGTGTATGGATAAACCGCCACTGGTGATTTCCAGTTGCCGGCAAAAAAATAAACCGCCACTGAAGGGTCAGTAGTGGTGGGTTAAAGGAGGCCCGCCACTGGTGTTCTCCCACCAGTTTCCCCGCTTTAGTCCCACCTCGCTAGTTTACATGAGTTCCGACCAGCATAAAAAGGATTCCGCCGCCCCACTTACCGGTGGTTACTACTCAGTGCTCAGTGCATTCCCCGTTCCGGTTGAGTACTAAATGAATGATCGGGCGGTGCTTAAGGGGTTCAGGGAAGGTCACCGAGACTGAGTAGTACCATCATGTATCGGGTGGTCTACTAGTGGCGGTTCTTTTTTATGGCCGCCACTGGTGGTTGTTAGGGTTTCCATGGCCATTTCCAGTGGCGGTGACAAACACTGGCGCTGGTGATGGAGCACCAGTGGCGGTGACTTGTTTCGGGACAATATTCACCACCACTGGTGGTGAGGCACCAGTGGCGGTGATAATCAATCACCGCCACTGGTGGCGCTCGTGGATGCCTTGAGAGGCCTCCAGTGGCGGTGTGTTTTTTGGTCCGTTTTAACCGCCACTGGAGGGGGATCACGGATGGGGTTTTCTGTAGTAGTGAGAGTACTTATCCCTTGCCATCGGGTGAAAGTTATCTGGTGGAAGAAGCCTACTGAAGTCAAGGAAATTCCTCCAGATGTCTGACTTTTCTTCGACCAAATGCTGGAAGAAAATACTGTAGCCCGACCAAATTAATCACTACTCAAGTTCATTGTTTAGTAACACATATAATGTTTACTCCTCTATTCACCTCCATCCTTTATTGACCATTGACCCACTGGTAGTGATCAAGGTGGATATATTTAGCGGGCTGGCATGTCCATGAATTAGTCCGTATTTAAGTGCTGCCTAAATAGTTGCTGCTAAGTATAGCGAAAGAGATAACCAATATGCTAGTACGCGGTAAAAGAGTCGCAATAGCTGAAATTGTTTAGATGTACCACTAAGACCTCTAAACTTTGTTTAATTGAGCAAGCTTTTTGTAAAGTTACTCTTTCAAGCCAAGTACTGGTCTCTGTAGTCAACATACATGAACCTGATCGGATTTCCTTTTGGACGCAGGAGCCTTAGATGGCACTGGCTTCCTCAAGTGGTGAAAGGAGGTGATTTTGCGCGTTTTTTATTTATAGAAGTAGTAAGAATATCAGAAGATTTCCAATAAGTGTAAGAGATTTATTTAAACGTCGATAATGTTGGCCTTGAGGAGAAGTATCTTGGACTCCCTATTCCTGAGGGCCGGATGAAGGATGGGAAATTCAAAGCAACAGAAGACAGAGTGACTAAAAGGCTTAATGACTGGATAGAGAAGTACCTCTCAACGGCGGGAAAGGAAGTTCTTATCAAATCAGTTATACAAGCTATACCAACCTGTAGTATGAGTGTCTTCAAATTATTTGCTTCATTGTGTGAGGATCTAATGCAGCTTACGAGGAATTTTTGGTGGGGTGATGAGGAGAACAGGAAGAAGGTTCAATGGTTGGCATGGGATAAGTTGCTGCAGCCAAAAAACCAGGGGGGGAATGGGCTTCAGGGACCTCAGGGTTTTTAATCAGGCGCTGCTGGCCAAACAGGCTTGGAGAATCATCGCAAATCCTGAGAGCCTCTGTGCTCAGATGCTGAAGGCAAAATACTTCCCTAATGGACATCTCCTTGATACGGCTTTCATCCAGCACGCCTCACCAAGTTGTCAGGGCATCATGTATTGATCTGCTGAAAAAGGGTGCGATCTGGAGAATTGGAGATGGAACTAAAGTGCGGCTCTGGAGAGATAATTGGCTCCCAAAAGGAAATCTAAAGGCGACGGGCAGAACTGGTAGAAACAGATTTAGATGGGTCTCGGATCTCATTAGGACTGATTGTCTCGCGTGGGACGAACAAAGAGTACGCGGCACCCTGCTCCCTTTCGATGCAGACACGGTGCTTAGTATCCCTTTGATCTCGCGCAACACTGAAGATTTTGTGGCCTGGCATTATGAGAAGACTGGGATTTTTACTGTAAGGAGTGCGTACAGATTGGGGTTAGCACTCAAGAGGGATGAGAAGATCTCAGGCCAGGGAAGCGCCAGGCCCAATGGAGATCGGGCCTTGTGGGAGATGCTCTAGAAAATCCCTGTCCCCCCGAAAGTTAGGGTTTTCACCTGGAAGCTTGGAACAGAATCCCTTGCAGTGCAAACCAATCGCCACAAACTAGATGTTAGAATCACACCGCTGTGCAGGATTTGTGGTGATGAGGAGGAGGATGGATACCATGCCGTCATGAACTGCACCAAGGCACGTGCATTCCGCCTTGAGATGAGGAATGTCTGGGACATCCCTGCGGAAGAGAAGCTCACAAACATTGGCCCGGACTGGGTTATTGTTCGGCTCAGTCAGATGTCCAAGATCCAGAGAGCATGTATGCTGTTTATTTGGTGGCGGGCTTGGCACCTCCGAAATGACATCGTTTTCAAAAAAGGGGAAGGCACCATTACCCAGTCGATGGGCTTCCTTTAGAGCTACCTTCAGTCGCAGCTAATGGACGAAAGGTGTGCGCAAGCGGATGACAGAAAGGGTAAGAGGGTGGTTGATGGGGTCCCGGCAACTCAGCTGAACGAAACCGAAGACCCCCCCCCTCCCCCCAATCGTATCCAATGGGAAAGGCCGGAAACCGGCTAGCAGAAGCTGAATGTGGACGCGAGTTTTAATGCTGATACTGGGCAGGCGGCCTGGGGGAGCATCCTCCGAAATCACTTAGGAGAGATCGTGATGTCGGCCTGGGGGGAGCTACCCCGAGTCCCTAATGCGGGCGTGGCTGAGGCGCTGGCGTGTTTTCACGGACTCAGAGCCGCCTCTCAAGTCACCGCTTGCCCCATTGTCCTGGCCACTGACTGCTTGCAGCTGGTTGCCGCCCTTTCGAAGGAGGAGCCAAATTGCTCCGATACTGCGATGATTGTCAGAGAAGTTAAGATTATGTTTGATAAGTTCCCCCAGTGGGCGGTCAGGAAAGAACCGTGTCAGGCGAATGCTGCGGCGCACGAACTTGCCAGACTTAGTTGGCAGGGCCTTGCAGGCAACTGTCTTTTGGGGTCAGCCCCTAGAATTGTTTTAGACGTCTGTCTAAGGGATTGTACGCCTGTTCCCGTTGATTAATGAAAGCCCTGCCTTTTCAAAAAAAAAGTTTGTCCATATATACTAGTAATATGGATATACAAATTTACAATACCAAATATCAAATAAATGCACTAGTACTAAACATATGCACGATAAATACGCATTTATAGTGTATTTATTTGCTATCTTTATCAATAAATATGATCAAACTTCAAATCTCTTGGACAAGGACAAAACTAGGATATCATCTTTAAATAGAAATCCTCCTAGAATATTTATAGGGTAGATTTTGATACTATGTTTATTAATAAATAAGGTCTGACTTCAATTCTTTTGACTCAGCATTTATGGACAAAACTGGGATATCCTCATTTATAGCCAAAAGTAGGATATCTAGGATATCCTCATTTATGGACAAACTAAGATATCCTTATTTAGAACAGTACTAAGATATCCTCATTTAATGGCAACAAACCCGAACATTGAAAACCAACCGCTGCTGCCTAAGATATCCTCATCTAAGGTTTCCCTAAGATATCATCATTTAAGGGTTCCCTAAGATATCCTCATTTAAGGGTCATATACATCTAACGGGCTTAGAAAAGGTACAGTTTAATACTCAGTCCGTGATAGAAAGAAGGTTAGAGCTCGAAGAAGTAATAATTATGTTAATATTGAGATGGCAGTTTTCAGTAAAAATATGAAGTTAAAACCATCTTTACGGTGCAAACTGTGCAAATTTCATAAAATGGTGTTTACAAGTTTTAAATATGTCTACAGAAGTAGCATATGTTGGATGTGTGCTACAAACGTACAAAAGTTCACGCAAAAACTCAAGTACATTTGGCAGGAATCAAAATGAGAAATATTTCAAATCAATAGTGCTAATATTCATGTTGAATTTATTTTCTTCCTACCGCTAAATGCAATTAAATTTGAACTTGTAATTTTACACATATATAAAACATTACTTCCGTAATATATATGCAAAAAAAATTAGAACCTTTTGAACTTTTTACAATGATTTCTACGGAGTTTCCACTGTAAAAGTGGTTTTCACCACATACGCCACTTTTTAAATCACCTTGGAAATGTCTGATTAGGCGATCCACCAGATTTTGTTCCTTTTTCACTTCTAGATTATGTAACTATCATTTAATTTAATAGTGTTTCCTACTGAGTACAAATTAAAGTGCTTGAAATATTGATTTCTTCCATGGCCCATTATCTCAATAGGCGAAAATGCACCATGGTTCATGAATTTTATCCATCAGGTTTGAATTGATCCCTAGGTTATACTTAGGGATGCGAATGCCACCCTTATTTTTTTTTTATCAAACACTATTTCAAAATAGACATGTGGATCAACCAAAAATGTAAGGTCTACAAATTCTTTGTTTTTCTTTCATTTAGGATTCGACGACCATGCCATTTCACTGATGTTTTCTCTCCTGCATTTGGAGATTATGATGCCCTTAAGATCCGCAGGGGAATCAAGGGATACACGTAGAATGAATAATAAAAGTTCTTATGCTTGGTGTTCAAATCATAGGATTGCATCAAATGAATTACGCATTTTTCTTATTTCCTATTCAATGGCTTGTTGGAGCCTAGATAGATGATGTTTACAAAATTGAGTCGCCAACACTTTTCACCAGCTTAGTCCTTTGGGTAAACCGGAGAATACATGGGACTCAATAAAACTTATTGATTTGAGAGATCAATTAACATGGTGGATGTGGTGGGATTGCACAATCGGCTTTAGTTGTTATTGACTTAGAATGATATTTGACAAAAAAAAGTAAATAAAAGTGGCATTAATATTAGTTTCAAATTAAAATTTGCGTCATCGCTTCCTTAAGGTACCGCGGTTCTGGTCGACCATTCAGGGGTGAGTCCCACGCAACCTACTCTTGCTTTTCATTATTTGTCCTGAAACAACAGTAAGCGGTAATATACATCCATTCTTCACCCCGCCCCCTCTCGCCCAGCGAAGAAAAATACTTTCTCCACATTCTATCCTCAAGACCCAATTCGGTCCTCTCCTCCTCAAAGAGAGATAAATAGGGCCCGTCGCCGCCCTGTCGCCCTCCGCCCTACTTGCATGCAATCTCCATATAACATCCCGAGATAGCGAGGGCTAGTGTTTGTTATCCCATTCGGCGGCATGGAAGGAGCATCTGTGTCCGAGCGTTCTGTCTTGCCTCTTACGCCGTCGCTATCCCTCTCCACTACCGCTGACCTCCCTTGTGGCAAATGCAATGCAAGGTGAGAGTGACCCGATCCAAGAGTTCTGATCTGTTATTACTATTAAAAAGAAACTAGATGGAAGCAAGATTTGTCGAAGTTGGGATATGCGTCCCTGATTTATCTAAAGATGGTTTATTTCATTTTCCAAATCTCCAATTGATTTTTAGCCGAAAGTATACTATCAGAAGTGTCATGAATTTAGTACAAGTTTCCTAGGCCTAAAGTTTAAAGAATTTTTTTTGGGGTTTGTAGTTCAAAGCCTCTCAAAATTTACTTATGAATTCCTGGTTAAAAGGGTTGGATTTGGTTGCCTCGAGCGCTACCTCCGACGCTTGACTCACCAGAGGGGGAAGGTAGGGGTGGGCGGAAGGGGAAAGGGTGGAAGCGCAAGGAGGTGCAAATCTCCAATCGATTTTTAGCGGAAAGGATACTATCAAAACTGTCATGAATTTAGTACAAGTTTACTAGGTCTAAAGTTTAAAGATTTCTTTTTTGGGTTTGTAGTTGAAAGCGTCTCAAAATTTACTTATGAATTCCCGGTTAAAAGGGTTGGATTTGGTTGCCTCGAGCGCTACCTCCGACGCTTGACTCACCAGAGGGGGAAGGTAGGGGTGGGCGGAAGGGGAAAGGGTGGAAGCGCAAGGAGGTGCAAATCTCCAATCGATTTTTAGCGGAAAGGATACTATCAGAAGTGTCATGAATTTAGTACAAGTTTACTAGGTCTAAAGATTAAAGATTTCTTTTTTGGGTTTGTAGTTGAAAGCGTCTCAAAATTTACTTATGAATTCCCGGTTAAAAGGGTTGGATTTGGTTGCCTCGAGCGCTACCTCCGATGCTTGACTCACCAGAGGGGGGAAGGTAGGGGTGGACGGAAGGGGAAAGGGTGGAAGCGCAAGGAGGTGCAAATCTCCAATTGATTTTTAGCGGAAAGGATACTATCAAAACTGTCATGAATTTAGTACAAGTTTACTAGGTCTAAAGTTTAAAGATTTCTTTTTTGGGTTTGTAGTTGAAAGCGTCTCAAAATTTACTTATGAATTCCCGGATAAAAGGGTTGGATTTGGTTGCCTCGAGCGCTACCTCCGACGCTTGACTCACCAGAGGGGGGAACGTAGGGGTGGACGGAAGGGGAAAGGGTGGAAGCGCAAGGAGGTGCAAATCTCCAATCGATTTTTAGCGGAAAGGATACTATCAAAAGTATCATGAATTTAGTACAAGTTTACTAGGTCTAGAGTTTAAAGATTTCTTTTTTGGATTTGTATTTGAAAGCGTCTCAAAATTTACTTAAGAATTTCCTAGTTAAAATGGTTGGATTTGGTTGTGTCAAGCGCTACCTCCGACGCTTGACTCACCAGAGGGGGGGACGTAGGGGTGGACGGAAGGGGAAAGGGTGGAAGCGCAAGGAGGTGCAAATCTCCAATCGATTTTTAGCGGAAACGATACTATCAGAAGTATCATGAATTTAGTACAACTTTACTAGGTCTAAAGTTTAAAGATTTCTTTTTTGGATTTGTATTTGAAAGCGTCTCAAAATTTACTTACGAATTTCTTAGTTAAAAGGGTTGGATTTGGTTGTGTCAAGTGCTACCTCCGACGCTTGACTCACCAGAGGGGGGAAGGTAGGGGTGGGCGGAAGGGGAAAGGGTGGAAGCGCAAGGAGGTCATTTGGGTCTTTGAATGAAATGGAAACTAACGGGTTGTTTTGACCTTGGGGACGGGATGTTAGAGTCAGACGTCCCCACTTGGTCTGGGGTAGATAGCCTTGGTCCGTAAGCCCTACAGGAGAAAGCACAATGTTTGGGCAGGGCTCGGGCTTCACCATTCAACCGAAAAAACTTATTTTTTTTTTAAAAAAGAAATGTACATGCTATTTTTCACTATCAAAATGGTTAAATAACCATCATTCTAATCAAAATGGTAGTTCATGTGCTTCGGGACGGGCCCAAGTTTTGATCATCAAGTGTGCTCTCCGCTACCCAAATATTGTGAGGGGATGAATTTGTCTTTGACTTGAACAAGATAATAGAGTTCTATAGCTAGAATGTTTGGTCCTTTATGGTAAGATATTTTTTCTCTTGTGTTGCATCCTATGTTTCCGAAAATAAAGAGAATCATCTTTTCGGTATAGTTTAATTCAACTTAATTTTAGTCTGTGTTATTTAACTTTTGTGACGTTCCATCCCGATATTCAGGATACCTGTAAAGGCCACAGCTGGCTCTTTGTCCTGCGAGGTAAGATAATCGTTGATTGGACAAGAGAGAATGTAGCCGACTCTTACTTGAAAGCTGGACTCGAGTAACGGAAACCGAAAAGTCGATCGTTTTGGTTTTACGCGCTGTCATATACGGACTAGTATGTTTTAGATATCAAGTTAGTATAAGACACATCTTACTATGTAAGTTAATTTTTTTAATCAAAATTTTGATGACATTAGGAAATGGAAGAGTGAAACTACTGACTCTACCTTTATAGAGAAAAAAAAAGGTTTGGTAATAGAGAAACACTTGCTATGTTAG
Organism: Brachypodium distachyon; assembly: GCF_000005505.3. NCBI lineage: Eukaryota > Viridiplantae > Streptophyta > Magnoliopsida > Poales > Poaceae > Brachypodium > Brachypodium distachyon. Next base: position 11,064,960 of record NC_016135.3, read on the forward strand.
CCATATATTTTTCCCGGTTTTCTTTACTCTGGATCATGGTAAGTGACAAGTTCAGAAAAAAAAGATAAGGTAAAAATTGGCATGTCCCGGAAAGAAGCGCAGGGTCAATAGCAAGGATACAATTAGGATCTTCCTATTGCCAATTAATCAGCTACCCGAAGAACCTGTGATTGAGCACACCCGACATACCTATCGTCCCGACCGAATTATAGGCGCCGCGAAATCGATCGCCGTCAGCTGCAGCATCCTTTGGTCCTTGCTCGCCGCCTTCACATATAAAAGCCACCGGAGCGAGAGCTTTTCCGGTCGTCGGTCCGGGCAAGGCCAGCACACCACCCAACTTACCACAAAAGTCCTCTCTGCTTCTACGTCTCTTCTTGCCTTTTCTCTTCGTGCCAAGTGAAACTATAGCTGTTGGATGCGAGTGAGAGAGTGTGTCCGCCATGGTTCTCATCGACGACCAGGATGAGTACGCCAAGCTCGTTCGGGGGATGAACCCGCCGAGGTGAGAGCGAATCGATTAGCGGCCCCTCTGCTGCTTTTCTGTAAAGTTGCCTTCCGTTTTCCCTTTTTCCCGGATGTTTGCAGTTCGCCAATTTTGCTTCTGGTTTTCCTTCTTCTTCTTCTTCTTCTTCTGTTGTTGTTGTGATTTTGAGCTTTGCGTTGTAAAATTGGAGGCTGAAATGGGAATCCTCTGTTGTGAATTTTGCATCCTTGCTCTGCTCTGCTCTACTCTGTTGTGACGAATGGTTGTGCTGTTGCAGGGTCGAGATCGACAACGAGATCTCCAAAATTGGCACTTTCATCCAGGTGGACAGCGTCAACACCCACGGCACGCTCCTCGCCCTGGTCCAGGTCATCACCGACCTCAACCTCGTCGTCCGCAAGGCCTACTTCACCGCCGACGGCGACTGGTTCATGGACGGTGAGCACCAAAACTAACCTGATAAATTTTCCAGCACCAATTTCCATGGATTCTGTCAGTCTGACACAACTCCAATCCTTTTCTTCAGTGTTCTATGTCACTGACCGGGACGGGGAAAAGGTCACTGACGAGGCAACTCTCAATTACATCCAGACGGTAATTCGCTAGGCTTTAGTTTCCTTTTTATTCTCAAGGGGGAAATTTTTTCGCATTCATTGTGTTTTTATTACCGGTTCTTGAATGAATTGAGTCAAAGAAAGATTTTCTGAGTATCGAGTCGTTGGATGCAGACGCTGGAGTCAGACGATTGCTACTACACCGAGGCGCGCGACAACAGCGCGGATATAGTCCCATCGGAATCGGAGGAGGATTCCCATCAGTACAGCTCCATCGAGCTCACGGGCACGGACCGCCCGGGCCTTCTCTCCGAGGTGTGCGCCGTGCTGTCCGACGTGCGCTGCGCCGTGGTGAGCGCGGACCTCTGGACCTGCAACACGCGCGTGGCGGCCGTGGTGCAGGTCGCGGACGCGGCCACGGGCGTCGCCATCTCGGCAGACCCCGCCCGCGTGGCCGAGATCAGCCGCCGGCTCGCCCACCTCCTGCGCAGCCGCAGCTGGTGCCACGCCACCGTGGCGGCCTCCGTGGCCGAGGAGCCGTCCCTCGTGGCGATGCACAAGGAGCGGCGCCTCCACCAGCTGATGGCCGCCGACCCGGAATCCGGCGTCATCGAAGGCGACGGCGCGTACCTGCAGCCGGCGCCGGGGACGACGCCTGCCACGGTGGTCGAGGTCACGGACTGCGCCCAGCGCGGGTACACGTTCGTGGTGGTGCGTTGCCGGGACGTGCCGAAGCTGCTGTTCGACACGGTGTGCACCATCACGGACGCGCAGTACGTGGTGTACCACGGCAACGTGAGCACGGAGCCCGACGGGGTCACCGCGTACCAGGAGTACTACGTCCGGAACAAGGCCGGGTTAGCCGCGACGGAGCCCGAGCGCCTGCTGTTAAAAAGGCAGTTGGAGGCCGCGGTTGAACGGCGGTTTGCGGATGGGATCGAGCTCGAGGTCCGCTCCGGGGACAGGGCCGGGCTGCTGTCGGATGTCACCAGGATTATCCGGGAGAACGGGCTCACGATCCTGCGGGCCGGGGTCAAGTCCCAGGGCGGGGAGGCTGTGGACACTTTCTATGTGTCGGACCCCATGGGGCTCGACTACCCCGTGGAGCCCCGGACCATCGACACCATCCGCGCCCAGATCGGGGAGGCCACGCTGCGGGTCAAGAAGAACCCCTTCGCCGACGCCGACCAGCAGCAGCAGCAGCACGACGCCGCGGCATCCGTCGTCGGCGCCATCGCATTCATCCTCGGCAGCGTCTACAAGTTCTACCGCCCCTTCCAGAGCCTCGCCCTCGTCAAGCTCTACTAGCTTATGCGCGACAGAGATCATCTGATGGATGGAGAGACACCGGTGGTGATGCAGAATTTGGTGTTAATTTGTTGGATTTGATTCGTTGGATCGAGTAGGCGATGCCGAATTTGGTGTCAATTTGTTGGATTCTAGTATTGTCTTGTAATGTCCAGTCCAGTCGGTCGTGTCGTGTCGGAAGACAATGGTGATGATGAACATCGAGTCTGGGTCGTTGTAGACAGGGTAGTGTACAAGCTAGCTCAGGAGAGAAATGGTATGGTAGCTCAGCGCAGATAGGATAGCTTCATAGCAACTAGCTCTAGTTGGGTATACTAGAAATTGGGGTATGCTAGCTTAGTATGTTCTCTGTTGATTAGTCGTCTTGAGTACATTCTCTCGGGGGAAACAATGCATGGAGAAAACTTGTGTCTACATCGATCGTGTATTCCTGTGTCTTATTCTTCTGAATTTCGCAAACAAATCGTTTGTTTACTTCGCTGCTGCAGATGGCTGAACTGGACTGAACCCGGCCAGTTAGAACTGGAAATCCCCGAAGCGGCATGAGGATAAAAGATCCGGCTTGTTTCTTCGTGGTGTATTTTTTTCAGATCCAACAATTACTGGCTTTCTATATGTGGCTTTATATATGAAATCAGTTCGCAAGACTTGCACAGGCCGCCTTGCGGCAAGGCTTAAAACGGCACGACAGAGAACGCAAAAGAAAGCCCACCCCAATGCAAGGGGTGATCCGGTGGTTTTTGGTATGTGAAAACTGTCGCTAGCTGATAAATGGTCCGTGCGAAATTGGGAAGTAGGTGATTTTACATCGAGAGATCCACCTTCTGCTAGGTGTGCCATTTTTTCGTTGAGGAGGGACCTCAACTTATGATGGAGAGATAGCTCTCCTTGTGCTCATAAACGATACATGGATTTTTTTTTCAAAGAGAAGTTTGTTCGATTTCAAACTCAGATTCAATCATAATGTTGGGATTCAAACTTTGATTAAAACAAGAGGAATAAGCCATGCCGTCTTGGATGATCCACATATTTGGATCAAACATTGATGAACACATTGAACTATCCACGTGGCTGAGAAGCCATCATAGTCCAGCTGTCCAGACACAACGATGCAATTACCCAGGGGCACGCTCTATCACTCAGCTAAATAGGAAACTGAACATAGTCTGTGTGACATGGCCATAGAATACTATATATAATTCTGTCAGGTTCAACTGCTTTTACATACTTGATGACAGTTTAGTTAAAATTGGAACAGTCAGAAAATAAATAATTTAAATCTATTTTATTTTAACTATAACAACGTATAGGTTTACTAGGCGTCCATGCTTTTTTCATCAACTCGAAAAAACTAGGCGTTCATCCTTGTGCTACAGTTTTAGTATCTAGAAATTTTGAAAAGTCTATTTTTCCTCTTCTTACCAAGGGCTTTGAGTTTTTTTTTTCCTAACTTACTTTTTATTCAACTATTTACGCCTCCTGGACTAGGACTAAGTCCCTCTCCAATGCTCCACATTTGCGCCATCTCGTATGGCACTCCCAATACAATGTATTTAGATTGTATCATATTCATTAATTCTATATTAGATGTATCTTGGATTATATCATATGCATTAAATCTATATATATTTAGATACAACTTCTTTGATATATAACTCGCCTCTTAAATTTTGTATCTAAATAAGTTTTCATTTAATGTGTTTTGTGATAGAGAAATTATTGTTATTTTGGATGCCATACTGAGTGCCATATCTCTCTTTTTCATTAAATATGGTGACATTAAATTAAATAAAATGACATTAAATAGGGTGTCACATTCAGACTCTTTCTTAAATGACTTGTTTAGATACATGACACGGTAAAGCAGTGGAACTGCCACCGGTAGTCCTCATAGGATTTTTGCCTATATGGTGTAAAGCTAAGAAGGAGAGAGCGTGGAATCATCTCTTAGGCATGTACAATGGTTGATAAGACCGCCTTATCTTAACTGTAACATGTCAATTAGAAAAGACAACAAAACATGTTGTACAACGGGTTATCTCTTATTGTTATATCTTAAAATTAATTCTTAGATGAATAAAATTAACTAAATAAAGGCTAAGAAAAGACAAAATCTAGTACAATGGGAAATTTGTCTTATCGTTCCTTATCATTCTTGTGAAAAAAATCATCTCTTAATTAAGAGAAGGCTTGTGACTTTTCTTAATTTCTCTCTCTTTCACGTCAGATTTTATCCTACGTGACATCGCTAAGAGAAGTCTGACGTCACCCCATTGTACACGCTCTTACTTTAGAGTACAATATCTACACGCAATCTAACACATAGATCATGAAATCTCATTATCATCCAATTAGATCCTACTAATCTTAATAAAGTGAAGCACACTATGTAAATTGGATACACCACGGGTACTTACAGGGCCGTCATCAGGGTCTGCGAGGATGGTTTTTTTTTTGGCGAAAGGGTCTGCGAGATGAGCTACGGGACCCTAAAAAACTAAGGGCCCAAATTTATTATTTTAGGCTAGCCTTTACCTAAAAGCAAAAAGGCCGGCCTGCACCACCTTGCCCCTGTCCAGGCCGTCTTAACTTTCATTGGTAGCTCGGCCCACGAATCTCTTACGATTCATTGGTAGTTTATTGGGCTGGGGAACGGGCAACCTCCTAGGCCCACGGCCCAGCCCATCGCCGCAGGCCTCCTGTACGAAATTAATTTTGGCAACTTCCGGAGTCCTTGGCTCCCACGAATCCATGATTGACTGTTTTCTGTCGATCCATCCCGTTCCGGGAGACCGTATCTCCATCGGCCATAGGACCTGCGTGCCCTCCGCCCGTCAGGCGCGTCTGCCGTTCTGCAGTTCGATCACACGCGTCGGTCCTTATTTTAAAGGCCAAAGCCAATCACGAAATTGCGTCACACCGGCATTGACACATCACTGATCTTGCAATTGAACTTCGTGCTATCAAGAAAGACAGAAGAAGTTTAACTCTTGACTAACAAGTCCATGCTCGATCAATCAATGCATCAATCTCGATTGCTAAAATTTACAGGGTTTTCTTTACATTTTGATCTGGGGCTTAAATTCTGAAGACTATCCCCAGATAAATATATAATTAACTAATAAGGAGTATTAAGAGTGAATTCCATTTTAATATTAAATTAGTGGAAGATATCAACTATTGTTTGTTTTTCTGAAAAGGTTCACCGATCTATTAATAATTATCAACAGCGGTACAAGAGTCCTAAAAGTAATGAAAATTACAAATAGATCCTTGTACCACTTAATTATGACAACAAGCACCGAGACAAGCCGAAGGCGGGGCCGTCCTCGCCCCTCAATTACTAGAGTCGAGAAAAGCTGACCAAATGAGTTTGTTGTAATAGACAGTGGGAAGTCATCGTGCTAAGGAGTAAGCCTCCAGAAGATCAACACACCACAGCATCAACCATCGTGAAAGAAGAAAACCGAAAATCGGAGTAGCCAGACCTGAAACCACACCAATGAATCGTAAGAGATTCGCCGGACAGTGCCCTCCGCTGGCAAAAAAAACTGAAGCCCGCTAAGCACACCAACCCAGCCCGTTAGCTCGCTTTGATCGAACGAAGGAGAGATTTGTCGAATTAGAAAAACAGCTAGATGTAGCATACGCAACCTGTTTTTCTTTCATCTCTATTTACGTGTAAACCGTTTGGTAGTTCGATTTTGTCAGCGTAATTCTTTGTTGGATGGTTATGGAAGGAAAGGAACCATAAGAATGTTTGGTTGATTTAATTAAAATTTCAGTTGGTAGAGAACCTAATCCAAGACGGTTAGGGAGAGCGTGTTCTATTCATATAACGCCATGTCTGTTCTGAATCTATATACGTATACTCACGAGCGCACGATGCTGAGATGTACTATCGATCGCGTTCGTTGCTAAGCATCAGAATCTTTAATTCTTTCTTCGGCAAATCTATGTGGGGCACGTGCCCCACATAGTCTTAGGGGGGGTGGGGGTGCTTTAGGATTCGTGCCCCTCCCCCGATCTCCTCTCTGCCTGTCTTCCCGACGTATCCCCTGCCTCTGGCTCTCTATCGATCGAATCGGCCCCGATCTCCCGTCTCCCTTCCCCGGCCTTCCCTCTAGCTCCCTCTCTGCCTTTCTCCGGCGTGTAGGCAAACGGCAGTGACGTGGTGCGGAGGAAGGTGTGCGACGGCGCTGAGCAGCGGGGCGGCCCGGAGCGGGGTGGCCAGCAGCGACAGGATTTGGGGCGGGGATGCCCATGCAGCAGCGCGCGTGTGCAGGCGGAGCGCGGCACGGAGGCAAGTGTGCGGCGGCGCGGAGGTAGCGGGGCGGCCTGGAGCGACATGATTTTGGCGGCGGCTTGCTCGTCGGGATGCCTCGTTCACATGTTCGGCGCGCGTGCAGCAGAGCACGTGTGGGGCACGTGCGGTGGTTCGCTCGTCGGGGCGCCTCGTTGGCGTGTGCGGCGACTGTGAATCGAGAGGTACTTCTGATGTCCTGTGGGTGTTCGACGAAATGTCTCACCGGGATGCTCATGCATGCTACTCACCATGATGCTATTTTTTTTTGGAAATTACGTGATTAGTGGGTGCATTTGGAAAGGACTGCATGGTAGGGCCGTTGAGAACTTTGTTTTGCCACATAATAGCTAAGCGACGATGTTGTGATCATTTGATGGGCCTTCTCTTCGGTTTAAGCGATTTGATTCAAGGATTGGGCAAGGTTGTTGTGATTGAGGAAGATTATGTGATGCTGATGATGCATTCTGGTAGTGTACATGTATAACCGTGGAAGATAGGTAAGCATGGTCCCCGCAACAAAAAAAAAGATAGGTAAGCACGGATAAATTGGCAAGTATGCACATTTCACATGGCAAGTATGCATTATTAATCTGGCGAGTAGGTATAATTAAACCGGTAAGTAAGTTTAGATAAGCTGGCAACTAATCACAACTAACCTACCAAATAAGCACAGTTATCCTGGCAATTAGGCATTGTTAACGTGGCAAGTATGTTTAAATCGGTAAGGCGGTAATTTTGGATAAGGTGACAAGTAGGCATAGTTAACCTGGCAATTAGTCATAATTAACCTGGCAATTAGGCACAATTAACCTAGCAAGTAGGTACGGATAAGCCGGTAAGTAGGCGTAATTAACGTGGTAAGTCGGTACGGTTAATCTGGCAATTCGACACAATTAATCTGGCAAGTAGTTGTGGATAAGCCGGTAAGTAAGCGTGGACAAATTAGCAAATAGGTACAGTTAATCTGGCAATTAGACACGGTTAATATGGCAAGTAGGTGTGGATAATTCGGTAAGTATGCGTAGACAAATTGCCAAGTAGGTATGGATAAGCCGGTAAGTCGGCCTAGTTAACTTGGCAAGTAGGTACAGTTAATCTGGCAATTCGACAATATTATCTGGGCAAATAATTGTAGATAAGCCGGTAAGTAGGCGTGGACAAATTGGCAACTAAGGGTAGTTAACTTGGCAAGTAGGTACGATTAATATGACAATTAGGCACAATTAATCTGGCAAGTAGGTGTGGATAAGCCGGTATGTATGCATGGACAAACTGATAAGTATGTATGGATAACCCGGCAAGTAGGTGTACTTAACCTGGCAAGGTGGTATAATTAATCTGGCAATTCGGCACAAATAATATGACAAATAATTATGGATAAGCTGGTAATTAATAGACGTGGACAAATTGGCAAGCAGGCGTAGTTAACTTGGCAAGTAGGTACAGTTAATCTGATAATTAGCACAATTAATCTGGCAAGTAGGTGTACATAAGCCGCTAAGTATGCGTGGACAAACTGGCAATAGTAGGCACGTTAACCTGGCAATAATGCACAATTCGTGGCAATAAGACACAATTAATCTGACAAGTAGGTGTGGACAAACCGGTAAACAGGGATGGACGAACTGACGAACAGAGACAAAATTGCGTACAATTAATCTGATAATTCGACATAATTAGTCTGTTTAGTAGGTATGAATAAGTCGGCAAATAGATATGAAAAAATTAGCAAGCTGACAACTAAGTGTGACGAGTTTTGAATACGCTTGCAGCTGCTACTGAATGTATCGATGAATTTTACATAGACAAATGGGTAAAATTACATAATTTGGAAGGCCCCTCGCACGCGTGAAGGCAAGCAGAACCATGGCTGAGGCGCTGTACCTGCGCTGCATGCAAGGAGCGGGGCCCAACTTGGGATACTTGCAGCACAATGCGCTGGCGTGCATGGAGCGGGGCCCAGCATGGGCTGCCAGCTGCGTGTTGTGCCCGAGCGTGGACTTTTCGTGCGGGACGTGCAGGAAGCGGACGCCGCTGCCTAGTTCAGTTCTTCTTTCGTTCTTCCGAATGTACGCAATGAAGACTTCAAAAGGCGCAGGCTGCCATGCTGCCGGAGGTACTTCTTTGGGAGATCCTGACCCGAGTTCCGGTGAAATCACTGGTGCGGTTCAAGAGCGTCAGCAAGGCCTGGCGTGCAACCATCTCCGACCCGTCCTTCATCCGGTTGCATCTCCAGCTCTCCTCCACCAAGTGGGAGCAAAATCCATCCTTGCTCATCACCCCGCACGCCTACGATCGTGTCCTCGAAGGTCACATATGGCCGAATATATTCTCCAACAACATCCGCTTCTACCAGTGGCAGCAAGGTGCCTCCGCGGCGAAGCTCGTGCATGACACGGGCAGAGACTTCGACGGCGAGTTCAGCTCCGTTCGCAGCATTGCCCACTCGACGGTTTGGTGCTTCTCTGTTGGAAAATTAAGCAATTTTGAGAATTTCAATTAATGAATAATTCTAAATATAATCACGACAGTAGCAACAAACAGATGCATCTAAAAAATACTAGAAGTATTAAACAGTTCAACGAACAGCAATATGAACTCACAGATCATAACTAAACAACAAATCGAATCACAATGTACGTACTGTTGCGGTGAAGAGGAAGCCGTTGCTGTTGCGTTCGCTTGACGAAGAAGACGGCGGCGCGTCGCGCACCCGTCGGTTCGAGGAGGTAGACGACCCGTGGTTGCAAGGAAGCAAGCAGTCGCGCGGAGCGCTTCCCAAAAACCTTATTTGTCCTCTCCCGTGCAGGATCGCAAAGGCGAAAGGTTTCAGAAACCTGCTCTCCCTATCGTTGGTGCACGCCGGCGCTCGGGATGGAGTAGACTACGACAACGACGCAAAAGCGAGAGACAGGCAAAACCCTAGCTCGGTTGTGTTGCGTTCCGATTGGAGGGACGGGACGGTTGTATATATAGTCACGCTTTAGAAAACCTAAACCGAACTCCACAAAATCTGCACGCGTCCGTAACAGATTCCAAAAATACCTCACGCGCGTGACAAAAAGATAAGAAGCCCGGCCAGCACGGCACGGCTCGAACTCGAAATCGAAATCGACAACGATCCATGAAACGCGGCGCGGACGCTTCGTGACGAGGCGAGGCGAGCGGAGGAGGAGCGCGCGTGGGGATTTCCCTTACTCACTTGCTCAATAGGTGAGAAGCAACATCCCTTATATGTTGATCTCACTCACTCTAAACTAGCAAGGTGTGACTATTCTCTTCCCACTCCCCTCATCCCACTTCATGAATGGGCCTTTGAGATTTTCAGAATTTATTAAAACTTGGGCTTGAGCTGATCAGGCCCACCAACATCAAATTCTAACAATCCACCACCAGATCTCAAATACCCATTTAGAGATTTACCTGTTCTCGCTACTTGTTTATATACTAGTGTTTCAGCAGAGACTGTTAAGTTGAACTTCTGCCTAGAACTTTAAGTTACATCCATCCACACTCACAATGGACTAAGTCTTGAATTGCAAGCTGGCGTGAAATAGATTTCACTCAAAGTCAACCAGTATTGGGTTATCGGTAGTCTACCCCGCGGGTGGAGCATATGCGTCGTACTCCGTGGTCTCTTCATGAGTTACTAGAGATCACCCAAATCTCATAGACTGTGACGTTACACAGTCGGACTCATATGGATGTATTCTTTCAAGAATACTCTGTAGGACAGCATCTTTCGCAACGCATAGCCGCAATGAACACATTAAGGCATGTCGCCGACCTGCCTTACAGCAATTTGAGAGTTACACATTTTCACATAGAGAGGATTATAACATACTCTCTTCTGTTATACCGATAGCTTCGTTCTTCTCAGATCCTACTTCACGGGATCTCCGATCACATAGGTTGGGTTACCACTATGGCACAACATTCATGGGTCTCAACCCCATCTCCCTCGATGCACTCTCTATCACATTACATGATAGTCCATTGGTAAAGGGATCTGCTAGTTTTTTCTCTGTTTGAATATATGTAACAGTTATCACTCCGGAGTTTTTCAATTTCCTGATAGACTGCACACGTCTCCTCACATGTTTTAATGACTTCGCTTTAACCTTTGAACTGTTCACTTTAGTAATAACCGTTTGATTATCACAGTTCATCAGAATAGCCGGCACTGGTTTTTCAACCACCGGCAAGTCCATCAAAAGATCTCCCAGCCACTCTGCCTCAAAGGTGGCTGTATCTAAAGCAGCAAGCTCTGCTTCCATAGTTGACCTCGTCAATATGGTCTGTTTGCAAGATCTCCATGATGCTACACCACCACCAAGTATGAAGGCATACCCGGTTGTGGCGTAGAGATCATCTGCTTCAGAGATCCAGTTTGAATCACAATATCCCTCAAGCACAGCTGGATGCCCTGAATAATGTATTTCATAACTCATCGTACCTTTTAGATGGCGCAATATCTTTTCCAGTGCACGTCAATGATCTATACCCGGGTTTGACGTGAACCTACTCAATTTGCTCACATCAAAAGAGATATCAGGCCTCGTAGCGCTAGCTAAGTACATAAGGGAACCGATTATTTGAGAGTATCTCAATTGATCTTTCCCTTCTCCATTGTTCTTTCTGAGTATCACGCTGGGTCATATGGTGTTGGTGAAGGTTTGCTGTTAGTAAAACCGAAGCGACTCAAGAACTTCTCAACATAGTGGGACTGCAACAAAGTAATTCCACTCTCATCCTTAACCAGTTTAATGTTAAGAATAACATCAGCCTCTCCCAGATTTTTCATATCAAAGCAATTTGACAGAAACGACTTGACCTCATTTATCACTTTTATGTTTGTACCAAAAATCAGAATATCATCCACGTACAAACACAAAATAACACTTTCGCCCCCACCATGGCGATAGTACACACATCTATCAGCCTCATTAATGACAAAGCCTGCAGAAGTTAAAATTCTGTCAAACTTCTCGTGCCATTGCTTAGGTGCTTGTCACTACAACAAAACATAGTTTAAGTAACACAGTCATGTAACACATGTTAAAATGTGTTACAGATAAAAATTGTTGTAACACATCTAGTGTGTTGCAAGCTAGGCAGTAACACATAGTAAATAAAATCCAAAAATATGTTACAAAGTTAGTACGACAGTAACATATACATTTGTGTTGGTCCTAATGTATTACAAGTTGTAGGTTCAGTCACACATCTTCAGTCACACATAATCATGTGCGGTAGCGTTACAAGCTCATCAAGAGGAAAAAGAGAATGGAACGTTGTCATAAAACATGCATGGTTAGACCTACCTGGCACGTAAACAAAATAAAAAATGTTTTAAGGTAAAATATGAACCTGTTTAATAAAATAAATCAATTGCCTCAACAATAGGGATCGAACACGAGACCTCAAGTATGAGGCATCAATGAGCATACCACTGCGGCATCTGTCTAATCCTGAATAATTAGCAAGTTTTACGTATTTGGCATCGTGGTTCACCCTATGTGATTAACCTGAGATTGTAATGGGCCTGGTCCAGGCAAAAAAGGAGATAGCAGACGTGATTTAGCCGGTCAAATGCGGCCCAACGGGAAGAAACGAATTTAGAAGAATTTCTGAATAAAGATGTCACAAGAATTCAAATAAGTAAAAAAGAAATACCATATTAAATAAAAAATTTATAGTCCCTATTGTTTTGTGTCAAAAAAAATCCAAAATTTATAGAACAATTGGTATAGGAATGTAAAGTGTGGTTTGTTCATTTGATATCATCTTTAGGATGGCTGATTTAAAATACCAAATGAGCTGCCATAGAAAGAGAGATGTACAATATACAATCCTCCTCAAACTAGCGTATAATAATATTAACAATGCTGGCTGTTACATTGTCCCATCTGCAATTAATAATTTTATCCAAAGGAAAAGAGGCTGGCAGCTTGCTTGACGCGTACAAGTCAACACCGCGTGGAGCATGAAGCAAGCTAGGGGTGGCATCATCTCCATGTTACTACTATAAATCGAAACAACAGTAAATCTATGAACAAAGTATAAATTTCGACAGAATATCCTTTGTTTTCAGGGATATCCACGACAGTAAAACAGAATAAAATGCATAAAACAAATCTACAAACAACTAGCCCCAATCGGTAGCTACCTTGCACCTGAACAAAATAAGTGTACAGGATCCCATCCACCTGCATAGCATAGCCTGCCCATATGCAACTAGTTCAAAAACCAACTCCCTGGCACATTCAGATATTTGTTGTGTCTGCTGCAGAGCACCTACTGCTAGCCAATTTGATAGCAGCAACTACTATTTATGTAGCTTAGATACTTGATAATGATGATATTTTAGCCAAACATACACATACCTGAGTGACCAAGTCATTAAATTATTGACTTCCACTATTCTTCGTTGGTTGGAGCATTGTTATTAGAATCCACTAATGTTCCCTCGATGTTTGTTCTAACCCAATGTTGGTCATTTGTTTTCTTTTTTAACATCCCCCCAAGGTGGGAAACATGGAATGACTCGGATTCTATGTCCGCTGCCGATTCAAGGTCACCAGTGTCATATGAATCTCTAGGTTTGGGTTGCTTCACTACCATAGACCAACCTGGGTTCATTTCATCTTCCACATAGAACACTTGATCTACCTGGTTAGGGAAAATAAAAGGCTCATGCTCAATCTTTTGTCCTTTGTGTATCAGATGTGAGAAGTTCACAAGTGTGTAGCCGTACTTGTCTTTTTTCATTCCTTCTTCAGAAAATACATCAACCCATTCACATTCAAACAGCACCATTGAAAATTGTCCGGAGTAGTTCAGCTCGATGATGTCAATTACCCTCCCATAGTACGTCACATCATCTAGAACTGGAGTTGCATCTCCTGCTGCAGCATAACTAGATGTTTTTGCAGTTAGCATAACTCCACTGTCCTGTGTCACTTTATCCAAGCGCTTGGGCCTAAAACGGAAGCCTCGAGAGATGAAACCACGATATCTTTTTGCTGCAGAAACTGGACCCCGAGCTAGCCATCTAATATCATTTTCAACACTATCGATGCCATTTTTCTCCTCCAAACTCTTTATCTGATGAAGTAGATTGATTAATTAATTATATAGTGGCAGATGTAAAGCATGCAAAATTTCGCACTTACATGAGCTTTGAACCACTCGTGGAATGTCTCATTTTGGATCTTCTCGAGAGTATTTGGGTTTACTCTGCGCTTACTGGTGACCTCATCAGCATGGGCTCTGGAATTAATTTGCAACCAATTTAGAATTAGAGAGAAAAGATTACTCGAACAATTTATAAGCCGAAGATATTACCTAAGGTATGAGTTCACTTTGGAACAATTGAACAAGACGTATCTATGCGCCTGTACTTTAGCCAAACTCTTCCTAACATAATTTCTAGGCTTTCCAAGTGGTACGCCAACATGAGGAAATAAAGTTGTTCCTTGTGAAACGTCAGGATGGCCAACCAACTCCTCGCCATCTTTGTTCCAGGAAGGCATGTTATGCTTTGTCTCAAAACCAACAATATACTTTGAACAGAACACCATGGCCTCATCTGCCAAATGTGCTTCGCATATAGATCCTGCTGGATGAGCTCTGTTACGGACATTTGACTTGAGTTTACCTAGATACCTGCATAAAAAAAAGGAAGAAGAGTATTCTTAAACAACCATGTACTACAGAGACACCAAATGCATCTCTATATTTGTAACAGAAACTAGCATACCTTTCAACAAACCACATTGAACGGTAGCACACTGGACCACCTATTTTTGCCTCTGTGGCTAGATGAGTAACCAAATGCATCATAACAGTAAAAAATCCTGGCGGGAATATCATCTCCATACGACATAACGTCATTATGATTCTCTCCTCCAACTTCTCAAGATCTTCAATGTAAAGAACTTTTGCACTTACTTCTCTAAAATATGCGCACAGATCAAACAACACAGATGTAACATTATCTGGGAGTAGATACCGTAAAGCAAGTTAAGTGGCAGAAGTTGTTGGATTAGAACATGACAATCATGACTTTTAAGGCCCGAAATTTTCCCTTGAGAAACATTTACGCATCTTGATATGTTTCCTGAATACCCATCTGGAACCTTTAAATCATGAAGAACTTTGCAAAATTGTTGCTTCTCCTTTTTAGACATGGTATAAGAAGCAGCAGGCAAATAATACTTATCATTAGGCTTTTTTTGTGGATGCAGCTCTTTCCTAATGTTCATTTCTTGTAGGTCCAGGCGTGCTTTGAAATTATCCTTAGACTTGCCATCTATGCCCAGAAGTGTCCTATATATATTCTCACATACATTCTTCTCAATATGCATGATATCAAGATTGTGGCGGAGTAAATTGGAGTCCCAATAAGGCAAAGAGAATAGGCCGCTGACACACTTCCAGGTTTTGGATTTCTCAAAGTCCTTAATTGATTTTATATTGTCAAGAACTGCAGATTGTGCATAAGCAATAGGTGCTGCTCTGTGTTCTTCAGACCCATCAAATGACTCGGCATCAAAAACAAACTCGTGATCTGGAGGTAGAAACCGGCGATGCCCCATGAAACAGTACTTCTGCCCATGCTGGAGGCGTTTAGAACATGTTTCATCACGACAAGGAAAACAACCAAACTCACTAGTGACACTATATCCAGATACAATCGCCAGCCCTGGATAGTCGCTCACAGTATGCAACAAATCAGCATGAAGTTGAAACATCTGATCTCGGGATGCATCATATGTACGTATTCCCTCCAGAAAGAGCTCAGATAGTTCTTCATAAACTGGCTCCATAAATACATGGAAGTTCTTTCCAGGGTAAGATGGACCAGGAATAAGCAGAGTAAGCAGAAGAAGATGCCTTCATACATAAGCATGGTGGAAGGTTATAGGGTACAAGGACGACAGGCCAACAACTATGTTTAGAACTCATCATCCCAAGCGGGTTGAACCCATCAGTTGCCATTGCGAATCTAATGTTTTGAGAATCTGACGCAATGTGTGCATGCTTGGAGTCAATGTCTTTCCAAGCCTCTGAATCAGCTGGATGACGCAATGCTCCATCTTTTGTGCGTTCCTGTAAGAAGTGGATATTAAAAACTGTTGGGAGAGACTGGAGACGATATAAAGCAACTCTAAAAAAGGGTATCTTCAAACCAAATGCAAACAAAAAAAGGAAAGCTTTATATAAGCTTTGTCCAGAGGATGTGGAAGAAGACCAATGGAAGGAACTTGTCAAATTTTGGAAATCAAAAGAAGGAAGGGTAACAAATATGCTACCATCCTTACGATGTTTTTTGCATTAATAATTAATCTGATGTCCTTTGCCATAGCTTGAGAATATTTGTCGGTATGATTTTATAATAATAGGACCTAAGTGAGAAGAACAAAAGAAGTCGTTCATTGGTGAAGACAACCCATACAGCAAGGACAAAGAGTTTTGCTCGTTGGGCTGAGGATATATTGAGTAATCTTGTTTTTGTTAAATATGCTTTTTTAAAATGTTTTCTTTCTTATTGGCATATTTATTGTTCTGCAGAGACAAAAGGACCCTGAAAAAAGACAACCACATAGAGCAATTGTTTACTTAGCAACTCACAGAAAAGGACCTAAAGATAATCAACCAGAGCCTGTACAAAATGAGCATGTGGTATGCAAAAACAGATGTCCATTGCTTCTATAGATTATCAAGTTATGATAATTCTAACAAGTAAACTATGTATAATGCTTTTCTTATAGATTCAATTGGAGGATCTAATAGATAAACAACCAGAGCTTGCCCAAAATGACCGGGGAAGAATTGCTTGGGAAGGCGATGCCTTGCATCAAGTTCTGGGTGAAGAAAAAGCTGGACAAGTCCATGGCATGGGTTTGCTTCCTGTCCCGAAGCAAGTTTATGGTAGGCTACAACAGCGTTTCGAGAACATGAATATCAGTACCCAAGATACATCATATGAGGGAGAGGCTGATGGAAGAGAGGAAATAGCAAGGCTCTGGGAACATATACAAAAACAAGACCTGGTTATTGAACAATTGAGAAACCAACAAGGCAGTCATGAGAACAACGAAACAGCAAGGTAAATCATTTTTTTGGCGTGGTTCATATCAATAATTTATTAACACTCATTTCTTGTGTAGGAAAATCACCAAGAAAACTTTGCTGACAATTCGCAGACACACTTTGCGAATTTTGTACGAAAGGTACATATAATATATTTAACAAATATTAGTTCTCTTTAGAGTTTAATTCTAACTCGACCACTGTTATATTCATTGATTGTTTTGTAATATATACTGATTGTAAAAGAAACAATCATGCAAATTATATGAATGTGTTGCCAGAATTTGCAACAAGTGTTACTACATCATGATACCAATTTCTTGCAGATGTGTTGCAATAGATAAAGAAATTTGTTACTATCCATGTTCCTATAGATAGAAAAATGTGTTACTAGGTATGTTGCAGTAGATAAAAAACATGTTGCTAGCCTTCAAAAAATATGTTACTACACTTGTTGCTATAGCTAGAGAAAGATGTTCCTAGCTATGTTACTATAACTGGAAATAAGTGTTACTAGTGTTTGTAGTAACATATATGATAGGTGTTACTATACCATAATTGTATCACATTATAGTACATACAGGGACGTATATTATGTGTTACACCACATCAGATTGCAACACGGCCTATTGTAACTCATAACAACTTGTGTTACTGAAAGTCACAATAACACTTTTCATAAGCTATAGTATCACATCCGTGTGTTACAAAAACCCTGTCCCGACGTAGTGTGTTTTAGTCCATACAAAAACTTTAATAACTTGCACACCTTTCTCTCTTTACTCTTTACTACAAATCCATCTGGCTGTTCCATGTATATTTCCTCTTCCAGCTCTCCATTAAGGAAAGCTGTCTTTACGTCTATTTGATGAACGACAAGACCATAAGAGGCAGCCAGGGATAGTAGTACTCGAATGGTAGTAAGTCTAGCAACGGGTGAATAGGTGTCGAAGTAATTTTCGCCTTCTTTCTGAGTGTAGCCTTTCGCCAAAAGCCGTGCCTTATACTTTTCAATAGTACCGTCAGGCCTTAGCTTCTTCTTGAACACTCACTTGCGGCCTACTGGCTTACAACCATGGGGTCGTTCAGATAGCTCCCAAGTCCCATTAGAAAGAATGGAGTCCATCTCACTCTGAACAGCTTCTTTCCAATCATCTGCATCCGGAGATGCATATGCCTCTACAATGGTTTTGGGAGTATCCTCCACAAGGTACACAATGAAGTCATCACCGAAAGATTTTGCAATCCTTCGTCTCTTGCTTCTGGAAGGAGCTTCATTCTCATCCTTCTCAACATCATCCTCAGGCTGTTCAGATTCATTAATAGATGTATTAGATTCAGGTATGCTAGACTCAGGAAATGTTTCAGAAGAAATTCTAGCAATGCTATGCATATCTTTCATAGGAAAAATATTCTAAAAAAATGTTGCATCACGAGATTCCATAATAGTGTCAACATGCATATCAGGTACCTCAAATTTAACTACTAAGAATCTATAGCCCACGCTCCACGAGCATAGCTTAGAAAGATACAATCCACCGTCTTCGGTCCGAGCTTGCATTTCTTGGGAATTGGAACGTTGACCTTCGCCAAACATCCCCAAGTGCGCAAGTAAGAAAGTGATGGCTTTCTTCCAATCCACTCCTTGTAGGGAGTCTTCTCTTTATTTTTGTTTGGAACTTTATTCAGGACATGACATGAAGTCAGTAGCGCCTCCCCCCACCATGCCTTAGATAAACCGGTAGTGGCTAACATGGAATTCACCAAGTCAGCCAGCGTGGGGTTTTTCCTCTCGGCGACCCCGTTTGATTGGGGAGAATAGGGAGGCATCCTCTCTATGAATAACACCATGTTCCGCACAAAACTCATCAAATACATTGGAGAAATACTTGCCACCACGATCCGACCTAAAACGTTTGATCTTTCTCTCCAATTGATTTTCAATTTCAGCCTTATAGATTTTAAAGTAGTCTAAAGCCTCATCTTTAGTTCGCAACAAATAAACATAGCAGAATCTAGTAGCATCATCAATTAACGTCATGAAATATCTCTTTTCACCTTTTGTCAACACCCCATTCATCTCACAAAGATCAGAATGTATGAGTTCTAGAAGTGCCAGATTTCTCTCCTCGGCCGCCGTGTGGGGCTTTTGAGGTTGCTTTGATTGCACACAATTATGGCTCTTAGATCCTTTGGCAATGGTGAAAATAGGAATTAAACTCATAGTGGATAGCCGAGACATTAAACCAAAATTAACATGACATAAACGAGAGTGCCAAACATTTACATCATCATTAACACTGCCATAAATATGGTTTACTGACATGTCACTAAAATCAGAAAGGAAAAAACGGAACAACCCTCCACACTCATAGCCTTTACTAATAAATTGTCCATGTTTGGACACAACTATTTTATTAGACTCTAAAACTACCTTAAAACCATCTCTGCATAAAAGGGAACCACTAACGAGATTTTTGTTCATGGAGGGGACATGCATCACGTTCCTTAGCCGCACGATCTTCCCCGAAGTAAACTTCAGATCGACCGTACCAACACCACGAACGGCTGCATGCGACCCATTCCCCATCAAGAAAGTTGAATCCCTTTCATGCTGGTAAGAAGTAAACAAAGAGATGTCAGAACATACATGAACATTAGCACCCGTATCAATCCACCAACATGGAGATTGAAATACTGAAAGAACAGTAGGTAAAATACCGTACGTGTCAGTGTTGCTAGCGGTCAGGACGTTGACAGTCTTCTGCCCCTTTTTCCCTCTCCGATCTGCACGATCAGGATAGCCTCTGGAAAAGTGGCCGAGCTCTCCACAGGTGAAACAATTCATCTCGTCTTTGTCCTTTCTTCTTCTTCTTGAAGGTAGTAGTCTGCGCAGGCTTGTTGTTGTTGTTAACAACAGCAGACTTCTTCCCTTTGTTCTTTCCGTTGTCACGAAAATTTCTCTGTACTATATTGGCGTTATACGGAAAATCAACAGCATTCTCAGTGGTGTCCTTAGCCCGAGCTTTCTCTTCAATATCAAGGGACGCTATCAGTTGTTCAACCGATATCTCTTGTCTTTTGTGTTTCAGAGATGTGGCAAAGCTCCTCCATGCAGGAGGTAACTTTGCAATAATGCACCTAGCCACGTACTTGTCAGGCAATACACACTTGAGAAGCTTCAGCTCTCTCACAATGATCTGTATCTCATTCCCTGTTCAACTACGGAACGGTTATCTACCATCTTGTAGTCGTTTATCGACTCCATGGTATACAGTTCACTGCCTGCATCGGTTCATACAATGCATCCCACAGCTCCTTCCCGTCTTTTATGTGCATATACACATCACAAAGACGGTTAGAAAGAACACTCAGAATGCATCCTTTACAGGCAACATTGGCATCCTGGAAATTTTTCTGAGCTATCTCAGATAAATCTCCCTCTGGTTTGCCGGCTGTCATCCAGAATACTTTCAGAGTCTGCAACCAGAGCATGGCCTTCAATTTCCATTGAGGAGGTAGACGACCCGTGGTTGCAAGGAAGCAAGTAGTCGCGCGGAGCGCTTCTCAAAAATCTTATTCGTCCTCTCCCATACAGGATCGCAAGGGAGAAAGATTCTAGAGACCTGTTCTCCCGACCGCTGCTGGACGACGGCGCTCGGGATGGAGTAGATTACGATGACGGCGCAAAAGCAAGAGACAGGCGAAACCCTAGCTCGGTTGTGTTGCGTTCCGATCGGAGGGACGGGACGGCTGTATATATAGTCACGCAGGTATAGGTCGGTTCGATTTAGGAAATCTGAACCGACTCCACAAAATCTGCACGCGTCCGTAACAAAAAAAGTCCCACCTTACATTTTTGCAAGGTGGGACTATTCACTTCCCACTCCCCTCATTTCACTTCATGAATAGGCCTTTGAGATTTTCAGAATTTATTAGAACTTAGGTTTGGGTTAATGATCCACCAACACCAAATTCTAACATTCTCCCCACCGACACCAAGTCCTACCTCTTCAACCCTGCCACCAGGGTGTTTTAGCTCTGCCAGAGAGTAACCGAAACCAGGTCCGGACAGGATAGACGACCGTAAAGTCTGCCTCCCTGTAGGGCTCGGCCATGATCCTTCTACTGGCACTTGTAAGCTACTCCGGTCCTTCTTCCGCTCCATGGATCCGCTGCACATGGGGATGGAGGTCTTCACCGTTGATGTTGCCGCTGCTGCCGCCCCTTCTTGGAGGGAAATCGCGGCAGATCAGCCGTACCCTGTCACGTGGTATTTACCTTCCAGATCAGTCCCGGGGGCGATATATTGGGTTATCGACATTGAGCATGTCAAGCCATGTCCACATGGCCTCCTCCGCTTCGACCTGAAAGACGAGACTTTCAGTTTGACTCGTCTTCCTGAGTCGTTGCCATTAGGCCTAATGTACTTCGTGGACGTGATGCACGGCGGGGTGCTATGTGTAAATGGTTTTGCCAGACGTGAAGGTGCTGGCGAGGGAGAGCAGACACTGACGATCTGGGCACTGCTTGAAGACGGCGATGGGGCAAGCTCGCGGTGGGAACCACGTTACTCTGTGCATATCTTATACCATTGTCATCCGATCTCTCTTCTTCCAGACGGCGTCGCGATTATGATATCTCTAGGACCCACGGTCTACCGCTACCAGATGGATGCTGATGAATTGACGGCCCTGTGTGACTTGACAGAATTCAGATACCAGCGTCGTAGAGCTGGCACCTTTGAGCCTCCTTGGAAGAAAATCCCCATCTTCAATTTTATACCTTATACCGAGAGTTTGGTTCCGATCAGTGCTCACCTGTCTAACCAACTTTGATGCCAGCTTAGCTTTGGCACAAGCATTGTACCATTTTCTTGTATTTTTAATTGTTACCAAGCAGCTGCTTAGCGGGATGAATTGACGTGGGGCATCGCTCGCTACCTTCTATTATTCTATATGTCCTTCTATACATGCTTTTTTACAGTCAAGAGCTCAGTTATTTGTTGCAAGCAAACACGATCGTTCTGAGCACAACACAGGACAGAAGTTTTTTTTGCAATACTCCTGTTACAACCATTACTCTAGCACATAGGCAAGTCGCTAAATTTGCCTCCCTCGGTGTATACATATGAAAACTGATCTGAAAACGTAAAGTAGGCTTTCCTGGAGACGTCCGTTAACTACTTGACAAAATATCCAACAAGAGGAGAAAAAAAAGTGAGGTAGATGCCACTTCGACAATATGTGGATGGTTGCTTGGGTCTGTCAAAAACTAGGTTTTTTTTTATTTCTATGCTCCTCATTCCTTAGCTGTATTCAGTTATACCCGAGGCCAGAAACAATGCTCACTGCTACACTTATTCGTTTCGCGATTCCTCGCAAATGCCCTCACGGAGCACCTGCTAACGGTCAATCCCCTTTGACCGTTTGGTTCTAACGGGTGGGCCGCGGGGAGTGTTTTCAGGTGGGTCCGGAGCCGCGTTTCTGACGTGTGGGGCTGCGAGGAGACAATGCAAGCGGGCAGGTCTTATCGGGTCTGGTTACCTTACATGCGGGCCACGTCCTGAGGTGGGGGCGGTCGACTTAACTTACATGTGGGGTGACGCAACGAATGACAGGTGGGTCTGTCGCCTATCTCTCTCATCCCTTTCCCCACGCCTATCCTAAACAGGACCGATTTAGGGTTGTTTGTCAAATACGTCGCCGTCCCCGCCACATACGCCTCCGTGCTCGTCGGCGATAATGAACGAATGGAATCACTGGCAACGCCGCCGCCAGATACGCCTCCGTGGGCTCGCCGGCGAGAGTTACGAAGAGAAGCGGCGTCTACATAGTCTAATCAAAGAAAGAAAAACACACCTCACATGCAAAATTATGGAAGCGATCACATCACAGACAGTTCAATATAGCGGTTATTACTAACCACATCAATTCATCATCATAGAACATCCAGTGCAAATTCTAACAATTAACGACATTAATATAAAACTTTACAATCACAACGACGCCGTCCGATCACTCCTGGCCGCCGGCTTCCTCCTCCGCTGCCACGCCAGGTGTCGCACCCGTGGCACCCGGGGTACCACCGCTACGCGACGCGTGGGCCCCGTCCCCGAGTTCCCGAGAAGGTTCCATCCCGGGCAGCGGCTACGAGCAGTCCGGCAAGCTACCAGCCCGGAAGGGCTAGCGGGGCTTCGGGGAATATTCTCGCCTGGCGCCTCCCGGGAAGCCCCTTCCCGAGAGAGGTTCCCGGGTGCGTTGGGCCCGGGCGCTTCCCGGGGGGCGACTTGCCGGGATAGGGGGTTCCCGGGCGCATGCCCCCGCCTCAAGTGTGGAGCCCAGTAGGCAGATCAACAGCGCCACGCGGGCGCGTGGCGGGCGTGGGGTGCGCGGCCCCACCGGGGCAAGGAGTAAGGCGCACGGCTCATTAAATAAGCCAGCCGACGGGGCGTTACTCGTCCGATCAAGTGAACAGTGGTTGTCCAATCCTACTCTAGGGTTTTAGACCCCTAGCAACGGAGGTGGTGTCCATGCATGCCACCAGCTCATCAGGAGGGAGTTGTATGCTTTCCCGCTCGACACTTGTAGCCCATGCACCGTGGCATCTGTGGTATCCCCTTGAGTATAAAAGGAGGACCCTCACCAACGGTCAAAGGGTTTGATCAGCCCACAATTAGCCTCTAGCATTAGCAGAGAATAGTAAGGAGTACCTGGGAACTTACCCGGCAACCTGTAAACACTTGATTCACAACCAATATCAGCTCAGACAAGCAGGACATTGGGTTTTACACCTCCGGGTGGCCCGAACCTAGGTAAAAACGTGCGTGTATCTGTTCTTTGATTAGCCCGCACTTTTACTACATCATTTCGCCGGCCCCGTAGGGCCTCATCGGCCGAGCCGACGATCGCCGGGGCGAACCCTGACGCCCCTACCGAACCTAAAAGGGGGCCGTGACCGCATGCCCCCGGGGTCGGAGCACCGTGCGACGACACCAGGCTCGGTAGGCCCCTCCACATGCGCCACCTCCGGCACGACGTACGGGAGGCTGTGCATCTGGCCGGCGTGGGGAAACGTGTTTGCCGTGTTGGTGTACACGTTGTATAGCGTGAATGCGATAAACTCGCATCCACACTAGTACACGCAGCCAAGGAGGTACTCGGCGTCATGGCTGTTGGTGAGGTGCACTAGGATGCCCGTATCGACGCCATCCTCTCGGAGCTGCTCCACACGGTACATTGGAGGGCGTACGGCCTCCCGGTGTAAGAAACCGGTATGGAGGAAGTTCCTGACCAGCGCCATCGGGCTCCTGCTATGCGACATCGCCCACACCTGGAGCGTACGCTCCACAAGGACGCCCGGTGGGAACAACTGCTCCTCCGTGAGGGGCGGTGGGTTGAAGGTGCGGCCTTGGAGCGCCATTGCCCGTCGGTTAACCGCACAGAAGAAGTGGAGAGAGGTGAAGATGTGTAGACGAAGGAGAAGAATAGAAAGAAGTAGTGCCATTGCGCCGGGTTAAATAGCGATGGTAAGGGGAAGGGAAGTGGTTTCCGGTGATGAGTGTTGGGTGGTGGGCTTTGAAAGCGGTTTGCATGAATGCTCTGGGACTCTTCATCGGAGTGGTTTGACTTGCGGATGCATGCGTGGCGGCCTTGCATGGGAAACCGGCGTGCATGGGCAGTTGCAGGGCCTTGCATGGGAATTGATGTGTTCCCGCGCGCCCTCTGGCCTTCAATATTCCTTAATTAATAGGGAGATTGACTTGCGGAGGCGTGCGGAAGTCTCTCGAAAGAGCTCTATGCATCGGGGCTTTGCATCTAGCCTTCTTCCCTGTTACCAAAGATCCATCGAGTATCTAGCCTTCTTCCCTGCTATCAAAGATCCATCGATATGGTGCGGTGGTATGGGGACTCCTTCCAGTGCTCCTCCATTGAAGCGGAGAATAGGGAGCTCGACGGAGAAAGTCCGTATCGACGTACGGCATTCTTCACCTCATCGGACGAAGATGAAATCCGTCGTAGCCGACGCTTCATTGGTCCCCGTGGTCGTGGACGCCGCCGGTCTCCACCACGACGTTGAACTCCGAGGCTGCCTCCGCCTCCGGCAACGTCTGGCGTCAAGCGAGGCGGCCGTAAACGAAATGTCGTGTCTCCAGCACCGGCCCAGCCTCCTCCTCCGCCGGTGGTACGTCAACCGGCCCCGCCACCTGCACCACCGCCCCCGCCTCCTCTGCCGCCGGCCGCGTCGTCTATCTCCGTCTACAGCAGCTCCTACGGCCTCGTCGGCGCGCCGTGCGTCGCCGCCAATGCCACTGCCGCCGCCGCCGATGGTACAAGTGTCCGTGGAAGTGTTCCGATCGTTGATCGATACACTGGAGAAATGTACCAAGGCCTTGGAGAAGATCACCAAGAGCGTGGAATAATTTTCCATATGTATTTTTCCTTTTTTATATATTTCTATATGTAATGCTGGAGAGATGAACTATATATATGTGTGTGTGTGTGTGTGTGTGTGTGTGTGTGTGTGTGTGTGTGTGTGTGTGTTTTCAAGATTCATTCGAGTTTTTTTAGTTACATTAATTTTCACCCGCCACTGATAGAGTTTCATCCAATTTTGAATTGTTGGGTCCAAAACGTTAGTAAATAAAGGTTTAGAACATATAAGATTTTTGTTTGGTAACCTTACATGTTACTTTTTCTTCTCAAAGAATTTCAGAATTCCTGGAGCAATTTTACTATATTTCGTACATATTTTGGATTTTCAGCACATTTCGGCATTAAATGAAAAATCACTTTTTTCAATACATTTACCACAAGAAATTAATGTAAGACATGTCCATTGGACCCATTATAACCTACTAGAATGCAAACACATATGTTTCAATGAAAATTAAATGTTTTATACCTTCATTACTAGGAGTTACACTTAACTCAAAAGTATAATAATGTTAATAATATGAAATAGTTGTCAGAAAATTATGATTTTCTGCAAATGTCAATTTTTAATGATAAATTCACCACATAAAAAAAATCAGAGCATCATCTAAATTTCACAATGTACTTCATGTACATTGCACCACCTCAGGGAGATGTTGGAGAAATGAACTCATTTTGACATTTGGATTTAAAACTTTGTACAAAATCTTATAAAATTTGGCACACTAAGCACATGTGGTATGGATTGCATGTATGCAAAAGCATTTACTATTTGGACATGTTTTCATATTTTTTTAATTTCAAATTCAGTTAAATTTGATGTGTTGGGGCCAAAATGATACGACTTACATGATTTGAAATTTCACCAGTGTTCTTAACTTTTGATGTACTTTCTATTGGTGCAATCAAAAATTAATTTGGAGAAGGTCGAATTTTGGGTGTTCTTCCAAATGCAACAATTCTGGTGTGCTGAAATCCCTGTTTTCATACACAAATAGGTTTGAAATTGGAATGAACCGCGAATGGAATCCAATTTTGTTCGACTTGGCACAATTTTTCTTCATTGGTTGTCTCATCATTTCTGTTGGGTTCCATGGGTTTATCTATTTTTCATAAATAAACCCAGAAATTCAAAGAATGTACAAAGATATAGTATCTCAAGTCCAGAAAATCTCATATTTGGTGGAAACACTTGTGATGCACTCACAAAACTGACTAAATCTTCTGGGATGAGTATTTCACACGTTTGGCATAAAAAATGTGAAAAACAAGCAAATTTATGTGAATTTGAAATTCAAAAATTAGCAAACCATTTCAGAAATGAAAATTAAATGTTTTATACCTTGATTACTATGATTTACACTTAACTCAAAAGTATAATAATGTTAATAATATGAAATAGTTGTCAGAAAATTATGATTTTCTGCAAGTGTCAATTTTTAGTGATACATTCATCACATAACAAATATCAGAACATTATCTAAATTTCACAATGTACTTGATGTACATTGCACCACATCAGAAACACCTCAGGGAGATGTTGGAGAAAGAGTAAATTACAGAAAACCACCACATTACGAGGTCAGCGGTGGCGGCGTGTGGGCGACGGGCATGCAGATCAGCGGCCGCGTACGCGTGCTCGAGATCCGCCGCGTACGCTTTGCCATAAGCTTTATTGTTATATCTTATTGCAAATCGTTGTGTTGTCATCAAACACCAAAAAGGGGGAGATTGAAAGGGCATTTCGATCCCTAAGTGTTTTGGTGTTAATGACAACATGACTCGTGGACTAACCGTGTGCTCGAGTGTTTCAGATGTGAGATCAAATGGCACAAGACGGTTCGTTGCCCTCAAAAAGGAAAGAAGCTTAGAAGGATTTACGGCTTTTTATTTATATTGAGTCGTAGAAAATCCGTACTATTATGAGGGAGTCCACATGGGAAAGGTTTGGGTGAATCAACTTCACGTACCCAAATCTACTATATTTGCACCCACATAAAGCCGTTTCCTTAGTGGGAGAGAGACCACCTCATAATCTTAGCCTAAGGGTTTAGTGCCTAATTGTCTCCTGGGCGGCAGTGCAGCTCTTTCCAGGCCGGTAGTTCCGTCCCCGTACCGGAACCGCACCTAAACGCTATTGTCTTCTAGCGGTAGTGGGGCGGTACCGGAGCGGTACTACCGCTGGCGGTAGTACCTCTCTGCTACCTCTCTACCACCCGGCTGCGCGAAATTCACTTAACGGTCAGATTTTGAGGCGCCCTTTGAATAGGAGTCGTCCCATACCTCGGGACTCCTCCTCCACCAACCTATTCCTCTCTCCCCTAAATACAAGAGCTTCAAATTCCTAGATCTCCCTCCCTAGTGCTTCCCCACTCTTGATTCTTTGAGGATTGGAGGAGAAGATCTTGATTTAGGGTTTCACCAAATTGAAAAGTTGATTCTCTTTGTTTCCTTTGTGGATTTTGTTACTCTTGGGATTTTGGGATCCCTAACCGGAAGGTGTCTCTTCAAGGCCTCCAATCTTGTGAGGAGGTGCTTGAGGATTCAGGAAGGAGCCTCCAATTAAGTTGTGGAGTTGTGCCCTTCTACTTGTTTGTAAGGGTTCGGCGTTCGCCCTCAAGGAAGCCACTAGTGGAACTCTCCTCACCTTTGTGGTGTTGTGAGAGCTCATCTCACCTTTGTGGTGTGGTGAGTTGGAGAATAGAGTAAGCTTTTGTGGCGCCTCTACCTTTGTGGTAGAGCACTCCTTCAAACGGAGACGTACACTGATCCCAATAGGTGGAAATCTGGTGAAATCTTCGTCTCCCCGTGTGGTATCATTCTTGCCCCTTTACTTACTCGCAAAGCTTAATTGTTTATCTTGTGCTTCGGCTATCAAGCAAGTTTCAATTGATTATCTATTGCTTGTTCTCGTGCTTCGGCTATTGCATGATACTAGGGGTGTACATCATTTAGACGTTTTAGTGAACCCATGTATTGATACTTGTATCCCATAAAAGTGAAAAGAAAAGGTAAAATTTGTTAGTCGCCTATTCACGCCTCCCCCCCCTCTAGTCGACCATACCAATCTTTCAATTGGTATCAAAGCCAAGTCTCTTAAATAGGGCTTAACCGCCTTAAGAATATGGCCGACGTGAGTGAGGTGGTTGGAAACAAAGCTACTATGGGCACCAAAGTGAGTATGGACGTGCTGATTAAGCTTTTGAGATATCTTAAGCCATCCATACTCATTGAGGTTAACTCCGTAGTGGCCAAGTGCCTTAAAGCCAATGCTCCCACTACATCTTATACCAACCCCGAGTTGCCCAAATCCTCATCCGGTGAGGAAATGGACAAACCGGGTGTGGATGCCAAAGCAATAAAAGCTAAGGCTAATGCTAGTGATGTGAGAGCAAACCATTCCCAAGGAATAGGTGGTTTGGGATCATATTGTGAGGTGTTCTCATCTCAACATTATGCATCCCCTTCCATTTCCATGCCTCATTTTATCCCTCAAGGCCCTCCACCAAATCTAAATGCATCTAACTTTTCTAATTGGTTATTTTGTATGAGATATTATATTTGTAGAACTTCAATTGAATTATGGAGAATCATTGAGGATGGGAACAAGCCACATGATCAAGGAAACTTAACTTCGAGAGAGTATATTGATTTTCTACTCAATGCAAGTGCATTGCATATTGTTGAAAAGTTTCTTCAAGTGGAGAATCTTCCTCATATCCATTCGTGCACCACCGCCAAAGAAACTTGGAATTATCTTGTCACAAACCTTGCTTTGAAGGTCAAGGTTTCACATCAAGAAGAAGAGGAAGAAGAGAGAGAGGAAGAGGAGAGTTGTCCCGAAGCAATACAATATGCTTATAATGAACATATGGCTCTAGCTTCAACAACATCTTGGGACAACAAGAAGAACTTCAAGCCAAGTAATTCAAAGTATATTACAAGCTTAAAGCCACAAAGTATGTCGGTGGCTCAAGAAGAATACTTGTCGGGAGATGATGAAGAAGGACAAGATGACGAGGTAGTGGGAGTGGCCCTTGTTGCCATTTCCACCACCTCCTCACCTTCAATCTCCCTATTCGACTCCCCCAATGAAAACAAGAGCTTCACCAACAAGTGCCTCATGGCCAAAGGTAACATCGTAACTCTTTCCAATAAAATAATCATGCAACCAAGTGTATCTTTGATGAATTGTGTGGAAGAACAAGATGTGGCCAAGGTTGAGGTAAATGGTTTTGATAAGTTCATGGCTAGCATAAAGGGAGAGACCAAGAGGTATTTTGAAGTCCTCTTGGGACCATTAGGTGAAGCCAATGCCCTTCTTGAGGAGAAAGATGAGATCATCATTGAGAAGGAAGGTTTTGAACATGAAGCCGCGAATGAGATCGTGGAGCTTACTCAAGATTTGGAAGAAGAGCAAGCAAATAGGGAAGTTATTGAGAAATCTCTTACTTTAGAACTTTCTAAGGTTAAAGGTTCTTATAAACATGCTATGTCGCTTGCGGATGAATATTTGGCTAATATTGCAAATATTGAGGATGGCCATGCTAGACTCCTAGGCGACTTTGAGCAACTTGAAAAGGACCACAAATCTTTGAAGAGTGAGCTTAAGACACTCAAAGAGTCTCGTGATCATCTTCAATGTTCTCTTGTGGACGAAATGGGTTCTAATAGTCCTCCTAGTGTTAATGTTGCTTCAACTAACTCTTGTTGTGAGCATATATATCTTGTGGAGGAGAACATTAGGTTGAAAGCTCAAATTGAAAAGGGTCTAGCCACTTGCATCAAGGGGAGAAGAACCTAATGACCTTTTGAGCAATCAAAAGGAATCTATTGGAAAGGAAGGGCTTGGGTATGTGCCTAAGTCCAAGTGCAACAATAACAAGAAGAAGACCAAGCCTACTCCCCAAACTAACGTTTCTTTTGTGAAGGAAGGGGAGTTGGCTAAGGAGAAGGCTAAGAACAAGAAGAGTGGTAAGGCCACTTATGATAATAGTGCCGAGGATTTTAATCCCTCATATGTTCTTTGTCATGCTAATCATGGGCGTGTTTATGTCAAATTTGTTGGTTCTCCTTATGAATATGTTGAATGGTCTATTTGGGTTCCTAAGACCCTTGTTACTAACAAAAGGGGATCTGTTGAAAAATGGGTTCCCAAGACCAAAACTTGATCTTATACGTGTTTGCTTCCGGTGGTGCGTCATGGATAATTAGTAGCGGTGCTACAAATCATATGACCGGGAGCATGCAAGGATTTGGTTGTTGAGCTTAAACCTTAGTCATCTAGCTACAACCAAGTTATATTTGGGGCCTTTTCAAATTAAAAGGTATTGAGTCTTGGCAAGGTGATAACATCTTTGGATCCTCCATTGAGAATGTTATCCTTGTTGAGACTCCTTCATTCAATTTACTTTCCATTTGTCAATAAGCACTTATGAGCTTTTCATCTTTATTTGGTTTACACCATGTGACCCTTGTATGGAGCAAGACTCTTAAAGTTGCCTTTGTTGGATATGTGGAAAATGGTTCTTATGTGGTAGATTTCTCCAAAAAACCCACTAAAATTGAAACATGTCTAAAGACTAAATTTAATATGGGATGGTTTTGGCATTGCCATTTAACCCCCACGTCAATATGAGTTTTTGCAAAGTCTTTTAAAGGGGAAACATGTGTTTGGTCTAACCAATATGATTTTTGCCAAAGATTGTGCTTGTAGTGCTTGCATTGAAGGTAAATTACATGAGAAGAGAGGCTTCCCCACAAGAATGTATTATCACTTTCAAGAGGCCCTTGGAGCTTCTTCACTTGGATCTCTTCGGTCCTCCAACTAATGGTAGTCAATGGTAGTCTTGGTGGTATGAAATATTGTTTGGTTATTGTTGATGACTATTATAGGTACACATGGGTATATTTTTGAAGTCAAGAGTGAGACCCAACAAACCTTCGTCGACATTTCCAATAAAGCCCAACGCCAATATGGTATAATATTTTGGCTATTAGAAGCGACAACGGCACCGAGTTCAAGAACTAGACCTTGGATGAATTTTTGAGTGATGGGGGTATCAAACGTCAATATTCCGCTGCATTTACCCCTCAACAAAATAGTGTAGTGGAGAGAAAGAATATGACTCGTATGGATGCGGCAAGGACATTGTTGGAGGAGTTTAACTCTTCATACAACTTTTGGGCCAAAGCAATTAACACCGCATGCCATGCAACCAACCATCTTTATCTCCACAAGATCTTAAACAAGACTCCTTATGAAATTCTAGCGAGACACAAGGCCAACCTCAAGTACTTTCGGGTATTCGGTTGTAACTGTTTCATTTTCAAGAAAGGTGTTCGTTGAGCTATGTGTGAACTTAAACTTATGAGGGCATATTTGTTGGTTATGCTTCTTACCCCCATGCTTATAGAGACAACAACAAATCCATTGGAATTGGTGAAGAATCTTGTAGCATAGAGTTTGATGAGAATAATGGCTCCCATGTGGGGCAAGTTGATCTTGTTGATGTAGATGTTGAAATTCCTCCCCAAGCCATACGAAGAATGGGCATAGGTCAAATCATGCTAATTGAGGAACCCCGTGTGGAAGAAGGAGAAGAACAATGCTCTACTCAAGTAGAGCCCTCGCCTACACAAGATCCACAAGCAAACCAAGAACAAGTCTTTCATGTTGATGAACAAGTTGATCAGGGCAAGATCAAACTCAAGATGTTGGTGATTCATCACCAAATGATGCCCAAGATCAAGATTCTCAAGATGATCAAGCTTCCATTGAGCGTCAAGATACATCTCAAGAAGCTCTTAATCGTCATGCTATGGGGATCGCCTCACGTCTTCAACAACAAGAACACACATTGGACAAGGTCCCAGGAAGCGTGAGGAAAGGGGTACATGAAGCACTCGAAGATCCGGTTTGGCTTAATGCCATGGATGAAGAATTAAACAACTTCGAGCGCAACTAGTGTGGTCATTGGTTAAGAAGCCAAAGGATTAATTGCAAGAATGTCATATGGACCAAATGGATATTTAAGAACAAGCAAGATGTCCTTGGGCAAGTGACAAGGAACAAGGCAAGATTGGTGGCTCAAGGTTTCTCCCAAGTCGAGGGTATTGACTACGGTGAAACTTTCGCTTCCATTGCTCGCCTTGAATCTATTCATATCTTGCTTGCATATGCATCACATCATAATATTACTTTGCATATGCATCACATTAAAAGTGCATTTCTCTATGGTCCACTAAATGATTTGGTGTATGTCAAAGAACCATCGGTATTTGAGAATCCTAAATTTCCTAACCACATCTATAAACTTGATAAGGCGCTCTATTTACTTATGAAACCTCCACATGCGTGGTATGAGAACCTTAGAGAGTTGTTAGTGGATTGTGGGTTTGAAATTGGGCTAATTGATTCCACTCTTTTTACTAAGAGATTTGGTGGTGATTTGTTTATATGCCAACTATATGTTGATGACATTATATATATTTGGTTATTCTAACAATGCTTTGAGTGATGATTTTCTAA
This sequence comes from Brachypodium distachyon, assembly GCF_000005505.3. Taxonomy (NCBI): domain Eukaryota; kingdom Viridiplantae; phylum Streptophyta; class Magnoliopsida; order Poales; family Poaceae; genus Brachypodium; species Brachypodium distachyon. The sequence goes on from NC_016135.3 coordinate 11,097,679, forward strand.
GCTAATGACCGATAAGTTTGAGATGTCTATGATGGGTGAATTGGAGTTCTTCCTTGGATTCAAATCAAACAATTGAGAGGACGGATTTTCATTAATCAAGCTAAATATACCCAAGACATGCTCAAGAGATTCAAGATGGATGATGCCTAGTGTGCAAGGACTCCAATGCCAAAATCTAGTTCTCTTGATCTCGATCCCAATGGTAATATGTGGATCAAAAGGTATATTGTTTTATGATTAAATCTTTAATCTTCCTTTGTGCATCTAGATCGGATATTATGTTGAGTGTGGGTGTTTCTGCAAGATGTCAATCTGCACCAAGAGATTGTCACTTAATTAGTGGCGGTCAAAACAATCTTTCGATACTTGGTTCATACCTCAAACTTTGGATTATGGTATCCTAAAGGTTCAAGTTCAATCTTATTGGATATTCGGATTTGGATTGGGCAGGAGACAAAATGGATATGAAGCCCACATCCGAGGCTTGCCAATTTATTGGTAGGTCTTTGGTGTGTTGTCTTCTATGAAGCAAAATTGTGTGTCTCTATCTACCATCAAAGCCGAATATGTCGCAGCCGCAAGTTGTTGTGCACAATTGTTATGGATGAGGTAAACCTTATTGGACTTTGGAATCACTTGTGAAAGTGTGCCTCTTTTGTGTGACAATGAGAGTACTATCAAGATTATCCACAACCCCGTGCAACATAGCAAGATGAAGCATATTGAGATTCATCATCATATTCATTTGAGTGCATGTGGAACGTGCTGATATATATTGAACTCTCATTTGTAGCCACCGGCAAGCAACTAGCGGATATTTTCATGAAGCTACTTGACGAAGCAAGATTATGTGAATTGAGGTGTGAGCTAAATATCACAAGATTCAAGTAATGTGGTATGATGAACTTGCACACCTACCCACGGTTGACATTTATCTTGTTTTGGTGTAGGCATGAATGTAGGGGAAGCATAGCTCTACTCATGGGCAAATGCTAATTCTATTATGCATAAATTGTTTTCTATACATTGAGTTTAAATGTGAGTTTTGATTCTTGAGCCCAAGATTCATCTTCGCGGTGTCAACATCATATATACTCAAACATGGTGGCTAAGGCCACCATCTCCTCATGTGAGGAGTTGGTTCTTATTTGGAATTCATTGCATATCTAGTCAAGTATGACACTATATGATTATGTATGGAAAAAAACTCATAATTGGTTTTAAATTTGCATCCTGCAATTTGAGTGTGTATTGCCATATTATATACTTTGTGTGCATCTTATCCTATGCCTTCAATCTTACCTTGAAACCATCTATTCTCAAAGCACAAGTTCCATGTTTTGAAACTTGGAGCTTCCACCATTCCAGGGCGGTACTACCGGACGATGGTACAACCACCCTTCACAGGGCAGTACAACCACCGACAGTGGATTTCTAAAGAGTGAATGGGCTGGGGCTGGTCAAGTGGGATTTTTCTTCCTTCTCCATCCGTGCCCCCAACCATATAGTTCCTCCACTCACTTCTTTGGCGAACTCCCCAAGCTAATTCTTGGATCCACTGGTTATCCGGTCCTCCCAAACATCTATTCCACGGGAACCGTTTCCCTTCATCTCCTCTATCATGAAGACGGGTAATTTTCTCTAGGGTTGATGCCCTAGGTGTTTTTGTGAGCAATGTGCCATGTCTATTGGTAGAATCTAGTCTTGGAGTAGCTTTGTTTCCAGGAGTTTGTGTGCTTATCTATTCCCTCGTATCTATAGATCTTTCATAGGTGCTAGCTCAAGCAAAGCTATGGAAAGAAAGTGACCAAGAAAAGAGAGATCTTTAGAAATGAAGAAGCATGCCGAGACAAGGTCTAATTTTGAAGGTGACTTCGGTCATTGTGATGATATTGTTCTTGAGATGCCACATAGAGCCCCAAGTAAGAATGAGAGTGTGTTTGGAAAGATAGAAAGGAAGATGAAGAAAGTGTTTTGTTTCCAACAAGAATGCAAAGATCATCCATTTCAATGAAAAGAAGATGTTGAGAGCAATCAATATGGATGATGCTAGTGGAAGCAAATCAAATTTGTCACCCTTGAAGAATGGAAATCAATTCATGGAGTTTGAGATGAAGATGAAGTTTTCCACATCAACCTCCAACCCAATATGAAGAAGATGACCCCCAAGACAAACAAGAAGATGAAGCCTCCGTAGCCTCCGGTTGATCTCCTTTTTGGGACGTTCTTTCCTTTTTGGTGTCTTGATGCCAAAGGAGGAGAGGTTTAGATAAGTCTAGGAGAGATTAGCGAAGAGTTGTGAGGTTTAGATTGCTAGACTTGTGGGGATTTGCAAGGGTTTTTAAGTTACAAGCTTGGTTCTTTATACATTTCATTTGATGGTGCTTGTGAACTTTATTTGTGTGTGGTTTGATTGATATATTTATTTATGCCATTTGTGTCATTGCTTTGAACTAATGGTGGCCTTTTTAGGTCCTTATGCTTTGATACATTTTGTGTAAGACATGTTCTTTATATGCTTGAGATGTAATAGCTTGTCATGTGCTTAATATTCACTTTGTGATGTGCTTTGTGCCTATTATGACTTGCTATATATCATATGTGCTTTTTATCTATCTCATCAATGGTGTATCTTCACATGCTGTTGAAGACAAGGTTGGAGTACTCTTATTAAATCTTGGTGGTCCAGAGACCCTGAATGATGTTCAACCATTTTTGCAGATCCAGCAAGTGATTATACAACATGGTTATAATTTATAGCCATTGCAACTTCACCGAGTCCTTGCAAATTACATGTCACAAATGATTATTGTTGTTCTTTGTTAGGTACTAATCTTGTGTGGAGATGTTGTCAATTTTTGCCCTTATAGAATTGCTCCATCACAAGATCTCATTGCAAAAGGTATGATTTCAATTGTTGGATTTATCTAACCCGTTATGCTTCATGGAAGCATTGTTCCATATATTGTTGGATAAGTCCATGTAGGGTTCATTCACTTTTGTTATGCCTCTTGAAGGTATGCTCTATATCTTGTATGAATGATCCCTTACATATCTTTGTGAAGCGCTCATTAAAATATTCTTAATCCTTTGCAATTGAGTCGTTGGTTTATAAAATCTAGGAGGAGTGTTCATCCTAGAGTATGTGCACTTCGCATTCCAAAAGCAAATTGAAACGGTGCATATATCTAGCGGGAGCCCATCCATATTTTATATCCTTTTGCCTTAAGCTTTATTGTTATATCTTACTGCAAATCGTTGTGTTGTCATCAAACACCAAAAAGGGGGAGATTGAAAGGGCATTTCGATCCCTAAGTGTATGACTCGTGGACTAACCGTGTGCTCGAGTGTTTCAGATGTGACATCAAATGGCACAAGACGGTTCGTTGCCCTAAAAAAGGAAAGAAGCTTAGAAGGATTTACGGCTTTTTATTTATATTGAGTCGTAGAAAATCCGTACTATTATGAGGGAGTCCACATGGGAAAGGTTTGGGTGAATCAACTTCACGTACCCAAATCTATTATATTTGCACCCACATAAAGCCGTTTCCTTAGTGGGAGAGAGACCACCTCATAATCTGAGCCTAAGGGTTTAGTGCCTAATTGTCTCCTGGGCGGCAGTGCAGCTCTTTCCAGGCCGGTAGTTCCGTCCCCGTACCGGAACCGCACCTAAACGCTATTGTCTTCTAGCGGTAGTGGGGCGGTACCGGAGCGGTACTACCGCTGGCGGTAGTACCTCTCTGCTACCTCTCTACCACCCGGTTGCGCGAAATTCACTTAACGGTCAGATTTTGAGGCGCCCTTTGAATAGGAGTCGTCCCCTACCTCGGGACTCCTCCTCCACCAACCTATTCCTCTCTCCCCTAAATACAAGAGCTTCAAATTCCTAGATCTCCCTCCCTAGTGCTTCCCCACTCTTGATTCTTTGAGGATTGGAGGAGAAGATCTTGATCTAGGGTTTCACCAAATTGAAAAGTTGATTCCCCTTGTTTCCTTTGTGGATTTTGTTACTCTTGGGATTCCCCTTGTTTCCGTCTTGTCAGTTTCACGTTTAGTCGCTAGTGAGCGAGCGGTCAAGTAAATCCGGTGGATTTTAGTAACAAAAACGTAAACCGGTACCAATGTGAAACCCTAACCTGTAATGTGGTGGTTTTTTGTAATTTACTCTTGGAGAAATGAACTCATTTTGACATCTGGATTTAAAACTTTTTCCAAATCTTGTAAAAATTTGGCACACTAAGCACATTTGGTATGTATTGCATGTATGCAAAAGCATTTTCTATTTGGATGTGTTTTCATATTTTTTTTGAATTTCAAATTGAGTTAAATTTGATGTGGTGTGGCCAAAATGATGCGAAATACATGATTTGAAGTCGTGGAACAGCTATTAGAAGTATGCAAATATTGTTAGTACTTGACTCCTCCAAGAAAAGTTCAAAAAAACTCTTTACTTTTGTGGATTTGAATGGATTTGAGTGGATTGAAATTCTGGTCAACACGAAGTCAACTTTCTCAAGTGGGTTTGAAATATCACCAATGTTCTTAACTTTTGATGTACCTTCTGTTGGTGCAATCAGAAATTAATTTGGAGAAAGTCGCATTTTGAGGGTTGTTCCAAATGCAGCCATTTTGGTGTGCTAGGAAAGCCAAATGTGGCTATTTTTTCCCTGGTCAACAAAAGTCAACCTTCACAAAACAAGTTGAAATTTGGTCATTTTGCATAAATTTAACATTCGGAATCCATTTGTGCAGTCTAAAATCATATTTGAAGGAAGTTCACTTTCTAAGCTTCCTCCAAAATTGTCCATTTAGGTGTGCTGGGGCAGCCAAATGTCACTATAAATTTCCTAGTCAACAAAAGTCAGCCTTCTCAAAACATAATGATATTTGGTAATCTTGCATATCTTTCCATTCGCTTTTCATTTGTGCAGTCAGAAATCAATTTGGAGGAAGTTCAATTGCGAAAGAAATTCATAGGAAATAAGTGCCGATAAAAGTACATGCCCCGGTTCAGATAAAGAACAACAACCTGCTCTTGATCAGTACAAATAGGTAGTCTTCGGACAACAAACCACTAATACATAGACAACATACATCAAAATCAACATGGATTAAACAGATCACAACATCAACATGGATTAACCCCTGCTTTTGGAGGACCTAAGCCATCTACAGCGCCAGCAAAACAGGGGAACTCATGGAGGCGAGTGAGATCTCCTCGCGGTATTTCAAAACCACCATAGTCCAGATAAGCTTCATCATCTGAAGAAGAATCAGAGTAGTCCCTGTTGTTGTGATCTGGACCATCAGTAAGAAGATGAAACATATCGACCAATTCATGGACGTGGACGATCACCCCGAACGACAGAGCATGTCTGGTTTTTGGTTCTGCCCTCGCTGCAATTGAATCATTAAGGAGCTCATCAGCGTATTGAGAAGCTGGTTGTGTGGCCGAAGTAGGCACTCTCATCAGCAACCGCTTCGGGATGGCACAAGGATTACACATCCATGCCCTGAGCTTCACGCAGCGCGGTCAGTCCTAGGCAGAATTGCCACGAACTCGCCTCCTAGCTGATTAATCAAATTCTTCACAAAATCCAGTTCTTGCGCATCCTTCATCAGTCCATCCAAGCTAAGAATGCAGCTAAAAGGCAGTTTTGACTCCTCTCCACGGAAGATGGAGGTCCAGTGGCGAAACGAGATGTGGCCGGTAGGGCACCTGATGCGCATCGATTGCATCACCGCTGCCGTGCAATCATCACTCGAATCAAAGCGAATCAGAAGGTTGGCGGGCCCAGGACATACCATGATGCGCACTCCCCTTTTGAAGTTGCAGTGCTGCTTGAGAGCTGCCATGATCTCTTCAGCCGAAGTGGCTGGCGGATTGAGCGCTGATCCTGTATGGATGGTAGCAGTGATGGCTTTACCTCGTCGCCTTCTCTTCCATTCTGGAGGTGCGGGAAATCACTATCTCGGCCAAATCAGGCCGGATATAAGGCTCCCTGCGGAAAAATATCTCCTCTGTGAATCGGTGGCAGCTACCGACATTGTGGTACGGAGGTGGGTTAGTGCTCACCATCGCCGCTTCCCGTTCGTTTCTACACACCTACTAGCCGCAGCGCTGTCCTCCGCCGATTTAGGGTTCTGGTCGGGATTTGGGTGAGCTGGGGGTGAGAGTAAGTAGGCTTCACATGTAAGTAAAGATGACACTGGCCCTGCCTGTCATCTGAAGCCTCGTCCCACCTGTCATCCTCTGGCTAGGCCCCAGCGGTAAGCCTTTCCTCAGCCCACCTGTCATTAACGATGACCGCCCCACCTGTCAGGACGCGCGTGCGTTGGCCCGCATGTAAGCTCAGTCGACCCGTTAAGCATTGTCCGCTTGCACTTTCTCCTTGCAGCCCCACACGCCAGAAACACGGCTCCGGCCCCACCTGTCAGCACTCCCCGCGGCCCACCCATCGGAAGCAAATGGTCAAAGGGGCTTGACCGTTAGCAGGAGCGAGGGCATTTGTGAGGAAGCAGAAAACGAACGAGTCTAGAAGCGAGCACAATTATGAGGCCTGGGTATTCCTGATTACAGCTAAGAAAGGAGGGGCACAGAAATAAAAAACCCTAGAAACTATGACGTGTCATCGAGAAAACTCTTGGGATTTGTTTCAGGACCAAATGTGTTCGATTGAAGAAGAGTAAAGTCTATTTTGAACCTTTTCTTTGCAGAGGTTGACAAGATCAAACCCTGACCTCCAAATCCCTAAAATTTGCGCCCTCAACTTCCTAATCCGGTCTTTATGTGCTAAAACATGCTTTGCCAAACGGGGAATGCTGACATGGCTAAGAGTGGGTCACACGACTTCATAGTGCGGCCCTGACTACTAGTCAAACCGTACATCCATCCCGTGCGGTTGCGGATTAACGAGAGCTCTCGTTGCCGGACACCAGAGGGCGTCAAGCCGCCAGCCCGGTGGACTGCCAAACGACTTTATAATCCATAAAACATAAGCAGAAAAACAATAGGAGTAATTTTGATGTACATGAACATAAACAACTTCAGGAAAATCGGAAAGTGAAGTTTCGGGAACCTAATATTCGCAATTCTAAGAAAGATGGACACATATATCATGAAAATATGGGTACTTGATAATAGTGGCAGATCTAGGTTTCTGAGACGGGATGGTCCAATGTATAAACTTTTATCCCAATATAAATTATAACCAGCATTTTTTTTACCTCAAACATACTAGCAGTATTGAATTTGGGAAGAGAAAAAGACGGCATTGGAACAGTTTTGCGATAATTTCAATTCGAGCAATGAGCAAATCTTAATTCAATTCAATTAAAGACCGAGAAAAATGTTGCCGGCTCCGTGTAAGCTGCTGCCCCGTCGCATGCTCGCGGTGACGAAGTGTATGTTTGCCGTCCGCTGGCAGTCAGCGACGATGATGACGAGAAATACGATGCGACGTTAGCTGCTGATGCTCGTCTGCTCGGCAAAAATACGATACGATGCCAACTTCTCGTGATCGATCGCTAGGCTGCTACAAGGTCCGATCTGATGTGGTGATGCGTACATTACACAACAGAAAGAAAACGAGAACTGGCCGGAAAGATGGGCTATTTGCTCGGGCTGATTTTTCTTTTTTGGTAGGTTTAAGATACACTGGTGTATATGTATACGGGCTGTATTTCCATGGTGGTCCATGGACCACCTTGGCCACCCTATAGATCCGCCGGTGCTTGATAAAATATTTATATATAACATGAAGATGAAAAATTCATGCATATGATGTGCATGATGTGGACATTTTGCATGCATATGATGTACATGATGTAAATATTGATGTGGACACTTTGCATGTGAAGTTTGCAAAAATTAAATGCATTTTAGTAGCGATTAACTTTATAGAGATTATAGATTAATATTACAATTTATCTGAACATATCAATCATAGGTAACAGAAGTGTTAATTCCGCAAATACACATATTCCATGTTTCGTTCGTTTTGAAGCATATCTTGTTTCATCTATATCGTGTCAAAGGATATGAAAATGGAGAAGAACCGAATCTGGTAAAAAATAAAAGGTCCAAAATGAAACGAAAATAAATAAATTAAATGACCAGCCCCATGGTCTAGGCGCGGGCCACCGCTCGAAAGTTTTCACTAGTCAAGTCTGCTCCATACAAATGTCACGATGGTGTACCTGTTGTTCACCTGTGAATCTGTGATAGAGCACATCTCGTCTGGAAGCACCTGGTTTTGGAGGAGTTCATTTCAGAAGCATGCTCGGTTGACCTATCAGGTTCTGTCTCGCTCGAGCATATTATTTGCCATAGGAACACTAAATCTCCTATTCGCGGCCACCCCCCGCTACAAGCCCTAGTTGTTGTGGGAGCTTGGTATTTGTGGTGGGAGCGTCAACAGATTATCGAAGGCGAACAAGTTCAGGATCCAAAACGTTCGGCAGCTTCAATCTTGGATTTAACGGCCAATTTTGTGAAATCCTATAGCAAAGGAGCTGCACGAGGAAGCATGGCTGGACAAGGCCCTCTAAGGACATGGTCAAACTAAACACTGATGCATCATTTTCAGGAGAGTATGGCACGGGCGTCACTGGTGCCGTGATTCGAGACTCGAAGGCCGGCTTCTTTGTGGGCGCGGCAAGCCATATGCTAATGAACGTGGTCGATGTCGTTACTGCGGAAGCTTGGGACTCCTCCGTGGTCTCCAGTTGGCTATCCAGCTGGGCTGCACTCGCGTTATCGTCAGTTGCGATAGTAAGGACCTGGTCGAAGTGAGGAATCAATGGCTTGTCCGGGGGAACTGCTGCAGCGGTGATCGATGAATGTCTTCTCCTCGCTTGGGACATTGCAAAGATTGGCTTCGAGCACTGTCACAGGGAGGCAAGCTCAGGATGTTCCTATACCTGAACAATTTTGGTTTGATGATCCTCCTACCCCTATTATCCCCTTACTTCTCAATGATGTAACAATTGTTTGATGAATGAAATGCTTTACCCGGTCCAAAAAAAAAACATCAGGATGGTGTATGTCAGACCCAGTTTAGATAGGTCAGGATGGTTTTTCTTTTACATAGGATCAGGCTAAATTAATACTTCCTCCGTCCCATATCAAGTGATTTTCTATTACATGTATCTAGACGCTTTTTAAGTGTAGATACATCTATATTTAAGCAAATTTGAGTCATTTAATATGGGATGGAGAAAGTAACAAATTAAACAAACATTACTCAATTTGAATCTGTTGTATATTGACATGTGGATATACTAGTACAGTGCCCGTGCGTTGCCACGGCCTCTTATTTCTTTCATTTTCACATGTTTATAGTAAAGACAACGGCATAATTTGACATTCAATCAAAATGAAGGATAAAATGGGTATCAATCAAAGTAAAACGTGACATGTGTGTTTGTCTGCACAAATGGTGTTCTATACACCACTTGTGTTTAATGAAATGTTCTTAGCTAGGAACATAACATTGGAACACATGAAAAAACATGATTGTCAAGTTCCAAACATTCAAGGACACACATCCTTGCCGCCATACCAGTATGTAAGATTCTTGGCCATTGCTTTGTCACCTGCTGCAAAACGACAAGAAATTTGGTTTTCACGATTTGGTATACTTCGTAACCAAATAAAGACCAAGTGAGTATTTGGTTTCCCTGTGTGCTGTATTTGGTTTTCTCGTCTTATTGAAAACATTTTCATGGGCAGAGCTCCTGGTAGGGCGAGGTCGCCCTACCTTGATTCCTTGCAAAACATAAGATAGAGGTCTCATGCGTATCAGTTTCGGTAATTAAGAAAGAAAATAAAAATAAAAAGATGAAAGGTATTAGGGGTGTTGGGCCTTGTAGTTTGTATCTTGGGCCTGGGGCTGACGCTCTCTGGGCTGGCTAGGATCGTGGGAATCGAACGCGTTGCATTCCCCTCGACTCCTCGTCCAGAACTCCTCGCCTCTGGACACCCTGGAGCTTGGGGGCGCTGCTAGGATTATAGGATTAGGCAAGTGGTAAGCTGGGAGGAGTAGGAGACCGACGACGGGGCGGCGTGCGCCAAGGCCCGAGTCAACGGCTAAGGGCTCAGGCGGTCAGGCCGCTAGCTGCAGTGCTGCTCAGCGGCGGAACGGCGGGCGCCGGGAGTTCTACAGCTGCAGTCGACCACCTCTTCGCCTCCCACCCGCCCAACACGCTCGCCGCTCCTCGACGGACGCGTCGACCTTGCCTTCATGCCCTTACGGTGAGTACTAGCGCCAGGCGATGCGGCCCGTCACCACGCACCTGCTCGCCGCCGCCAAGGTCCACTCCCCCTCCCTCAGTCCCTCCATCACGCCCACCGAAGTCCCCTGCCCTTCTCTTCCTCCGCCGTGGAGCGCAGCGGCGGCCACGGCGGCGTCCGTGGGGGAGGACGACGGATGAGGTGTCTGGGGAGGAAGGTGGCGGCGGCTGATGCAGCATCTGCGGAGGAGGGCAGCGGCTGGATCTTTTCATCCTGGACAAGTAAGGAGAGGCGGGGCAGTCAGGCCGCGGGAGCCGGGAGGGGTCGGGGATGAGTCGGGGAGAGATCCGTGGAAAGATCCGTGGAAGGAGACGCAAAATAGTCCAAACCTTGCAAAACAAACCCAGCTCCGTCCTTCGTTTGGACCGTGCATTGAATTAAGAAAAATTAGAAGGTGCAAAATTCACGGACGGACGATGACAGAAGCGTTCTTCCCTTTATTATTTGGGCAGATATATCAAGCCCAACATCCCACTAACAGTTCCATTCTAGATCCAGCTGGCCTTGCTAGACGGGAGATATATTGCTTCTTTCATCATGCATGCTTGTCTCCCGCGAGCTTTGGATCGAGGGCGATGCCAGGATCTTCCGGACAGTCCTCTATGTTGGCCGCCATTGTTGATCAAGGCAGAGGCTGCCGGCCTCCGCGGTCACAAAGCACGTTGGAGCTTTTTTCCTCGCCACTTTCGCGCTGCTAGAAACATACAATATACGTCTAAAAACAACATAATATACATACTTACAAAAACATGCAACACTAGTATTTTTCTTGGATTGAAAAACAAATAATTATCCAAGTATAGCATCAGTTAATCCCATTGCCATTTAATATATGCTGATTATATAGGACAAATAAAGTGATGCCAATTGCCCAAGGCTGCAATAACTCGACGCAGCAAACTCCCTTCGATCGACCAATATAATGGACCAACCAAGGGTCCAAGACTACACTTCATCCAAACATTAACGACACCGCGAGCATGTGTGCTACATACGACTATATGAGAAACTTAACACTAACAGCTCGTTTGACACCCCTTCTTTTATTTCATTTGGTCCAAATGAAATGAAATCTAATTTTGGTAGGATTTCATTTGGTTGAATTTTAATTCCGGATTTAAAATCATGTTTGTCTACCACATGAATTTGTAGAGTTACAGACAATTCCAAAGAAATGATGGACTGTAGAGACGAAATGAGGTTAGTTGTATTGTGATTCCATGAAATTGCAAATAGAATTCATGTACTCAATTTCATGCCAACCAAATAAGTGAGTTTTTAGAATTCAAAATGAATTTCACAATTCTAGTCTCAAATGATGGGCGCGCCAAACAAGCTGTAAATCCACGGCAGAATCTAGCACGTACGTAGAACATGCAGACTCGTTTTGTTTTTTAAGAAAACAGGACATTCAGACGACTCAAAGCTAGACGATCGGTCGACGAGCAACAATGTTGCATTTTTATTCATGCAAGCTTCCTTGGGTAGTACTTCCGGTTCGGACGGTGTGGGTCGACGAGCAACGATGTTTCCGGCCGCCCTCACCGTCGTGACGGCACTGCAATCACTTGTTGCGAGCGGCCGTCCCTAGATCACTACGTCCATTGGCCTTGGCCTTGGCCTTGGGGCTCTGCTGTGCAGGCGAGGGCGGGTCGATCACCACCGGGGACTCCGGCTCATCCTCATCAACCGCAGCACCGGCGCGGTCAGCGAGCTCTTGCCCATACCTGACGACGACCGGAGGGGACACGCCGTCGGCCGCCGGGAGCTCGAGGACCGAGGTGCCGTCGGCGTTGGAGTAGAGATGGCTCAGGAACAAGAGGTAATCAGGTTCAGTGGAGGCCTTCATATCGGCGCTCATGCCGTCGGCGACGGAGCGGCGACCGGCCATGAGTACCAGAGGGTCAAACTCGTGGCAGCAGCCAAGGATCAAACGCACACACACGTGTGAAAGTGAACAACAAGAAACAATTCCTTTCTTCTTCCCTCCTGGCCATCACTTCTTCTCATTCTGATTTATATAGGCAAAGGATGCCAAAGGTTCCGAGGTGCGAACACGATACAAAACCAACACAACACCGAGGTGCGAACACGATACCAAACCAACACAACACCGTGTGCGTTTGATCCTTTGGCCTAAAAGTTAACCCCGGTAATTTTGATGAATGAAATTCTTTACCCGGTCAAAAAAAAATGTCACTACGCTTGCTCTAGGTCGTCGGTCAAAATTACCGCGGTTAACTTTTCGGCCGAGTTTGATTCCCGAGCGTCCGTGTTCAATGCCGATGAATTGATCCCATTCCGAATTTGCACACTCTAGAATGACTGGCTCCAGTTTCTGCTCTGCAAAAACCGGGCTCGTACGTACTCCAGCTACTCTTCCCGTTTCATAATTCTTGTCTCAAATTTGCTCAAAAATGGATGTATCTATTCTTAAAAGATGTGTAGATACATCTAAGATTTCGACAAGAATTATGAAACGGAGGTAGTAGTTAGCTGCAGCTACCTAGGTAGGTCTATCTAAATACTCATCCATATGTGCCTGTATCGCTCATGCACCGACCCATTTTTTGCATGCCCAGGCCTTCCTTAGCTGCTCCGACTTCAATCCAATGTCATGAGTTCTAGCCTTAGCGAGCTTGTACTTGCGTTATAACGTCCCTTGGCTAAATGGACGACTCACTCAGAGTCAAGAGTCCATATGCATACATATAACTCTTAGTTTTGTTTTTGTGTATTTCGATCGACTCATGGTCAGTCGAGTCAAATTAAGGAGACGACCAGCGACAAATTCCTCCTCAATTCTCAGCAAAGCATCTAGTCAATGGATTCATTGGATTCTTTTCCGGTCGGCGAGGCTCAGCCAATTTCGACCTCATTGTGGAGTTAGTAAGACAGTAGATTAGGTCTTCTCGGAACCGTCTGGCCGGATCTGGGATGGTCATCCCACCCTCTTCGTCGTCTTCTTTTCTAGGACGGTGGTCTGTTTTTTAGATCACTGTCGTCGGCGTCTTCTAGCTCCGATCGGCGACTTCCCGGCTGCTACGTCAAGAACGTTTTTGAAACGGAAACCTTGCCCCCTGTATGGATTTTGATGAATGATGACAACATGGTTGAGGAACTAATGAGTTACACGGATTGTTTCAGGTTTTATTTCCTCAGAAGAGTTGGTCTAACCAGCATCGATGATCCCTAAAAATTGAAGTACAGGTACTGGCTTGAAGTATGAAGAACTCAGTGAAGAACGGTGAAAAACATAAAGCGTAGCAGCATTCTTCATAGGTCTTTCCATAGTTGTTTTCTTAGCTTGAGTATAGGAACGCCGTACTATTAAGGAGGGTTTGAAGTGTGGAGCTGGTTCAGGTGAAACCTATTTTTCATGTTCAACTTAGGCGAAAACCATTTTCTGTGTGAGTGTTTTTCGTCGTAGTGAAGAATGAAGCATTTCAGGCTTCACAGAAACTTCCGCGTGAAGTCTTCACTCTGATTTCAAATGTGTTTGAAAATCTGTCGCTTTCGTGCTTGACCACCAAATCTAACCGTTGTGAAACAAAGTGATAAAGTTTGAGCTGGAGTCTCAGGGATCACTTATCCAACGGGTCACAACGGCTAGATAAGCCGTGGCCAAGACTATATAAGATGACCCACCCCGAAGGAGTTAGGCGATGAACCCCAGTGAGTTGTTTTGAAGAACACCTGATAAAATCCTTAAAGCTGAACTGAGCGTGAAGAATGGGATCCCCTCTCTAGCCGAGCACTTGAAACTTGTTACTCTTGGTGATTGGCATCACCTAGACGGCTAGGAGTCAGTGTTGAAGAGCAATCGAAGATTGTGATTTGCCATCAACCAGTCTGTGAAGTTCCGGAGATCACCTTAAGATCTACCACGAGTAACTGGGCGAGACTTTGGTCTTAACTTAGGAGGATTGGGTGGACTTGTGTGTCTGCGAGTCTTCTGTGACTCAGCCCCCTCAACGGAGACGTAAAATTGTGTCAACAATCTGATCTTCGGAAAACAAATCCTTGTGTCTTCAGTCCTGGTGATTTCGTTCATCAACTTTTACTCTCTGTTGAAGTATAACTGATTCATTGTTTTCTGTCTTCATTTCTGCCGCTATAAACTTGGTCATCTTTCTTCTTCCGCTACAACTCTAAAATTTCTAATTGTAATCGCTGTTATTGAAATACTGTGACTGTCCTCAGTCTTTAGTCTTCATTTTGAAGAAAGTTTTAAACTGGTCGCATTCATCCCTCCCCCCTCTGTGACGTACTCGATCTTTCACTTGGTATCAGAACTAGGCTTCCTTGTTTTGGTTTAACCACCTAAGAAAGAAGTATGTCTAAGGAAGGGAAGTTACCTGTTCTTAGCAGTACCAATTATGCTTTTTGGAAAAATCGCATTAAGAATCACATCATATCTACTGACCCTTGTGCTTGGGAAGAAGTCACAAACGGCTCTGTTGTTCCTCAGGGACTCATCTCTGGATATGATCCTATTTCTCTGAAGAAGTATCAAGCAAATGCCAAAGCTTGTGATATCATCTTCTCAACTGTCAGTGATGCTGAGTTCAACAAAATCAGTAACCTTGTTGATGCAAAGAAGATTTGGAATCTTCTCGCTGAAGTCCATGAAGGGACAACCACTGTCAAAGATTCTAGAGTTACTCGCCTCATCAGTCAGTTTGACAGACTTATGCTTGAGCCCAATGAGACTCTTTCTTCACTCTACGATCGCATGAGCACCATCATGAATGAGCTGAATACTCTTGATCATCACAATATCACTGACTTGATGCAAAACAGAAGGTTTCTTTGAGCTCTTCCCATGGAGTACACCACTGTCTGTGAGTTGATCAAGCATAGCCCAGACTTCAAGGAGTTGACTCCCATCTGGGTTCTTGGAAGAATTGTGTCCTATGAACTTGACCAAGAAGAAAAGAGGTTGATCCATGGTTCGGGATCCAGTTCGAAAAAGAACAACATTGCACTCAAGGCCAAAAAATCATCCAAGAAGATTGTTAACTCCAGTGAAGAATCTGAACACTCATCTTTGTCTGATGAAGAATCCAATTCCAATAACGAGCTTGCTCTTTTTGTGAAGAGGTTCAATAAGAAGTTTGGAAGTAAGTTTGGAAACAAACTGAAGCACGAAGGTGAATCCAGCTCCTCAAAGTTTCGGAAATCTGCTCATCGGAAGAAATCTGATATTGGCAAGAGAGCTTGCTTCAACTGTGGCAAGAAATGTCATTTCATTGCTGAGTGCCCCGAGAAAACTGATGAAGACAAGGAGAAAAAAGGATTCAAGAAGCACTCTCACAAGAAGAACCGTGACCGTCACAAGAAGAAGGATTAGAAAAAGGACTCTGCTCACAAGAAGAAGGGGAAGTACAACTTTAGAGCACATGTTGGTGAATGGAACTCAAATTCTTCGTCATCTAAAGAATCATCTGACTCTGAGTCTGAAGACGGTGTCGCCGGATTGGCCATAGCTATTACATCTGCCAGAGAGAAGACTTCACTGTTTGACTCTGCAGATTCATCTGAAGATGCCTCCGGAGACAATCACTCCTCACCATCATGCTTCATGGCAAAATCCTTTAAGGTATATCATCTCCTAGTGAAGAAGTAAACTCTAGTGATAATGATGAAACTGATAATGAAGAATCTGAACCCATGACATATGAAAGACTTCAGTTCATCGTTGAGAAGCAAGAAGATCTACTTATCACTGAGATTAAGAAGAACACTAACATGGCTAATGAACTCAAAAGACTCAAGTCTAAGTTTCGGGCCATGGAAGAGGCTCATAAGGATCTGAAGAAAACTCATGCTGAGATTAGTCTTAACTATGTTTCGATCAAACTCGAGCATGATAATCTGAAGATTTCTCATGAGGACCTCAAAACTGAGAATCTTGATCTCAATGCTAAGCTAGTCAACTTACCTCAACACGGTGATTCTTCTGAAGCATGCTCTAAATGCAATTCTTCATTAAACAACATTCTTCAAATCACTACTTCACATGCTGTGACTCAAACTGATTTCCCTGATTCAGCTGATATTGCTTCTAGCTTTACTACTATTGGTGAATCTTGCACTGCTGTCACTAACCCTTCTCCTAGTGATCTCTCACAGAAAATGCTAAGTTGAAGAAGCAGATTGAGGTTGGTATCCTCAAGTGTCAACAAGGGACTGAAACCTTGAACCAGATTCTTGATCTTCAAATTCCTCGCCGACGCAAGGATGGTATCGGTTTTGAGAGAAAGTACAATGTTAATGGTGATACTTGGCTCGCTGAGCAATATCCCCCTACAAAGTTTGTCCAGGGAAGAGGGAAGTATACTGAGGTTCCTCCATTTGTGGGAAATCTGAATCCCCGAAAGGATGCTTCAAAGTGTCCCAATACTTCACGTGCTTACCCGATATTTTATGTTAATGATTCTTACATTCTGAAGATGGGTAAGGATAATAAAGTGAGAGCTAATTTCACTGGAACCATAATGCGTGGAGAACATGCAAAACCTCAAATTTGGGTGCCAAAATCGGTCATTACTTTTTTCCGTGATGCCTTGTGTTCTTCAAGTTCTACTAACATGCAGGAACCCATGAAGACATGGGTGTCTAAACGAGCCTAACTTTCTTCTTAGGAATATGCATCCGGAGGAAGAGAATGGGTCATGGACTTCGGATGTACGAATCACATGACCGGTGAGAAGAAAATGTTTAGCTCTTTACAACTTGGTCCTCAACATCATGAGAACATCACTTTTGGTGACAATGGTAAGGGAAAGGTAATTGGTCTCGGCAAAGTTGCTATTTTTAAGGAAAATGACATGTCTATCAATGAAGTACTTCTTGTTGAATCACTTGGATATAATCTTCTATCTGTTGCTCAACTATGTGATCATGGACTAATTGTTTGCTTCACAAGACCATATGTGTATGTTACTTCAGAAAAGAATAACTCTTTTGTCTTCAGAGGGCGAAGAAAAGGAAATCTCTATCTTGTAAATTTTGAAGACTCCTCATACTCACCCACTACGTGTCTAGTTGCAAAATCCTCACTAGGGTGGCTCTGGCATAGAAAACTCGGTCATGTGGGCATGAAGAATTTGAACAAACTTGTCAAAGGCGACCACATCCGAGGCTTGAAGAACGTTTCTTTTGAAAAAGATTGTTTATGCAGTGCGTGCCAAGCTGGGAAGCAAATCGGAGCGTCTCATCCCGTGAAGAACGTATGTCTACTTCAAGACCTCTCGAGCTGCTTCACATAAATCTTTTTGGTCCTACAACTTACATGAGTATATGAGGTAACTCATATGGATTTTTGATTGTTGATGATTATTCACGTTTCACTTGGGTGTTCTTCTTGGATGATAAGTGCATAGTAGTTGAGATCTTCAAGAAGTTTGCACGAAGAGCCCAAAATGAGTTTGAAGTATCCATCAAGGGCGTGCGAAGTGACAATGGAACAGAATTCAAGAACCTAAAGATGGAAGAATTTCTCGATGAGTTCGGCGTGAAGCATGAGTTCTCTGCACCTCAGGTTCCTCAACAAAATGGGGTGGTACAGAGGAAGAACCGTGCGTTGATCGAAATGGCCCGGACTATGCTGAACGAGTACAAGACTCTTAACCGTTTCTGGGCTGAAGCCATCAACTTTTGAAGAAAGCTCCATACGAGCTCATCTCCAACCGCAAGCCCGATGTGTCATACTTCAGAGTCTTCGGAAGCAAATGCTACATCCTCAACAAGAAGAATAGACGAGCTAAGTTTGATTCTAAATGTGACGAAGGTTTCTTCTTGGGTTATCCCTCAAATGCACATGCTTATCGAGTCTTCAACAACACTACCAAAGTTGTTGAAATTGCAAAGGATGTGCAGTTCGATGAACCTAACGGCTCCCAGGAAGAGCAATTGCCAATGTCTATAGATATTGAAGAAATTTCAGGAAATATCCAAAAGATGGCCATTGGTGATATTCGTCCAGAAGAAGTCAAGCAAAGTGAACCCAGAATCAATAATGAAGAAGACGCTTCACAAGCTGAAGAACCTAACCAAACCGGAACTTCCACCCCAGATGAAGAACAAACTGCTGCTTCAAATAAAGCACAACCTAGCACTTCTGGTGGTGAAGTACATCATCCGAAGATCTGCAAAAGAATCCAGAAGGATCATCCTGTCGATCAAATTCTTGGAGACATCAGAAGAGGTACTCAAACTCGCTCACGTGTTTCAAATTTTTGTGAGCACTTCTCTTTTGTGTCTTCAGTTGAGCCAAAGACGACGGATGAAGCATTATCGGATCCGAATTGAGTAATGGCTATGCATGAAGAACTGAACAATTTCAAAAAAAAATCAAGTCTGGACCCTTGTGGAAAGGCCAAGGCAAAATGTCATCGGCACCAAGTGGGTCTTCAGAAATAAGCAAGATGAAGACGGAATCGTCGCGAGGAACAAAGCACGTCTTGTTGCACAGGGCTTCACTCAGGTTGAAGGTTTGGATTTCGGTGAAACCTATGCCCCTGTTGCACGTCTTGAATTCATTAGAATTCTTCTTGCATATGCTAATCATCATGACATAACTTTATATCAAATGGATGTGAAAAGTGCATTCTTAAATGGTGAAATTGAAGAACTTGTTTATGTTGAACAACCTCCTGGTTTTGAAGATTTAGAACATCCTAATCATGTGTATAAAACTTGATAAGGCACTCTACGGCTTGAAGCAAGCACCTCGAGCCTGGTCTGAATGCCTCAGAAAGTTCTTAGTCAAAAAGGGTTTCAAAATTGGTAAAATTGATCCAACACTTTTTACAAAGAAAATGAATGATGATCTCTTTGTGTGTCAAATATATGTGGACGATATTGTGTTTGGTTTCACTAACCCTGATTTCAGCAAGGAATTTGAAAGATGATGACGGAGAAGTTTGAGATGTCTATGATGGGAGAATTGAAGTTTTTCCTTGGTCTTCAAATCAAGCAAATGAAGAATGGAATCTTCATCTCTCAAACGAAGTACATCAGGGACATGCTGAAGAAATTTGGGATGGAATCTGCTAAGGAAATTGAAACTCCAATGCCCACAAATGGTCATCTAGACCTCAACACAATCGGTAAACCTGTAGATCAAAAGGTCTTTCGTTCCATGATTGGCTCATTGCTTTATCTTTGTGCATCTAGGCCAGATATCATGTTGAGTGTTTGCATGTGTGCAAGGTTTCAAGCAGATCCCCGAGACTGTCATCTCATGGCTGTGAAAAGAATCCTCAGATATTTAGTTCACACCCCATTCTTCGGTCTCTGGTATCCAAAAGGAGCTTCTATTGATCTTGTCGGCTATTCTGACTCAGATTATGCCGGTTGTAAGCTTGATAGAAAATCCACTTCCGGCACTTGCCAATTCCTCGGAAGGTCCTTAGTGAGTTGGTCTTCAAAGAAGCAGAACTCTGTTGCTTTGTTGACGGCTGAAGCAGAATATGTTTCAGCAGGCAGCTGTTGTGCCCAACTTCTTTGGATGAGATAAACTCTCAAAGACTTCGGTATCTCAGTGGATGCCGTTCCTCTTCTGTGTGACAATGAGAATGCCATAAAGATTGCCAACAATCCCGTCCAACATTCTCGCATGAAGCACACTGATATTCGACACCATGTTCTCAGAGATCATGTGTCCAAAGGAGAAATTTGCCTAAACCATATGAGGACAGACAAACAGCTCGCAGATATCTTCACCAAACCACTCGACAAAATCAGATTCTGTGAGCTGAGGAGTGAATTAAACATCTTGGATTCCTAGACGCCCCTACCCGAACCTAAAAGGGGGACATGGCCGCACGCCCCCGGTGTCGAAGCACCGAGCGACGACATCTGGCGCGCCAGCTAGGGGGCGCGGGAGTGGACAACGCCGGAGATCGCCGGCAGCAGAAGATTCCATCGGCATCGGCTTCGCTCTTCTTCATCGACGAGCCTAGTCTCCATGCCCCCCAAGCGGGCTGGTGACTCCTGCATAGACCCGCGTGAGGCCCCAGCGGCGCACACGCGGTCGCACGACGTGCGACCCGAGTCGGGAGCTCAAGAGAATCCTGAGCCCTCGAGGGTGCAGCAAATGCAGCTGCCCCCGCCGCCTCCCCAACCGTCGACCGACAATCGGCCGAGGGGACCGGCTGCCGCCATTGCCGGGGGCAGTCGGGCGAGCAAGCATGGCATTGCCTGAGCCAGCCAACGGGTTGAGTCGCGGCCCGAGGATGCCCCGCGGCAGCGACACCCGGAGCACGCCGCGTCACGGGCGACCCCTGGAGGTTCGCACCCTCCACACCCTGAGGCGTCCGGGGCCAGGGCGGGGAGCAGCCGTTCAGGAAACCGGTTGCCCCCCGTGCGAACCCCGGCTGAAGCCATCGTCGCCGCGCGCGTCATGGTGCGGTACGAGTCGCAGTAGGGCACGCCGGCGCACGAGACGTGGGGCAAGGAGTTGGAAGCGCTTCTCGCCCTGGCCGCCTAGCAGCCGCAAGGCGAGGGCGCCCCGGTAGGCTCCGGCCATGGGCAGAACCTGGAGCGCGGAGACGCGCCACCCGCCTTGCGACCGGGGGAGAACCCTCCCCCTCCTCAGCGGGGCCAGGTAGACGGGGGCCCGGAGGGGTCCTCGAACTCATCACCCACCATCCCGGGGGGCGATGCGCGTGGCATCTTGAATGCCCTCCAGTAGGAGCATCTGCGCCCGCGCTTGGAGCGCCGGCGCAGGCGCGAGGTGGAGCGCCAGCGCCGATAAGAGCAGGAAGACGCTCCCATGGGCCCCGAGGACGGCTGCACCGCGTTCACACGCAAGCTGCGGCAGATGGCGTGGCCCCGTAAGTTCCGAGCGCCCGCACTCGGAACATACGATGGGACCGCTAACCCTAAAGATTTCCTCCTGACCTACACATTGGGCATGCATGCCATCGGCGCCGATGACAAGGTCAGGGCGAACTGGTTCCCGATGGTCCTGAAGGGAGCAGCGCGAACCTGGTTGCTCAACCTGCCCGCTGGGTCTGTCGCCACTTGGGCAGACCTGCGCGAGCAGTTCGTGAGCGCGTTCCAGGGCGGCTATAAGCGCTCGGGAACCATGACGGAGCTGCACACTATCGTGCAAAAACCGGGAGAGACGTTGCGGGCCTTCGTCAACCGCTTCTCCAACCTCTCCTATTCCATCCCGGAGGCGGAGGCGGCCGCCATTATCAACACCTTTGCCATCAACGTCCGCGATCCCAAGATGCGCGAGAAGCTGAGCACGCATCGGATCCGGACGACGCAGGACTTGTACGCCTTGGCGCACAAATGCGCCATGGCCGAGGAAGGGCGCCTAGCGCCCGAGCTGGCAGCCTAGGCTGCCGCGAGCCCTGGCGAGGGCTCGCAGAAGAAGGGTTCCCGCAAGCGCAGCGGAAAGCAAGTCCTCGCTGCGGACTCGGGGGCTCCTGCCGCGAGGCCCGTGAAGAAGGCCTCGCCGGGTGGAGAGTCTGGCAGGAAGCAGGGTGACGCGCCCCGCTGCCCCATCCACAACAACTCCACCCACGACGCGCAGAGTTGTCGCGTTCTGCAAGGGATCAAGCAGCGGCGGGAGCAGCGCCACGAGGAGCGCCGCGCCTGCTTCAATTGTGGCGACATCGGGCATCTCTCCCGAGATTGCCCGAACGACCCCAGAGCGGGTCCGAGGCCGGCCGGCGGGGGCACCTGCAGGAGTGAACCCCAAGGGGGGCGCGGCCAGCCCCTCGCTGGGCGGGAACGCCCTCCTCGGGGACGCGACAGGGCGCGCGCTGAGGAGTAGCACGAGTCTGACTATACCAGCGCCGACGAACCGGGCTTCCAGGAGCCTCGTGGCGTCGCCTGCATTCGTGGGGGAGCTTACGCTCTCTCATCGGATGCCGCGGTGATGCGCCTCACCCGCAACGTGTGCGCGCTGTTGCCGGATGCGGAGCCGCAGCAGCCGCTGAGGTGGTCGCATGTGCCGATCACCTTCAGCGCCGACGATCACCCAGCGCGACAGTTGGGTTCCGGGGTAATACCCTTCGTCGTCTCGCCGATCATTAGCAATATGACGGTGACCAAGGTGCTGGTGGACAACGGAGCGGTGCTTAACCTCCTGTCCGCCAGGCTGGTGGAAAAGCTCCAGCTGCCGATGGAGCAGTTGAAGCCCACCGAACCGTTCCGGGGGGTGAACCCCGGGATCGTACGCCCGCTGGGATGCATCACGCTGCCGGTCACCTTCGGGTCCCGAGAAGCGTTCAGGACCGAGCACATAGTGTTCGACGTGGCGCATACCCCGTTGCCCTACAACGGGATCCTTGGTCGGCCGGCTCTGATCAAGTTTATGGCGGCTACGCACTGCGCCTATGGGGTGATGAAGGTGCCATCCATTTACGGAGTCCTCTCCATTAGGTGCGATCTCAAAGACGCAGCTTGGTGCGTTGGCGAGGTCGTCCGGGCCGCTGCTGCAGCTGACGCCGGCGACGAGGGTGTTTTCGAGGACGACGCCTTGCCGGGTGATGCTCCGGCAACGAAGAAGGCCCGCGCCACCCTACAAGGGCTTGCCGGGGGAGGCGCAGGCTCGAGCTCACGCCCCGGCAAGGGGCAAGGGCTCCGGGTAAGGCCGCCAAAGTGAAGAAGCTGCCCCTCCAAGCCGGCGACAAGGAGCGCACCGTTACCGTCGGTGCGAACCTGACCGCCGAATAGGAAAGCGCCCTCGTCACCTTCCTCCGGGATAACGTCGACGTGTTCGCTTGGGAACCGTCGGACCTTCCCAAAGTCCCTAGGGAGGTGATTCAGCATCGGCTCGCGGTGCGCCCGGATGCGCACCCCGTCAAGCAGAAGATCCGGCGGCAAGCACAAGAGCGAAAAGATTTCATCAAGCAAGAGGTGGGCAAGCTCAGGGCTGCCGGGGCGATCAGGGAAGTTTTGTACCCCACTTGGCTGGCTAACCCTGTAGTAGTGCCTAAAGCAGGGAATAAGCTTCGCATGTGCGTGGATTTTACCGATCTTAATCGTGCATGCCCCAAGGATCCCTTCTCTGTACCCCGTATCGACCAGATAGTTGATTCTACCGCTGGTTGTGACTTGTTGAGTTTTCTGGATGCTTTCTCCGGCTACCATCAAGTCAAGATGGCGGTCGAGGATGAGGAAAAGACAGCGTTTATCACCCCGGTTGGCTGCTATTGCTATACATGCATGCCTTTCGGGTTGAAGAACGCGGGCTCCACATTCCAGCGCGCCCTACGTGAATGTTTGGGGCCCCAGCTAGGCCGCAACGTGGAGGCCTACATGGATGACATCGTCATCAAATCGAAGCGTAGGGACTCGCTGGTTGATGACCTGCGGGAGATGTTTGACAACCTCCGCAGGATCAAGCTCAAGCTGAACCCTGATAAGTGCACCTTCGGTGTCAACTCCGGGGCTTTTGGGTTTCTTGGTTTCACACCGGGGGATACAGGCCAACCCGACCAAAATAGAAGCCATCGAGAAGATGGAGGCCCCCCGCAAGGTGAAAGATGTCCAGCGCCTCAACGGCTGTGTTGCCGCGCTGTGACGTTTAATCTCCAGGCTCGGCGAGCGTGCCTTGCCTTTCTTCCGGGTAATGAAGAAGAAGGGTACAGTCGACTGGACCCCCGAGGCCGAGGCGGCGTTCCAGGAACTCAAGCAGTACCTGAGGTTGCCGCCCACCCTCGTCGCCCCCAAGCTGGGCGAGCCACTGCTACTCTACCTAGCGGCGACTGATCAGCTGGTCAGCTCGGTGCTGGTTGCCGAGAGGGAGGAGGACGTCCTGGGGACTGGGGCTGCGGGGCAGGAGGCTGAGTGGCCTCCGGCAACCACCTCAGACCCGAGGACCGCCCCCAAGTCGACAACCTTGGCACCGCGGAAGCGGTCGGTGCAGCGCCCAGTGTACTTCGTTACTACGGTATTGCGCGACGCGCGGACAAGGTACCCGCAAGTACAGAAGCTCCTTCTGGGGATTCTCCTTGCGTCCCGCAAGCTGCGCCACTACTTCCAGGCGCACCGTGTCACGGTGGTGTCCAGGTTCTGCCTCAAGCGAGCCCTCACCAACCGTGAAGCCACCGGGAGGGTGGCCGAGTGGAGGATGGAGCTGTCAGAGTTCGACCTCCGCTTCGCCAACTCCAAAAGCATTAAGAGTACGGCCCTGGCGGACTTCGTCGCGGAATGGACGTCTACGGGCGTAGAAGAAAGCGAGCCGGAGACCAGCCTTCCCGGCAAGCTGGATGAGGGCCACTGGGTCCTCTACTTCGACGGTGCGTTCAGTCTTCAGGGAGCGGGGGCCGGGGTCGTCATCGAGTCACCAACAGGGGACCAGTTGCGGTTTGCTGTTCCACTCGACTTCGCCAACTCCACCAACAACACGGTGGAGTACGAGGGCCTGCTTGCCGGGTTGCGGGCAGCGGTTGCCCTCGACATCAAGCGCCTGGTTGTTCGCGGCGATTCCCAGCTCGTGATCAACCAGGTGAACAAGGACTACGACTGCCCCCAAATGGCGCCGTACATGGAGGAGGTCTGCAAGCTGGAATGAAAGTTCAAAGGTTTGCGCTTCGAGCACGTCAAGCGGAAGGATAACTTTGCTGCCGATGAGCTGGCCAAGATGGCAGCAGAACGCCGGAAGCCCCCGGCGGGGGTGTTCTGCCAGAAGCAAGTGGCTCCTTCAGTCGCCCCCCAGCAGGCTGCCGAGGACGCCCCTCCGGCAACCGAAGGAACCCCTGCATCAGCAGGGGTCCATGCCGCGGATATGGCGACATGCGTTGGCAGGGGGATTCCCCCCTAGGCGGAAGAAATTGCCCGCTATTTGAAAGGGGAGGCTCTCTCGGAGGATGACATCGCCGCGGAGCGTATAGTGCGGCAAGCCAAGATGTACACTGGGGTAGATGGTCACATCTATCGCAGGCGTGCGAATGGTGTCAAACTCATCTGCGTGCCGAAGGAAGAAGGGTGTGCACTGTTGGAGGACATACATCGAGGCACATGTTCACACCATGTGGCCTCCCGGGCTCTAGCCGGCAAGGCTTTCCAGCATGGCTTCTACTGGCCCACGGCCCAGGCCGACGCAGAGTGGCTAGGGAGGACGTGCGAGGTGTGCCAGTTCCACTCAAAGAAGAGCAACCAACCGGCGCAGGCCCTGCATGTCATTCCGTCCTCATGGCCGTTCGCGGTCTGGGGGCTGGACATCGTCGGCAAGCTACCAAGGGCGGTTGGCGGTTACGAATATTTGTTCGTGGCCATCGACAAGTTCTCCAAATAGGTGGAGGTGGAACCAGTGCGGAAGGTGACCGCCCAGGCGGCCATCAAGTTCTTCAACGGCATTGTATGCCGGTATGGTGTTCCTAACAGCATCATCACCAATAACGGCACGCAATTCACGAGCGCGGCGTTTCAAGCCTACTGCGAAGACATGGGCACTAAGCTGCGCTTCGCGTCCATCGCTCACCCGAGGAGCCACGGACAGGCGGAGCGAGCCAACGCAGAGGTGCTGCGGGGGCTCAAGACGAGAACCTTTGACAAGCTCAAAGGCCACGGGAAGCACTGGATCGAAGAACTCCAGCCCGTGCTATGGTCCGTCCGGACCACACCTAGTCGGGCAACGGGCGAAACTCCTTTCGCCCTTGTCTACGGGGCAGGAGCGGTGCTGCCCCTCGAGCTCAAGGACGGATCTCCCCGAGTACGCGCGTACGGTGACACCAGCCAACACGAGCAAAGGGTCGATGATCTAAACTTCATCGAAGAGCTTCGATGCCGGGCTGCTGTGCGAGCCGCGCGCTACCAGCATAGACTCCGTCGTTATCACGACAGGCGAGTCTGTCCCCGGGGGCTCGAGAACGGAGACCTTGTCCTGCGCCGGATACAAGGAACGAAGGCCGGGAACAAGTTGACTCCGAAATGGGAGGGCCCTTTCCGGGTGGTAAGGTGACCAGGCCGGGCGCTGTCCGCCTGGAAACCGAAGACGGCTTGCCGGTGCCCAATAGCTGGAATATTGAGCACTTGCGCAAGTTCTACCCGTGAAGCGGCGGAGCCCGACCCTCAGGTGATGCCTCCGATGCATACCTCTCGAACTAGTGTAACCGGGCAGCCCCCGTGTGTAAACCACTAGTTAATCGTGAATAAAGATAAGTGTTTGGCCCCCGAGCTTTGGTTTTGCCTTGTTCATTCGCCTGTTTTCTCCTCTTTTGCCTCCTGCTTTAAGTGCCCAAAGGTGTCATTCTATACTTGGTTGTGAGCAAGGGGCTGCCGTGGCCCCGAAACAAAAACCCGTTGCCGGATCGTTCCGGCACGGTCATGCCGTTGGCGGGCTTCCCGCAACATGCATCACTGGACATGCCGTTGGCGGGCTTCCCGCAACGTGCATCACTGGACGTGCAGTTGCCGGGCCTCCTGCAGCTTGCACTGCATAGTCGCTGCGCCTGGGAAAGGAAATGCTCACGTCCAAGTTTGGCATCGACCCCTTTGTGCCCGGGGGCTGGGAAGCAGGAGGGAGAAGCAGGAGGGATTTATCTGATTTACCTGTGTTGCTTGCTTTCGTAAGTTTCGAAAAAAAATTGCAGCACCTCGGGCTTGGTAAGAGTCTAACCTGCAGGAAAGGGTGGAATCTTGTACCCTGTGGTGCCCGTGAGCTGCCCACGGGTCGCACCATACACCGGTGCCTTGTGGTGCGAGAGGACCGCAACACAAGGGGTTCACCGCCCTCCGAGGCTTCTGAGTTGACAGGTTGCCGCCCCATGTGCCGCGGTTACCCGGTAAGCATGGCGGCGGAAACTGTGCCGTGTTCGAGGGAAGGGTGCCATGGTGCTACGCGTGTCCGTCGGGGCTTAGAGCGAAGCCGGGTTCGGGGCCGTTAGGGCGGGTGGTGCCATGGAGGCGCGGAGGTGGTGCTTCCCGCCTGCGCCTAGCGCCGGCGGGTTCGCTGCCATCGCGCCCCTGCTGCATCACCCCATCAAGCCAGCCCCGAGGGAGGCTACAGAGGCACGATGGTAGTGCATGCCATCCGCGTCCCGCGCCGACGGGTGCACTGCCGTTGTGCCCCTGCTGCGCTTCCTCAAGGGGGCGGCTCCTGGGCGAGGGTCGCTGCAGAGGCACTGTGGTGGTGCATCCCCTCAGCGTCCGGCGCCGACGGGGTGCATTTCCACAGTGCCCTTGTCGCCCCCCTCCATAGGACACCTCCGCAAGGAGCAAGGGCTGCCGCGGAGACTCTATGGTAGTGCGTGCCATCCGTGCCTCGCACCGACGGGTGCACTATCATAGAGACCCGGCCGCATTCCCTTTGAGAGGGCCTTTTTCGGGCGCGGGTCGTTGCGAGGACGCTGTGATGGCGCCGGTGCCGGCGCTCGTCGCCCGTTCCCGCCCATCACCGCGTCCCTGCCGCGGCCCTCGAGCAGTTTTGCTCCCGGGTAACAAGGGCCGTCGCCTCCCTTGGGACGAGTTCCCCAAGAAAAACCCAGGTCTCCCCAGTTGCGGGGGCTGTCGCTGGGAGGCTATAACTTCCTCGCCACCCATGCCCGCCGTTCGGGGTGGGGCGAAGCCGGCGGCGAGGACCTTATAGCCGTCTCGCGGCTGCTCTCGGGGCAGAGTCCAACTAAGCCAGGGTTCTTCCCTGAAAGCCAGGGTCCGCCCCTAAAGGCGAGGGTTGCCGCGTGAGCGTGGTGGTAGCATCGTCGGCGGCGGTTGCTGCTGGCGGCGATCTTGCCCCCGCGCTCCCGCCGCAACCCTCAGAGATCGTTTCCCTTGAGCAGGTACCCAAGGTGGTTTCCTACCAAGGCAGTGCCCCGTCTGCACTCGACCGCCGAGCGTCACGCGACATTGGACCGTACGGAAAAGCTAAGTATCTGAACATGAACGCTGAATTCGCTAAGAGCTGAACGAAACTGAGCACTGTCTCGCTAGGTGCGACCCCGAGTCCCGCACGTAGTCGGAGTGTGAAAAGGGACGCTTGCGGGGGGAGTGCACTCCCCGCAGCCGTGGGGTCGGCGGCACCGCCGGCATCGGCGCGCGTCCTCTTGCTTGGCGTGCCGGGCGGGGAATCGCTCCTCGCCCTCTTGCTGGCGCCCGCCGGTGAAGAGGACTTCGGGGGGTTGCGCCGGAGCACGAAGCCCTGGAAGACCCCCCGAGCGGGCGGCGCCGTGGGCGCCCGCGGTGTCGTCGTGACCCGGAGAGCTCCGGGTGTCAATGGCGATGCCGCCGCGGCGCCGGGCGCCAAGCTCATGGAGGCCCCCGCCGCCGGGGCGAAGGCCATTGTCGGGGCACCGGTGACCCCCGCAGGTGCTGGCGTTGCCGGGGTACCGGCGGGCACCCCGGGACCGGTTCCCGCCACGGAGCTGGCGGCCGCCGCCGAGGCACTCGCGGCCCCTGTTGCCGCGGATGCCGTCGGGGTACCGACGGGCACCCCGGGAGCTGCCGCCACCGCCAGGTTGGTGGCCGCTGCCGGAGCGGACGTCGCCGTTGAGGAGACGGCTGCGGCCGCTGCGAAAGCCCTCGATCTTCTTACGATCAAGGGCGTGCTGTCGCTGCTTTCCCCGTCGTCGTCCTCCATGGCGACGACTTCCGGGGACGCGGCCACCTGGCCCGCCTCGTCGTCCAGCGACCGGAGGGAGGGCCAGCTGGGCTCAGACCTGCTCCCACGGGATGCCTGCGGGGGAGCGTGCGGGACCCAGGTGGGGATGTCGTCCATCAGCCCCCACTCGTTGCAGGGCGGGAAGGTGCCGACGATGTCGCTGAGCGCCCTGACGCCAGCGTGGAGAGCGGAAACCCCCGGCGGGAACTCCGTCAACGGAAAGATCTCGCCGGAGATCCCCTCACCCACGTCTTGAGGGACTCCAAGTCCATGCCGTCCGCCTGGAGGCGTGTCCTGTCCCCGGAGCCCGTGTACATCCACGCGGGCCGGGAACGTAGCTGCAGCGGGGCTATGTGCCGATGGACGAAGTTGCGCGCCACGTCGACATCGGTGAGCCCCGCTAGCCGCAACGCCTTCATATTCTCCACGATGGGGAGGAGGTCGGTGTCGCGGTGGTACCTATCCTGCCAGCCGTTCTGGGTACCGGCAACTCCGTCGGCGGCTGGATGAACTCCTGGGGGTCCTCCACCCGAACCCAGCACCAGTCGGCCCGCCACTCTTTTTCAATCTTCTTCCCCGACCGGACGATGAACTCGGACTTCATCTGGTCGCGGGCGCGGAAGACCACCCCTGACGACATCGCCTTCGCGTTGTCGACACGCAGGTAGAAGTAATGGCGGAAGAGCCCCACCGACGGCATCACCCCCACGAACGCCTCGCAGAGGAACTGGAAGGTGGCGAGTAGGAAGAGCGAGGTGGGGTGGAGCTGCGCCTCCCGCAACTGATAAGATTCCATCAGTGCGTGGAGGAACAGAGAGAAGGGCGGCACCATGCCGCAGAGGAGGAATCGCGCGAACACCCAGAAATCGTTGTCCTAGTGCTCGACGCCCGCCGGGAAGATCTGCGTCTCCCCGTGCTCGTTGAAGTTGGAGGCGACGGCGTGCCGGAGCTTCCCCAGCACCTCGCCGTTGTACCCGGGGCGGAAGAAGGCGACTGTGGCGCGCATCTCCCGCCGCTTCTGGTCCCTGGCGGCGGCCGCTTTGAGTGCCGCCTCGGTCTTGCTGGTCGCGGGCTTCTTCGAAGTCTGGGCCTCCTTCCCCTTCCTGGTGGTGGGGGGGCGCCATGGAAAGCGAGGGCGGAAGCTGGCAGGAGCGCAGGGATACGAGGTGCAGAAGAGGATGGAGGCGAAAGGGCAAAGTGTTGTTCCCCTTTCGGCAACAGTAGAGGCTTTATGACGCCCGGCCGTAGTTTTCACGAATCTTTCCGAACGGTCAAATCTTATCCCTAAGGAAATTTAAACCGTACGGGAAATCCTAACGGAAATTTTGAGATAAAAAGATACCGGTAAGATCCACCTTTTTCACCTCCCTATATAAGGACAGCTACCCCTCCAAGGAAAAATCACTTCTACCCCAAAATCCACCACTCTCGCGTCCGAAAGCTCTCGCTGTCGCACCAGTGGCACCCGGGGTACCACCGCTGCGCGACGCGTGGGCCCCCCTATCCCGGGTTCCCGGGAAGGTCTCATCCCGGGGAGCATCTGTGAGCTCCCCGGCAAGCTACCAGCCCGAAAGGGGCTAGCGGGGCTTCGAGGAATATTCCTTCCCGGGAGGAGGTTCCCGGGTGCGCTGGGCCCGGGTGCTTCCCGGGCTCGACTTGCGGGGACTGGAGGTTCCCGGGCGCGTGCCCCCGCCTCGGGTCGTGGGGCCCAGTGGGCAGCGCCACGCGGGCGCGTGGCGGGCGCGGGACGCACGGTCCCATCAAGGCAAGGAGTAAGGCGCGCGGCTCAGTAAACGAGCCGACCCACGGGTAGTTACCCGTCCGATCCAAGGAACAGTGGTTGTCCAATCCTACCCTAGGGTCTTAGGCCCCTAGCAGCGGAGGTGGCACCCATGCATGCCACCAACTCACCGGGGGGAGTTGCATGCCTCCCCGTTGGAGGTTGGACAGTTGGTAGGTTAGTGAGTTGGTCAGTTGGTTCCAGTAGACAGCCAACAGAGAGTAGTAAGGGGTACTTAGACATGGAGAGGAAGCCCGGGAACTGGCCCGGCAACTTGTAAACGTTTCACCCACGATCAATATCAGTTCAGACAGATAGGACGTAGGTTTTTAAACCTCCGGGTGGCCTGAACCTGGGTAAAAAACGTGTGTGCACTTGTTCTTGTACCCCCACGCACCCTTAGCATTCTGTCTCACCGGCCCCGTAGGGCCTCATCGACCGTGCCGGCGATCACCGGGTCTCCGCCCCAGACGCCCCTACCGAACCTAAAAGGGGGACGTAGCCGCACGCCCCCCGTGTCGAAGCACCGAGCGATGACACTCGCGATCTCTTCTCTTCGCCGCGAACGCTCGGACGCATTCCTCAAGCCCGGATCTTCAGCGCTGCCACTGATCTTTGTCGATTCAAGTCGGGAATTCCAGGCAAGCGTCGTTTTTCCCTTCTTAGATTGATTCCGCGTAGCAAACTCATCTAAATACCCCGTTTGTTGTAGTAGATTGACCGCTCTCGCCGAGTTAGGGCTTTGCGGTTAGGGTTTTGGTGATTCCGTTGTTTTTCACAAAGCTCCTCCTAGGTACACTTCAAATCTTCATTAGATGAATCCTCACTCCTGTAGATTGCTATGTTTGCGTAGATTGATTTACTCTGTATTTCCGAAGTTCTAGCTAAAACAGATCTAGGTTGAAGCTCTTTAGTAGAATTTCAGTTTAAATCTGTATAGCTGTCCTCGTTGAAGAACTAAGTTGTCATTCTTCACAAACGTAGTCAATTTGCTTTAACTAAAAACTCTTTGTCAAAATCGCTTTGTTGCTGAGAATTTGTGTACTTCTTGCCTATTCTTCGTATCCTCTATTTCACAGGTGTCACCATGTCTGACTTGACCCGCTCCAGCAATGATTCAGAGAGAGAGGGACAGTACCTGTTTGACTCAACGCCTAAGTCCTTACCGCCTTTTTCCCCCAACATTAACATTGAGGACTCAGATGAGGAGGTTGAAGAACCTGTGCCTCTGAAAGTGACACCTTCTTCCGATGTGCGCCTGAAGTATGCTATCAACTCCCCATGGCCTGGTGAAGTATTGCCCCGTCATGAAAATAAAGTGGCGTCGAAGCTCAAGACAGAGAAGAAAGAGAAAGTCAAGAAGTTTAAGGATGTGCCTGCTCCCACTGCTGAAGAGATCTTCGTTTTCTATTCTTCGGAAGACCATGTGGAAGGGGAGACCAGGATGAAGAGGAAACACCGTCTCCAGCATATCATCCGCAAGCACTCCCATGTGCTCGCAGCTGAGATTCAGAGAAGGATCAAAGAAGCGGAGAATGCTAACATGTATTTTCCGGCTCCCAAACTGGGAAACTTCAAGATTGCCCGCAAGGAAGGCGGACCTCACCGTGAGGAATTCAACAAAAGAGCTCTGAAGATCATCAGAGATATTAACTATGTTGACATCTTAAAGAAGCCTAAGTCCAAGAAAGCTTCAGATGCTGAAGCAGTGACGTGTTCCTGTTTGAACCTGTCGTTGAACTGCGAGGTCCTGCAAGAGCATCCAGGCTCAAAGGTTTTTCACTACCTCCTCCTGTACCTCGTAACAAGCCCAGTGAAGACACTAAGGGCAAGGCAAAGATGCCTGATAAACGGGAAAGCTCTGAAGACGCAGAGAAACAGTTCAAGAAAGATCTGAAGAAAGCTAAGAGAGCTTCTGCTGTCGAACCCTGTTCCTCATCGAAGGATGCTGCGGATGCTGCCGCAATGGCTTCTAGAGAAATTATGTATCCTCCTCAAGTCGTTCACATTGATCCAGTTCTTCTTGCTGCATTCAATGAAGGAACGCTTCCTGATTCCCTCATGAGCCATGTTGAAGGTCTAATCGTTGCCAAGACTCAGGCTCAAGAATGGGAACAGAACCGCAGTTTGCGTGTTGCCAAGAGATTGGAAGAAGAAGATCATGGTGAAAAGAATTGTGTTGAGAAGGAGAAGGCCAAAGTTGCCTTGAAAGAAAAGGAAGAGAAGAAAGTTGCTGAACTGCAGAAGAAGAAGGCTGAGAAGGGAGCAGAGGAGAAGAAAAGGGTTGACCTCATCGCCCTGAAGAAAGAAAAGGAAATTGCCTTGAAGACTCAAGCTGAGCTTGAGAAGAAGAAAAAGAAGGCTCTGCTCGCTGAGCAGATGAAACAAGCAGCCGAAAGCATGAAGGTTGATAAGGCTAAAAGTGATGCCTGGAAGAAAGCCGCCGAAAAATCGCCTGAAGTACAGGGCGGAAATGAAGAAGTCGATCGGGAGAAGACTGAATATGAGAAGACGAGGGATGCATCTCGTGATATCCGTCGTGAGATTGGTCTCAAGGCCAGAAATGATCCAGTTGCCCCCTCTGACACTGAAGAAAGTCAGGATTTACCTCAGACTGTTCCATCAAAGAAAATCACAATGACTCGCCAGGCGTCTGAGATTGCTGAAGTGAAGAAAAGTGCAAAGTAGTTTGGTCTGAGGATCAAAGTTCCTGCTGGAAAAACTACCTCCACTTCATCATCTGTGACAGTTTCTCAGAAGAAGAAAGCTATTGACACCCTTGTGCTAGATACATCCAATGTCAAGCTTACTTCACTTCTTAAGGAACAGGAACAAGCTGCTTCATCTCCCATAGTTCTGTCTGAGCACACCGCTCAGCAGGAAGAAAAAGATGAGGTGCGGGGGAAGAACTAAGAAGACCTCACCCCCTGAAGAACCCCCCACCAGCAACTCGTTGCCTCGCACTGAATTAGTTGATGCCTCTGCTGAAGAAGGAAGGACTTGTGACTTCGAAGCTGAAGCCACTCGTGATTTGAATGTCAATGACGCAGAAACTGATGCAGATGCCCCAGTGCCCACATCGGAAGTCCGTATGGAGAAAGCTGTTGAGAAGAAGAGTGATGAGGAGGAAGAAGAAGAGAAGAAGGAAGAAGAGAAAGAACCGGCGCAAGAGTATGATGATCTGATGAAGATTGATCATCTGCCAGAAGATCTGCTGAAGACTGCACCGAAAAAGAAACGATCCGGAATTATTAAGGATCGTGAAGACAAGAGACTCTCACGGATGCTTGTGAGATCTCAAGCTATGTCTGAAGACAACCGTGAGCTGTTGTCTCCCAAGCCCATGATGCTGTTTACTTCAATGCCCTGAAAAACGTTCAACTTCGCCTCGTAAGGCTGAACAACGGGCTGAAGTACAAAGAGGAGAGATCAAGACCGGAGGTTTTGGTCTTTTGAGCAGCAAGATTACTATGCGCAGATTCTTCTGCCAAGGACTCACTTCGCTAAGATGAAATATCTCAATGATGATTGGTTCGCCTACAATCGTCAAAGTGGTGTCATGCCTGCAGCAAATGCTCTCAATGATCTGCATCTGCTGAAGTTTGTAGAGACCTGCCAGAACTGGAATGATGAGCTGATTCTTCAGTTCTATGCTACTTTCGGCAGAAAGGTCTGCAAATTTGAAGACAACTCAAAGGGCTACAACATCTACTGGATGACAGATGGTGACAGGCACAGTTGCACCTCCAGGCACTTCAAGGAGTTTCTTGGTCTTGCTGAGTTCGATGGCCAGCCCAAGATCCATGAAGAACAGGCTGCCTCAGATGAAGAAATCGCTATTCTTTATGAAGAAGGATTCTCTGGCGCCTTTGGAGGACTGTCTGGGTTAAAGCCTGAAGTGAAGATCCTCAATGATATTCTCTGTTTCACTCTCTCTCCCAAGCAACGCAGCTCCAGTGAAATTGCCGGTCTTGACAGCAATCTGCTACTTGCAGTCTATAAGGGTGAGAAAAAAGATTTTGGAGATTATATTCTTCAGACCACAACCCATGCCTCAGCCGACCGTGTGCGTGCTCTGCCCTATGCACCTCAGATCATGAAGATAATCTTGCAGTTGTCAGAGAAGCGTTTTGAGTTGGAGCATCAGCACAAGTACTTCTCGCTGAAGCCTCAAGACCCTGAGCCGTCCGTGCTTTCTCCTACTTCGGTGTCTGATCGCCCGTCAAAGGAGTCTTCACAGCCCATTCCGTCGCAACCGCAGCTGAAGCAAGCACTTTGTCCATCTGATTCTCAGTATGAGACCAGCTCCGGCACGGATGGTTCCTTGAAGAATCTTGTTGTGAAGCTCTCCCGCAAGATTGACAATCAGCAGGATCTCCTTGAGAAGCAGGCCACTCTTTTGAAGAATCAACAAGTACTGCTCAAGAAGCCGGTGTCCCGCGAGGAGAAGACTAGTGGCTTAATTCAAGACTTCCTCACCAAGCACTACCCCGACGTTCTGAAGCCTGAAGACAGCGACGCTACTCCAAGATAGTAGTATTCAACCTTTTTGGCGTCTTGATGCCAAAGGGGGAGAAGGAGTCAGGGGGAGGTTTCGCTTTATTTGTTGCAGGGGGAGTTTTGCTTTTATCTGGTTCTTCGTCGTCTTAAAACTTTAGTCCTATCATTCGTGGTTGAAAACTTTTTCTTGGTTGTGTTAAAGTACAATTTCAAATTTTTCTTGCTTGTGTTAAAGTACAATTAATATTGCCTCTTGCATGAGGATTCTGCAATGCCAGTAATAAATTTAATCTTCATGCATTTTTGTTCCTCATGCATGCATGTTTACTTCAATACTTGTTGGGGCTGCATCTGTTTACTTCAATTTATGAGCATGTATGAATTCTTATTATTTCTGCTCTAACCTTGCACACGATGCACACCCTTGCTTCTGAAGAATATGAAGATTTCCTCACACTCCTAAAGCTCTTTGCACTTGCATTCAAACGCAATCTAAATAGTCATATCTTCAGGGGGAGTCTTCATATAACTCAGAAGTTAAAACCTTCACACTTAATTTTTCCCATCTTTGAAAATTTAACCAGTGTTGTCATCAAACACCAAAAAGGGGGAGATTGAAAGAGAAACCTTGCCCCTGTATGGATTTAGATGAATGATGACAACATGGTTGAGGAACTAATGAGTTACACAGAGTGTTTCAGGTTTTAGTTCCTCAGAAGAGTTGGTCTAACTAGCATCGATGACTCCTAAAAATTGAAGTACAAGTATTGGCTTGAAGTATGAAGAACTCAGTGAAGAACGGTGAAGAACATGAAGCGTATCATTCTTCATAGGTCTTTCCATAGTTGTTTTCTTAGCTTGAGTATAGGAATGCCGTACTATTAAGGAGGGTTTGAAGTGTGAAGCTGGTTCAGGTGAAACCTATTCTTCATGTTCAGCTTAGGCGAAAACCATTTTCTATGTGAGTGTTTTTCGTCGGAGTGAAGAATGAAGCATTTCAGGCTTCACAGAAACTTCCGCGTGAAGTCTTCACTCTGATTTCAAATGTGTTTGAAAATCTGTCGCTTTCGTGCTTGACCACCTAATCTAACCGTTGTGAGACAAAGTGATAAAGTGTGAGCTAGAGTCTCAATGATCACTTTATCCAACGGGTCACAACGGCTAGATAAGCCGTGGCCAAGGCTATATAAGACGACCCACCCCGAAGGAGTTTGGCGGTGAACCCCAGTGAGTTGTTTTGAAAAACACCTGATAAAATCCTTAGAGTTGAATTGGGCGTGAAGAATGGGATCCCCTCTCTAGCCGAGCACATGAAGCTTGTTACTCTTGGTGATTGGCATCACCTAGACGGCTAGGAGTCAGTGCTCAAGAGCAATCGAAGATTGTGATTTGTCATCAACCAGTCTATGAAGGTCCGGGGATCACCTCAAGATCTACCACGAGTAACTGGGCGAGACTTTGGTCTTAGCTCAGGAGAATTGGGTGGACTTGTGTGTCCGCAAGTCTTGTGTGACTCAGCCCCCTCAACGGAGACGTAGGATTGTGCCAACAATCTGAACTTCGGAAAACAAATCCCTGTGTCTTCCGTCCTGATGATTTCGTTCCTCAACTTTTACTCTGTTGAAATATAACTGATTCATCACCTAGTCTTCATTTCTGCTGCTATAAACTTGTTCATCTTTCTTCCTCCGCTGCAACTCTAAAATTGATAAGTGTAATCCCTGTTGTTGAAGTACTGTGACTGTACTCAGTCTTCAGTCTTCATTTTGAAGAAAGTTTTAAACTGGTCACATTCAACCCCCCCTTATGACATAATCGATCTTTCAGTTTTCTTGGCTTCGACGTGGTTCGGAGGTCTAGAAGCAGCATTGAGCTTCGCTCACGGCACGGCACTAGCGAGTGCAGAAGGAAAATAACGACGTTGACCTACAAGAGCTTGCGTGTAATTTTCTTGTATTTTAAATATAATACCGTAAGAATTGGTTGATTTAATATATGACCCGGCCTTCTCGCAAAAAAAAGTGCATCGATTCTCGGTGGATTCTATATGCGTGTGGTCCACGTGACACCACAAAATCATGGAGCCCATCTTTCTTGTAGATAGCGGAGAAGGTAATAATATTATGTACGTCATGGCACGGGGACAACATCGCGGAATTGAATTGTAGTGTAGTAAAATCCATGCTGAACTCTTGGCTTTTGGGAATACATATCTCACGAACAAGTATTGTGCATAGCTGTTATGCAAGTAGTGTTGTTGAAAACATATTTCTTTTTGTAAATGGTCTCTTAATATACTCCATCGTGAAAATAAGTGTCACAATTTTGTCTAAACTAGATGATGCCACGCACGTTGTTGCGGAAATTTTTAATTAACATAAAAGTATTCAAATTTGAAAACATATAATAAAATTGTATATTCTTCACTTAGTGGGAAGTTTGATGAAAGTAACATGCATGCATGTGCAAAAGTCTCAGTTTTTCACTAAATAGGTGTGAACAACTTAACTATGTGATGATGTGGCATGCTTGCATGTTTAGAGAAATCAAATAGTGGGTTGTTTCTACTTAGATATAGAAGATACTCCTAATCATCTTACTTTGGGACGGAAGAAGTATTAATAGTTATATAGTACTCCTTCCGTTCCATAATTTTTGTCATCGCGACAAGAATTATGGGATGGAGTACTCGTTTATAGGTTTGCATGAGTACAGACTGTACAGTTTAGGTCTTTTGTCACATCGTTTTGTTTAAATATATTGTTCTGTATGCACGTACTATCCACCTAGCTGCTTTTCTTCGATTTCAATTTGAATGAGTAAACTTTGTTTTAAACCTTGAACTCCTAGAACCGATCGGCATCGGACCCTAACTCCTAATCCCTAGAATCGCCCTGAACAATTCCCGGTCATCAGTGGCTTGGATTTGCTGACATGGCATTGTGCTTGATCTGTTCACGAGTAACCTCTGAACCTTTGATGACGCAAGTTTTCTGGGTTTTATTTACAGCAAGTTACGTTCTAAATTTTGATAGCATGGTGACAGCTTGTTGTTCAAAAAAATTGACAACAT
The DNA here is from genome assembly GCF_000005505.3 of Brachypodium distachyon. Taxonomy (NCBI): domain Eukaryota; kingdom Viridiplantae; phylum Streptophyta; class Magnoliopsida; order Poales; family Poaceae; genus Brachypodium; species Brachypodium distachyon. The sequence continues at coordinate 11,135,894 of NC_016135.3, forward strand.
GTTGGTCAAATTGTTTGACAGCATGTTGTCAATAATTTTGACAATATATCTATGCATTTTGACACCATTAATAGCAATAGAGCACTGTAGCAGTGCATGAACACCACACAATAAAAACTAACAACATCACCACGTCTTCATATACTCCCTCGGTCTGATGTCTCAAATTTGTCAAATTTGGATGTATCTAAACATAACTTAGTGTATAAATGCATTCAAATTTAGTCAAAATTGGGACATCTTTTGTTGGACGGAGGAATATGCAACTTTGGTAATTGTCCAGAAACAAGAGCTCATTCGCAAGTTCTTTGCCAGGCATCAAGGAATACAACTTCATTGAGTCAGAACGGAAGATGATCTTTCAGATGCCCCTTCAACTCTGGCATCGAGATCTTGTCCTTCTCGGTCTCAGACACGCCCCCTCATCTCCCCTGAAGTAATCCAGAGATGGCCTGTTTGGTATAAACTCACCACCAAAATGAAATCACGAGTGAGGATTTTTGCCGGATCCTTGCACCCAAATCACCCTATGAAACTGTTTTTGTTTTTCCATTTATACTTGTGTGTAATCTCGGTTTGGTAGTTCAAGTTTTTCAGCATAATTCTTTGTTGGATGGAAGGAAAGGAACCATAAGAATGTTTGATTTTAACAAAACAAAAGTTAAGTTGCTTTGTTTTTAGGAAGTCGTAGAAATTCTGAGTTGTTGTGTCGGTACTCCGATCCTAAATTTTTGTTGTGATTTTAGTTCGACTACGACAAGAATTTAAGATCAGAGAGAATAATCTCTAATTATTCTTTTGACCGGAAGAGTAATCTCTGTTTTGTTCTCTTACCAAAGAAATTGTAGGAATAAAATGATTTTAGTATGTATTCTCCGTTTTGTGGTTAATAGAGTAAACCTCATCCGAGACGGTCAAGGAGATCGTGTTCTTTTCATATAACGTCATGTATGTTTTGAATAACGTCATTGGCGACGGGTGTACCATCGAGTTCATCGCTAAGCATCAGCGTCTTTCTTTCTTTCATCTGCATGTATGCCAAAAAGAGGAATCAAAAGGGGCAGGCTGCCATGCTGCCGGACGAGCTTGTTTGGGAGCCCAGTCAACCTGGCCCAGCCCGACCCATAAATCCTCAGTTGCATTTGGTTGGAGCACACGTTCAGCGTGGGGGACGCAGCGGCAGTCCACCAGTCCACCACCCACTCCTCGCCGTCTTGTTATGGCCTCCTCATCAGCTGCGGCCGTCTCCTGCAGGTTTTTGTCCCCGCTAGCCACGACCTCCCGCACTCTGCTCTCATCTACCCTGCCCACAGCCGCGACATCGAGGAGGAGGCTGCTCCTCTCCACCACCACCCCCACCATTTGCGCCGCTGCCATGGCCGTCTCCAGCAAGGCGGGCCCCGCTTCTTTCAAGGTCGTGGACTCCCACCTTCACGTCTGGGCGTCACCCCTGCAGGTAAAGAAGGGCACCCCCATACATGGGCATGAATGTCCAATTTGGGGTTTCTTGATGAGGCTTATGTGGTTCTGTCCCCGTGCAGGCTGCCGATAAGTACCCGTATTTCCCGGGCCAGGAGGCGACGCTCCGGGGTGATGTGGACTTCTTGCTCGAGGTCAGACCTGAGTATGACACAGCTTTGTTCAACTCTTTAAAATCTTCTGAACCTTCTCTTTGTCTGTGGTAGTAGCTGTAGGTGGTTCATCGGAAAGGAAGTTGTCGTTACATGCTTCTCTTTGTCTTGCCGCAGCCTGGGAAAATTGGGGCAGAATTGTGATGCCATTGACAAATGTGTAGGGTGTCCTATTTGTTACCGTTCATTTTTCCTTGTTGGTATTTGATTGGTAGGCAGTGCGTACTGGCATGTTTGGAACAACAGATTTTCACTTGAAACATTCAGTTGTCACAAGAGAAATAACATGTGTCTCGACAGATCATTACAATGTTTACACAAACCAGTGATACTGGCACACGTTGGAATTGTCCTACAAAAGAAACACTTAGTGCCGTTTTTTTGTGGACAGATTTGGGAACTTTCAGCCGGGGGTTTCTTAGGTCTAATGATATGAATGAGCTATTTAGAGCGTGTGAATTTTATGAGGAAAGAAAACACCCAATGCCCCTTCCCTATTTTTGTGTATCAACGGGACCTCTGTTTCTTCGCTGCTAACCTTTCTAGATAGTGGAAGAGAAACAACTCTCCCGCCTCCGTACCAAGGGATTGCAAATAGTAATTCCAATATGCATTTTATATTTCTTCATCACACCACCTTTTCTTTTTTTCCTTTAATCTGTTGAGATTTGAGAGTGATGAAGGTAATTAGATTGTTTTAAAAAAACTGGATTATTGTTTTTGAACTTTGATTCTCCTTTTGCTAGTGTATGGATGAAGCTGGAGTCGAAGGTGCACTTATTGTTCAACCAATCAATCATATGTTTGATCACTCTTTAGTGACTAGGTAAACCTTTCTCGTATCCATACCAATTGAATTAGTCGTATGACTGTATCAATACAAGAAGTTCAATGAAATTCCTTCTCGATTATTTTTCAGCCTCGTTTTATGTGTATGCTACAATATTTGTTCTGTAGCGTGTTGAAGAAATATCCATCAAAATTCATGGGCTGCTGCCTCGCAAATCCGGCAGATGATGGGAGTGGAATTAAACAGCTTGAACATCTTATTGTGCAAGTACAATATTTTCAAACATTCTGAGCATACCAAAAATAGTTACTCGATTTCCAATACCAAAAATAGTCACATCTTATTGTGCTTCATTTGGTTCTCACCAGGAAAAATACCGTGCTGTCCGATTCAACCCAAACTTATGGCCTTCAGGTCAAAAGGTTTGCAAATGGGCAACCATGCATCATTTTAGTACACCTTTTTCGTACTTCTCAATTTTGATTCATGGTCAGAGATGACTGAAAACATCTTTTTTCTTCAAATAAATAGATGACCAATGAGGTCGGGAGATCATTATTTGCTAAGGCTGGAGAACTTGGAGCGCCTGTTGGAATAATGGTGATGAAGGTATAGGAAGCATATCCCTATACTAATGCATGTGTACTCAAAATATGTAATGGCTGCAACAGAGTTTTAGCCTTTTAGGTATTGTATTAAATTTTTGTTCCAAAAATGTTTATGGTAGTATGCTTTGTAATTCAATAAAATAGATCAGTTAACAGATAGACGTATGACTAGTTCAAGCCATGGAGCACCAATAAGGTTCCAGCTGAAAGAATTGCACGCTTGACATCATTGGTCGTGTCACTCAGGAGCTAGAACTGATGCAATATTAAAAGCTAGTTACAATGTGGACGTGGGTCCATTGTAGGAAGAAAGGGGCAGCAGCTCGGGAGAAGTCTATGAGAGAGAAGAACAATATGAGTTCTTCAGAAAAGTATAGAATTAGGAAAGAGTCCAATTGTGTAAGAAAAGCTTTAATAAGTCTAATTGTATTAGGAGAGGTCAAGGGTCTGAACACCCAATAATATAAGGATGTCATGTATCTAGGTTTGAGGGAAGCAAGACAGAACCAATCTATTATCTCCCCAAGTTATTCTCTTCTCTCTACCTATGTCTACCTAATCCCTCACAGCCACACCATCTAGCTTTCTTCAGCAAGGTAGTTATCAGTTATCACGTTGTGGATCTAGGTCCACAACAGTTATGTATTATTATCTGGTGAACTGCAAATTATAGATTACTTTATGAAAAACATATGCTTTTTTGTGGACAGGAAATTTTCTTATTCTCTACTCTTGTTTGTGCAGGGTATCAGTTCGTATATTCAGGAAATAGAGGAGCTGTGTACGGATTATCCTGAGACTACGGTTATTTTTGATCATATGGCTTTCTGCAAGCCACCAACGTAGGCTTGTCTGTCTGCTTGTTAATAGACCACAAGAATCTAGTTCTTACCAAGTTGTTGTCTATATTAACTTGTTCTGCATGGACATACAGGAATGATGATGAAGAGAAGGCATTCTCTTCATTTCTGAACCTGTCCAGATTCCCGCAGGTACTTCCTGAAATTTTGTTCTCTTGTGCATATAGCTCAACAAACCAGTGACTTAAAGAACTCTGGGTGTCTTTGTGTACCACTATCTTTGGAAAGAGATCTTGTGTGAGTTGCCAGTATTATCAAAACTACTATTTGTAGTTTCTGTTACCAGAGTCCACAGAACAGAGATCGATGACACAATTTGTGAGGTGGAATACTTGTTGATAGTTAAGTGATTGTACAAAGGATAAGGCTAAAAAGATATACTGATCTCTGGTGCCTAATTGTAAAAGAAATCACTTAACTACAGTGATGTGATAAAATTCTTCTGTTTGGTGTCACCCTGCTAATACTGATACAATATGCATTACTTAAACAGGTTTACGTCAAATACAGTGCTCTTTTCCGGATCTCAAGAGAAGCCTATCCATATGAGGACACGTCTCAGCTTCTTTCTCGTGTGATCTCCAGCTACGGAGCCAATCGAATAATGTGGGGAAGGTGAATCCAAGCAGCGCACCACTTGACTTTCATTTGGTCCAGAGTCTATTTCAATATACCGTGACTAAGAGGTTATGTTCTGGGCTTGTACATTGCAGTGACTTCCCCTATGTCGTTCCTGAATGTGGCTACAAAGGAGCAAAGGAGGCAATCTCTCATGTCTTGGGCAACATAGCTCTTTCTTCATCGGATTTGGAGTGGATCTTAGGCAAAACAGTGAGCCAGCTATTCCATGGTGCATGGGTTACTCCATGAGGGAGATGTCTTTTACCCAGTGTTGTGTAGCATCATAGCAGGTATGGCAGTGTATGGCTGAGCAACTAAATCCTTGTATGAAAGGAAATGAGCTATTTAGTTTGGTACTGTTTCCAACTGCTGCTTCAATTTAACAATCATGTTCAAATTTTGATCCTTTTTCTGTAGACTTAATAAACACAATAGCTGTGCTCATTGTGTGAACCTTTCTGCTCACCTTACAAAGTATCAGTACAAAATTAGAATGTATCTCTAAAATCAGCCAATTTGTATGTTACCTTTTCAGCCTTTCAGGCTTACTTGTTAAGTCTATATCTTTTGGCAAGATAAAATTCTTTCGTTGATATGATCATGCAACTTAGTATGGAGTATGTGACTGATCTATATAGATAAGAGTGTTGGTACCACATGGGGATATAAAGTTAGCAGAAACTTAAAGATGTCCTTAGTACATATGACTACAAATAACTCAAATTCACAATTCCTCCAACATGATTTTAGACCACACCTTTCGTGCCTTTGATAGGCATATGATATCAGTTAAATTTTTAATCCACCCATATGCATTATGCAATGCAAATTTTTAATCCGTCATCCATATTCACCAACTGTTCTTTTGCACTAGATAAACCTTACATCAAAAAAGTAACCAATCTTCTTTCTGCTATGTTGTTCATTTGGCTTCCGTTTTAGTGAACTCTTATCTTAATTTTCTCAAAACTACAAGTTTATGTAAAAAATCAGGGGATTACACATTTCAGTTTGAGTTCCAGAGGACTGAAGATTTAAACTTGTCTCTACAGTTATGGTGCTAGTTTGTGATATTTTGAGAATGTTTGCCCTTAAATATATAGTTCCGTAGAGTTCGAACTGAAATATGTCGCTCTCTTGTGCAGTTTGATTTGAAAGTTGCGATTTTACGGAAAATTACTCTTCCTTATTTGCTCCTCCCAACAAAGAGTATTATCCTGTGATCTTGCACGTGGTAAGGAATGTCGTCTGTGCACTTAAGGTCTTATTACGTCTACTAAGCCACCTGTACGATGGTCGGTGCAACTAAGCTTCTGTACGATGGCAAGTATATAGACGAGAGTTTCTTTTTTGTATTCGATGCAAAGACGGGAGGTGCAGCTGGCTGTGAATGTTTTGGGCTGCGACCGTGGCACTTTCCCTTGCACTTATGTTGGTATGCCTCTGTCCATTTCAAACCTCAAGAGAAGTGATTTCCAACCAATCATTGACAAGATTGCTAAGAAGCTGGCCGGATGGCAAGGCCAATTTATCTCCAAAGCGGGATGTTTGGTCCTCATCAACTCGGTCCTCTCGGCGCTGCCTTCTTACCAAATGGTCTCCATCAAACAACCGACATGGGTTATTAAGCAAATTGATAAGTTGCGCCGTTTCTTCCTTTGGTCTGGTTCAGACTCCTCGGCAAGGGCTAAAAATTTTGTCGCATGGCAGAAAATTTGTGCTCCTAAAGATTATGGTGGCCTTGAAATTCATGATCTTTCTCGGCATGGAAGAGCCTTCAGAACTCGATGGTTATTTTTTGCTTGGGACGGGGCTAATAAGGAGCTTTTCAGCCACTTCGCCAAAGGTAAGGCGACTCTTGCTCTCTTTCATGCTGCTACCAAATTTCATCTCAGAGATGGCTCGAAGTGTTCTTTCTGGAATGACCCATGGCTCCTTGATCAACCGCTTGCTGAGCATCTGCCTGCCCTCTTTCATCATTCGCGGGCCCGAGGCAATTGTGTCAAGACGACGCTCCATAACCACTGCTGGATCCGCAACATCAAGCGTGAGCCCTTCCATGAAATTCTCTTTCAATTCATTAAGCCGTGGAATACTCAAAGCATCTCCCTCATCGACATGCCAGACTCAATTTCTTGGAAGCTTGTGTCGTTTGGGAGATACTCTGCTGCCTCTGCTTACCACTTTCAGTTCTTTGGAAAAATTTCCTTTTTGGAAGCTGCTCTCATTTGGAGAATTCAGATCCCCGCGAAAGTCAAAATTTTCTCCTGGACCGTAGCTCTCCAAAGATGCCTCGCCGCCGATCGTTTAACTCTAAAAGGTATCCCTGCTAATCCTATCTGTCAGATGTGCCGAACCTCACCAGAGACTGCCAACCACCTTTTTGCCGCTTGCTCTTTTGCCTCCCAGTTTTGGGATCTGCTCCTACGGCAAGCCAAGGTCAACATTCATTGTTTGCCTCACCTCTCTGAATGGTGGTTTGATGAAGCCTGGCGCCGCTCTTCTAGCTTGCTTCGTGAGCGACTTGGTACCATTGTCATGCTTGGATGGTGGCACATCTGGCTCGAGCGCAATTAGAGGGTTTTCCATTTCAAATCCCTCTCTCTCCGCAAGCTCCGTGAGCTAGCGCTCGATGAGCTTATGGCCTGGAAGTTTGCAGGATGCAAGTCGGCTGCCTCTTTCTAGATGATTGAGAATTGTTGGTTTCATAGGGTTCGCCCTCCCCAGTGTTCTTCCTAGTTTATAGCTGCCCCACCCCCCCTCCCGGCTTTGTAATTAACTCTGTTAAATTGTTCTTTTGTCTTAATTAATGAAAAGCAGCGCTGCTGCCTTTTCGTCAAAAAAAAAAGTTTCTTGAAGGTATAAATAGAAATATGAGCAAGAAAAATTTCACACATGCAAGTATAGGCTAGAATTGTTTTCTAAAATGTGCGTGCGGTTAATTTGCAGATATTTGTTTACCTTGAGAAAGAAGGCAAGAACCCCATCAGTTCTTGTAAAACGGATTGGACATTTCTATTTGGATTACCGAAATTTCTTATTCCAAAAGATTGCAGAAAACTTTTCTTTTTGTGAAAGATTGTGGGCAGTGATATTTGTTTTCTGATGACCATTACAGCTAAAAATTCAATTAAAATTAGAATTATCAAACATCAATCCATTCAGAAAAAATATTGCTTCTTGCAATTTGAGTTGATTAAGTGAGCAGGTGTCAATCCCCAATATCCTTGGTTTCGTGTTTTCTCAGGTTTATATAAAGTTAGAATTAGAATGTTATTATTGATTTCCCTATGGAAGGATAAATTACTCCCCCGTCAAAACTATCGAAGGGCAATGTATTTTGGCGATGTATCCATTGCAAACCTTGTACGTGCAGTGCAGATCAAATGTGGAAAGGAACACACCCATTTTTGTTGAGAATAATATATGATCAATTAGTTTAATTATTAGTTAATTAAATAGACAGTTATTTGTAACCGCTCGTGTCCCAAGTTTTGGAAAAATTGGGACGCGAAGGCAAAAGTTTGGGACAGCAATGCATGTATTGGTGCTCCTTCAACATGTATATATATCATCATCAATTAATGGAATAGAACACAGAGATTCATTCTCATTTTCATTCATAACACGTTATCAGCCACGTTTGCTCTACAATCACAAAGGTTAGAATCATGGCAATCAAAGATGTGCCTCTTCTTTTCCTTACTGTTCTTGAGTTTCCTGGCCACCGAGGACACAACCGCCGGTGGGCCCCGCGCCGCCGGTGGGCTCCGCCCTGTCGGTGGACGTCTAGATGCTGGGCGCACGAGGGTGCGCCTCGCCCGCGACGCCGCGCCGGCCTCTGCACCAACGGCCGTCGTGTTCATGGAGGCCGCCGCGTCGGTCCCCGTACCAGCGGCCGCCGCGCCCCTGGCCCTCGCCTCGCCGGCCGTGGCGCCGCCGGCCCCCGCACCAACTGACCCGACGCCCCCAGCCTCCCCGGTTTATGAGCCCACCATGAAATGGATGATGGCCGGACCGGCGGCGCCGATGATCGGAGAAGACGACGACTTTGTGCTCGCCCTTGCACAACCTCCGCTGCCGCTCTATTGCCCCATCCACGGGCATGGCCCGTGCCCCACGCGCGACGGCATGGCGTCACCGCCTCCATCTCCGACCCCGCCGGCGACACCTCCTCGCCCCGACCTCATCTCGTCCGGCGGCGGCACCCCCGAGGCGGACCATGACGGCGACGAAGATGCGGGGCTTTACTCCGTCCACCCTGAAGCCCGCCGGCTTCTCCGCCGGTTCACAGCCGCCATGGCGGCTCACTACGCCGGACCGGCCGGCGGCGGGTGGAACCCCGCCACCCTCAGTCTCTCCTCAACCGACGAGGGGGGGCCCTCCATAAACTAGGCGGCGGCGGCGGACGGGCGACGGCGGCGGCCGAGACGGGCGGCGGCGGCGGCGGGACGGGGCTAACCCTAACCGTCCGCCTCCCCACCCCTTATAACCGCCCACCCCTTAACGAGCCGCCCGAAAGGCCAAGGCCCAGCCCGCCCGAAGCCCCCTCTTCGCGCGCCCTCCCCACTGGCTAAGGCCATTTTGCAGAAAAGTCCAGAAATTCCGGCTATTTGCGATTTGGTCCATGTATCTATTTAAATAGTTGTGTTTTACATACCTATAGGTCCCTGCACTTATATTTATTTAGATTCCAGTGGTTTTTAGGATATATTCCTACTAAAAGACATATTCCTATGTAAATGTCAATGTAAACATTGCCGTGTTCAATGTGATTGTATAATATACATCCCCTATTACATGTGATATTTACACTTTGCAATTGAGATCTTTATTTCTTGCATTTTTGAGAGTTTTGATTCAACAATTAAGTCCCGACTGGCACCGAAAATGCCCAAAATTGACTTGATTCAAGAAAAATCTCCAATAGTGATAAATAAAATTATCACCATGTGATTACCTCAATTTAATATATACGAATCACCAGGTACTATAGCCTTTCAATAAAGGTAAAACGATATAATTGCGTTGAATGTTCCGTGGGAACATACACCTTATTGAAAGCAGCGAATAATTTTGCGTAGTACTAAGAGGTCTACATTGTGTAAAAACACATAATGACTATTTTCAACATGCTCTTCTAATATTAAATAACACAAGGTGCTACAGCCTTTCAATAACGGTAAAACGATATAATTGCGTTGAATGTTCTGTGGGAACATACACCTTATTGAAAGCAGCGAATAATTTCGCGTAGAACTGAGAGATCTACACCAATAAATTGGTGATTATCTTCAAAGTGTTATTTTGAGGTCTACACTATATGAATTTAACATTGATTATATTTCATGCATTTTATTGCAATTTACTTACAACAATGACCATAATATTTTGGCTTTACCTACTAGTAATTGACAAAATCAATGGTTTTTCAATCCCATGTAGGACAAAATGACCGGGAAAGAGTTTGACGAACTCGCCTTCGACGGTCGAAACTATCCAACTTGGGCAATGGACGTAAAAGTGAGCCTTGCGTCACGCGGATTTTCAGCGGCCATACAACCTCCTATAGAGGGACAAGAGCCCATCACAGATCTGCATAAATATAATGCCTTATACATTATAAGGAACCACATCCTTGTTGATCTCAAATTAGAGTATCTCATGGAAGAAAATCCATACACACTATGGCTTGCCCTTCAAACTAGATATGAACAACAGAAGGCCGTAATTTTGCCTGAAGCCACACATGAATGGACTCAATTACGCCTACAAGATTTTAAATCTGTAGGAGATTTCAATCATGCCGTTCATAAAATTTGTTCAAAGATGCAATTTTGCGATAAGGAACCTTCTGAAGCGAAAAAGATCGAAAAGACCTTATCTACTATGCTTCCGGCCGATAGGATCCTTCAGCAACAATATCGTGCACGCCAGTTTAATAGATATTCTGATCTTATCCATGTTTTACTTCATGCCGAAAAGCATGATGAACTTCTAATGAGAAATCATCATCAGCGTCTGGTAGGCGCTGCACCTTTACCTGAAGTACATGCTAATTTTCAGAAGAACAACAAGTTCAATGGATCGAATAATCAACCAAGCAACTTCAAAGGCAAGCAAAAGGGCAACAACAAGAAAAACAAGCCACGTGTACAGGATAAGGGGAAAGGAAATTTCAAACCATAATACGACAAATCTAAAGTTTGTCAAAAATGTGGGTGCTACAAGCACATTACAAAGAAATGCCGTACTCCTTGACATTTGGTAGATCTGTACTTACAATCCGTAGGACGCAAGCGACAATTCCAAGATTTGAATCACACTTCAATTTCCAATCCGACAATTCCAAGGAAGCCGGTTGTTCGAATGCTGTCAAAGAAGAACCAAGCAACAACCCGACACTCCGATCGTTCGGGAATCCAATAAGCACGGAGAACATGATCATTGAATTCACTTCAAATGATGTGTTTGGAGATCTAGAATAGTTCACCTATCTCCGAAATAGATATTATCTATATTTACGTTCATAAGTATTGTTGTAAATAAATTATAATGATCGTTGTCATCTATATTGTAATATTACATTATCGTATCAGCACTTTGATACCAACATATTTGATATATGTATTGTAAATTACGATTGTATTATCAATTTAATACATAAATAAGTTTGTATGTATTCTATATATCTATTAAGAATGATATTAAAATTCTTCCTTTTCCATATATAGTTCTCTACGGGAGTCAATCCAAAATGGACGAAGAACTTTGCCTTGTGGATAGCGCCACCACAAACACTATACTTAGGGAAACAAAATATTTTCAAACTCTTACTAAAACGCAAGGGAACATTTTGACAATCACTTGACGCGATACGTTAATTGTTGGTTTTGGACGAGCTATCATCACACTTCCTATGGGTACACAAGTAATAATCGAGGACGCTTTATTGTATCCTGATTCAACTCGTACTCTAATAAGTTATAGGGATATTCGTCAAAATGGGATTCATATAGAAACCCACGATGACAACAATGAGGAACTTCTCCTATTTACAAAAAGTAACGGATATGGCAAACAAATTTTTGAAAAAATTCCTTCTTTATCGTCCGGATTGTACTATACATACATAAAGCCTGTAGCCCATGTTGTGTATAAAATAATTTTTCAGAATGTCAATACATTCCAGACTTGGCATGATCGCCTTGGTCACCCCGGTATCAGGATGATACGAAAAATTATTAATAATTCTGTTGGTCATAATCTTAATAAAGCAAAATTTCCAGAATCTCAGGATTTTGTATGCACAGCATGTGCACAAGGCAAGCTCATTTTAAGACCTTCCTATCTTAAAATACAAGCGGAACCACTATAGTTCCTTGAACGAATTCAAGGAGATATTTGTGGTCCTATTCAACCATTGTCTGGACAATTTAGGTATTTCATGGTATTAATCGACGCATCTACAAGATGGTCTAATGTGTGTCTCCTTTCCACACGTAACCATGCATTCGCAAAAATAGTGAGCCAAATAATTAAATTAAAAGCTCATTATCCAGAACATCGAATTAAAACGATTCGAATGGACAATGCCGCTGAATTCACCTCACGCGCATTCAATGATTATTGCATGGCATTAGGAATCGAAGTTCAGCACTCAGTCCCATACGTCCACACATAAAATGGTTTGGCTGAATCTTTTATTAAGAGAATTAAGTTTATTGCAAGACCTTTATTACACTACTTCTCCTCTTCAATTAGTACATGGAAATTCACCAAGTATTTTTCATCTGCGAAAATTCGGTTGCGCTACATACGTACCGATCTCACCACCACAACGTACATCAATGGGGCCATATAGAAAATTGGGGATCTATGTGGGGTACAAATCACCGTCAATTATCAAGTACCTAGAACCTCTCACAGGGGATCTATTCACTGCCCGGTACGCTGACTGTATTTTTAATGAGGATCATTTTCCGGCATTAGGGGGAGAATTAAAGTACCAAAAACGAGAATGCCAGGAAATCAATTGGAATGTCCAAGGCATTTCCGCCTCTGATCCACGTACTCAAGAAACTAAACAGCAAGTTCAGAAAATTATAAATTTGCAACATATTGCAAACAATTTACCAGACACATTTGTTGATTACAAAGGTGTAACTAAATTCTATAATTTTGCACAGAACGTACCAGAAAGAGTGGAGGTACCTATAAAAACCACTCAACTTCCTGCACCTACCATTCAAAGGAAGAGGGGGAGAAGTACGACAACTAAAAAGGATCTAGCTTCCAGCAAGCAACAAACGAAGGAGCTGCGGCAAAGAAAACAGAAAAATCAACCTTCTGGACCTCCTTCAACAACAACAACAAATGTGAGTCAACATTTGATTGACCGAGATCAATTGGGTAATATACACCTTGTGGATAACCAACATCCACAACCCAGCTCAATAGTGCACTCAATTACTGATGCTGGGATATCGAAAAACCTAGACTTAACCGCAACGGGAAATCGCGAACAGTCACGAAAGGTAAATGAAATTTCCACAAATTATTTAGATACTGGAGAAACATATAATAGAAATACTACATTCGTCGACACATATTTCTCAACTAAGATTGCAGACAACCTTCTAAATGATCATGATCCAAAGACCATAGCCGAGTGTGAAAAACGCTCCGACTGGCCTAAATGGAAGGATGCAGTTCAAGCAGAAATAGCCTCGCTCAATAAAAAAAGGTATTTACAGAAGTAATACCTACACCTCCAAATGTTTTCCCAGTGGGATTCAAATGGGTTTTTGTCCAGAAAAGGAACGAAAACAATGAGGTGGTGAGATACAAAGCAAGGCTAGTAGCACAAGGGTTTACGCAGAGACCCGGCATTGATTTCAATGAAACATACTCTCCAGTTATGAGTGGAATTACTTTCCGATATTTAATCTCATCGTCTGTTCAAAATCGTCTATCTATGCAGTTGATGGACGTCGTGACTGCATATCTTTATGGGTCATTAGATTCGGATATTTACATGAAGGTTCCCGATGGAATCTAAATTCCGAATATTAACGCAAGACGCAACATGTACTGTGTAAAGTTGAATAAATCTTTATACGGTCTAAAACAGTCAGGTAGAATGTGGTACAACCGACTAAGTGAGTTTCTCATTAAAAGGGTTTACTCTAACAATGATGACTGCCCATGTGTATTCATCAAGAAATCCAAAACAGGATTTTGCATTATCTCTGTGTATGTTGATGATTTAAACATCATTGGCAACAAACAGGATATTGATGAGGTTCGTAATCATCTAATGACGGAATTTGAAATGAAAGATTTGGGTAAAACCAAGTTCTGCTTAGGTTTACAACTTGAGCACCTTCCTTCGGGAATATTGGTTCACCAAGCTACATATATCCAGAAAATCTTGGAGAAATTTAACATGGACAAATCCTATCCATGCAAAACACCTATGGTAGTTCGATCTCGAGACGTAGAGAAAGATCCATTCAGACCAAAAGGTGATGGTGAGGAAATTTTGGGATCTGAATTCTCATATCTTAGTGCCATTGGAGCATTAATGTACTTAGCAAATTGCACCCGGCCGGATATTGCATTTGCGGTAAATTTACTAGCTAGACACAACGCAGCTCCAACAAAACGTCATTGGGTAGGAGTCAAGCAAGTTTTTCGCTACCTATAAGGCACTAAAGATCTAGGTCTATATTTTCAAAAGGAAAACCAAGACCCTGAATTAATCAAATACACTGATGCTGGCTATTTATCTGATCCCCACAATGCCAGATCCCAGACCGGTTTCGCGTTCCTACATGGTGGGACAGCCATATCGTGGAAGGCTTCTTAACAGACTCTAGTGGCTACAACCACAAATCATTCGAAAAGAATAGCCTTATACGAAGCATCTCGTGAGAGTGTATGGATGCGAAGAATGATTAACCACATACAACAATCATGTGGTATTGGTTCAATTGAATCACCAACGATTATCTATGAGGATAATTCAGCTTGTGTTACTCAGATGCAATCAGGTTATATAAAGAGCAATATAACTAAACATATTGCACCTAAACTATTCTATCCTCATGAATTACAGCAAAATGGGGAGATAAATATCTTGCAAACCAAATCATGTGATAATCTCGCGGATTTGTTTACTAAGTCCTTACCCAACTCCACATTTCAGAAATGTGTATATGGGATTGGTATGCGACAACTTAAAAATTTGCAAGCATCAGGGGGAGTGTTTATTTGAGTTTAACCTGTTCACAACATCATATTGCACTCTTTTCCTATTATGAGTTTTACTCACTAGTTTCTCATAAAAGGTTTTAATGAGACAATATTAATATAAAATTATATGTCATATTTTCTATTTCCCCACCGGGTTTTTTGTAGATAATATACAAGACATATTTATTGTCCACATAATTCAATATGAATTATCAAAAGACAATATTCAAAATATATTATATCATTTTCTCCTTAATTTTTCCCGTTGGGTTTTTAAAGGAGTTTTCATAACATATCAATATTATTATTATTTCCTCAATATTTTTCCCACAGGGTTTTTGGAGGAAATTACAACATTACAAGATTCCATGATGATTCTAAAATATACAAGTCAAAGAAGCAAATTGATCGAGGGGGAGTGTTGAGAATAATATATGATCAATTAGTTTAATTATTAGTTAATTAAATAGACGGTTAATTGAAACCGCTCGTGTCCCAAGTTTTGGAAAAATTGGGACGCTAAGACAAAAGTTTAGGACACCAATGCATATATTGGTGCCCTTTCAACCTATATATATATATCATCATCAATCAAGGAACAGAACACAGAGATTCATTCTCATTTTCATTCATAAAAATTTTAACATGTTTTTCTATTTGTCCCACACTCCACAACACTGATTCCCACCTTCGATCTGCATATGAACAATTTTTTGATTGAACAGAAAAGGTTACAAGCAGTAGCAATGCTTACAGTTTTATAATTAATATAAATGAATAAAGAAAAGGAAGATAAAAGCAAAACTAAAGAAAAAACGAAAAAAAAAACTTGGAGTGTGGACTATGTTAACCAACTCAGTAAACAGTTTTATTTTTGTTATTTTAAGGGTTATCCGTTGTTTATTTATTCTGTCCGTAACAACCTAATGGGCCGGCCCAATACAAAATTTGTTGCGGACCTGGGTTCCCAATCCCTGGACGTGGGATAGGCTTTGCGATGAATCATGCCCACGGTAAAAAAAAAACTTCGCATGTAAGTTTGAATACACCTACATTAATGTTCGGGCTTTTATTTCCGTTACCGTTTCTTAGTGAGTAAGCAACCGATTGCGATTCACAGGTTTTGGCTGAAAATCGTCACGTTTGTAAATTGTAGTAACATGGTAGTACAAACTGAGGCAGTGGCTACATGTTATGAAATGCTAAAATATCCGGTTACTGGAGTAGTACTGTATCATTTTTAATGTGAAATAAATGTTCAAAATTTCTACTCGTAAATAAATTGGATCAAACAAGCAAGAAATAAAGGGAGAGCGTATTTCCGCAAAACCGCGTGACCCAATTGACCAGCGCCGTTTCCTCTTCCAGAGCCCTACGACACGAGGAGGACGGGAACAGCAAAAGCGGGGACAAGTTGAATTTCCGCGACAGCAGCAACCGCCTCTCCAACTTCGCCATGCAGCCGCCACAGACGCCGCAGAAGCTCCCGCCGCGGGCGCCGTCGCCGCAGGGCTTCGTCGGCGGGGCAGCATTCTCGCCGATGCAGGGGATCGGCGCGTCGGAGGCTTCGGCGGCGGCTGCGGCGGTGAGGGCGCGCGCGGCGGAGCAGATGGCGTACGAGGACGCGTGGAAGGCCAGCAACCCGGACTTCAAGACGCCCTTCGCCTCCGTCGAGGACGCCGTCAGCAGGTGACCCGATCTCTCCCCTCCTCTCCTCTCCTTCGTCGCCATCATCTTCGTGCTCACGCGTTCTAGGATTTTTACCTAGGCTGAGCGGTTGTTTCTTTTGTGGATCTCTTGCTTGCCGGCCTTATCTTGACAAGTTTCTCTGCTGTGGTTAGCAAAGCCCCGATTGATTTGATGCCGTCACTTGCGAGTTGTGCTGTGAGATTAATTTGGGGGAGGCGAATTGTAGAATGCATGTATTTTCTTAGATCGACTGGAGAATGATTATTCTTTAGCATCGTGCTTCCCGACAGAAATATATGAGGTGAATCGATGGCAGGTTAATCAACACCATGGTAAACGGCATAAGTACGGAAGTAATATTTCCTGAATCTCTGAATAAATAATTTTCCATGTGATTTTTTTGTATAAATTTTAAAACCCTAGGCTCTACGGAGAATTGTTCCTATTCTTGTTTTCCCTTTTGATATGTCCTGACAAAATGTTCTGTGTTCACGTTTACCTGACATCTGCTCCAACTTCTGAAGACATGCTTACATGTACATGGAGATGATTGGTCATTTGTCCCTCTTGTATGAATACCTTATTTGCTCCCCATGTATGAATAGAATAGGGTCCTGGCCTACCGGTGATGTCGATGATTCTTGATCAACATAAACCACTAACCGATGTAAATTTCTGAAACCAATTTCAGTATATAAACTTGTCTTGTCTCTACTTGATATTTCAGCATATGTTTAACCTGACCAAATCAGTTTGCAGATACATTGCAGCGCGCTAATCTAACTAATCGAAAAAGAATTTCACAAAGAATCCATATATTGTCCCTATCCTACACAATTTGCAGCACCAAATCTGTATTATCCAAAATATAGTCCAGATAATATTGACATTCTTGTTTTCCAGGATATCAATACCGGATCATACTGATTATCCGCTGCCACTTTCCACCATCAATCTTGCTTTCTTAGTTTTCAATTTGTGACTGATTGCAAACTTAAAAATGCTAAATGTCTTCTTCGCCAGATTCAGAACATGTGGAGATAGGGATGAAACCATCTGTCAGTCCGTATGTTGCAATTGATTCTTGATCAAGATAAACCACTACCAGATAGAAATTTCTGAAACCAAAATTTTAATATATAAAACTTGTCTTATCTCTGTTTGATATTTCAGTATATATCTACCATGACCTCATCAGTTCATATCCTGAGATACACCGCAATGCTCTGATCTGGAAGTGCTTATTTTCCGTGCATTTTTTTGCCCTAATACACCATTTTCATGTTTAGGGGTGGGGTGGAAACAAATACCCTTCTCACTTTCATTTCCATATTTTTTTTGTTTGAATATGGATCAGATGTTGTTGGAATACAAATCAAATATCTACTCAATTCTGTCAGTTACAAATATCTACAACTTCCTAAGACAATGTGCTAAATTGAACTTCAATGAATGGGGAATTGGAGGTGACCTTGATGCCGCATCGTCGAGACGACTAAAACACCATATCTTGTTGCCCAAAATAGGAGGTCGCACACAAAAATAATTTCATGTGTAATGCGTGTATTTTCAGGGGAATAATCCAGACCATATTCGTATTTGTGTCCTTTTTATTCAGATGCCGATTTTGCATAGCATTTCAAGTTTTCATACCTGACAATACGGATTGTCTGCCGCATGCCAATATGTCTGCAATTGCGTGCTTGCTATACTAATCCTTTTAAAGAAAAAGAAGCTACGAACGCTAACATTGTTGCTCGTCTCATGGCCAGGCTGCTTCCATACCATGTCTTTGCGGATTACGAGGAGGACGACGACGTCTGCGAGGGCGACACAGAGAAGTCAAGCGATGAGAAGTGGGACCAGCAGGTCATCGAAGCAATGTCGTCGCAGATCTCGGAGTTCGAGAAGCAGGTGCTGGCTTTCAACGTCATGGCCGGGAAGCGCGCCGACGGCACCATGTGCAGCGAGGAGAAGCTCTTGCTGGACCTCATGCTGCAAAACGACGAGCGCCGCATGACGGAGCACCTGCGCGCCGCCCTCATTGCCCAGCACGAGAAGCAGCAGGAGGAGGAGGCCGCGCGCGCTGCGGCGGCGCGCCTGGCGCTCGTGCAGGCGCAGGCCGGCGGCAGCGGCCCGTGGACGCTGGTGCAGCAGCCCACCGCGTCCGCGTGGCAGCAGGCGCTCGCCGCGGCGGCGTTGGGCCCCGGCGTGGCGCAGATGCCTCCGCAGCAGCAGCTGGATGCTGCTGCCGCGGCCAACATGTGGATGATGATGCAGCAGCAGCTGGCACCGGCCGTCTGGCCGACGTTCGTGGCGGCGCGGGGCGAAGGCAGCAGCAGCTCGAGCGGGCAGGCTGGGGTACCGGGCGTGTGGCAGGGGCAGGGGCAGGGACAGGGACAGGGGCAGGCTGCGGTTGGGCAGGCGACGAGCGGCGCCCCGGCCGCCGGGATGGCTCAGACGTGGTGGGCGAGTGATGCGCAGCATAGGGAGCAGTAGGGCTTTCCAGTGTCCCTGTTGGCTCTGTATGAAATTGTTGTATCTGTGCATGTGAACTGTGGATTCTTGCTTGGGGGTAACATCATTCGAATTTCATAAACATAACATTTTTACTGTGGCCAAATGGGGATTTGGTAGCTAGAAGGTACTGCCAAAACATCCATAAACCAGTCGTTTGCATGAACAAAAAAAATATTTTTGTAGGAGATGACGAGATAAGTTCATTGGTCGATAGTATCCTCTAGATCGCGGACCTATGAGGCATTTCATGTTTTGAATATGAAATGACATATATGCCTGAAATTCAACATAATGACACAAACCATTGAAGAATAATAAGTTGAGAAAACCAACGACCGCCAGACCATGAAACGAACCGCCGCATACTGTAGAATGGAAGAAGAGTTACGGTTCCGTACGCTCTAGTCCTATTAAAACCGTATTTGACTGACGGTTCGTATTTGGGCCTGTTGGTGTTTGGGCCGAAAATATTCCTAATTTACCTAGGATTTGATTCTGATCCACACAGTTATAGCAGAAAAGATTGCGGATGTAGTTTCGTGTGAAATAGCGTTGTTATCGCAGAATTGCGGTGGTTGCGCCAAAATTCATCATCGCGTCGCGGGAGCTCGCCAGAACCTTGATAGCGCCGCAAAAGCGCTTGAATAGCGCTAGATTAAAATCTTGCATTATGGTACGTATGACCATGATTAGTCTGAGATTTGGAAATCTGCAAACTTATATGATGTAAAATGGCGAGTTGTACACCCACCAAAAATAAAATGCAGACCGTTAACCAAAAATTAAATCAAATAGACATACATGTGGGATTGACCATTTGACCATACTCGTCCTTCCAAAATCTGCTGAAATAGCAAGTGGGAAAGACTGAAAACCAGAAGAAGGAAAAGAACAGGCGCGAGATACCATAATACGGAGTAACAGTATAATGTTAGGATAAATACTGGCCAGAGCCAGTCATAATTATATCACAAGTTATAACTGTGGTATTGCAACCGAATAACATTGGTCCAACCAAATAAAATGATACTCCAATATGAGAAGAAAAAAACAGGATCCTGACCGAACTGCAACTGAACTGAATCAAAGTGTTTCAACGCTATAAGGAGTTAAGGACCAGTATGTAACAATATAGGGGCTTTATTATAAATATAAACAATAAGTTGGCGAATAAACAAACGTCAAACTCAGATACTCCAGTGGAGCTGTCTGTGGGAAAGAAATTTCAGGATGAAGGGTGCGGTGCGAACATCCTAAACAAATTTGGACCATTTCTCGATTTGTCCGTGTCATCCTTGCGCAGGGGTCATGCTAATTTTTATCGGATGTCCCCGAATGGTGCGCGTTCCTTTATAAACTGGTGGGAGGGCTTGTGCGTTAGCGATCGTGGGACTAAACATTTTGCTCCACGCTACCTGCTACCAGGCCGCGTGCGTGCGGGTTCTTCTCTGGGCCTATAGCTACGGCCCACTTAAGGAAATGCCGTGGGCCTTGTTTCACTCCATGCTTTACGATAGCGGCGTTCCCTCTAAACAAGAAAACGAGTGCGGTTGAGAGGCCTTTGAAGTTTGACGGAGACCTAGCTCCGGCAATCGGAACGCACGGCGGCAGCCTCCTGATCCCATCGCCGCAGATCTGTGTTACTTCCTGTCGACAGTGAAGCAGAACGGGATCGCCTAGGCGGCGTCAGGATGGTGCAAACCTCACCGGTGCTTTGCTGATCGCCTAAGAATTAACTCACGTCCGTTCCAGGGGATTATTTTGCGGCAACAAATTTTGAAGCAAAATAACATTGAACTTACAAATCCGGCATTTCGGTCCACGTGAATTTCACATGACTTCAGTGTTCATCACTCGTGTTAAAGAGAAGATGCCAAAAGAGAAAGATCCAGGGATGGAAGAAAAGTGATAATGGATCAAGAAACATAGAAGAAACACAACATCATTCAGAGTTCAAGTGAGAATGAGTCAAGCTTTGAAGTTACCCAACAACCCTTCAAACCAACTGGACACGGTAATAAAATAAAAGCAGCTTCTCCCTCCGGAACAGCTGCTACATGTTGTGTGTATCTTGTACATCATATAGAAACACCATTTTTTTGTTGGGTAAAACAGACAAACTGACAAAGCGAACGGCATAGAAACTATTTCCCTAGGGGCAGAGGGAACGACTTGTGTAGTATCTAGCTTACAATTACAATATATCGCCTCACAACATAGTACAGGACATGGCTTTGGCGCTGGATTTTCCTTCTGTCCAGTCGTCTCTCTTGGCGGGCATACAAATTATTGTCAACTGAGTAGATTTTGACCCTTCACAGTATGGTACAAGAGCAGCGACTGGTCTTCGGCAACTTGTTTGACTTCTTGTCTGCCAAATACAAGTAACGAGGAAAATAGATACAAGTTCCATCAGATGAAAGAAATTGACCTTCCTCTGGAGTTTGGACCAAAAGGTGCACTCTACTATTCCTTTTTCAAATAGAATTTGCTCATTTAATGCCGGTGAGTGAGCATCCTTAGCAAATACTCCCTCCATTTCACAAAGGTTGACGTATTTTGTTTCGTTAAGACAAGGCTTTGACCAATGATAACTCTATTATTATGTGTTTTTACATACATGAAATTTATATCAATAGATTCGTCTTTAAAAGTTCTTTCTAATAATTATGATTTTGTATCATATATGTTACATATTAATAGTATAATTCTTGGTCAAAGCCTTGTCTTAACGAAACAAAATACGCCAACCTTTGTGAAATGGAGGGAGTATGTGGCATCAAAGCTCGGCCATCTTAGGTATATAAATCAGAAAGCATGGAAAGTTTTTTTCTTAGGTAAAAGCATGGAAAAGTTGTGGTCAGTATCAAACTGAAAGGCATAACAGGTAACTTTAGAAGAGCTAACCAACTAGTATCTCAGATTCTCAGCGGATTTTCAATATTGACTGTCATAGAGTTAGCAAAACAAGCTAGTTCAAGTTATGACCATTTGCCCAATTCAGGTTTGATTTTATTGGTCAACTGGTCTTCGACATAGTATCTTTTATATAGATAACATTGTATTTGATGGTGTCTTATCGAAGTGTGAAGAATCAGAAATATCATTCAGTTTCAGTAAGACATGCATTTTTTATGTTGCTATGGCACATTCCTGTTGTACTGCCTATAGAGGGAATTACACAGAAACCAAACCTATGAACTGGTGTTATTGGGGAAGCGCAGCTTTTCAACTCAAATTACAGGACAGCTGACCGTGCACGGTAATATCCATACGCACACGGTGCTGATTCCACAAGGAGAGAAACCATGAACCACCAATTTCATGTCAACATTTTCATATTTCATACACATTTTTTTAATCCATGGACATGCCTTCAGCATGTATAGATTCGACAAAATATGACGGCACAGTATTGATAGCATCAATCAATAATCATGGAAGGGAACAAATCCAAAGCAAAATATTAACAATGATTGGCACAATTGAAATTTTAAGACACGACTTGCAAGGTCAAACAATGTCAGTCAGTCTAAGTAAAGACTCACAGGAAGATTCAGCAATTCATGTGCAATGATTTGCACAAAAATATTACAAACTTACAGCTTACCTGGTTTTGACTTCGTTGATGATGGCTGGACAACGACATGCATTGTGATAACAGTGCTTGGGAGATCACCAAAAGGTGCTCTGCACTGTGCAATGCTCTTGTCATTTTCTAGAATCTTGCCTCCACTTATAAGTTTCACATCACTTGCAGTCTTTGGAACAATTGTTTTATCTACAACAAGAATAATTACAGAGTTAAAAACACCATACAAGCAATGGTAGAAAGTCAAACTTTTGTTGAACAAACTCAGACATGCACTATGAAATCATATATGCAGGAAACTACCCATAAATTCCTTATCCAATGTAGATGGTTGAACTTTTCTTCAAGAAACTCAAACATGCGCTATGAAATTATATATGCAGAAAACTACATTTTCAAGTGAAATTATCCAAAAATGCACTATGAAATTATGTTTACCCATAATTTTCTTATCCAAAAAATACTATCCTGTGCATTTTCAAGTGGAGGGATGTAAAACTCTATATTACATCAAACTGAACAAAGAAATTAATAGCAGATCAAAAGCATCCAAATACAATAAGAGAAGTTATGTTTACCGAAGCACTTTGAGATAGCGCAAATCAGCTCATTATGTTCTGGGGTTTACAGGTAGGGCAAGAAAAATGTACTGGTCAAAATTAGAACTAAATGACAATGCAGGGTAAAATTTAAGCTACTATTAAGTGGAAACTAAGTTTACCAAAAAAAATGAAGTTCAATAATATCAGATTCTCAAAAATTATGCACGATTTGACAATATTGCCTTATAAGGCAACCACATGTTGGATGTCTTAACCTAGCTAGGTCTTAACATCATAATGACCATCTGATTCATTGCTCCATAATGACAAGGAGTACAAGCATGCAGGTACAGCATAACTGGGTCATAGTCAAATTAAGATTACCAAAAGTTATATGGTGGCATGGCGCAAAGAGGACATACTCATATTTTTCTCAGCACAAAAACATAACTCAGTTTTCACTCGCTACAAACAAAATTAGAGGATATATCGCGTTCTACTTAATGTCCCCATGCATGAAAAAGGCATGTGATTAACATGTGCATCAAACATCATGATCTTCTCCCATCTTTGCGGCTTTGAGAGCATCTTCCATTGGGCTTTGTGGTCTATCCACAGCTTTTGCCTTGGGCTTACCATAGAGTACTGTTTTGAGCATCGTGGACTCCCTCTTGAACTCTGTGAGATCTCATTTTTCATGAGCTACATAAGCAAATCCTAGTATGGAAGGGTGCAGCCGTATGCTCATTAAAGAAATTCAAGGGAATAGTTGCAAGTTTATCAGGAGTCAGGGACATCTCTGCACATCTTTGGTTGTCCACGACTTGATGCAATGGTTTTGGCCGGAGGGACAGGCCCGTCGATGACCGCTCAGGGCCCCCAAAATAGTTGGGCCCCCAAATCGACAGGTGGTTATGGTATTAATCGGGGAAAAGAGGAATCAGCGCTAATCACGTACGGCCGACTGCTCGACTTCGACTCCCCTGTCTCGACGCCAGTACACCATGCCTCCACGCCTCCACCAGAGGAGATCGCAATCGCCCTGCCAGGCTGCCCCCTGCCGCTCATCTATTGATCACGTTGATCAGGCGTATCCTTGATTCACTTGATTGCTTCGTGTCCTCATTACGCGGCCGTCCCTGTTCCCTACCCTCGGCCCTCGCTAGTTGGCTTGCCGGATCCAGCGGTCCAGCCATTGCTTATCTCCCTGGACGACGCCCTCCATCCACGACTCCACAGTCCTTCGCGTCCAGGCGTCCGGCCGTCGCGCCTCAACATGAGGTCAGTTTATTGCTCTATACTGTATTTCTAGATGTTGTGTGAAATACGACATATTGTAATCTTGAAGTTATATAAATAAATGAAACTGTGGTTTAGTTACACGAAGTTGTCCAAATTTTGGAACAAAATTTTCAATTTTGCTCCAGGGCCTCCAATTCCTGGAGACAGCCCTGCGGAGGGATTGGACATTACCCGAACTAATTCTCCTCATATAACTGCGGTAAGCATGTTACCATGTCCGCCTGCATTATGGTTCCAGTCACAGCCCCTCAGCTATTTGCTCAGGGACATCCTGCACATTTTGGTTGTCGACTACTTGATGCAATGGTTTTGGCCGGAGGGATTGGACATTACCCAAACTAAGTCTCCTCATATAACTGTGGTAAGCATGTTACTATGTCTGCCTGCATTATTGTTCAGGTCACAGCCCCTCAGCTATTTGCTCAGGTACCAACGACCATCGTGGATTCTTGCGATAAACGGAGACATCTTGTATATATGTCTGATACCGCTAATTTAAGCTATACTTCACAATATTAACAAAAACTAGCACTTGCTAGTAATAGATGCCCCGCAATATTCTCCAAAGTTGGACAAGCACCATATCCTGTAGGCACCAAATAAGCAAATCTAAAGAAGCAAGAAGCTTCCTCATAAGCCCTCATCCGGTCCACTGTCGTCAAGCAAAGCCAACAAGCAGGAATGAATTCCTTTACAAATTTAGTAGCGCAGATCACACAAGGCCAAACAAGAGGATGCACAGAGACACCACCACGCCAGCATCAAATAAAGGCTTGCGAGGATACAGAGCTCAAGAGACGAAATCTTTAGACCTTTGGGCCAGTCGGTGACGACCCGGTCCTTGAGGGCGGCGACGGTGGTAGCGGCGGCGTTGCAGCGGATGGGACCGATGTCGGAGCCATCGAAGAGCCTGAACTTCACCTCCACCTCCTCCTCCTCCGTCCTCTCCCTCTCCTCCTCTTTCGTCCCGTCCACCTTGGGCTCCTCCGCCTCCGCCATATCTTGGCCTCCCACCAAGAACTCGAATACTCCCGGGATCCAACTGGAAACCCGGGGTTCTGAGCTCGGCTCGGCTGCTCCGAGCAAGAACTCGCAGGCTGGGGCTGGAGATGGGAGGGATTGGGAGCTTAGTTTAGGGTTTGGTGGGAGGCAAGGAGGGTAGGAGAGGAGGAGCAGGAGAGACCAGGAGAGGCTCTGCAACTGCAAGGCAAAGGCAGGAGGAAATTCTCTTTCCTTTTTCTCCTAAAGTTGGGTGGTTATTTCAGCGTTGCCCTTTTTCTCCTCTAATAGACCCATGTTTGACTTGCTGACATGCTGTTTAGAATGGTCTGATTAGAGGACCGCCTTTCACGATACAAGTCAGAGTCTGTCAAGTATTTTATTATTTGTGCGAAAAATAGCGTGTAAAAATGAATAACAAGTATTCTTTTATTTTGCAATAGAAATTAGACTATGTTAAGTAATATTTTAAACATCAATTTTCAGATATGTCTTTTAGAGACATACAAGAAGTTAAACTTTAAGGTTTTATCTTTGGTGTGCTCAGATCACTTGGATCACGATTAATTTGTTTTACATACTCAAGTTTTAAAATCGTTGGCTTTTGTTACCTCGTGTAGTAATGCAAATTTTAAGGTGGAAGAAACTACCATGGGCCTTTTGATCCAAATAATTTCACAAGGATTTTTGAAGATTGTATTTCTTAGTCATTTTTTATTTGTATAGTTGACACAACAAAAGAACAATTTTCTAAGAATTTACTTACAATACAATTGATATGAAATTTCCTATCGGTCAAACCTCTACGAAGAATCTATTTTTTTCTTTATGGTGTATCAAACACCCCTTAGAGGCAAGTTCATGTGATTCCTATTTCTACAACTTGTGATTTTTTTTTAGGGAATAACTTGCGACTTTCATGTAGGGTTCAAGAAGACATAAACTCGTGTCATATATTTTTCCTATTACTACCTCCAGAAATCAAAGAGCCCAATGATTTCAAAGAATGTGGTAAATATAAGAGCCATAGGATAGCCACTTTGACATGCTAGATTCTCGCGCGCGCCCTTTGCCTCACTGGGTTGCCATGTATGCGTCATTTCCATGCCGGGTAGTTTTAGGACAAAACTAAGTCAACTAAACAGCTTTAGGGTATTAAGTCAGCAGTTTGCAAGTGCAAGTACTAAAATGAACCAATCGCCTAAGTACAAGGGTTGTCATGCTAAATTACTCGGAAAATAAATCCATCTTCATGTGTCCCCTCACCTCTTCATCCTGGCCCCCTCTCTATTCCTCAAGTCGACTCGCTCGCCACTACTCACCCCATCACGAGATCGATCATACAGAAGAGAAAAAAAAATGTATAACAACTAGACAAGAAATCCTCGTCAGTGCTCCTCTTTTGAATGCTTCTCAATTCCTCAAACTGGACGGTAGGGCACCAGAACTAGTTTTTTTTTGCGGGTGGAACTAGGGTTTTTAATTGCGTTGAGAATTTGATTTATGAAATAGTTGCTCGCAAAGTGGAGACGATCGGACAATTTGCAAAAAAGATTGAGAGGGACTCACAAATGCATTTGTGTCATACTATTCTTGGATGGGCAAGTGCACAATGTCAAGTAATTTTTACTTCATCATCAACTGCCAAGTGTGTATACTCTCATGTTCTATTTATTTTCTGTATAAATTATCTAGTGCTCATTGCTCAAGTTACAAGAGAATTTATGGAAAAGGTTTGCAAAATGAAAGATGAAGTGAGGCAGATTACTGATGCAGAAATAGACCACTTTGATGCCATAAATTATTATAGAAAGCCATTTATATATTGTAACATTCTGCACTTTAGCATTATTACACAATTTGATTTAATATGTTACGAAGTGATTTTGTTTTTTTAGCAGTTGGGATTTAATGTTATTTTTTGCTGCCGCCTGTCCTATTTTTCATAGTTTAGAGACTAATCCCTGATTTTAACATTCGATTCCTTCAATGCTTCACCGTACTGACTCAAACCTTCGAACCAAATCCTACAAGGATACGTGTACTCTTTCGCGTATCTATAGTACGCTCCAACTACTACCTAAGACTCGAATATTCATATTTCATTTCGCATGAATCAATAAAACAAATAAAAAATGTTCATGATCCATTGACAAAAAAGTGCCACTCTCTACATCCCTGAGGACAAAAGTAAGTTGTTTTGGATGTTCTGGGGTGGAGTTCTCTTGTAATGCTAGAGAGTTTGCCAGTGTGTTCAATCTACCATCTGGAGATGCCTTGCCCAACTAAACTTATTTGACGACGTTTTTATTCAATTTCCTATGACCAACTTATATCTCAAATTAATTCTTCATTTGAGGTAAGCATTTTCGCTGCCCACCTAAACCAAATTATGTCGAACTATTAAGCGGTACTATTATGCATAGTACGGTTTGGTATCCATGTGAATGAGATAGGTACGTCAATACCAGGCCATTTTTGCCTTGGATCCCCCTTACTGTATGTGCAAATTTCTTTTGAAAATTGCTTTTGCAACATCTACATTTATTGTGTTTTAAAAATAATAACCACATAAGACCATTTCTTACTTCATTTTTTTTAAAGACGGTAAAAGTTCATCGCATCACCCGGTAAAAGCTCTATTTCCGATGATGCACTATCTCACAACAACATCTAGTGGTCCTTCAAGTACGGTTCCAACTCAAATCTTGAAACCCACTAGGTCATTCCAGATTTGACAACATGTGGGAGCTAGTGAAGGAAATTGAACCACAAACTGTGTATACCGGTTTCCACGGTTTGAATCCAAACCGAATTTGAACAGCCCTGGCAACATCAAATTTATGGTTTATGAGATTACAAACTTGACCGGACATGCAAGTTATACTTTAATACTAGAAAACAGTTAACCTGTTTGCTTGCTCTATTGTCTCTTAAGCCTATTGGTTAGGGGCTCTAGTGGAATCCTATAGGAATCCTATAGATCCTAGATTTGACTCTTTTGGAGAGCAAATTTTCAGGCCGTAGTTAAAAAAAAAAACCCTCATCCGTCCCACGCCAAAGAACAGGTGTAAAATCCGGCCTCCTCTCATGCGGTTTGCGATGCCGTTGTGTATGACTGAGGTTCGGAAAAAAAAGAAATACCCCGAGGCTGTCTGCTCCGTGTGTCTCCTTTTTTTATTCTCTCTTAACAAATCTTTTTGACAGCTTCTCTCTTAACAAATGAGTGCACAGGCCTGTCCAAGAAATTCCCAAAGTTGCAAAGTTCTGTGCTACCGGCAATCTGCAGCCCTTCAGAAATGTTTTTCTTTTTCTTTTGGCAGGCCCTTCCGAAAATGTTTTCTGTTGCATAGGAATGCAAAGGCCGGCCAACAAATCAGCAACTTTCTACAAATGCCTAATTTCTTTCCCAAATAATTGATTCTACTTTCCTAACACTACTTTTTTTTGTATATCCTGTTGTTATCGAACAACACTCAGCGTATGGATGCCAATGCTCGATGGTACAATGTGTAAAGTAAGTGGGCGTATACGATGGCCTTATAGCGAAGGTCGTCGTATACTTTGACAAAGTTGGCATGGCGATATTTTTTGAATAGGTTCAGTTGACCGTGTGGGTGCGACTTTATCCTATGTTAGAAAATGCTTCAGGCCTCGTTCGTTTGTGAAATGCTCTACAGGGATTGATAGGAATTGGAGGGAATTTGATCTAAAAACTCATCGATCCCTTCCAATCCCCACCGGGATGGGAGTAAACGAACGGGGCCTCAAGAGGGTTTTTAGCCAAGTGCTCGGGCCGAACTCGGGCCGAACGGGTCTTCCCAAATCACTTTTAGTGAGAGATCCTTTGAAGCCGTCTCGTACTTGGACCGAACGGGTCTTTCCAAGTATCAAGGTTAGGATAGCCTTGGAATTCTAACCCAACCTTTTCTACCTCGAGCCTGTGCTAACCTTAATTAGCACGGAGCCTCGAGACTAGAGTTCTCAAGAGGGCTTCCTCGAGCCCAAGCCAACCTTAATTAGTCAAGAACGGGCCTTGAGAGCTAACCCTAAAGGGACCACTCTAACACTCTCCCTTGAGTTTATTCAAGTGGGGCTGAATGGTTACATTCTCACCCATAGGGTGGTATTTATAGCCTAGGGGTACATGGGAAAAGACCATGGATATCCTTGGTGGAGGATAAAAGATGAGGCCAAAGTGAGGAAAAAAGAATCTTGGTCCATTTCGTTTATGGTGCACCAAGTGAGAAAAGGGGTGGTTTATGTCCACCATGTACCATCTGCCTTGTCCAATCATCCATGTCATTTTCGCTTCTAGCCCCTGTTGGAAATATGCCCTAGAGGCAATAATAAATTTGTTATTATCATATTTCATTGTTCTTGATAAATGTTTATTGCCCATGCTATAATTGTATTGATTGGAAACTCAAATACATGTGTGGATAAATAAACAAATACCGTGTCCCTAATACGCCTCTACTAGATTAGCTCGTTGATTAAAGATGGTTAAGGTTTCCTAACCATAGACATGTGTTGTCATTTAATAACTAGGTCATATCATTAGGAGAATGATGTGATGGACAGACCCAAACCTAAACATAGCTTTTGATCGTGTCACTTAAGTTTAAGTTGCTTATGTTTTATTATGTCAAGTATTATTTCTTTAGACCATGAGATCATGCCACTCCCTAGTACCGGAAGAATACTTTGTGGGCATCAACCGTCATCTCGTAACTGGGTGATCATAAAGGTGTTTTTCAGGTATCCCAGAAGGTGCTTGTTGGGTTGTATGGATCAAGACTGGGATTTGTCACTCCTTGTGACGGAGAGATATCTCTGGGCCCTCTCGGTAATATAACATCCTAATGAGCTTGCAAGCATGTGACTAATGTGTTTAGTTGCGGGGGTATTATATTACGGAACGAGTAAAGAGAACTTGCCGGTAACGAGATTAAACTAGGTATGGCGATACCGACGATCAAATCTCGGGCAAGTAATATATCGCGAGACAAAGAGAATTGGATACTGGATTAATTGAATCCTCGACATAGTGGTTCAACCGATGAGATCTTCGTGGAATATGTGGGAACTATTATGGACATCCAGGTCCCGCTATTGGTTATTGATATTTGATCATGTCCACATGTTCTCGAACCCGTAGGGTCACACACTTAACGTTTCATGTTGCTTGGGTTAGATGAGATAAATGATGATGATATCGAATTATGATTCGGAGTCTTGGATGGGATCCTAGACGCAACGAGGAGCTCCGGAATGTTCCGGAGATAAAGATTTATATATGGAAAGTTGTTTTCAGGGTTCTGGAAAGTTTGGAATATTTCCCGGTTTTGACCGGGAAGCTTCTAGAAGGTTCCGGAGGGATCCGGAGGGTTCCACCTTGAGGCCCACCTATCCCTGGGCTAAATGGGCCTGTGAGGGAGCACCCTGGCCTTAATGGGCCGAGGGGCTAGCCCACAGGGCCCATGCGGCCAGGAGGAGAGTCCTGGCCGCGGGAGAGTCCTGGCCGCATGAGAGTTCTGGCCGCCGGAGAGTCCTGGCCGCGGGATAGTCCTGGCCGGCCACGCCTCCTCTATCCCTATATAAATAGAAGGGGGGGGCAAGGGAGAGAGACACCCCAAGCTTTTCAGTTGGATCTCTCTCCCCTGAGCCCTCCTCTCCTCCTCTTCTCACGCGCACGGCGTAGCCCTGCCCGTGAGAATATTCACCATAGTCACCACGCCGTCGTGCTGCCGGGATCTCGTCTACCTCTCCCTCTCGCTTGCTGGATCGAGGAAGGAGGAGATAACGTGAAGCTGAACGTGTGGATACCAAGGAGGTGCTGTCCGTTCGGCACTGAGATTGATCTCATTGAAAGTTCCACTACACCAACAACGATCTCGTGATCGTAACGCTTAGCGGTCTACGAGGGTATGGTGTTCATGATCCCTCTCGTTACATACATCTAGTATATATATTCTTGGGTTTCTTCCGCACTTCTCGTAGGAAATTTTTTGTTTCCTATGCAACGAACCCAACAGTGGTATCAGAGCTAGATCTATGCGTAGATGTTTTGTACGAGTAGAACACAATTTAGTTGTGGGCGTTGATGTTCATATTGCTACCTCCTTTGTGCACTATCGGATTTTGCGGGATAGTGGGATGAAGCGGCTCGGACCAACCTTACTTGTCTTCGCACAAGAGACCGGTTCCGCAATTAACATGCAACTTGTATTGCATAAGGCGGCTGGCGGGTGTCTGTCTCTCCCACTATAGTTGAAATCTGATTTGCAATGGGAGGCCTATATGGTTAATAAGCAATTTGTATATCACCGTTGTGGCTTTTGCGTAAGTAAGAACGGTTCTTTTAGTGCAGCCCCTAAAGCCACGTAAAACATGCAACAACAAAGTAGAAGCGTCTAACTTGTTTTTGCAGGGGCATGTGATGTGGTATGGCCAAGATATGATATAATATATTTGATGTATGAGATGATCATGTTTTGTAATATTTCACGACTTGCATGTCGATGAGTTTGGCAACCGGCAGGAGCCGTATGGTTGTCTCATTAATTATTGTATGACCTTCATGTCAATGATTTAATCGCCATGTAATTGCTTTACTTTATCGCTAGTAGTAGCAATAGTCGTAGTAGCAATAGTTGGTGGAGGCAACTATACATGACGCCCGAGGACTTAGGCGCCATGCTGGTGATGATGGAGATCATGCCCGTGCTTTGGAGATGGAGATCAAAGGCACACGAAGAGAAGGCCATATCATGTCACATTATTTATGCATGTGATGTTTATCCCTTTTATGCATCTTATTTTGCTTAGTTGACGGTAGCATTATAAGATGATCCCTCATTGTTAATATCAAGATAATAATGTGTTCTCCCTTAGTATGCACCGTTGCAAAAGTTCGTCGTTTTGAAGCACCACGTGATGATCGGGTGTTATAAACTCTACGTTCGCATACAACGGGTGTAAGCCAGTTTTACACATGCAGGAATACTTTGGTTAACTTGACGAGCCTAGCATGTACAGACATGGCCTCGGAACACAAGGAACCGAAAGGTTAAACATGAGTCATATGAATGATGTGATCAACATGCTGATGTTTACCATTGAAGCTACTCCATCTCACGTGATGATCGGACTTGGTGTAGTGGATTTGGATCATGTGTCACTAAACAACCCGAGGGATGTTGATTTTAGTGGGAGTTCATTAGTAATTTGATTAGCTTGAACTTATTATCATGAACTTAGTCTAATTGCCTTTGCAAATATACTGTAGATCAATGGCTCGTACTACGTTCAATATGAATACTCTCCTAGAGAAAGATAAACTGAAGTCCAATGGAAGCAACTTTACGGACTGGTTCCGGAATGTGAGAATTATCCTCGAAGCTGCCAAAAAGGCATTGATGCAGCGCTTGGTGCAGAACCCGCAGCAACTGAGTCTGCTGACGTTAGGAACGTTTGGCTGACTCAATCTGAGGACCACAATGTAGTTAGGTGCGGCCTCTTGCTTGGTATGGAACCTGAGCTCCAAAAGCGTTTTGAGCACCACTCGGCATATGCTATGATTGGGGAACTAAATACTTTATTTCAGACCCAAGCCCGTGCGGAGAGGTATGATGCCTCCGAAAGGTTCTTTAACTGCAAGATGGAGGAGAACAGCTCCGTTAGCGAGCACGTGCTCAGAATGTCTGGGTACGCCGACCGCCTGAGACAACTGGGAATTGAGATTCCTAATGAATTAGGCATTGACCAGGTTCTTCAGTCACTACCACCTAGCTATAAAAGTTTTGTGGTGAACTACAATATGCAAGGGATGGATAGGACACTTCCTCAGCTCCTCGCGATGTTAAAAACCGCGGAGGTGGAAATAAAAAAGGAGCATCAAGTGTTGATGGTCAATAAGACCACCAGTTTCAAGAAGGCAAAGGGTAAGAAGGGAAATTTCAAGAAGGGTGGCAAAACTGTTGCCACTCCCGCGAAGAAGCCCAAATCTGGACCTAAGCCGGATACTGAGTGCTTCTACTGCAAGGGAACTGGCCACTGGAAGCGTAACTGCCCCAAGTACTTGGCAGATAAGAAGGCTGGCAACGTCAAAGGTATATTTGATATACATGTTATTGATGTGTACCTTACTAGTACTCGTAGTAGCACCTGGGTATTTGATACTGGTTCAGTTGCTCACATTTGTAACTCGAAACAGGAGCTACAGAATAAACGAAGACTAGCAAGAGATGAGGTGACTATGCGCGTCGGGAATGGATCAAAAGTTGATGTGATCGCCGTCGGCACGCTCCCTCTACATTTATCTTCGGGATTAGTTTTAAACCTTAGTAATTGTTATTTGGTGCCTGCGTTGAGCATGAACATTATATCAGGATCTTGTTTAATGCAAGACGGTTATTCATTTAAATCAGAGAATAATGGTTGTTCGATTTATATGAGTAATATCTTTTATGGTCATGCACCACTTGTGAATGGTTTATTTCTATTAAGTCTCGATAGTAGTGACACACATATTCATAATGTTAATGCCAAAAGGTGCAAAGTGGATAATGATAGTTCAACATATTTGTGGCACTGCCGTCTAGGTCATATTGGTATAAAACGCATGAAGAAACTCCATTCTGATGGACTACTTGAATCACTTGATTTTGAATCATTTGATACATGTGAACCATGCCTCATGGGTAAGATGACTAGAACCCCGTTTTCAGGCTTAATGGAACGGGCCAGTGACTTGTTGGAGATCATACATACTGATGTGTGCGGACCAATGAGTGTTACAACGTGCGGTGGATATCGTTACTTCCTAACCTTCACAGATGACTTGAGTAGATATGGGTATATTTACTTAATGAAAAACAAGTCTGAGACATTTGAGAAATTCAAGGAATTTCATAATGAAGTGGAGAATCATCGTAACAAGAAAATTAAATTTCTACGATCGGATCGTGGAGGTGAATATTTGAGTTACGAGTTTGGCACGCATTTAAGACAATGTGGAATTGTTTCACAACTTACGCCGCCTGGAACACCACAACGCAATGGTGTGTCCGAACGTCGTAATCGTACTTTATTGGATATGGTACGGTCTATGATGTCTCTTACTGATTTGCCACTGTCGTTTTGGGGTTATGCATTAGAGACAGCCGCATTCACTTTAAATAGGGCACCATCTAAATCCGTTGAAACGACACCGTATGAATTATGGTTTGGCAAGAAACCTAAGCTGTCCTTTCTTAAAGTTTGGGGATGCGAAGCTTATGTAAAAAGGCTACAACCTGATAAGCTCGAACCCAAGTCGGAAAAATGCGTCTTCATAGGATACCCTAAAGAAACAATTGGGTACACCTTCTATCACAGATCCGAAGGAAAAGTGTTTGTCGCTAAGAACGGGTCCTTTCTAGAGAAGGAGTTTCTCTCGAAAGAAGTGAGTGGGAGGAAGGTAGAGCTCGATGAGGTTATTGAACCTTCTCTCGAATTTGAGTGTAGCGCAGCACCAGAAACTGTTCCCGTGCATCCTGCATCAGCTAGAGAGGAAGCTAATGATAATGATCATGAAGTTTTGAATGAGACAACTACTGAACTTCGCAGGTCGACGAGAACACGTAATACTCCTGAGTGGTACAATGTTCGTGTCATGAATGTCATGTTGTTGGACAACGATGAACCTGCGAATTATGAGGAAGCGATGATGAGCCCAGACTCCGAAAAATGGTTAGAAGCCATGAAATCCGAAATGGGATCCATGTATGAAAACCAAGTATGGACTTTGGTAGACTCACCGAATGACCGAAAGGCCGTTGAGAACAAATGGATTTTCAAGAAGAAAACAGATGCTGATGGAAATGTTACCGTCTATAAAGCTCGACTTGTCGCAAAAGGTTTTCGACAAATTCAAGGAGTTGACTACGATGAGACTTTCTCACCCGTAGCGATGCTAAAGTCTGTTCGGATTATGTTAGCAATTGCTGCATTTTTCGATTACGAAATTTGGCAGATGGATGTCAAAACCGCGTTCCTTAATGGTCACATTGAGGAAGAGTTATACATGGTTCAGCCCAAAGGTTTTGTCGATCCTAAGGATGCTAATAAGGTATGCAAACTTCAGCGTTCCATTTATGGGCTGAAGCAAGCATCTCGGAGTTGGAATCTCCGTTTTGATAAGGTGATCAAAGGGTTTGGATTTGTCCAAACTCACGGAGAAGCTTGTATTTACAAGAAAGTGAGTGGGAGCTCTGTAGCATTTCTAATACTGTATGTGGATGACATATTGCTGATTGGGAATGATATAGAACTTCTTAAAAGTGTTAAAGGCTATTTGAATAAAAGTTTTTCAATGAAAGACCTTGGTGAAGCAGCTTACATATTAGGCATCAAGATTTATAGAGATAGATCAAGACGCCTGATAGGACTTACACAAAGTACATACCTTGACAAAGTTTTGAAAAGGTTCAAAATGGATCAAGCAAAGAAAGGGTTCTTGCCCATGTTGCAAGGTAAGACATTGAGTAAGACTCAGTGTCCAGCTTCGGCAGAAGATAGAGAAAAGATGAATAGTATCCCCTATGCCTCAGCCATAGGCTCTATTATGTATGCCATGCTGTGTACTAGACCAGACGTGTGTCATGCTGTTAGTTTGACTAGCAGGTACCAAAGTGATCCAGGAGTGGAACACTGGACAGCAGTTAAGAATATCCTTAAGTACCTAAAAAGGACTAAAGAAATGTTTCTCGTTTATGGAGGTGACGAACAGCTCGTCGTAAAGGGTTACGTCGATGCTAGTTTTGACACTGATCCGGATGACTCTAAGTCTCAATCCGGATACGTATTTATTTTGAATGGTGGTGCAGTTAGCTGGAGGAGTTCCAAGCAGAGCGTTGTGGCAGCATCAACAACTGAAGCGGAATATGTGGCTGCTTCAGAAGCGGCACAGGAAGGAGTTTGGATGAAGGAGTTCATATCTGAACTTGGTGTGGTTCCGAGTGCGTTGGATCCCATGGACATCTATTGTGACAACACTGGTGCCATAGCCAACGCCAAGGAGCCGAGGTCTCACAAGAATTCCAAGCATATTAAACGCCGGTTTCACACTATTCGTGAATATGTCAAGTATGGTGACATAAAGATTTGCAAAGTACATACGGATCTAAATGTCGCAGACCCGTTGACTAAACCTCTTCCACGAGCAAAACATGATCAACACCAAGACTCCATGGGTGTTAGATTTATTACAATGTAAACTAGATTATTGACTCTAGTGCAAGTGGGAGACTGTTGGAAATATGCCCTAGAGGCAATAATAAATTTGTTATTATCATATTTCATTGTTCTTGATAAATGTTTATTGCCCATGCTATAATTGTATTGATTGGAAACTCAAATACATGTGTGGATAAATAAACAAATACCGTGTCCCTAATACGCCTCTACTAGATTAGCTCGTTGATTAAAGATGGTTAAGGTTTCCTAACCATAGACATGTGTTGTCATTTAATAACGAGGTCATATCATTAGGAGAATGATGTGATGGACAGACCCAAACCTAAACATAGCTTTTGATCGTGTCACTTAAGTTTAAGTTGCTTATGTTTTATTATGTCAAGTATTATTTCTTTAGACCATGAGATCATGCCACTCCCTAGTACCGGAAGAATACTTTGTGGGCATCAACCGTCATCTCGTAACTGGGTGATCATAAAGGTGTTTTTCAGGTATCCCAGAAGGTGCTTGTTGGGTTGTATGGATCAAGACTGGGATTTGTCACTCCTTGTGACGGAGAGATATCTCTGGGCCCTCTCGGTAATATAACATCCTAATGAGCTTGCAAGCATGTGACTAATGTGTTTAGTTGCGGGGGTATTATATTACGGAACGAGTAAAGAGAACTTGCCGGTAACGAGATTAAACTAGGTATGGCGATACCGACGATCAAATCTCGGGCAAGTAATATATCGCGAGACAAAGAGAATTGGATACTGGATTAATTGAATCCTCGACATAGTGGTTCAACCGATGAGATCTTCGTGGAATATGTGGGAACTATTATGGACATCCAGGTCCCGCTATTGGTTATTGATATTTGATCATGTCCACATGTTCTCGAACCCGTAGGGTCACACACTTAACGTTTCATGTTGCTTGGGTTAGATGAGATAAATGATGATGATATCGAATTATGATTCGGAGTCTTGGATGGGATCCTAGACGCAACGAGGAGCTCCGGAATGTTCCGGAGATAAAGATTTATATATGGAAAGTTGTTTTCAGGGTTCTGGAAAGTTTGGAATATTTCCCGGTTTTGACCGGGAAGCTTCTAGAAGGTTCCGGAGGGATCCGGAGGGTTCCACCTTGAGGCCCACCTATCCCTGGGCTAAATGGGCCTGTGAGGGAGCACCCTGGCCTTAATGGGCCGAGGGGCTAGCCCACAGGGCCCATGCGGCCAGGAGGAGAGTCCTGGCCGCGGGAGAGTCCTGGCCGCATGAGAGTTCTGGCCGCCGGAGAGTCCTGGCCGCGGGATAGTCCTGGCCGGCCACGCCTCCTCTACCCCTATATAAATAGAAGGGGGGGGCAAGGGAGAGAGACACCCCAAGCTTTTCAGTTGGATCTCTCTCCCCTGAGCCCTCCTCTCCTCCTCTTCTCACGCGCACGGCGTAGCCCTGCCCGTGAGAATATTCACCATAGTCACCACGCCGTCGTGCTGCCGGGATCTCGTCTACCTCTCCCTCTCGCTTGCTGGATCGAGGAAGGAGGAGATAACGTGAAGCTGAACGTGTGGATACCAAGGAGGTGCTGTCCGTTCGGCACTGAGATTGATCTCATTGAAAGTTCCACTACACCAACAACGATCTCGTGATCGTAACGCTTAGCGGTCTACGAGGGTATGGTGTTCATGATCCCTCTCGTTACATACATCTAGTATATATATTCTTGGGTTTCTTCCGCACTTCTCGTAGGAAATTTTTTGTTTCCTATGCAACGAACCCAACAGTGGTATCAGAGCTAGATCTATGCGTAGATGTTTTGTACGAGTAGAACACAATTTAGTTGTGGGCGTTGATGTTCATATTGCTACCTCCTTTGTGCACTATCGGATTTTGCGGGATAGTGGGATGAAGCGGCTCGGACCAACCTTACTTGTCTTCGCACAAGAGACCGGTTCCGCAATTAACATGCAACTTGTATTGCATAAGGCGGCTGGCGGGTGTCTGTCTCTCCCACTATAGTTGAAATCTGATTTGCAATGGGAGGCCTATATGGTTAATAAGCAATTTGTATATCACCGTTGTGGCTTTTGCGTAAGTAAGAACGGTTCTTTTAGTGCAGCCCCTAAAGCCACGTAAAACATGCAACAACAAAGTAGAAGCGTCTAACTTGTTTTTGCAGGGGCATGTGATGTGGTATGGCCAAGATATGATATAATATATTTGATGTATGAGATGATCATGTTTTGTAATATTTCACGACTTGCATGTCGATGAGTTTGGCAACCGGCAGGAGCCGTATGGTTGTCTCATTAATTATTGTATGACCTTCATGTCAATGATTTAATCGCCATGTAATTGCTTTACTTTATCGCTAGTAGTAGCAATAGTCGTAGTAGCAATAGTTGGTGGAGGCAACTATACATGACGCCCGAGGACCTAGGCGCCATGCTGGTGATGATGGAGATCATGCCCGTGCTTTGGAGATGGAGATCAAAGGCACACGAAGAGAAGGCCATATCATGTCACATTATTTATGCATGTGATGTTTATCCCTTTTATGCATCTTATTTTGCTTAGTTGACGGTAGCATTATAAGATGATCCCTCATTGTTAATATTTTGCTTAGAAGAGGAGGCGCGGCTGGCCCGGCAAGCTCTGGAGGCTGCTCGAAAGCCAGTAGTCCTGGAGGCCGAGCTCCAAGGAAGGCTCGACGCAATGGCGGCAACCCTAGAAGCATCCCGGAAGGAGCATGCCGAGGTGCTCGCGACGGCCCAAGCGCAGCTGGACGAGAAGAGCGAGCTGATCGCCAACTACCGCGGCGAAATCGAAGGTCTCCGCGTCCTGCTGGAGGTGCAGGTCAAGGCTGCCGAGGACGCGGCAAGAGCGGCGACTCAGCACGAGGCCGAGGTCAACTCGGTCAAAGGCAAAGCGGCCGGGCTTGAGGACGAGTTGGCCGCCGTTCGGGAAGAGCTCGCCAAGGCCGGCGAGGCCAACACCAGGCCTTGGAGCTTACGAAGCTGGAGGGCCGCGTCAGCAAGGCCAAGAAGGCCGCGCAAGACGCTCGACTCCATCACGGCACGCTGATCGGGCAGCGGCAGCTTGAGACGGAGAAGCTGGCAAAGATCGCCGAGTCGCTGCGCGACCTGCTGCCCAAGTTCGAGCTGCAGGAGGCGAAGGTGGACGGCACGGACGTCACGACGCTGACCCCCTTCTTCTCCGACTTGTTGGGGAAGCTCGGGGCGCTCGATGTCTGGATCGCCAAGTATCGCGCCAACGAAGTCGCCAACTGCACCCGAGAGTTTGCCGGGACAATCCTCCCGAGAATCCATCTTCGGGACCCGGAGTTCCCCTTCGAATCTCTGCTGGATGCTTGGTCCGACAGCGAGGACGAGCCCACGCACACCCAAGCAGTGCGCGAGTTCGTCGACGAGGTCGTCGAGCGGATGCAGATGAAGCCGGAGCCTGAACCCCCCGTCGACCCCCCGGCCGAAGACGGCGACAGCTAGCTGCCGCAGCCCCCAGCTATACTCGTTGCTTCCACTGTACCTCCTCCTTGTTTGCTTTTCCTGCAAGTATGGCGCTTAGCGCCGTTTGGAAAATGACCTTTTGATTAGTCCATGTAACCATTCGACACTTAGTCAATCAAGCTTGTTAGTTTGCTCAATTTTTGTCCTTTATTCCCGAGGCCGCCTCGCGAGGTGGTTCCCTTAGCCTTTGCGTGTCTTGCCTTGTGTTGCGGGAGGACTCGCGCACGCCTCACCCTTGACCAGATCAGGGACCCGGGACGGACCCGCAGTGCCGACCTGGGGCCAAGCGGTAGCGGGGAGCCACTCCGCTTGCGGGGTAACCACTCCAAGCGGTGTCCTCCCGGGGCGGACCCGGGAGCCACACGGGGAGCGCACTCCCCCCGCAAGCGTCCATTTTAACACTCCGACTACGCGCGGAATCCAGGGCCGCACCCAGCGGGGTAGTGCTCAGTTTCGTTCAGGTCTTAGCGAATTTAGCGTTCATGTTCAGATACTTAGCTTTTCTGTTTGGTCCAATGTTTCGCGATGCTCTGCGGTAGAGTGTAGACGGGGCACTGCCTCGGTAGGAAACCATCTGGGGTACCTGTTCAAGGGAAACGATCTCGGAGGGATGCGGCGGGAACGCGGGGGCAGGATCGCCGCCGGCGGCAACCGCCGACGACGATGCTACCACCACGCTCACGCGGCAACCCTCGCCCTCAGGGGCGGGCCCTGGCCTTCAGGGACGAACCCTGGCTTAGGAGGACTCCGCTCTGGGAGCAGTCGCGAGACGGCTATAACCTCCTCGGCGCCGGCTTCGCTACACCCTAAACGGCGGGCACGGGTGAGGAGGAAGTTATAGCCTTCCAGCGACAGCCCCCGCAACTGGGGAGACCTGGGTTTTCTCTAGGGAACTCGTCCCAAGGGATGCGATGACCCTTGTTACCCGGGAGCTAAACTGCTCGAGGGCCGCGGCAAGGACGCGGTGATGGGCCAGAACGAGCGACGAGCGCCGGCACCGGCGCCATCACAGCGTCCTCGCAACGACCCACGCCCGAAAAAGGCTCTCTCAAAGGGAATGCGGCCGGGTCCCTATGATAGTGCACCCGTCGGCACAAGGCACGGATGGCATGCACTACCATAGAGTCTTCGCGGCAGCCCCTGCTCCTTGCGGAGGTGCCCTTCGGAGGGGGGCGACAAGGGCACTGTGGCAATGCACCCCGTCGGCGCCAGACGCTGACAGGATGCACCCCCACAATGCCTCTGCAGCGACCCTCGCCCCGGAACCGCCCCTTTGAGGAAGCGCAGTAGGGGCACAACGGCAGTGCACCTGTCGGCGCGGGACGCCTATGGCATGCACTCCCATCGTGCCTTTGTGGCGCCCCTCGGGGTGGGCTCGATGGGGTGATGCGGTAGGGGCGCGACGGCAGCGCACCCGCTGGCGCTAGGCGCCGGCAGGAAGCACCACCTCCGAGCCTCCGTTGCACCACCTGCCTTCACGGCCTCGAACCCGGCTTCGCTCTGAGCCGTCCCGTAGTTGGGGCGCGCCTTTTATAGACGCGGGAGGGTGGCTTGCCACCGCGCGCGACGGGTCCGCGCGGCGCCGTGGCGCCTTTCCCTCGAACGCGGTGCAGTTTTCGCCGCCATGCTTACCGGGTAACGGTGGCACACGTGGCGGCAAGCTGTCAACTCAGAAGCCTCGGAGTGCGGGGAACCCCTTGTGTTGCGGTCCTCCCTCACCACAAGGCCCCGGTTTATGGTGCGACCCGTGGGTAGCTCACGGGCACCACAGTGCACAAGAGTCCTCCCTTTCCTGCAGGTTAGACTCTTACCAGATCCGAGGTGCTGCAAAAATTTCGAAACTTACGAAAACAAGTAACACAGGTAAAACAGATAAATCTCTCCTGCTTCCCAGCCCCCGGCACAAAGGGGTCAATGCCAAACTTGGATGTGAGCATTTCCTTTCCCAG
This sequence comes from Brachypodium distachyon, assembly GCF_000005505.3. NCBI lineage: Eukaryota > Viridiplantae > Streptophyta > Magnoliopsida > Poales > Poaceae > Brachypodium > Brachypodium distachyon. The sequence continues at coordinate 11,178,006 of NC_016135.3, forward strand.
GCGGAGCAACTCCACGGTGCAGGTTGCGGGAGGCCGAGCAACTGCACTCCTAGTGATGCACGTTGCGGGAAGCCCGCCAACGGCACGACCAGTGATGCACGTTGCGGGAAGCCCGCCAACCGCATGTCCAGTGATGCACGTTGCGGGAAGCCCGCCAACGGCATGTCCAGTGCCGGAACTATCCGGCAACGGGTTTTCGTTTCGGGGCCACGGCAGCCCCTTGCTCACAACCAAGTAGGGAAAGACACCTTTGTACACATTCCTAGATAAGAAATCCCATTCCACACAGATGTCCGAGCAGCCACCGCAACATACCTAGGTCGGGGCTTTTTCGGGTCTTCATCACAACGCCAGCTATGAGTCGGACATCATGGCCGCCCCAACCAAGGCAGACTTCGCCCACCTCTCGACAAACATTTGAAAATTTGACCCATTATAAACACCAAGTCGATCAAACATCAATTCCTACATAGTAACATCAAAGTAGTACTGAAACTATTACACTACAACAGACATTTGTGGAACCTTCCGAACTTAAATTAGAAATCCTGCTGTCAATCTACGGAGACATGCAAGATTTCTCATCTATCTCTTAAACTACGAAGAGGTACTCTCTCTCTCTCTCATGCTACCACATGTTTGACCTGAAGCAGGTGGCGACGGTGGGGAGCCAGGGGGAGCTAGCGGCGACGGTGGCCCGGCAGCGTGCATCGATCAGGTTCTAGAGATTGGTGTTGTTCATCCAGTTCTTGGAGGTGCGGCTGGTTATGCCGCTACCATCAGTGCAACCTGGGCACCATCGAGGAAGGGTCCCACACGAGATCGGCGTAATCAGCTGTGCTTTCAAGAACTGGAAGACCAATACCAAGCGCAAGAACCTTATCGACGCATGTCGCCGAGGCTTCATGTCCGCCAACAACACATCAACACCACCAGCCGCAGCTTGCTTCAATCCGTTTCTCCCACCGCCACCACCGTTTTGGTTGGGCTTGTGCTTCATCTTGAGGTGCTTCTAGCCCTCTGGAAGCACAAGCGGAAACAAAAAGGTAAATCCTATTCAGCTCTTATGAGAAGTTCTTCTTCAATTTCAACTAGAAGAAGAAAAGCACCTCCTGAGGTGCTTCCCGAGCTACCCACCTGCTTCTGGTCCATCCCGCTCGGCTCTTCCCTCGGTTGTCCCCGTATTTACAACAAAACTGCTACAACGTATATAGGGGGTAAAATAACCATTTTCAGCCCATTTCGGGCATTACCGCACCTTATGCCGAGGTGCCCACCGATTCCCCCCTTCCATCCATCCCTATCCCTCACGCGCACAGTGCGAGGTTGCGGCACCTAGGGTTGACCGCCTGCCCTCCTCCACGTCGGCGGCTCACCGCCGTCGGCCTACCTCGTCGGAGCCTACTCCCTCCGGCCCTTCCCCGGAACGCTGGCACCCACTTACCTCACCATCGAGCCAGTCGCCACCAACGTCCCCGTCCTCGGCTGCCCTCCACCACCTCGCCAGCGTCCACCCTGCAATCCCTCGTCTCGTCGGAGTCGCGCCGCTCCTCCCCGACCATAGTCGCCAGCCCACTCCACCGGATCTCGTGCTGTCACCGGCTAACGCCACCGCCTAGCCCCGCCGGTCCAAGGAGAGCCCCAGCCTCCTAGCTCTCTTTGTTGCTCCACTGCTCCCTCATTTTCTCTGTTGCTCCGCTGTTTCTCCATGCTCTCTGCTAATTGATGGGAATATGAGATATATGCTAATTAGTGGTGTATGAGATGGACGGAAATACTTTCTATGTATGCTTGTATCGGTGGGTGGGATGACCGTAATTCGGTAGGGATGTATGGATGGGAGCAGTAGCATGTATGGATGTTCAGAGCATGTATTCGGTAGGGTACTGTAATTTGTCATCTCCATATTCATGGAAAATATGGTTCTGTGATGATGTATCATAGGTGTAGATCCCCTTGTAATTTTGCAAATCTATGTTGTCGGACGCATCATAGTTACTCCCTGCGTTTCTTAAATTAGGACGTATATTGTTTTTTTGACCGAGCCTTTGACCAAGATTTAGTCTACTAATATCTATGTTTTGTGAAATAAAAACGATTTCATTAGATTCATATTCAAAAGTACTTCTTTATTTTTATGATTTATATCGCATATGTCACACGTTGATGGAGTAATCTTTGGTCAAACGTTGGGTCAAAGGAAACAATATAGGCGTTAATTTGAGAAACAGAACGAGTATCAAATAAGGTGATGTTTCTGTCCATGCAATTATTGTTAAATTTCAATCAAACAGATAAATTATGCTAAATCAGTAATTAGTAATCATATTCGCCATACAAGGGCATTCTAGACTTTCAGCACCAATTACAGATCCACCAGCTGTACTGAGAAGTAGGTTACCAAATAGTTTTTTTGTCTAGCTTCAGCTGTCCAGCAGCAGCTGCTCAGGTCAGTAGCTCCAGCTGCTTCTCGAGAATCTGGAACTCCAGCGGTCCAGCCTTGGTCGATCCACACCAGGCACGCTCATCTTGTACTGGTAAGGCCCCGCTTGGATGGTCGTTTTCGGCCCGTTTACCGGTGTAAATTACGGAGCCTATTTTTCTATAACCCAAACCGAAAAGCCTGCTTGGATGGTTGTTTTCGTATTATTTTCCACCCGTCTCCGGCCCATTACACCGGTAAAATATGACAGACCACCTTAGGCCTAGTATCCTTCCGACAAAATCCATCGGGGTGTTGACGGGAACCAGAACGAGAGAGCAGTGATAGCAGGCGGTGAGTTGAGGAGAGGGCGGCGACGGGATTCGCGGTAGCAGCAGCGACGGGATCAGCCCGACGGCCGTGACGGGATCAACCGCGCGGTGGGGGCGTCCACGGCGACGGGATCCATCGATGCTAGGGCTGCTACGGCGACGAGGGGATCCGGTGCTCTGGCGAATGGAACGACGACGCGGGGTCTACGGCGGCCTAGCGGCGGCAGCGGACGAGGGGATCCGGCGGCCCAGCAACAGCTGTAGCCAACAGCGATGACGACGCATACCATCCTTCTTTGATCTGATCGATTGAATTTTCCTGTGAATAACACCACACTTCTTCAATTTTGTTGATTTGATCTGATGTTTCTGGTTGTGCTGTGTTCTCAAAAAATTCTTGTATTTTATCTCACGGTGTTCACCCAAACACTGAACACACAGAGGTGTTTTGATTCACCTGTAATTGTGAACTGAGCCTAGGTCTGGTGGTGTGGTTTCCTGTGGTGGAATCAGTTCATCCAGGTTCAAGTTTTAAACTTGACATGGGTGCTCACATTTACCTAGATTTATTCCATGATTTAAGTGACGCTATTTTTTCAGTGGTAGGTAACGTACCCGTCAACTGCGAAGCGCCTACGATGACTTCGTCAATTTCTCAAAAACTGCCGGTTCAGTTTTTCAAAGGTGCTAATAAGGACATGATGTGCGTGTGTACATTCATAAAAATCATTGTATGCTCGCGTATGAGGGTCTACGTTTATCTTGTGTTTCTCAAAAAGGATTCACCCGTAACTTTGGTGGAGAATATTTCATATCTCCCAGGCGGGCCTAAGCGTTATCCTGTCCCACGCCAGACATCGGACGCGCGTCCAAAACGCCGCTTCCGGCCCTCGGCGCACGCTCCCATGTGGGGCCCACTGGTCCCTCGTCACTGACGCGTGGGAATCCCTAGCCCGGGCACATGTGTCAGTGCCGTGAACCGAGGAGCGCAGGAGTTATCCGGCGCCTGGCGGTGAGGTGCACCGCGGGTGAAGCTACCGCGCCTCGGGGACCAAGCGGGCGCGATATATATAGGACCCGCGCCTCCTGTTTCGCGTTTCCATTTACTTCGATTAATAATATAATAATATAGCATTTCGCCGCTTTTAATATTAGATTTTTTTGGCCCGTCGTCTCCGCTTCGTCTCGTCCCGTCTCACCGCGGCCAGTCCACCACCACCGCCACAACAACCAGCAGCTCGCCGCAATCCCTCGCCGGAGAAGCCCTCCCGCGTTAGACGCCGCAGAGGAGGAAGAGCAGGAATGGGGAGGACTGGAGGGATGCCCGCCGCCGCGCTCGCTCTCTAGGGTTAGTTGCGCCCGTCCTAGAGAGGTGGAGCTCACTATCTGAGCTCGGCTCGGCTCCCCTGTGGGGGCATTAGTTGCGCGGTCGGTGCGCGCCCCGTGATCCGCCCGTCTGTGAACTCCGGTAAGGGGGGAGCTGCTTTGGCTTGCGCCATGGAGCCGTCTCCTCCGCGCGCGGCCATGGTTGCGTGTTCGCGTTAAGCTGCAGGCTGTGGCGAGCGGGAGGGGATCTCGGCTGCCGATCTGGTGAGGATTCTTCCGTTTTTTCGATTTTTTGCGTTTATTTTCGAGCAGAATCAGGGTGCGTTTTATGTGCGGAGAAAAATGGCGTATGAATTCCCGGTGGTTGTTGTGTTTATGGCGATTTTTGCGTATTTTTGTCGCTCTGTTTGATCTGTGCTCGGTTCGAGGGATGCTTGGATGCGCTCGTGCAGTATTTTGGTCTGTTCTGCCTTTTTTTTGAACATTTCTGCCTTTTATTTTGATCACAAGTTGCTTGTGCTCTTCAAGCTCGTCCAGGACGAGGGTGCATTAAATTTCCGACCTTTTCTGTACTGGTTTATGGCTGATTATTTCGGCGACTCTGGATCCTGCACGGAATTTTGCAGAATCTCTTTTCAAATAAGAATTTTGCATAGTTTCTCCCGTGTTCCATAACCCTGTTTTCTCGGGAGGTCGAATTACGTTCGCGAGTAGGCATCCGGACCGCATTTCTTCAGCAATTTCTTGCATTTTCTTTTCGATCCGCTTGTATAGAGCTACTTACCATAAGTGTTGAAATTTGGTACTCCATCTGTTTATATTTAAAAAGGTCCGTGCCAACGAGCCAGCAGGATTCCAACTAGAGCCATGGAGCAGAGGCACCACATGCCCACATTCCACCTCCCTGCGGAGTCCGAATCCTCCCTGCCCCACGAGGTAAGCCAACTGCTATAGCCAAATTATTGCCCTTATCCTTCCATATTTGCGCTATCTGGCTTAAATGATGGCTAATGATGGACTACCTCCTTTCTTTGGGGGTGAGGTAATAATTGTTTAGTGTTCGGGTGACCAAATTATTATCATTAACAACTAGAACTAGGCTACTTTTTTATCATATCGGATTCTTTTGTAGAGGCCAGTTGGACCTTTGAGGCAGGAATCTTTTCCTGGGCATGTTGGTGAGTGCCTGATCATTTGGTGTAATTTGTGGTTGCTTGTTAGTTTTCTCCTAGGGGAGTTCCTCTCCTCTAAATGTTGCCTAGCAGAAAACTGTTTACACATGTTAGTTGGAATGTGGGGCATCCGAGGTTCCATATCTGGGACAATTGATCGAGCAAGATCTGAGGATGTGTATGGCTTTTTTCAGATAGCTTAAGGTAGCTTTCTTGCTATATATAGACCAAGCAGCTGATTTGGTAGCCACATGTCCTCACAGGGGGTATTTTGGTATTGGCTGATTAGAGTCGATGTTGCCTACACGAATCTCCCATTAAACAATGCTGATGTTTCTTTACCACTTTTTTGGGCTTGGTGTTTGTGTTCGTTAGGCTTATGGCTGATTTGCTTATTGTAAAAAACAGAAAGGTTTTCATTGACTTGGGGAAGCAAGTCTGTTGCATCTTCTCCAGTTGATAAGCTCAACCCCGTTGGTGCAGAGGTTGTGAATCAGTTAGAACTTATGGAACCATACAAGTTGATGGACCAGAAAACTTCCTTTGGTGAGCACAAGTTGCTGGGCCAACAAAGGCATGCAAACCTGCCCCCAACCGCCTGGAGAGCTGATCAAGATCCTGCAGAACAGCATGATTCATTTTCGAAGCCATTGGCTTTATTTCCTCATGTTAGGAAGGGACATTTAAGTGCGATCCATTATGAGAATGGGCTTTTCTCAAGCTCCCTTCCAGACATTTTTGACAAGAAATGTGAGCCTTTGTACTCTGTCTCCTGCTTTTCCACTTCATTTATAGTACTTCATAGCACTGAACAATGAATTGTACATCTAAGTAATAGTTTGTTAATCAACAGTTGCGTAGAAATGAATATGAATAGTAAGATTTTAGTTGCTCATTCGTAAGAGTCTTGCCTGCTCCATCGATTGTTTCATTCTAGTCAAGTCTGAGCTTTTCATGCTATACTGAAGTGAGAAATGAGACAATCTTTAGTAATACTGGTGCTTATTTTTTATATTCCATTTGCTGCTGTGCAGTGAGACTAACATCACAGAATGGACTTGTTGGTCAGCCTGTCGAAAAGGAACTCAACAATGTTGATGACGAGCCTTTTGAGTTAACTCAGGAAATTGAGGCACAAGTAATTGGCAATCTGCTCCCTAATGACGATGACTTATTATCAGGTGTTCTTGACAATGTGGGGTACCCTGCCTGTGCTAATAACAGGGATGACATGGATGATGACATATTCTATACTGGAGGTGGAATGGAATTGGAAACTGATGATAATAATAACAAACTGTTAAAACTTAACAGTATAGCCAGCAACGGTCAGACTGGGTTAAATGGCATACTGTCTGGCGAAAACCCATACGGGGAACACCCCTCGAGAACCCTCTTTATTAGAAACATCGATGGTATTGTTGAGGACTCTGAATTGGAACTCCTATTTCAGGCGAGTCTTCATATTCCAGCTAGACTTGTCTCAACTCTCAAGGCAATAACTTCTTCTAACGATATTTACTTTCTTTTAGAAATATGGAGAAATCCAAACTCTTTACACTGCCTGCAAACATCATGGTTTTGTGATGGTATCTTACTATGATATAAGATCGGCAGAAACGGCCATGAAGGCACTTCAAAGCAAGCCATTTAGGAACTGGAAACTTGACATACATTACTCTGTCCCAAAGGTATCCCCTTAATACATCGCCATTCTGACTAGATGCTGTGATGCTTTGACATTGCTTACTCTGATGTTATTGTGTTGTTTGATTCCCAAGAATGTTTACAGTTATACACTCTAATGATGACTTTGTTCCTTTAGGAGAATACATTAGAGAAAGATAATAACCAGGGCACACTTGCCGTGTTTAACCTTGACCCGTCTGTAACTAATGATGATCTTCGTCATATATTTGGTGGCTATGGTAAAATCAAGGAGGTATGGGCCTTGCACTAACTAGCTTGTATTTCATCTGCAAAACTACTTAGTACTTACTATACCTTCTTTTTCAGATTCATGAGACTTCACAACAGGGTCATCACAAATACATAGAGTTTTATGATGTCAGAGCAGCTGAAGCTGCACTTTATGTGTTAAATAGGAGCGATATTGCAGGAAAGACAATCAAATTGGTGCCCTGCTGCGTGGGAGACACTAAACGGTACACTGTTTGGCCATAATTTTTCTCACCTGTCTATTCTTAGTGCTTTTAGTCACCTGTGCATCTCGGAGGTTCTTGTTACATACCGTATGTCAGCACAAAGCTATCTGGGTTTATGGGAATTTGGGAAGTTTATATGAACTGTATTTTCAACTTGCAAAAGCTCTGAAGTTGGTAAACATTTTCTTGGGATGTATACACTCATTTGATCGTCCTTTGGCTATTTTAGTTGGAGTCTGTGTTTGCACTTGAATTTGAAGTTGGTTGTATATTTCATCTAGTTTTTAGGGCTGCAACAAAGTTTAGTTGCGTGGACCAAATGGTTAGCTGTATAACATTTTCCATTTGACGTGTCGGAAGATGTTAATGGAACTTGATGCAGAAAGTCCCCTCTGGATCTTTATTTATTTTTCTTTACTCCTATAAAAGACTCAGTTGGTGGCGGCGGTCCGTCACTTTCAGACTGCGTCACTTGTTTTCTTTTTGCATCATTATTGATCTGGCACAAATCATTGAGATGTGAACGAATATGGATTATATGATCTAAGATAATAGAATAGTATAAAATTCATTTTAAACATGTATTTCTTAAATCCGTAGCAACGCACGGGTATAGTTCTTGTATTTGTTATAATAAAGATCTGAGTTGGTGGTTGTCCGTTCACTTCATTAAGATTATTCTCTATATTGTTATGAAATTAATGTAATTGCACCCATTCAATATGGTGGATATACATATCACAATCTTTTGACTACAATAGACCGGATTGACATACATTTTGAGATAGTTATTATTCAACATAAAATTTGGATACACAATAGGGAAAAGTGCATTTAAGCAACTTTATGCAAAATAGTGAATACAATTCCGTAACAACGTGCGCGCATTTAGCTAGTTACTATAATGTATGAACTTTATTTCTGAAAGAAAAACGAATAACATTTGATTTCCTTTGTACTGATGTTACAACTGTAATAATAATGCTAGGTTTCTTCATAACAGTTTGATGCAGCATAGGCCTCCTGGGTTGGAGCCGGAAGACTTTGGTGTATGCAAACCAGGAAATGCAACTAGTCCGCTGACAAATTACTATGGTATGCAATTTGAATCAAATAATTAAATATGTTTCTGCTCCTAGTGGTATTTACTAACCTGGATATGGCATAATGCAAGGTTCGGTCAACATGGCATCCACTGGCCCTGAACATGGGATTTCTCGGGTTGTACGTACCAGAGTTCAGCCGCCAATAAACCAATTTAGGGAGAGAAATTTTCTGGATATTCCCTCAATTACTCCGCAAAGCCAAAGCATGTCCTCTCCTGTTAGAATTGCAACTGCAGGAACACATAAGAACCACTCTGCTCTTGGTGAGCATGGTCATTCACTTGGAAGGATGAATGGACACTTGAACTATGGATATCAAGGGATGGGAGCTTTTCATCCTCATTCACTTCCCGAGTTTGACAACAGCCAAAGTAATTGTATTCCTTACAACCTAAGCACAATACCACCCATTGGAGTTAAGAGCAATTCTAGAACTGCTGACGGAATTGATAGCAGGCATTTGTACAAAGTTTGTTCTGCTAACCTTAGCGGTCATTCTTCTGGTCATAGTGAAGGTACTGAATTTGGGTGACCTTTTTTGTTGATGCATCCATGTTATTTTTCTTTGGGAGAAAACACTGTTTCCATTAGGTTCATTTGCCATCTCAAATCCCTCTCCCCCTTACTGTTCTTTTCTCAAAATTTCCACTTTAAACACACATGTGCTTTGATGTCAACAATAAGAAGCTTTGATAGTCTCACGTTAATCATACTACTTTGAAGCTTGCAACTATTCTTGTTAGAGACAGTGCATGCTAGTTATTCATGCTTACTTGTTCATGTCTTATGTTCTTGTAGCACTCGGGGTTTCAAGAACAGGAAGCTGCCCCCTCCATGGCCACCAAGTAGCATGGAATAATTCAAATAACTCCCATCATCATACCTCTTCTCCCATGCTGTGGCCGAACTCGGGGCCATTTATCAATAATATACCATCTTGCCCTCCTACGCAAGTTCATGGAATTTCAAGAGCATCTCGGATGCTTGAAAATGCCCTTCCAATGAATCATCATGTCGGTTCTGCACCAGCTGTCAATCCATCAATCTGGGATAGGAGACATGGGTATGCAGGGGAGCGGATGGAAGTACCAAGCTTCCATCCTGGGAGTGCTGGAAGCAGGGGTTTCCCTGGTAGTCCGCATCTGCATCAGTTGGAGCTCTCTAGTATGTTTCCTCAGAGTAGAGGGAACCCAGCCATGTCCCCAGCACATATTGGTGCTCGATCTCCCCAGCAGAGGGGGCATATGTTTCATGGAAGGAGTCATATAGGTCCCCTTCCATCCTCATTTGATTCACCTGTTGAACGTACAAGGAGCCGAAGAAATGAGTCATGTGCTAACCAATCTGATAGCAAAAGGCAGTATGAGCTTGACATCGAGCGTATAGCCTGTGGCGAGGATTCTCGGACTACACTAATGATAAAGAATATCCCAAACAAGTATACACCTGGAACTTGCTGATTTTATTTTAGTGTATGTGCAACTGTCTACAATTTAAGTCATGTTTTGATGTTCCTATTCCTCAATTGTATTCCAGGTATACCTCAAAGATGCTTTTGACTGCTATTGATGAAAATCATAGGGGAACTTATGATTTTATCTACCTGCCAATTGACTTTAAGGTGAGTGTAGCTTTTCTTTGTGACAGCTGTTGCCTTGCTTATACTTGCTTCGGTATTGCTTGCGTACAAGGGCCTAACAGTTGTTAATGTGCATTTTCAGAATAAATGCAATGTGGGTTATGCATTCATCAATATGATTACTCCAGAGCATATTGTTCCATTTTATAAGGTGGGATATTACAGTTTGTCAAATGGCTGCAATATTATTAGTTAGAGCTTAATTTTGAGCTTTTTAATTTTTATGCAAATACCTGTTGCTGGATCTCCTTTTTGCTTCCCATTTCTCTTCCCTTCTCTACCTGTATTACTGTCATGCATACATACAATTGCACGTGTTCTGTTTATCACATGTAGTTGTAACTTTAGCACTTCTGAGCATTTCCTGTAACTCTTAAGTTTAGTAAAATTCAATTCTCAATTCCTCGGTGATTGCGCCAAGAACTTGAGTTCCTTTTGGATTTCCTTTTTGATCAATTATAACAGCTGCATTGTCATATTCCAGAGATACCGAAACAAAAAAATTCCGCGGTCGAACTACCAGAATGTCTAGAAATGTAGCGCTTAAACTAGAAAGGCTTTTTTTGGATGGAAAAACTATGACTTCGTAGTTTAGTTAGTAGAAACCTAATAGGTTAAAATTCCGTCCAATAAAACAGAATTATAATTTTCGTTACATGAATGATATATACCTGCTCTTTCAGATATTTCATGGGAAAAGGTGGGAGAAATTCAATAGTGAGAAGGTGGCATCACTTGCATATGCTAGAATCCAAGGAAAATCAGCTCTAATTGCTCACTTCCAGAACTCAAGTTTGATGAATGAGGATAAACGTTGCCGCCCTATACTCTTCCACTCACATGGTCCAAATGCCGGAGATCAAGTATGTTTTCTGATTGTCCATATTTGCTATATAACTATTTTGTAAAGGGTGTTTGTCTGTGTACTGCTAACTAAGTGGCTTGTACCTATCTCAATCTCGTCATGGGCAGAAAATTATCTTGTGATACATGGGTCAAGGCCACACTCTGATCAACACTTCTAGTAGCATGAAACATTACCAATAGTTAGCCAACAACTGTTGATTAAATTACTGGTGTTTAGTTGAATTCATTCTGCCGGTATGAGTTTTGTTATTTCTTGAAAAAAAATTAGAGTGTACTCTCAGTGATAGATTGTATACAAATTCAAGAATAATGCTAAACATCTAGAGAATTTGCTATACAATGAACTTAGCATGAACGGCGTACCCTGGGTCTTCAAAAGTAACCCTGAAACCAAAGCAGAATCACATGCCGATGCCGTAGATAGTAAAACATTATAACTCTTTTCTAAAGCTTACGAAAGTTACTTATGGATTAAACCCCTACAAATCAAGGACTACAACGTTAAGGATTTAAGTATAGGCATCTCATTCTTGTTTTCTACTGTTGTTATGTTTGCTGCGTCTTTGTAATGACGGTACGGGCTCATCATTCTTTTCGTAGATGGTGCTGTTTGGATGCACAATGTGATATAAAAGGGATATGAGTGGACTAGGGAGCGCGAAACTAAACTTCGCATTGCCATGTCTGACCTTTGGTAGTGCTATGAGTTTTTGATAGAGAATAGAGTGCATACATGACAAAAATGCCCCTCCGCGATGAGGTAGCCCTCACTTCATTTGTGGGTAATTTTGTAACATTATTACCCAATGTGTCCAACCAAAACCCTTCCATCTGATTGGGAAGTGGTATGTGAGTCCTCGTATCCCATTCCCAAATTCTCAAAATCAAATGATGGATGGAAGGTATTTTCCTGCTTAACGAGTCTGGACTCTGAAATGATACTAAGCATACATATTTTGTTGTTAACTTTTCTCAGGAACCGTTCCCTCTGGGAACACACATCCGTTCTAGGCCTGGGAGATCCAGGATTTTGAGCTGTGAAGACAGCCTATCGACCTCCGCCAACAGTTGGACTCCCTCCAACGGAAGCAGACACACTTCAGGCTACCCAAAGGAGGCTGACCCGACCACAGCTTGAAGACTGAAGCACTAACCACAACATCCAACCTTTTGACCGTTGCAATCCCGATTTCACATTACCATCCTTTCCCACCTTTTTGTTTTTTTCGGTCTGTAGCTATTTTACTTCCATGTCGTGGGTTAATGGAGGCTCCCTAGTTGGCTGCAAATTTTGTCGCTGACGAGAAGCAAGGGGATGGACAAGAGGTTGATCCCAGTTTCTCATGAGCATATATGCGTATTAACTGAAGGCCGCTGAATGTGAAACACCCAGGGAGAGCTCCGAGATTTTGGACTTTTTAGGTATAATGCAGTGTTGTACAGGCGTTCCTAGTAATAATGCATGGCCGGCGACAGCGAAAGCAGAACGACTTTAATTTGTTTTGGTGCTGTTGTATGAAAGGCAGGCGTTCCTATTAAGAATGTGCCCCCTTGCATCTTTTGAAACTGGTTTGATGTTAATTTGTTATGCTGAGGGAGCATTATTTTGTTTCTGGGCGTGGCGCCTGTGCAGTGCAGTGTCAGCCGCAGCTTCAGTGTTGTGTGGCTAGTGGCTAGCTTTGCACCATAATCTGTTGCCCTACTATTATGCATATGTTTCTATTCTGTGGCAAATGCAAATGCCGTCTCGCTTGAGACAATTCTTGTTCTCTGCCCCGAGAGATGTAACTCTCGCTTTCTTTGTGCCTCTGCCACATAGGTGACTTCCAGTGCCTCCTTTTGCCGTTCTGTCCGTGCCTACTCGTATGTTGGAGGGTCAGGCTCTTGCTGTTTCCACTCAGGAGTAGGACCAGCGTGCGAGACGGCGGTGCCACAAGTGGCCGCTGCCGTTCTGGTCGTGGGCTCGTGGCAGTAGGTGATCGTTAACATCCCGGTTCAGCTTCGGTCACCGACCCATATTAGTTTGCTTTGATGATTCGTCCTAATTTTCTTCAGCATCGTGATGATTTGTCCATTTCTGTCAAATCCACTTTCTAATTTCATGAACCCAAAGAAGCCACGGAAATGACCCGCTACCGCTTTCAGCAAAATTCAAATTCTCTGTCTGGTTGGCCCAATCGTCCACAAGGACTACAGGAGTTGTTCGTCCATGTTTGTTTGGACACGAGGGACCAGAGGAGCTATTGCCGGCCACACCCACACCAAGGGCCACCAAGTAGCCATATCCTCTCTACCTTTCCTCCCCCTGATTTTCGATCCGCAGAAACCCTACCCGCAGTGATGCTTCAATGAACTGAGAGCGCACGCGATGGAGATCGACATTGCCTATACGCTGGAGCCTGAGTCTATCACCCCTCGCCCATGGCTCTGCTCCAAATGATCAACCCCCCTCCTCTGGGCCCCATTATTTTAGGTTGTTACTGCTGAGGAACCAGTCGATGGGGAGGGAGGGCCACCAATACGTGTGCCTCCCTGCAACTTCTTCCTCCACTTAACGTTAGTTGTTGGATTTTATCATCTATCTATTGGGCCTGTATAAAGGAGAGGATGACCTTGTACATACTGTTGAGATCAGAAAAATTAATAAAAAACTCATGCTTCTTTCTACCTCTTTGTGTTCATCTACTTTCATGTACCTTGTGATTGTGTGCGATTAACTCATTCGACTATGATCTTGGTGCGCAACCACAGGACCGGCCAGATGGCAGAGGTTGCACAACAGTTTCCTCATGTTTGATGTTTTTTTGTGCGTCTCTGGGTGAAGCAATCCAAAACATTTTTTTTCTCTCGGAAAGGAGGGAGTTACGTAGCCTCTGCGCCAATCGATGCGCACAACTGTCCTTAAGTCGCATAATCTATTATTAGTAGACCACCGAAGCTAGTTGAGAAACTGTCATGCTACCATCTGGCTGCACACAGTAGCCAAAGAATCCCACATCGCCGCTTGCTGAAATCCAATGATTAATGAGATAGATAGCCTGCCAAAAATTTGGAACTTTCGGCACATGATCTAAATGAACAAGGGTCCTCAAAGACATGTGAAGCCCCAGTTGTCTAGCTTGTCTATTCTTGAGAGTTTTGGTTTAACATGCATGTATGGTCCAAGAAAGACAAGACCTGTCCCTTTATTGAAGCCCTCATGGCGATGTGAATGAACATGGCTGAAATTGATTTGCAGGGATTAATTCCTCTCCCTCATCTCAAGGTTCCACAAAACCCAAGCTAGCTAGCCGGCGGAATGCAGCGTGTAGAGGTGAGCGGGGAGCTTGGGCTCGAGGACGGCCTCCAACGGGAACTTGCGCGACGTGGTGAGCCCAAACACCTCATCCATGCCCAGCTCCTCCGCCGCCACGCCGTCCGGGAGCCTCCAGGCGAAGCCATGGATCAGGTTGGCGAGGCATATTTGCACCACCTTGATCCCCAGGCCGTAGCCAGGGCACATCCGCCTGCCGGCCCCGAACGGCAGCAGCTCCATGTCCTGCCCCACCACGTCGACGCCGGAGTTGCCCCCGCCCTCGAGGAACCTCTCGGGCCTGAACTCCTCTGGCTTGGGCCCCCACAGCGCGGGGTCGCGGGCGATGGCCCACACGTTGACGAGCACGCGCGTGCCCGCGGGGACGTCGTAGCTGACGCCGTTGCCGGAGACGAAGGCCGGCACGGTGGCGTCCTCCTGGGCCTCGTGCGGCGCCAGCAGAGTCCCAACCGGGTGCAGCCGCAGCGTCTCCTTCACGACAGCCCTCAAGTAAGGCAGGCTCTGGATGTCGTCCTCGCGCACCAGCCTGCCGCGGCCCACGACGCGGCCCAGTTCTTCCCCTGCCGCGTCCATCGCCGCCGGGTTCCTCAGCAGCTCCGACATGGCCCATTCCAGCGTCACGGCGTTGGTGTTGGTGCCCCCCGCGATGAGGTCCATGGCCAGAGCCTTGACGCTGTCACGCTCAAGCGGCTCTCCCTCTTCGTCGCCGGACTCGATCTGCCGCCGCTGCTGCAGCCGCAGGACGTCCGCCATGTCCTTGGCGACGAAGCTGCCGTCCCCCTCGAGTCGCCGGCGCGCGTCGTGCTCGTCCAGGACGCGCTCCATGAACGCGTCCAGCGCCCAGGCGACATTCTTCATCCTCCCGACGTACCCCTGCAGGTCCAGCCAGCCCAGCCACGGCACGAAGTCGCCCACGTTGAGCGCGCCGTTCAGGAAGAAGAACTCCTCCATCACCCGCATGAACTCCTCCGGCTCCATTGCTGACCCCGAGCCCGCGTCCTTCCCCACGTACTTGTTCCCCAGCACCATCCGCGAGATCATGCCGAGCGTGGCCGCGAACAGGTGCTCCTTGACCTTGACCACCACCGGCATGCCGATGCCGCTCGCGTCGTGGAGGCCGCGCAGCAGGGCGCGCACCTCGTCGCGGCGGATGTGCTCGAACGAGCCGAGCCGGGCGGCGCTGAAGAGCTCGGCGAGGCACACCCGGCGCAGGCGGCGCCAGTGGGCCCCGTAGGGCGACCAGAGCATGTCGGAGTAGTTGTACGCGGTGTGCCTGCCGGCCGCGGTTCTGGGCCGGCCGGCGGACGCGGCGTCGTGGGTCTTGAGGAAGAACCGGGCCGTCTCCGCGGAGGAGCCCACCACGACGGGGAAGGAGCCCAGGCGGAGCTGTATCAGCGGGCCGTACCGCTTGGAGAGCTCGCGGAGGGACCGGTGCGGCAGCGCGCCCAGCAGGTGCAGGTTGCCGATGATGGGCCACGGCTTAGGCCCAGGCGGGAGCCTGTATCTGTGTCTGTGACTGTTTCTCCCGTGCCGGAGAACGAGAAGGAGAATGGCGGTGGCCATGAGCACGGCGAGGAACGAGGACGCCCATGCTGCTGGCAGTGCTAGCTCCATAGATTTGAACTGCATAGTTAGCGAGAAACTTTGATATCTAACTTGCAAGATTGACGAACGAGGCTGTGAATTTATCGAGCATTCCGGCGTGATAAATGGGACAGGCCGTGTCGTGCTCGCGGCACAGTGTACATCAGTGGCCATTGATGCGCTCGTGGCCATGCATGGCGAAGAAAAGAAAAGGGGGTGAGGGAAGGGCTGGCGTCGGTCCCATATTAAATAACTCAAATTTGATTAAATATAGATGTATATATGTTTAAAAAAACGTTTAGATTCATGTAATAGACAGTCACTTAATATGAGACTGAGGGAGTAATTTTTAGAACCTCGTGGTCGTCATTGTGGTCTTTTTTTTACGGTCATTGGGGGCTTGTTGCGCGGTGGTTTTTCTTGCTGTCGTCAGTGAACATGCATATATTTACTGTTGGATTCGTACTCTGCATTTGGCAATGGCCATGCTGCTAGGTCGTACGTCATATATGGACGAAAATTCTCTGCTATTGTTGGGCCTTGCATCTTCCCACAAGATTCCATCGCAGTTACTCCGTAGTATTTTTCTGTCCTAGACACCTCTTTCCTTTCGAAGGAGTAGCTAACCAGGTTTGCCATGTGGTTAAACGACTTTAATTAACTAAGACTTAATTTAACATCTTGTCGTTTTTTAAACTTTGTTTTCTTATGACCCCGATGAGCGCGATGAACACAGGCTCCATCAAACGGCACTGGAGCATTCAGCATGGCATAGGAGGCTTGGCGCCACACATGAAGGGACCATTGTAGGACTTCACATTTCTGCTTGTTTAACATATGGTGGGCCACCTATAGTGACGTCGAGGTTCATAATTTGAGGCATTGGTATTCAGAAAAGTCTACAACTAAGGTAGCCTTCCAACTTAGAAGCTCCGAAGAGTCGACTCGAAGCCTTGGCCAATAGGCTTGGCATGCCTCTAGTATGCTAGTATGCATTCAAGGGGGTCGGCACTCCTATCAATGGCGCTGAGGTAAACCTTGCTCCCTTTTTAGTGGCTTACCTGCTTCTGTTGCTTTGTAAATACAATACATGATATCTATATGTATACTAATGGGGGAGATTTGTCTTTGAGGTAAACCTTGTTCCCTTTTTAGTGGCTTACCTGCTTCTATTGCTTTGTAAATACAATACATGGTATCTATTTGTATACTAATGAAGCGGAGCGATGGGGGAGGTTTGTCTTTGAAGGCAACGGGGGAACTGCTGCGTGCGAGGCTCCCCTTCTCCGCTGGCCGTCGACCGGCGCTGGCGTCCACCCTCGCCCCCATCGCCCCGGCAGGGCCACCCCTGCAATCTGCCCTGGTCTCCCTGTCCGGGCCATGGGTTAGCTCCCACGGCCACCACCGCTGCCGGCCACTCCGGTGGCAGCGGCCACCAAACATCTCGGTCCTCTTGCTCCGCTGCCGGCCGCTCCGATGGCAGCGGCCACCAAACATCTCCGGCCTGGTTCCGCCACCGGGCCGCGCTCCATCCATCCGCCTAGTTCCCTATTGAAGCTCGATCGGCATGGCACCTTGTGCCTCTTCCCCGGCCATTCGGGCCGGCTTCCTCTCTCCTTCGACTCCGAAGATTCAGCGTCGTCCGCCGTCGTCCCGTGAAGCTCCTGCCATGCGCACTCCGGGAGAGGCTCTGCTCCACCTCGCGCTTTCGGACTTCGCCTCGCCGGTCTGCTTCCCTCTGGCTCCGCTTTCCCTGTGCTGCTCTCCCACGTCGGTCTGGATCACACAGCTTCAATCGGATCACCCGCTGCCGCAAGGTACGATCGAGGAACTGCTCAACTACTAGATCGGTTCCTCCTTTCAATTCCCATTGTGCGTTCGTTTGGTTCGGGTAGATTCTCGATTTCAGTAGCAAATTTGCAAGTCGCCAAGTTCATTATTTCGCTGCAAGGGATTCGCCATGGGTCGACCGTTCTGGGCTTCCACGAGGCTCCCCCTCGGTTGAACGTTCAAATTTCAAATTCTGTTGTGCTTTCCGGTTTCCCGCACACGAACGCCTTGGATCCGCATGGGGCTGCCGATATTGGTCAACGGGTTCCCCACTCGTCCGCTTCTGCCTCTGGCGGCCTCTTTGCTAGGTCTTGTCCTCTTGCTGCCGTCGGCTTGTAGGAGCTTTTGGCCGGTTCTGCCATTCCTGAAATCTCTGCCGATAAGGCTGTTGGGCCTGCCCCTTTTGACTACGGCGCCTCCTTTGGCCGCGATCTTGTCCTTTCCGCGGTGAATTCTTTTTCTTCTGGCCCAGCTATTTCGAGCCGGCTCTTGCCCTTGCAGCGCCAGTCAGGCCCTTCGGCCGCCGTGCCCTTGCATGGATCCAGAACTGCGCGCGCGCCCATGCATCGTAAGCCTCCCCTCACCCTTGACGTCCTCGCGCCAGGAATCCTGCCGGCTCCCCACGGACCGATGCCATGGCTGTCTCACTGCGTCTCCTCCGCGCTCATCCCCATGGCCGATTCGTCCATCACGGGACGCGATCCTCTTCTGCTGCCGCCTGCTCCCTTTGGACCCTTCCCGTGTCTCCCCCTACCAAGTCCTTTGCTCAGGCGCTCCTCTCCCCGGTCCGCTATTTAAGCAGCCACTCCGCTAGTCGCTTCTCAGCCACTCCACCATCAAACCCTAGTTGGCTACACCGCTGCCATTGTTGCTTGGCGCCCGACCACCTTGTAGACGTCTGCCGCGATCCGGTTCGCTGCCGGCGCTGCTGGGGCTTTGGACACAGGCAGTCTTCTTGCCGTCAATCAGGTTTTCCGTCTCTTCCCCTTCTTCCTCGTTTTCTTCTATTGCGCGCCAATCCTCATCTACCGTTCCCTCTGTCTCCATCTCTCAGGTCCCAGACTCCTTTGCACCTGCTGGCATGTCGGACTTCATCCCCATCGACGACGCTGTGGAGATCATCTCGTCCGACGCCTCCTTCACGGACAAATTTATGGTTCACGACCTGCCGCTGGTCGTGGACACCGAGGAGGACCCCGATGAGGTCGAGTTCGAGCCGGCCAGTGGGGGGAACGGCCCGCTACCCGAGCCTTCTCTCTGCTCCCCCCCCCCCCCCCGCCGGCCGCAGGCGACGGTGAGTCCGACGAGTACGAGGAGTTCTACTCCGGCGAGTTCGACACCGACTCTGGCCACGACACCGTCTACGGCAACCCTCCGTCTCCCAACGCTCGCTCGGACTGCCTCGATGTTTTCATGCCCTATGTTCCACTAGAGCACTAAAACAACGTCGCCTTCACCTTCCTTGAACCACCCGCCCATTCCCCAGTGTTTTTCATCCGTCGGGCCCTTCAGTCCCGCGAGTTCCATCCCTCCGTCTCCCTTCGCCCTTGTTCTCAAGGCGCCGCTTTAGTTTGCTTTGGCTCCCACTATCAAAGAGAGTTTGCTATCCGGAACGGGCCTTACATCGACCGAGAACGCAATGTCTATCTTGTGCGACATGATGAAACCGAGTCCCACTTCCTCTTCGACCACCTTGACCTCGCAGCTCTCTCCATCGATGATTACCCTTTAGAACACTGGTTCCCGAGCCACATCCTCACCTCCACTTCCCCATACGCCAACCCTCATGAAATCGACCCCATTTGTATCTCAGGTGTGGATTACTCGGCCGTCCTCGTCACTGTCAAAGCCCGTTCTCTTGCCGTCATTCCCAGGCAGATTGCCATCCACGGTTACTCCAGCGACGACACCATAGCCAACATCTCCATCATCCACTCCCAACACCTCCAAGCCATCCACGACAACCCCTTTCCGCCACCTCACCGCCGTGGCTCCTCGGGTGGCCGCTCCGACGATAGCGATAGTGTTGGAAATATGCCCTAGAGGCAATAATAAATTTGTTATTATCATATTTCATTGTTCTTGATAAATGTTTATTGCCCATGCTATAATTGTATTGATTGGAAACTCAAATACATGTGTGGATAAATAAACAAATACCGTGTCCCTAATACGCCTCTACTAGATTAGCTCGTTGATTAAAGATGGTTAAGGTTTCCTAACCATAGACATGTGTTGTCATTTAATAACGAGGTCATATCATTAGGAGAATGATGTGATGGACAGACCCAAACCTAAACATAGCTTTTGATCGTGTCACTTAAGTTTAAGTTGCTTATGTTTTATTATGTCAAGTATTATTTCTTTAGACCATGAGATCATGCCACTCCCTAGTACCGGAAGAATACTTTGTGGGCATCAACCGTCATCTCGTAACTGGGTGATCATAAAGGTGTTTTTCAGGTATCCCAGAAGGTGCTTGTTGGGTTGTATGGATCAAGACTGGGATTTGTCACTCCTTGTGACGGAGAGATATCTCTGGGCCCTCTCGGTAATATAACATCCTAATGAGCTTGCAAGCATGTGACTAATGTATTTAGTTGCGGGGGTATTATATTACGGAACGAGTAAAGAGAACTTGCCGGTAACGAGATTAAACTAGGTATGGCGATACCGACGATCAAATCTCGGGCTAGTAATATATCGCGAGACAAAGAGAATTGGATACTGGATTAATTGAATCCTCGACATAGTGGTTCAACCGATGAGATCTTCGTGGAATATGTGGGAACTATTATGGACATCCAGGTCCCGCTATTGGTTATTGATATTTGATCATGTCCACATGTTCTCGAACCCGTAGGGTCA
The DNA here is from genome assembly GCF_000005505.3 of Brachypodium distachyon. Classification (NCBI taxonomy): domain Eukaryota; kingdom Viridiplantae; phylum Streptophyta; class Magnoliopsida; order Poales; family Poaceae; genus Brachypodium; species Brachypodium distachyon. The sequence goes on from NC_016135.3 coordinate 11,198,630, forward strand.
CACACTTAACGTTTCATGTTGCTTGGGTTAGATGAGATAAATGATGATGATATCGAATTATGATTCGGAGTCTTGGATGGGATCCTAGACGCAACGAGGAGCTCCGGAATGTTCCGGAGATAAAGATTTATATATGGAAAGTTGTTTTCAGGGTTCTGGAAAGTTTGGAATATTTCCCGGTTTTGACCGGGAAGCTTCTAGAAGGTTCCGGAGGGATCCGGAGGGTTCCACCTTGAGGCCCACCTATCCCTGGGCTAAATGGGCCTGTGAGGGAGCACCCTGGCCTTAATGGGCCGAGGGGCTAGCCCACAGGGCCCATGCGGCCAGGAGGAGAGTCCTGGCCGCGGGAGAGTCCTGGCCGCGGGATAGTCCTGGCCGGCCACGCCTCCTCTACCCCTATATAAATAGAAGGGGGGGCAAGGGAGAGAGACACCCCAAGCTTTCAGTTGGATCTCTCTCCCCTGAGCCCTCCTCTCCTCCTCTTCTCACGCGCACGGCGTAGCCCTGCCCGTGAGAATATTCACCATAGTCACCACGCCGTCGTGCTGCCGGGATCTCGTCTACCTCTCCCTCTCGCTTGCTGGATCGAGGAAGGAGGAGATAACGTGAAGCTGAACGTGTGGATACCAAGGAGGTGCTGTCCGTTCGGCACTGAGATTGATCTCATTGAAAGTTCCACTACACCAACAACGATCTCGTGATCGTAACGCTTAGCGGTCTACGAGGGTATGGTGTTCATGATCCCTCTCGTTACATACATCTAGTATATATATTCTTGGGTTTCTTCCGCACTTCTCGTAGGAAATTTTTTGTTTCCTATGCAACGAACCCAACAGTGGTATCAGAGCTAGATCTATGCGTAGATGTTTTGTACGAGTAGAACACAATTTAGTTGTGGGCGTTGATGTTCATATTGCTACCTCCTTTGTGCACTATCGGATTTTGCGGGATAGTGGGATGAAGCGGCTCGGACCAACCTTACTTGTCTTCGCACAAGAGACCGGTTCCGCAATTAACATGCAACTTGTATTGCATAAGGCGGCTGGCGGGTGTCTGTCTCTCCCACTATAGTTGAAATCTGATTTGCAATGGGAGGCCTATATGGTTAATAAGCAATTTGTATATCACCGTTGTGGCTTTTGCGTAAGTAAGAACGGTTCTTTTAGTGCAGCCCCTAAAGCCACGTAAAACATGCAACAACAAAGTAGAAGCGTCTAACTTGTTTTTGCAGGGGCATGTGATGTGGTATGGCCAAGATATGATATAATATATTTGATGTATGAGATGATCATGTTTTGTAATATTTCACGACTTGCATGTCGATGAGTTTGGCAACCGGCAGGAGCCGTATGGTTGTCTCATTAATTATTGTATGACCTTCGTGTCAATGATTTAATCGCCATGTAATTGCTTTACTTTATCGCTAGTAGTAGCAATAGTCGTAGTAGCAATAGTTGGTGGAGGCAACTATACATGACGCCCGAGGACCTAGGCGCCATGCTGGTGATGATGGAGATCATGCCCGTGCTTTGGAGATGGAGATCAAAGGCACACGAAGAGAAGGCCGGGTCGCCGAGCAGCCCGGTGGCTTCATGATGGCCACCCCCATGCCGTTCGTCCGGGCCTGCCCCCTTGCCGCGAAGCCAAAGGAGGTGCAGGTCCGCCTCTTCCCGGGCTACTACGACGTCCACGTCACCGGCGTCAACGGTGAAAAAGGTTTCTACCGCCTCCCCATGCAGATCTCCGGCAAGAACGGGATGCTCGTGGCCAACCTCGCTACCTGCTTCATCGGCCACCTCACCAAGGTCTCCACCGTCGGCCATGCAAAGTCTCCTATGCTATCCGTCGATGTCATCTGCCATGACGAGCAGGCGGCGCCACTCCTTCTTGAGGCACCGCTCTCCCTCGCCGACGCAACCAACCTGCTGCAGCTCGATGACCCGTCTACTCCGGAGGTGCCCACTGCTCCTTCCCCTCTGTGCCGCAGCCCTCATCTCGCCGCGCTCGAGGCTCCCAGCTTCATCTCCATCCTGGACAAGGCCACCGAACGCAAGAAGCTCAAACTTGAAGGAGAGGCTCCGGGAAGTGCCCCTTAAAAGGGGAGCTGCCTGGTGCCGAGCTCCTTGAGATCGCGATGGAAGGCTGCGACCCCCAGGCCCCCAACAACATCTCTCAGCTGGCAATCGCTTGCGGCGTGGATCCGGCTGTTGTTCTCTCGGAGGTGCCCGCCGGTCGCTAGATGGTAGCGCTCAGTCCGCTATCGACTCGGATCCCCGTTGTCCCGCTAAGACGAACCCCATGTTCCCAGGGCTTTTGGTTGTACCCCCCTTTTTCTGCTTTCTTCTTTTTCCTTTTTAGCTTGTATCCGGCTGCTCGAGCCTTGTATCCCGTAAGCGCTTCTTTTTCGGTTTTTATTTCCCTCTCCTGTTTCCTTACGCTTTGTAACCTGCTCTACCATTATCAATCTATCTTATGCCTTTACATTCTCGGTCGCGTCCTTTTTGGTGCCCAGCCCTGTTTTAATGAGTAGAGGCTTCCCTATCATCTCGTGGAATGTTCGCGGGCTGGGACGTGCGGCAAAATGCACGGATGTGAAGGCGGCCCTTGCCGCAGCCTCCCCCTCCATTATTTGCCTCCAAGAAACAAAACTCGCGGAGATCTCCTCCTTCAAAGCTGCCTCCTTCCTTCCCCCCCAGTGTTGTTCCTTCTTGTTTTGCCCTTCTACCGGTGCCTCCGAAGGTATTCTTACCGCCTGGAATGACTCGGACTGGGAATGCTCGCTCATCACCAGGCCAGATTTCTTGCTGTCCTGCCTTTTCTCCTCGCGGGCCTCCAGCCTCTCCTTTTGTGTCTCCAATGCGTACGGGCCTTGCGAGGCAAACGACAAGCAGGCTTTTTTTGATGAGTTAGCTAACATTTCCCTCCAATTTGTCGGGCCTTGGGCCGTTCTCGATGACTTCAGCCTGACCCTGCGCCCGTCCGACCGCTCGAACGCCAACTTCAACGCTTCCGAGGCCGCTCGCTTCGCTTCTTGCCTAAGCTCGCTTCAGCTCCTCGAAATTCCTCTTCTCGGCCATTCTTTCACTTGGTCGAATCAGCAAGAATCTCCCATCCTAGTTCGTTTAGACCGGATGTTCGTCAACCTTGACTGGAGCTCTTGCTTCCCAAACTCCACTCTCTCCTTTCTCCCTCGCTCCACCTCCGATCATGTGCCCTTGGTCCTTTCTGTCTCTTCCGACATTCCGATTCCCTCGGTTTTTGGGCTGAACAATGATCTTCTGGGCAGCGGGTCCTTCCGTTGCTTGGTCAATCGCTTGTGGTGCAGTTTCGGCCCCTCTCACCTTCTCCATGGCCAACCTGGTCTGATCTACCGCCGGCTCAAGCGCATCAGGGAGGAGACAAAGAAATGGCTGCGTCACACTAGATCACCTGCCATTATAGCCAAAAACTGCCTTTCCGTTATCTCCTTTATCGACAAAATCGAGGAACTATGCGTCCTGTCTCCCTTGGAATTTCGGTTGCGCACTCAGGTGAAACTTTCTCTACATCGGATCAACGCCAATCAGGCCAGCTACTGGAGGCAATGCGCTAAGATCAAAGACTGCACCCTTGGCGATGAAAACTCGAATTACTTCCACACCTGCGCCTCTGTACGGCTTAGGAAAAATCAGATCAAACTCCTTGACATTGATGGCACTTTGGTCTTCCCCCATGCCGAGAAGCAGGCTATCCTCACCGACTTCTTCTCCTCCATCTTAGGTATCCGCGGTCTTTCGTCCTTCCATTTCAACCTTGACTTGACGGGCTCTTCGCATCTTCAAGGCTATCCCACCATCAGGCCCTCTCCTTGGTCTCCCCTTTCTCTTCCGCCGAGGTTAAAGCTTGTCTCCTCGCAATGGACGACAACTCCAGCCCAGGGCCCGACGGTTTTGGACCAGCTTTTTACAAGATTTTTTGGAACCTGGTCAAGCAGGACGTCCTTGACTTCACAAATTCCTTTTTCTCCCACTCTACCGATCTTAAGCGGATCAATAAAGCCTTCATTGTTTTGTTACCTAAGAAGTAGGGGGCCTCCTCCCCCGATCATTTTCGGCCCGTCTCCCTGCAAAACACTCGTCTCAAATTCATCTCCAAGTGCCTTGCCTTGCGCCTACGCCCTCTCATCCCTTCCTTAGTTCACCATGATCAAACAGGTTTTATTCAAGGACGGTGCATCTCCGAAAATTTTATTTATGCCTCCGAGATCATCCAGACTTGCCATCGTCGGAAGCTGCCCTCCATTGCGTTAAAGCTAGACTTCCATAAAGCCTTCGACTCCATCTCTTGGGAGGCTCTCGACTGGATCCTTCGTGCCAAGGGTTTTCCGGATCGATGGTGCACCTGGATCTCAGACCTCAACTCCTCTAGTCAGTCTGCGGTTCTGCTCAACGGATCGCCCGGCCCCTGGATTCAGCGTCGCCGCGGACTCAGACAAGGCGATCCGTTATCCCCCTTTCTTTTTATTATCGTTGCTGATGTTCTTCAACGCCTCCTGCTTTCGGCCTCCGGCCGCGGGCTGATCGCCCATATCGACGATTCCTTACCATGCCCCATCCTTCAAGACGCAGACGACACCCTCATCATCCTTCGTGCAGACCACGACCATCTTCTCCATCTTCACGACGTCCTTTCCTCCTTTTCCGCTGCCACAGGTCTACAGATTAACTTTCTTAAAAGTACTTTCGCTCCGATCCATGTTCCTCCCCATGAAGCTTCCTCCCTTGACAACATCTTAGGCTGCCAAGTCTCGTCCTTCACTCAGTCTTACCTCGACCTTCCTCTCTCCACCCACAAGCTCAACCTCTCCGCCTTCCGGCCGATCATCGACAAGGTCGACCGCCGGCTCTCCGGGTGGCGTGGGAAGCTTCTCTCAATTGGTGGCCGCACCATCCTTGTCCGGGCGGCCCTTCGGGCATGGGTGCCATCGTTCTCCCGGCCGGGGCCATCCTCGAAATTGATAAGCGTTGTCGGGCCTTCTTCTGGACCAGCGACGACCAGGCAAACGAGGGGAATTGCAAAGTTGCTTGGGACGAGATCTGTGCCCCTTTTGAAAAAGGAGGGTTGGGCTTCCGCTGCCTTCGCACGCATAACACGTGTCTTCTTCTTAAACACCTTGCAAAAATTCACTGCCCCGGCACGTCCCCTTGGGAGCAGCGTTTCACCAGCACCTATGGTTGGTCCTCTTTCCGTGATCTCGGCGACAATCACGCGCTCAACTCCCCGGTTTAGAAAGACATCTCCAGCGGCCTTGATCTCTTCAGGCCGATCTCCAAAGTGTCGGTCGGGAACGGGCTCTCCACTGCTTTTTGGCTCGATCTATGGATCGGAAATGATACTATGGCCTCCCGCTTCCCTGCCTTATTCTCACACTCTCTGAGACCAAACATCTCGGTCTCCGCTGCCCTTGGTTCTTTAGCCAGCCTCGTGACCTTCCGGCCTAGGCTGTCCACTGCGGCGTTATGCGAATTTGGTGACTTGTAAATTTTGGTGTCTACTGTTGTCTTGAATTTGCAGGATGATGACGTTCGTGTCGGGCGTTCTGATGGGAAGCCTCTTTCCACCAAGTCGGCATACTCGGCCTGCTTTGCGGCCAAAGCGAACGACCCATGCACCACCCCCACCTGGAAGAGCTTCGCTACTAATCGATGCAGGATTTCGTGTGGCTCGCCTCCAAGGACCACATCTACTCCAACGATCGACGCTTCAGGCGCGGCATCGCCACCTCTGCCAAGTGCCCCTTCTGCGACCTCAACAAGACTACCCCTCATATGCTACTTCACTGCGAATCGGTTCAACCAATCTGGGATGCCCTCAATACTCTCCATCCGTCTGCGATATCCTGCCATGATTTGAAGGAACTGCTCACCCTCCGGCCATCCGACAAGGTTCATGCCACGGTCCTCCTTGCGGTGCTTTGGAATATCTGGAAACGGAGAAATGCACATCTCCCTCACATTGGAATATCTGCCACGGTCTTCAACAACATCTTGGAAGCCCCTCACATTGTTATTCAGAGATGCGCAATGGACATCTCCCTTTGGTCCTCTCGCTGTAAGTCGCATCCTAAAAAAGAGGTCCTCTCCGATTGGGGAATATGTTGTCTCACCTCGTCCAGCACTTGTAATCTTCTCCTGCCTTGTCTCCCACCCCCCTCACTCTTTGTAAAGTTACTTTGTTTTTAATGAAGTTGTGCATGCTTGCTGTTGCCCGCCGTAGTTCGGGTAAAAAAAAATTGTATACTAAAAGCACAATATGGGATACCAGAGGGGAAGTACCACATTGATATATATCATCTTAATTATCTAGTCTATTAGATCTTACATATAACAGTCAAGTATGAGGAGATATATTCGAGGGGGCAGCAACGGAATAACAATGTTGTTGAAGGACCACATAGGTTTACAAGGTAGAAGCCTCTTATACCGTCTTCCCGGTCAAAAATAATTAATTATCTACCCATTAGAGTATCGACGAGAGTTATCACGTTGATCCACATCATACAATTTATTTAAACCTTTGAATCTTACTCTCTCTGTCCCACTTTACATGGCTTGCTTCATTTGCTTTGACAAATGATTATTTTATTAATATACAATTTATGTGACTTAAATTGATGTCATATGTATACAGAAGTGTTTGCTGATGCTTATGATTTGGGTCACATAAGTCACATGTTAATGTTGTAATATTTGGTCAAAGGTTTGGTCAAAAGAAGTGAAATAAATCTTATATGATGGGACATATGGTGTACATCAAACGGTCAAGGTTTAATGAGGTGGATATATTGATGGGCTAGCAATGATCCATCAAAGTTTTCTAAAACCCATATGCCCAATATGCTACGGTTAGTGGTAAGGCAATATTAGTTATGGTGGCAAAGATAACCAATCAATATGCGATGTCCTCTAAACTTTATATATGTATGTATGATTGATTAACTAATTCTACTTTTTATGTGTATCAGGTTGATTAAGTTTGACTCTCCGACGATCAATTATGGTCACAATCGTAACTTCATTTGAGTGTGTTACTTTATTATCACGTCAAGTGCAACATGTCAACTCTTATAAACGGCCACCGACCTACCTGTGCCCAAGTTTTAATTTCTTATGTTGGTCTAATATCAGGTATAAAATCTACCAATTGTTGGTGTTCTTTGAAGTAATATATCATTGCATATCTATATGATTCAAAAAAAACTAAAAGTATAATTGGGCGGGCACCGTGCTAGTTCACCACTAGTAAGAGGCATGGTTTCCTATTTAAAATTTCACTATGAGTTTGCGCATGAGATGCAGGTGCTTATTTTGTACTCTTGGTATTTGATTATCCCATGTTGTAGGCTTGTAGCATAATTAATCGTCCTTTTGCGCTTTGTCAGGATGTGGCCATGCCGAAGAAAAGTCATGTGGTAATGCCACAAGGGGAAGGCAAACTACTCGTGGCTGGATGATCCCTCAGGATGTTGTTGTGGAGTGCTTCTCTTTGCTGTCATTACCGAACGTATATGTGTTGTTTTCATATACTGTTTGGCATTTGGCATGTGCCTCCTAAAGATGAATTGTCACATGCCCTGCCCTAGAGTTGCAGACATTTTGCTTGCGTGCAATGTTTCTTAAATGATAATTACAATATTCCTCCTAATATGGCTTTCTATCTGTCCACTTTTAATATTTGGTGCATGTAGATCAGGTTGGACTTCTGGTTCTATGTTCTGTTTCAGTTGGTTTGTTTTATATTTTTAGGAAACTGTCCACCTTGTAGTGCTGATTTTATTACGTAATGAAATCATCAGAGCTTGTCTTGTATGTCTAATCTAAAAATACTTGTATTGTAATACTTCCTCCATTTCATAAAGGTTGACGTATTTTGTTTCGTTAAGACAAGGCTTTGACTAATGATAACTCTATTAATATGTGTTTTTACATACATGAAATTTATATAAACAGATTCGTCTTTAAAAGTTCTTTCTAATAATCATCATGATTTTGTATCATATAGGTTACATTAATACAAGTTTTACAATGGTTGACGATTTTAAGAACCGTCCAACGTAATTGATCAAATGGTGAAAAATAAAAAATACTGGAAAGAAATAAAAGTACTTAATACTCCCATGGGACCCACCAGTCAGAAATTCTGACCAAACTCATCTTCCTCCTCCCAGTCTTCCCACCTCCTTCCCCCACCCTCCTCTTCTCCCCTACTTCACCGACCCTCCCCGACCACCTCCCATCTGCATCTCCGGCGCGCCGCCGACGCCTCTTCCCCTCCTACCGCGATGCCGCCGCCCGCGTCCCCCCGGCCGGATCCGGCGGCCCCCGCGGCCCCGCCCTCTTCCTCCTCCCCCACGTGCCGCCGCGCACCTTCTCTGCCGGATCCGCGCCACCGCGTTCCTCCTTGCGCGCGGCGCCCAGGCCTCGCCAAGCACGGCTTCTTCATCACCTCGAGGGAACCGACGTACCAGGACTTCATGGAGAGAGGATGTTCGAGTCGAGGAGAAGGAAGCTCTGCGGCAAGCACGGCTTCGACATGCAGAAATACCTGGAGCTGCAGAAGAACTGCAATTGCCCTCTGGAGGGCCATTACTCCCATGGTCATGACTCGTGATGCTGTCGGAACCGAAATTTTCTTTTCTCGACTTGTTTCTCGACGCTGACAGTGACAGTGCCCTCCTCTGGTGGATCACAGCAAGGAAGCTTGCTCCAAAAAATCTTCCATCTGATTTTGACAGTATCGCCATTTTGGTGCACTGGCGGATCTGGAAGGAGCGGCACTCCAGAATTTTCCATCAAGAAGCCAATTAAGTGGATAGAGTTTTTGAGCTCATCATCGAGGACCTTCATTCCTGGTCTCCTGGAGGGCTGCAGGCTGCGTAGTTGCTATTCAAGCTTCTTCCCCTTCTGTCACTTGTGTCTGCTTGTGTCTGGTTGAGTTCTACCTCCCCAGGCTGCAATCTCCTCTGTAACTGCAATCACCTATGTACTTTCTTCTTCTATGCCCTCCTCTAGTTCTTAGATTAGCTGCTATTTACAGAGATGTGTGTATTTACAAAGTGGCAGGCTTACAGAAATCAGCAATCTCCCAACAGGTTGAGCTGGTTTAGCCCTGTTTTTTTGAACGCATAGCTGGTTTAGCCCTCTTATCTGTAGCAAGTTGATGAGCTTTGGTAAAAACCATCTGAGTTCTTAAACTCGGCACTGGCATGGCGGCGAATGAGTGGCAGCCTGCCATCATGCTTTGCCACCGCCAGCCAGCGAGTGAGCGGTGGTCTGACTTTGCTTCAGCTCAAACCAACAGGGTGAACAAGAACAGTACTGTGTTTGGCCTTTGTTGTTCAGACAAAATCTAAATCAAGTTTCCATGTTGCCTGCCATCGCCCAGCCTATCTGATCCAAACACGAAGATTTCCCTATTTTTAGGAGGTTATAAATTTTATGCCATTTTTAGGAGGCCATAACTTTGATGCCATTTCAGAGCAAACATACAAACATAATTTCAGAGGCAGTGTCATACAGGAGAAAAAGAGATCAAATTGTAATAACTGATAAGAAGAATCTGGCTTTCCATTATGAAAACACAGGTTCTAGTACAACGTTCCAGACTGAGTTCAGTATAATCCCTCGGCAGATAGAGTCAATGTAGATAAACAGTCAATGTCAGTGTCCAGAATCCACATAGATACAGCTGTTAAATATTCAATTCAAACTAAATCAATAAACAATTGTTTACTAGAAAATTTATTCCTGTAGGGTTCATGTATAAATAGATACAGTCAATGTCCAGAATCCACATAAACGTTTGAAAACAGGAAAAGTTGGCATCCATATTACACAAAGATCTCAAACTTTCTAGTCGTGATCCAGGCTTGTTGGTTGAAGCATCATTCTTTTTTGATGTTGTCATGAGCCTGAGCCTTTCCTCAGAAGGAGCTTTTCCAGGATCCTTCTCCTCCGATAGAAGAGCCTGCAAGTCACTCCAGTTTGCCAGGCTGTTGAACTCCAATGTGAGCATCACTATTTAGCACAAGCAGCCGGTCTAATGAGAAAGTGAATTACAGAATCAACAAGCAGTGAATCTTTATCTATAACAGGAACCACAATGATTAAACACTCAAGTACAGAAAAATGAGAAGTCGATCGACCAAATATAACTACGTACTCATCAACCATGTCTTCCTGCATATCACATACAAATCAATATTAGGTTTCAATCACGTGGGTGCTGAAAACTGAACCCTCTTACGTTTTAATTTCAATCATATATATGTAAATAGTGCAACATCAAAGCTGAGGGAGGCGCAGGGCGGGCAGAGGAGGGCAGGTGGCGGGCGGGCGGCGCGCCGGTGGTCGACGAGAAGGGCTCGGGCGGCGGAGGGACCTCGCTCGGGCGGACAACGCTAGGGATCGAGAAAGAGGATCGATGCAAGGGACATGCGTCGCGGGAGAGAAGCCGGCATGGCCCAGAGAACCAGCCCATTAGCCAGTTGCGGCCCATGAAAAAAAAACACTGAGTACAGATCAACGGACAGAATTAATTCAAACAGGAGTAATCACCGTAAAAGAGCTCTACATATTAATAGTATAATTTCTTATCAAAGTTTTGTCTTAACGAAACAAAATACGCCAACCTTTATGAAATGGAGAGAGTAATATTTATTTGGTGCATGTAGTTAGTTAGTAGAACTGCACAGATGCGAGGTAACATGCATGTTCGCACACAATGCGAAGAAACAAAGCAAGCAAATTGTGAACTAAGCTAAATTAACGACACCTTGCAAGGGCAAATCATAAAGGGTGTTTTTGGGTGCCCGCAGGTACGGATCTACTCCAACTTGCATCGCGGAGGGAGCTTGAAGCTCTGATACAGGCTGAGGAGAGATGTATTTGAAAGGTGTGTTTGGTTATTTTTGCATCTAGAAGGTAGCAACTCGCCTGTCTCCTTCGCCGTTCCTCTTAGCCGCGCCCGTCGTCATTCCCCTTAGTCACGCTCCCGCCTAGCCAGCCGGACACCATGGGATGCAGCGGCAGGGGCTGCGAAGGGGCAGGGGCGGCGGGGGAATCGTTCGTATTTCATACTAGTGATATTTTCTTTACTTTTTTTCAACTCGACAGAAAATTAATACTGAAACAATCCATACCTATTGGTGAACAAAAACTATATTGCCTTAACATTTTTACGAAATAATGTCTAAGATTTCTTGCCACGTGTGAAACACGAATAAAAAACATCAGAAAGAAATAGAGCAAAATTAATATAAATTAAACAAGAAAAATTTAAAATTATAAAGGAAGAAAGAAATAGAGAAAGAGGATAGAAAATAAGAAAAAAAAGAAAGAAAGGAAAAAAAGGCCCAAACCTTCCCTGGATAGGCCCAGGAGAGTTGGGTCGAGGCGACCAATTGAAACCCAACAGGCCTGTTTATTTTCAGCCCATGTCAGCCCACAGATGGTTCTAAAAAAACCTCTAGAAAAATAGTTCTCAAAATACAAAAGTTGCAAATGGGAACCACAAATTACACGACCTAAAAAAATGAAGAACTGAACAAGGATTTGTTCCTTCCCTGAAAAAAAAAGGTCTGATTAGGTACGTCGAAATGAACTACGAACAAAATTCATTTCATTTAATCATGCCATCTAGGAGAAATAAACTCCAGAATTTCGTATGGCCTTCTTTGGGAGGCTTTCACTTTCAAGAAATGTCCTTTCAAACCCACCGGTTAACAATCTGACTTAATCCGAGCTTAACAAGAAGCGAACGGCGCAGGTCGAATTTCTCTCTCTGAAGTTGATTTTAAATAAAATGGACACGACTGTTTCAATTAAACATGGTTACGTAAGCACAGCATAATATATACTAGAGATAAATTGTTTAATCATTGCTAGAAATGCTTACTGGAAAAATTGTTCTTGTTGCTTTTCATTACGCATCCATTAACTGATAGTACCACCGTTGCTAAATATAAGAAATCCTAAATTTGTCTTAAGTTAAATTTCGTAAAGTTTGACCATGGTTATTAAAAAACGTTCCAACATATACAATATCAAATAAGTATATAATGAAAATATATATCATTATGGATAATAAAACTAATTAAAGTTGCTGATGTTGGTAAATTTTTATATAAACTTGGTCATAGTTTAAGAAGTTTGACTTAGAACAAAACTAGAACTTCTTATATTTAGGAACTCCAATCAATTTGAATATATTTACAGCATAATTTCGCCGATTAACGGCAGTACTCTACTAATATTTGCTTCGGCCCTTAATTAGACAATTTTTCTTCTCAGAAAGAAAGTAGCATTCAGCACGTGCTTCCAGTCCTAACTTAATTTTGATCAAAGTCAGGAACCACCAATACAACAATAGGTGGCCTATAGTTGGAATAGCTAGGACCAGGTGCATCTCCTGCAGTCGAAACCACTTTCGGTCATTCAAAGATTCTCATGCCTCTGTCACCATCTTCCTCATCTGTGCACATATACAAATCCATTTAAAATATGATTTGTGTCATTGTTAGCGAGATATTTGTCCTTTTGCCTCTACCTACCAATTAATCAGGTTGTTTAGAGTCGCACACTCAGAGGGCTATCGTGGCATTGACTGATTTGTCTGAGATATATTGTTTGACTAGAGAGATATATGTATCCAGCATTGAGCATTGGTTTCATTCTCTTAGATAATCCGTTCCATTTTAATAATGTTGGAAGCTATGTTGTGTACGAGGCGACGACCAACTTTGATTTTGCGTACATGTCGTTGCTGATCTGATTTAGACATTTAGAAACCCATTTTTTTTCAAGTCATGGACTGATAAAGTACCCTTGATAGAGGAATAAAGTTTCAATTCATAGAAGACAAAAAAAATTAAGCTCTTGTTGGTGTTTCATAAAGTTTGATTTTGATTTTCACTAAGAGCTTGTTTGGTTCCCATCATTTAGGCCTGGAATCATGTAATTCATTTGCTTTGTAACCAACTTGTTTGGCTGGCACTGAATTTTTCGATAAAGGGTAATATATTTCTATTAAGATGATATCAAGTACACCCAGCCTCTGCAACAACACAATGCAAGAACAAAGCGAGACCCAACCTGGCCAGTTAAAGGTTATTTTTCTACCCTTAAGGGTCGGGTTGGGTTTGGGAGTTGACATGGCAATGAATAGGGTCCGACGTGGCATATGACAAGTGGGTCCTCCCTATCAGAAATACAATCAAACGGGCTAATCTATCGATTTGGGTTCCGCGAGACAGTTTGCCCCAAAAACTGTGCTTCTGTGTGACTATTAGTGATAATGTGGCCCGGTAAAATCCTATCCCTAAAAAATGTGGTTTTGCAAAATTTACTCTTTTGTTAAGAAGTTTTCCAAATAAAAAATGTCTTTTGTTAAGAAGTAAACTTCATCTTCTTCCTTTTTAAGATTTTCCAATTAATTGACATTTGGAATTACGTGATTTGTAGAGTGCACACTCCGCAGCAGCATTGTTGCCGTCCCCTATCATGATATTGTCTTCATCTGACAAATTGGCATCGCGTTTCAAATATTTGTGGAACGCCAGATGTGCGATCGCACATGATACCGGCCGGCGTCTCTGTGCATGTTAGATATTTAGGCCATATATATGAGAACCATGGACTGATGAGTGCGCGTGTGGTGTGGTGTGGCAGTTTCTGTGTCAATGACGACGGGTCTCGGCGGCGTAGTGCGGCAGGGTCTCGGTGGCGGACACATGATGATGTGCGCGTGCAGGGCGGTGGCGCTGTCTGGCATCGTGGTGACGTCGACGATAGATCTGGCAAGGTTAATGCTTTGATCCTTGTCCTGAAGATGGGTCGGCGGAAGATGGCGGCAGATGATTCTAAAGTATGCGCATGTGGTGCGTGATGAGTGTCTGCTGGATCAGTTGTGCCCTGTTGCGGCCAACGGATTTAGATGATGTGCATTGGTACGTGTGTGGTCAGGGCATGAGGTCCCGATCATGATCACCTCCTTCAGAAAGTTTGTAGCTGTCCTGACAAAATTATCGTCAGAAAAATGGCTTTGGGTTGATCAATGTATATATTTGTTTTGTCAGATTTGTTGAATACAGTAATATAATATAAAAATTGATTTGGGCCGATCATTTTGATTGAAAGTCCGGGATTCATCCTCTTTAAAAAAAAATGGACCGATGAGTGCTTAATTATTACCAGCTCCCATGCATGATCACACGTCAACACGTGCGCGTGGCATCCCAACTGCAGAATATTGAGGGATCTTTGTCTGACCGCAAGATGAGTGAGAGGGGAAAAGAGCTCGGCAAAGAAGAAGATAAATACCCGGGAAGCATGCCAAAAGGAGAGACCTGCCGGCCGGCCGGACGGTCGACACACAACCAAGCTAGTCGTAAAGCAACAACGGATATGCGTGATCGAGGGAGACACGGCACGCATTGCATGTCTGACTATGTGCAAGAGGAAATCGTTCAATGCTGCCATACGCCGAGGCAGGAAAAGAAAGCAACCAAGTACTGATGGATAAGGATCGACGAGGTACGCATGCCGAAAGATAAGACAAGAAGAATTGACCAGGTGTATATATTCATGTAAATAGATACAAAGCCAAAGTTGAAAGGCTAATCATAGATATAATAACTACATAAATTTTGTAACACATTGTTTATGTGTTCGAATCTACTCGTAATGAATAATGATAGGGGAGGCTGTGGGTGTTTCTTCTGTGAAGGGGTGAGGGGGTTTCAGTTGCTTTCCGCAGCTCAGTTTTGTTTCTGTTTCTTTAGAGCTAGAGCGATTTCTTTAATTTATCCCATTTTTGTTCAAGGCCACGAATAGATAAGCTGTCTCTTGGCAACTGAAAGCTACAGTCAGCGATCAGCTTATTGTGTCAGTCAGCAGTTTCTGTTGCTACTCGGAAAAATTATTCAGTCTTGTGGCTCCAGTTAATAGGGTGCACCTTTGACCATGCAACGTGCTACTAGAATACCAAAACGATTGGCTTAGAGCTTCCGCTTGTTGTATCCCGTCAACGTATGCACACGCATGGCACCTCTGCTAGTTTGAAGCTAGTAGAGAAAGAGAAGAAAGGTATGTTCTCTGTTGGCAATATCAAATTCAGAAATCCATTAGTTTACAGACAGACGAGATGCTTCTGCAAAAATTTACGAAATTTCAGAAGCTTAGTCCTCGTCAGACAAGATCCTTTTGTGTGCAACGGCTCAATTGGTCGTCGGTTTTGACAAATAGTTTCATGCCTTGGAGTGAGCACCTACCTCCACCTCAGGAACAAAATAAACATGTGATTGATTTTTTTTTTCCAAAAAAGACAAAGTTTGCGTCTCGATGCGTTGATCGTAAAGAATCTCCTATTCTACGATGATTAAGAAATTGTTACTCCGTAAATTATTGTGGAGTATGTTTAAACCTTAGGAGTAGAAACGCACAATTAATACACATAATTTATAAAGGCCATAGTGAATCATGTAGGGAGTATGTGTTTGGAAAGCAAAACAGGTGACCAATCACAGAAGACCATTAGGCCGGAGTTAGTTTTTCCACGATAAAGGCATAATTTTTCTCTCAAGAAACCAGCACGAGCACTGTCATTTCGCATTTTCACTAAGGTCGAAAAGAGGAATAGTATATACACAGAGGGTCTAAAAACTGACCCTGGGAGGATATCATGGGTCAAGGGGTGCTGAGCCATTTGGCCTTCAATAGTTTATACCTAAAACCCCTCTTTGTGCACTTGGATTGGACCCGGGCTCCTAGCACGGGCCCTTGGCCTGCCCATGACCCCTAGGTGGCAGGATACAAGAATACCCACATGAAGGAAAAGAAAAGGACAAAAGGATTACGAGAAATCTTGAAAGGCCGTGAAAGCCATCTACCAATAGACATTTCAATGGATATGGTGCAGCCTCCTGCTTATTACCCTCTTCTCCTCTTTGGAATGGACAGGGTCAGGGCAGAGCTAGGAATTTCTAAAGGCTAAGGTAAACTGAACTTCACTTGGAAGTATAGGGCTAAACCTTGGTATTCTAGAAAAAATGGCAAGTTAATACAATGAATAATAACCGGGTCCGTCTACTGCTCGCTCGACTAAGAACCACAAATTCTCAGTCGACCAATCCTGTGCGTCCAAAGTAACAATGGGTGCAGTCGAGAAGGCGTCGACTGAGAAAAACACAATATCAAAGATGATCGTACGGTCGAAAAGGCGTCGACTGAGGAAAAACACAATCTCAGATATGATCATACGCTCGAGAAGGTGTCGATTGAGAAAAACTCAATCTCAGAGATGATCGTACGGTCGAGAAGGTGTCGACTGAGAAAAACACAATCTCAGGCGACTGAGCCCTAGCAAACCGATAATAACTAGTAGTTGGGCTACACCTTGGGCAAATGGGGCTTTAGCCCTAGGTGTATCTCCGCCCCTGGACGGAGTATAAACTAAGATGGTTAGGATGGTGGTTGTAACCCAACCCACCAGGGATCGAAACCCGTAAAAAGAACTTATAACAGGTTCACTGCAGTTGTGTTGGCAACACCCTGTGTTGCTATATCTCTAGATCTGCCTTGCTTGTCCCAGCAAAATTTGGGTTTCTGGGCTCGTTGTATAACCATAAAGGCATACACATAGTGATGTTATTTGAATTTAAAATTGACGCTTTTCGATTTATATATCTTGAAATGTCGTTGCATCGAAAGCATTGACAAAGAGCATGGATGATTCCTGATGTATATATATATATGTCGCCATCGGCTGGCGTATCCTAAGGTTCCGCCAGTCGTAGCTGACTCGTGCCAAATAGGGTTATCTCTGAATTACATCGTCCTTGAGTATGACGTTTTGAAGACGGGTCTAGTTAAAGATTTGAGTGTTTCTATTCTACACATATTGGACACCTAAATATGTACAATTATACTTCCGAAACATCTAAACTTAATTGGGTTAGAATCTCTTTGAATTATTTTAATTAGTGGTCCAAGCTCTATGCTGTCAAGTCCGTATGCATATTAAAACGTCACTCCTCGTGAGTTGAAGAGAGAGGAGTGCCATTTTGAATTGCCGCTGATCGAATAATGCACAGAAGCACCGAATTCGTAGGCAGACTTTGACATTTTGCTCTCTGGTCAAAGAAACGGAGGAGAGGAGTAAACAACAACAATTAATGAATAGTGGTTGCTACGGTTAGCAGTTCAACGGTCTGCTTCCATCCATCACCGGCGTAGCAGGAGCACAAGCAGACCACCTTTGTGACTACTTACGTGCCCCGGCCGGCCGGTCAAAGGAGCTAAGATACCAAAGTGCCGTTGCGTCGCTACCTCTGGCGGCAGCGGCACAACGATGCATGGGCAAGTGCGTGCATTTGCCGGCCGTCGGTGATCCGAAGCGACGACTTGTGAGGCGAATACGGCGGAGTGGTCGACCATTGAATCGGCCGGCCGCCTCATGTTTGACCCGCGGACAGCAACGCTAGCTCGCCCCTGCACCACCAGTGCTGCAGACAGACGGCAGTTCACAGTACTTCTCTGACTCTCCACTCGATCCAGAGCGTAATTCCCAGGCTGCAGGGCCTAGCTCCTTGTTTTCAGACGACCAAGATCAAGTGGTTCTTGACTTCTTGGCCATATACGCAGACTTAATTAGTTGAATCTGTTCTCCCGAAAGAAAAATAGAACCGGTCCAATGTATAGTTCAGCGTGGTGCCTTGTCTTTGGATTTCGGTCATCGACGAGAGTAAATCGCACATGTGTTACTGTAGAATCGTCCTAAGTTTAGTTGAACGGGTGGTTCGGGAAGCAGTTGAGTTATCAGGTGTCGAAAATTCAGAGGTTCAGTACCTTGTTTAATTAATTAGGATCTGACCACTGTCCGTCCAGTTTTAGTGCACATTGGTAAACTGATTTCAGGAAGAAAGGGTCATCCATAAGTTGCTGGGCGCTATGATCAGGTCATGCGAGACAGTCAGAGAGGAAAATTCCTTGCAGGATGAGGTTGAAAAGGCTTGGGAGGAGCGGTAACATGACAGTCTTGCTGGTATTGGCAGGATGAGGTTGAAGAGGATCCTCATTTCGTCAGTTTTGAGGCGACGCAGAGGCCAGGGTACGGTCCTTTTTTTTGGATAAGAAACTTCATCGGTTTTAGACTTTCGAATTAAAATTGGCCATGTAACGTGGCGAGCTAGATCAAACTGAGGCGTAAACGTAAGCAGCTTAATTTTGCATAGAGAGGAAATTTAGCACAACACAAGAATAGGGAAATACAAACCTTTTTCAACACTAAGAAATATAACTTAAAATAGAATAATGCGGAAGAAAAATTGCTCCACTCCGATCAGTGATTTGTATGACTTTTAGATACTTTGCAATAAAATGATTGTATGCATCAGTTGATGCAGAGACCGAGGATTCTTTCCGAAAGAAACATTGTGCTACAAGAGGGATGGAAGGGAAAGTGGAGAGGGAGGCCGTAAATTTAAACAAATCTAAAATATCTGGAACCAGTGAATAAAACTATGACAATTAACTTTAGAGAACTTAGGGAAAAAGTAAATCAATTTTACTAGGTTTTTCATTTTATTTTTGTGGCAAATTTAAAAATATTCTAAAAAACATAAAACCAAAAATGAGATAAGACATACTCCCAAAAGGCATCCTGAAATTAGGGAGTATTCAAGAAAAATATGAACTTTGACAAAAATGAACACAAACAGGTCATCCAAAAAACATGAAGTTCAACAAAATAACGAAATAGCTCCAATATATTCTTTGTTTCTAGTGATGATTTTCCATGGTGTGTTGATTTTTCTCTAAATTTAAGGTTTAGATTCTTTTTCCTTTTACGCATTCACTTTTTCTAGTTAAATAGTTTATTCATCACATATGCTGGATGGGTTGCCTCATGGGCGAAAACAAAGTGTCAGCCAAAACCTTCTTACGATTCGCTAGAAATATCTTTTAAGGACTATTTACTAGAAATATGGATACCAGAAAACCCGAGTACCCCATAGCTAGAAAAACCTTTTGTATTATAACTTCGATAAAAGGAAAAACAACGGTTTTGCTATTTCTTAAACGACCGAGAAATAATTATTTGTAAGTCGATGACAACAACTGATTGATTCAATCGTTGAGATTCCTGCAATTGATGTAAGTCCGATGGATAAAAAAGTCTCCGTCAAGTGGCTATGATTAAAGACCGAGAAATAACTATTTTCAAATCAAGAAATAGACCGTCGTGAGAAAAAAATTGCACATCCAAAGTGCAGGAACTGAACTCTACGTCTGTCTGTCCGCCTAGGCAAGAGCCCTGCACTCATCTTTCTTTCTTTATTTTTTCATTTCTGTACTTCTCCTTTGCTATCATAAAGCCGCTCAGCCGAGCACTTCAGCTCATCCTCTCTCTCTGTCTCCGCGTTCTTATCAGTACGGGTGTCCTCGCCTCATCACCCCAGTCCCCAAAGTCCCAAAGCTACCGCCATAGGTCGATCTCGATCCCCGGCGGCGGCTCAAAGCAAACAAGCGGCGGCCGGCGGAGAACTCGATCGACGACTAAGGTGGATCCACGGAGGCATGGGAAGAGGCCCCTACCCGCCGACGAGGAGGAGGACCAGCCGCCACCGCCGCCGCCATCAGCAGCGAAACACGAGCAGGAAGAGGACGAGGAGCACTATCACCATCAAGGAGGAGCTACCGGCGGAAGCCCGGGCCCGGAGGCGTACGCGGACTACTACTACTCGGCGCGCGCCGACCACGACGCCTCCGCCATGGTCTCCGCCCTGGAGCACGTCATCCGCGCGCCCCCTGGCCCTGACCAGCAGCAGCAAGGATTCTATCCCGCTACGGCTGCTGTCCCGGGGCAGCAGCAGCAGCAGCAGCAGCAGATCGGGCTCGCCGCCGCCGCCGCCGCTGAGGAGCAAGGTAAATTACTCGGTATCGCTGGCATCGATCGATCGAAACATGGTGGTCTTTTGTCCGCGTGCACGTAGGATGGCTTAGGATGGCGAGAGCATGGCACGCGCGGCTTCCGCTCGATTGCAGCCGTTTTGGAGGCTTCGCATCGGCCAAACGCATCGATCTGATTCCCACTGCTACTTTCCTTGTTTGTTTCATCCTTCCTGTAGTTAATCTCAGCTGGGCTTGCGCTGGCTCACTGGTAACGAAAATGTAAAAAATCTGTCGACAAAAGTACTCCGGTGTTTTTGCCTGTTTCATGCACGAAGATACGGGCTAGCTAGCTGTTTAATTCAACTCCTCAACCAATTCAATCGTGCACGAATATTTTATGCGCGTACGTGTACAAAGTGTGTTACGTTAGCTCTGACGATCGATCGAAACGTACTTGTACTAATAGTATAGTATAAGTTGATTAATTATCAAAACTAATGGCGTGTGTGCATGTGGCGGATGGGCAGGGAGGAAGCGGCACTACAGAGGTGTGAGGCAGCGGCCGTGGGGGAAGTGGGCGGCGGAGATCCGTGACCCGAAGAAGGCGGCCCGCGTGTGGCTGGGCACCTTCGACACGGCGGAGGACGCCGCCATCGCCTACGACGAGGCGGCGCTCCGGTTCAAGGGCACCAAGGCCAAGCTCAACTTCCCGGAGCGCGTCCAGGGCCGCACCGACCTCGGGTTCGTCGTCACCCGCGGCATCCCCGACAGATCATCTCTGCACCATCAACAACACTACCCCGGCAGCACGGCAATGCGGCCTCCGCAGCAGCAGCAGACAGTCGTGCCGTACCCTGACCTCATGCGGTACGCGCAGCTGCTGCAGGGCGCCGGCGGCCGGCCTTCGGGATCAGGAGCCGATGCCGACGCAGCAGCGCGCCAGATGATGATGGTGGGCGCCGCCGGGAGCGGCGTGATGAACCTGCCGTTTGGCCCCATGTCGCCCTCTTCCACGATGACCTCGTCGTCGTCCTCGTCGCCGCAGATACTCGACTTCACCACGCAGCAGCTCATCCGGCCGGGCCCGCGGCCCTCGTCGCCCGCGGCCGCGGCGGCAATGTCGACGGGCTCGGGCGGAGCCGCGACGTCGTCGTCCACGACCACGGCGTCGCCGCCGCCGGCCAGTGCATGGCCGTACGGCGCGGAGCAGCACAGGAGTAATAAAGACTAGTTTGTTCTAGAGGTCAATGGATTATCGATGCATGCAAGTGGGCCTGCTACCACACGGGAATTCCACTACCACGTACGTACTGTGATTCATCGATCGGGGCAAAAATGTATTAGCGGCGTGCTCCATCATGCAATATGGGGGTAAGTGTTTGGTCATTAAGTTTTGCTGGTGAACAATTTTTCTTCTTCTCATCTTCTAGCTAATTTGTTTTTCTACAACCTCATAGTTTTGTTGATTCTTAGCTAGTTTCATTGATGAACTTAACCAGCTAGAGGTAGCTATCTAGTATGTACCTTGTCTAATTGCTTGTCATTTCTCCCCTACTTTTCCAAAGCGTACTGAACTAATTCTGAAATTTAATTAGTCCAAAGGAATAAGAGAGGAATCCACTTTTTTTTAATGTTAAACCACAGGCGGCATGTTTGTTCTTCTTGAAACAATGGGCATTTCCTTTGTTGATTTTTGGAGGTTTGGAAAGATTGTCCAATTAGCTGGACGGTACTGATAATCTCTGTCCTTTGAGTGAGACTTTATTATGATCGAACATTGTGCCTCAAGACAAGGTATCGATAAAATTAGTACATCGCAATTCGCAAGGGAAAAAAATCTTCTTAAATTCTCTCTCGTGATTTAGAAGATTTTGACTTTTTCTACAGGTTATTCTTTTATGTCATATTGCATTCAGCATTTTTTCTGTCAATTTGTCAGTTAATTCCCCTACGTCCTTGTCGAGTCTAAATATATCAACCATGAATGTGCCATAGTGTTCTTGCATGCCTTTGGATCATTTTTGAAACTCCAAGCATATGCCTTGAACGTACATAAGTAATAAAAAGCAAGAACCCTAAGAATAAAATAATGTAGAGAAAACCCCTGAAAGCTAGCTGTTAATTAGGTGAAGGCATTTTTTTAGTAACCAAGATACTGCTGAAGTCATGCATTTTCTTTAATCACCAGATGCTTGCACTACCATGAATGAATCCATGATGTTCTTAACGACACGAACATGCGTCTGACACATCGATCTCTTAAGTTTCTACGTACGTAGTTTAGTGTTCATTTGGTAGAATATTCGGGTTTATGATTTCGTATCTGTGTCGAGATTTATTCGACCAACTTGTTGCCGACATAATGTGAAGATACGACGATCGAAGGTATGGAGAAACCTAGCATATATATCATCCCCATCCCTGCTTCTAGAAGACTATGGTCGATACTGTATCCACTAATGCATGCCGAACCATATGCATGCATTCAACTGTACATTTTCTATTGGAGTATATATATTAGTAGTGTCCAAGGCTCCAAGCTACTGTATATGAATGAAAATGTAATCAATTATTTGTCTTCATCTAACAAGAAACCGACCACACCCCTACTGTTTACACTTAATTATTCCTTCCTTTTTAAATTAGCATGAACTAATTTGCGGCATCCATTCATTGTTCTTTAGTTGTCCATTTATTTGTTCATTGTGGTCATGGATAGCATGTTGTGGTGTTCATCTTTCTCTTTGCTTTCATGATGGGTCCAAGTATCAAAATTTGACACGCACGTTCCTTTTGGCGTTGGGTCATGCTACCTGGCAGCTAGCCGGAACATGAAAAGGGCTAGCTTTCGGGGTTAGGCATGAGTCATATGTAGATGGGCGTACGTTCTGATAGATTTCAACTCATCGTTTATCCAAGCAAAGAAGGATACCTAGGAGCCGATCGATCAGCTTTTTAGCTAGGCGCACTATGGTACTCCTGTGTTGCCATGGTCTTCCACGTATCACTCTAGCTACTTGCCGAATGGCACCTAACTCTGTATGATCATGTCTTGAGGAAGAGGAGAAGGGGACTGATGTATTAGTTTGTCGATCATCATCTGGCATGCCTAACTTAGCTAAATAGAGGCTTGTCCGCCTAACATATGCCTAGCTAGCTAGCTAGGATCGATGCATATATTCTTACATTGATGTCACCATTTGTTTATCGAACGCAAAATTTTGTTGAAGCTGAAACTAACTAATTAAGTTAGGACTTAAAATCTGGTTCAGTATATACCTCGTAGAGAAAAAGAACTGATCAAGTCATAAGGGCGGACAAATATCTGGTGCAAAGTAGAGAATTTGCACCTAACTTTGCATGATCATGTCGTGAGGGAGAGGAGCAAACAAGATAGAATAATAACAAGAGGTTCTCCATCATCATCATCCCCATGGCTTACTACCTAATCGAGGCCAAGCCCTGACATATGCCTAACTAGGTAGTACCCTTTGTTGCACTGACATCGATCATTATTTCTTTCATCATGTCAATGTAGTACTGAAATTTTGATGCTTAATTATTATGATTTACTTCGTCTTAAAAGGAATCTGGCGGTGCAAGCTGTGGCAATGCCACAAAATATTTCATATCTTGGATTTATCTCATAGCCTTTTTTTTAATGGTCATGTTTCACACATAGATGTGCATGCTAATTAGGATAATACGTACTCCCTCCGTTCTACTCCCTTCTATTACATGTATCTAGATGTTTTTTAGTCATAATATACATTTATATTTGGACAAATATGAGTCACTTAATATGAAACTGAGGGGTATATATTTCCCTTTCAAAGAAGCACCCTACTGTTCCGCAGTCTTTTTTAACAGAATATGCACATGCATTGAATGTTAACAGGGAATCTGGTACGTTCTGCTTTGCCGATTTACAGTGTGTCGATCGAAAACACATGTTTAATATCCAGTAAATTATTTGTTTCTGTCATCTTCACAACATGGTGCATATATATCCATCCTTGACCCCGATCCACCGGTAACAAACGTGTATCATGCACAGCACAGCCCAACCGCTACGTGTTCACCCAGTATAGTTACTAGCTAGCTTAATGAATAAAACTAGTCATAATGTAAGTAACTTGGGTACTAAATAAAGAAAAAAAAGACGGTAATGTTACTATGACGTCACACAAATTAAAACAAGATGAGTTTACAACACAATTAATGACACAATACATAACACCACACATAAGTTAATATCCAATGTGAAGGTGCCGGTACGTCGATAAAATTGTAAACGACCACTGTGTGTAGGCTGGGGACAGCAGCAGCCTCGGTTCCCGGCCCGGCCATTTGCATGCCCAATTACGCGTCGAAAACAAAACAAAGGTCAGAAAAGAAAGGATAACGATCGATGCGCTGCGCGGGTCGTAGGTGGACAGTGTTCGACACGTCTCCGCAACCCACAGTATAAATACGGAAAAGGAGAGCACGCCTGCACGTGCACGTGTCTAAGTGCAAAATGTATACAAACCGACGCGTCGAACGGATAACGGCAAAGCTGATCTGGATTTTTTTAATAGTACTTTTTTTTTACCAAAAGCTGATCTGGATTGTGGAGGTGGGCCGAGGCTAGCTAGCTAGCGCGCTCGGTAGCTGGGGCCCGGCCGGGGCCAGAAGATGCATGCACGCACGCACGCAACGCACGCGCGTGGGCGTGCCCGTGTCTCCAAGATCTGGCCGGGCCCGGCGCTTCCATGTGGGCCAAACGTACTCTCGGCCGTTCTCTGTCTAGAAGTCGGACCACACACAGCTTTGAGGTGTTCCGGTTAGCCTGTCTCTCGATCTAATCCTGCCTGCGTCGATGGTACAACTATAGATACACACAATAAAGGGGATACTCGGGAGATTCACGGATGTACTAGTAGGCTAGACGTGCACGGACGTGCAAATGATACGTCAATTCACGCCCATGGTGAGATCGATGCAGCTTATTATTGGTCGATCCATCGATCGAGATGGGTTAATTGGATGAGAACCAAACGTCAGTACGTGCCACTCTTTTTCGTGCGTTAAGTTTATATTCTTTGTGCACCGTTAATTAGTCTTATCAACAATCAGGCGGAGTAGCTAGTACGTGTGCAATGTTTGGAATCAGGAGTACTGTCGTTCGATCGAATTTCGTGCTGGAAGACCATAATATGCTCTCCGTCGACGGCTACCTTGATATTTGAGAAGACCGATAGATAGATAGGGACGGGCGCCGCGCAATTCAATTAGACGTACACACAGTCCGTGCAGCTAGTACTAGCTGAAGAGCGGAATGTGCAAAATGTGTGAGCAATATTGGAGGACGCTGACCGACGTTAACCGGCCCCCGGTTGAGTCTACGCGAAGAACACACCCTATGACCCAACATAGAATTAAAGCGACCTTCCAGCAGAAAATATCTACTGACCTTGAAGGAGGATAGTACTGATAGCTGGCTAGGCAGTGATATTTGAGTGATGCGATTGGAGCCGGACACTACAGAGACCAAGTTGACCCGGCCAACACCAAGAGTGCCAGCCAGGCGAAGTCACATTGACCGTATCAGAGAGGCTCTCTCTCTCACCCTCGATCTCTTTAGTTTGGCAAGCGTCAAAGTTTCCGGCTTCTCTGTTCACCCGATCTCGTTCGTGGCCGGCGGACAGAAATTCTTCGTCCAGTACTCTTGTAGCAACGTACAGTGTACATGGTACGGTGCCGGCTCCCACAAGTCACTTTCCCAAGGGATCGAGGCCCAAAAGCCTGAAAGGCTGAAACCAAGTGTCAGGCCATATACAGTAGATCCAGCGTTCTTGATCGAGTCGCTTCAAGACTTTCGGCTCGACCCCGCCGGCGCCGTCCGCGACCGGCTCCTTTTCAACCTTTGCGGCTGTGCCTTCTCCTCGCAGCTTTCACACTCAACACGTGCTTCGGGCTTCGGCCGCCCATAATCGGTGCACTCTTGCTGGTAGGGAGTAATTAGTCGTCGTGTACCATCGCACTGCCACGATAGCATGCATGCAAGCATTTTGCAAATGACGACCTCTTACAAATGGAGTACGTTTTGTGTTGTCCGCCGGCCACGAGTAAATTCTATGGTAAGCCATATAACTACTTTTGACAACTGACAGGTTAAACCGGATTGAAATTCATGGTTTCGGCTGTAAATTTTGGGATAAATACATGCTCATCAACGTAATTTACCTTTTTCTGATAGACGTATTTGGATTTGCTTTCAAAACTCTATATATGGTGGTGTACTTGTAAACAACTTGTATATACCGGCATATATTTTTAATTAACCAAGTGCCAAACGTGTGCTTTAAGACCATGGCAATGCACAAAACTACGAGCAAAAGAGGGTGGAGACGGTCATCAATTGCGGAGTAGGCAAAGTAACTGTTGCATTGCATTAAAATAGAGACGGTGTTCGTCTAAAGAAAAATAGAGACGGTGTTGGGGTGCAACCGTTCGCCTCCACCAGACAAGGGAGTGCGCCCCTTATGTTGTAGCTTCTTCTTTCTCTTGATTTTTTTTTTAAAAGGGAAGATCACCGGTCTCTTCATTGGTTGATTGTACACATCCATACATTATTCATTATTCAAAGTTAACAGACAAAGCCAAACAACTTAACAATATCGAACAAGTCTACCAATCAAGAAAAAAAAAACCGAGACTATCTATCTTACAGCAACTCCGCAAACCAACCGAACCCTATATAACAAATGACCGAAACAGACAAAAGGTACACAACTTCTAGAGAAAACCTTGAAGAAGGTTCATCGCACGTGCGGGATCGATAATATGAGTCCAACCATTGGCCTACATCAGGATTTTCATCAAAAAATCAAGTTTCGAGCCACCACCTTCAGCAAGGGCATGACACATGCGTGTGGACATTGCGTGGTCATAGATTATGTGATTCCACCAGAGTGAGTGTATACTTTCCGTTGAGGTCGTCACTGTCATGAATCCCTCTACCAGCTGACAGCACATCTCACTGACGTGGTTATGACTAACCACGTACTCAACTCGAGTATACCCGGTTCAGCCCAACTGGGGACCCACAAGGAAGCCTACTTCGACTCCAGGAATCTACATGCCAAGTCTTGCGACTCAAGACAAGGAAGATTAATTAGAATATATCTCCTTATTATAACTGACTTGGACTCTATCTGAGACCCGAGTTCTTGCATATATAAAGGACCAGAAACGGGAGCCAAGGAGAACCACCCAACTTAGATACAAGTCGCCTAGACGCACTCGACGACTCGGTGCATCTAGACTCTGCGGCACCCCATTGTAATCGACTCATTAATACAGATCCGACAAGCAGGACGTAAAGGTATTACCTCATCGAGGGCCCTGAAGCTGGGTAAATCGTGTCCCCTGTGTCCTTGTTAGCCGACGAGTTCGCCAACACACACTCCTCTTTCTTTGATACAAGTCCATCAATATGAACATTGTCGAAGTTACATCTTCGTCAGTCACCACCCGGATACAACTAGAGAAGATTTTGGAAGCAAGAAGCGTAACATATCATCCCGCATCCACTCACTGTCGCACCACCTTCGATCCACCTCATCTGACGACAGAGGGATGTCTTCTAGTTGACGCCAACAACAGATTTGTCATTATGATTCCGCATAAAGACTCACACTTGTATTCTCTTCTTCCACCACACTACTCTCGTCTTCTCCCCAATTCGACGTCATAGATATAGCACTCCACTACCTATGATCGAGTTGAAGCGTCTACAAGTCGATCATGTCATTACTCTAAAATGTGTGTGTGTGTCACCGTTCTAGCGCTTGTGCCCCCAAGGTGACATGTCACCGTCGAGCTTGCCATTCAGCCTCCCCATCTTTATTTTTCCTCCTCTCGAATAGATCTCTCGATGTGATGGTGCATGCCTGAGCGTTTGCTTTTGTACACCAAGGAGCAAATGTCCTATAGTCTTGTACTCTTGCACACCACTTCTCTCTAGAAATACAAAGAGAAAAAGATGAAAAAGATAATTGATCTCATGCGTTATGTTTAGGCAAGTTTGTGGGAATTCCGTGAGTGTTTTCACCTATATATGATGGAATATATGCTGTTGCTACAAAGTATGCCAATCAGTTAAGTAATTGACATCAAAACAACATTCTAGTGATCATGCGGATAAAGAGACATTTCGTTCAGGGTTCATACCGAACACTTACTAATTAATAATATCTTTTGACATTCACTCCTCACTTTGTCAGTTATTTAACACCCCTTTCCGGGCGCCTTACTAATTTGAGCTTGCTGAAACCTAATCAGCATCTTCGATGAACCACTATGCATGGGGAATACTTTCTCCAAGTAACCAAGGATGTGTTTTATCCATTTGATGCTTCCTTTATTCGAAATGCCTCAATACGGAACATCCCTGATTTGTCAAAATATCAGGAGTGTTTATATACGTGTGAAGGAAATCATATAGCATGGGTACCATACAACTATGAATGGAATCATACCCCTGCAACTGACATGTGTGAAGCAACAATCCAAAGGAATCCTCGCTTTCATTTGTTTGGCAGCGGATCAGGGGTGGTGTAGATGCCTAGCATGAGCTGCCTTCGAAGGGCCGGATAATGCAAAATTGATCACATATTCGCATCAACCTAAATAACCGCTTAGGTCACCTGAAAATCAATTCTTACATTGACAATACTTAATCCTTCTCCATGCTTGTTGAGATAGATACCGTGCATATGGATAAAAGCCATTCCTCGCGCGACTAATCGGTAGAGAAATAGCCCATCTCCCAAGAGATTGACTATGAGTCTATGATCTCTCTTCTCATCCAAACAAGCCTCTCGAGGGCTTTGGAGGGCTCATATGCATGATGTTTCAAGAGATCGATTTAGCTCGCCCTTGTTTTAATCTCAAATAGCCGAATGAATACCGAGACAAAGGAATGTTATTGTTACCACTTTCACTTTACCCAACAACATGTCTTGTAGTGCACAAAGGGATTGCCGTGCATTCATGATTGATATGCAAGAATAGTTCCAGGTTAATTCCTCGATCCCATCCCATGGAACTAATGCCACGTCAACCTTTCCGGAAAGTTTGTTCCTTTAATTAGCGCACAAGCTTCCTTTCAGGATTATTCTTGTCCCGTTCAGTTCACCGCTAGTTCCTAGGCCAAATGGGGCCGATGAAGCTGTGTCCATGTATTTTGAAGCCAATTTTTTAATGAAATATTCATCTCGCTGTCTGTCTTTGCCGGAGTGGCCATGTACGCACACGCTCAGTGGATCCTTTTTCTTTTCCTGTCAGTTCTTCTATGAAAAAGGGGGCACTCTATCTGAGCTTCAGATTCTTGGTTTCTTTAGTTTTTCATGAACTTTAAGTATTAGGCGCCGATCAGTACGTTGGATGTAATGCAGCTTTAAGTAAGAAATGCATGCATGCATGCATGCAGTTCTTGTTAATTTGTCGTATTAGTTGACATAACACACATGCATGCACCTATAGCTTGGTGGTACTGTATAAAAGTGTACTTGCATGTTAATGGAATCTTCCTTTTAGCTTTGCGCCGCATTGGCTCGTGATAAGTGAATCAATTCTCTAATCTAGCTGCGTGTCCCTGTTTGGAATATATGGTTCCGACACCTATACTAATTCCCAGAAATCGCAAAGCTGCACAGTACTCCCTCCGATCCTAAAATGTCGTCAAAATATTACATGTATGTAAACGTTTTTTAAGAATAGATACATCCATACGTGGGCAAATTTGAGACACGAATTTAGAATCGAAGGGAGTAAAATTTTGTCTCATCTCAAGTTATCAAGAAGAGTTGTACTCTCTCCATTCCAATTTACATGCCGTATTAGGATGGTTCTGATAACCAAGGACTTCATCCGCATGTCAAGCCGGCAGGAATAGCACTTCCTTTTAGCTTGGTGGCTCCTAATATGTTTTATGTGATTTGCCTGATTAGAAATTAACAGATGCCAACGAAAACGAAATCATTCTCTCTGTTTTGACGAGAAAACGATTGATTGAGAAATGCAAGCCCACCAAACCGTGCTCCCACACAAAAGACTCGGAAAAACAAATCGTGAGTGGAATCAATTTGCGGGATGGATGTAATGGGCCTGGCACATAGTGCAATGGAACAGTTGGGCTGAATAAACATATCAGTTTAATAAACAGGCTTAGCCCAAGTCACTTAGTCACCTGTCTTGGACCGGGCCACACAGACATGAAACTGATCGTCACTAAACTTGCCATGTTGAATTTAATGCGACGTCAGTTCCTACCATCGTGAGGCCACGTGGCACATTGTTTGTTACGTTTCGTGTCTTTTTCATGGGGATTTTTTTTTTCGTCACAGCACGTGACAAAAAATATTCATGGGGAGTAGGACTGATCGACCCTCTGAAAACAAGATAACCGAGGAGTTTGGTCGATCGAGAAATGGGTTC
Organism: Brachypodium distachyon; assembly: GCF_000005505.3. NCBI lineage: Eukaryota > Viridiplantae > Streptophyta > Magnoliopsida > Poales > Poaceae > Brachypodium > Brachypodium distachyon. The sequence goes on from NC_016135.3 coordinate 11,229,043, forward strand.
GTTATGACCGAAGGAGATCAAAAACAAGCACACTTCCAAAATGGCTTGGTAATAAACATGATGCAAAGATGTGAGATTTCATAACATCTCGTATCGCTAGAAATCTCCTATCACAGAAATTAAGAGAAGATTGCATAGCTAAGCCAAGCCATTGGCACCGTTGCCTACTGGGTGGAGAGATGGATCGTTGGTAGCATGCCAGCCTCCATCGAGATGGAGAGGAATATCGGCTATATAGGTCACCACCACCACCACCCGGCGGGGACAGGAGATCCTGTCGGCCACCGGCGACCACCGCCGCCGCCCGCTAGGGAAGGGGTGTAGGATGCAGGACACCGCCGCTCTGCCGTGCCGGGTGGAGAAAAGAGAGCCGACGCACTAGCAGCTTCTTGGCTAGCCATGGGTGGGGTGTTGGGAGTGGAGAATGGGATGCGCGCGCGAAGGGACAAATAACAAATTTCTTGTAGTGTATCAAATGCTTGTGTGACCCATTGAGACACGAGGGGAAAAGAAAGCAACGTATGTGCGTCCCGTGTGTGTTGTGTTTTGTGATCAAGCCAAGGGCTCAAACCTTACATGGTTTTGTTGTGGTCATTAACGAGCATGATCGTGCTCCTATTATCAAAGATAATTTTGGGCTTCTCATGTTGAATGGGTAGATTTTTCTTTTACGTTTTCCCTCGCCCATATGGTAAACAACAAATATCATATGTGCCTGCCTAGCAAAAATCATCAAATTCATAGGCTATATCCCCGGGCATCAGATTTTGCCGCACATGTTGCCCAATTCATTAACCAAACAGACCCAAGATATGATATGGGCCCGCTTTCTTATACATTTGCAATAGACTCCTTGAGTTTTGTATATGTTGCAATCCGTGAGATGAAACATAGCATTTCCTTGAGAATTGATTTTTGGCTCCTGGGCTCCTTAGAGCTCTTTATTTTATAAATTAACATACATATAAGTTAAAAAATAAAATGATTCTAGCAATTATAAGTTCGACCACACTATTAATCTACTTAAATGTCATGGATTTTTTTTTTCAAATGTGGCATGCATAAGAAAGACGAACAAGTGGGATATTGCTTAATAACTTCTCTTATCTTAGATAAACTTCTTTAATTCTTTTACTAGATATCTAACATGTTCTTACATATTTTCGAAACCTAAATCCAGATAGCTGCCTTCGCGAACATTGATTTTTGCTGCAGTCAGTGTATTGTTTAATCAAAATTAGTAGGCGCCGTGCTTGCAGACTAACGTGGAATTCATTCTTCAAATACGTTGTTATGCGAAGTCCCATACTGTGCTTGAGGATCTAAAATTTCAACCTGCCTTACTATGATACAATGCTAGTCTACTAAACTTGTACAGTAATTTCTGCACTCTATTTGTGGCAGGCAACTCAATCGGTAAGCGGTACGCAAGGACCGACGAAATCGGTGTCCCCCTGGCGATCACAGTTGACTCCACTACAAGTGTGACTATCCGTGACAGGGACAGCGAGGATCAGATCCGCGTGGAGGTCGATGAGGTGGCCTCGGTTGTGAAGGAAGTCACTGATGGACAGAGCACCTCATCATGTGGAGATACCCTGCACATACTGCCTCGTCCGCCGAAGAGGAAGAAGCTTCAGAAACATGAAGATTACAGCCTACCGTGTTAACAGAGATGCCAATAGAGCCTTGTCCTTAATCCTACTGATTTCCTTGCCATATATTTTTTATCAGTTTCCTGTTAATATTTGCTGCTTGTGCTGTGCCCACTATATTCTCGTGTGATTAAAAGTAAGAGAGTAACATTTACATTCTCTTGGTCAGATTGATATGATTTGTGATGTGTATTATCTTGATCCCAGAGTAGAATCATTCATAACTGTTGTATCAAAGTTGTCAAATTTCTTAAAATTTGATCAAATTTATAAAATAATAGTAACACTTACAATATTAATTAAGTGTACTGTGAAGATATATGTAATATCATACATCATATTAATAAAACTAATTAGAGTTGTAAATGTTTATCACTTTTTAAAAAATTGGGGCCATTTTTTGAAAGTTTGACTTAGAACAAGCCTAAAACAACTTATATTTAGAAATGGAGGGAGTAGAATTTATAGCCAATTTAAATATTTCGTTTCATTCATAAATGAATTAAATTTATTTGAATCATGTTTGATATCATCAATATCAAAATGTGATTAGTTTTTTTTAGAGGAATGTGATTAGTTCAGGGTGTCTTACACGGCCTAGAGGGTATCCAAGCCCAGTCAACCCTACTGGGCCGGAGAAGGCGATTCTGAGTAGCCCACCGCCCCCACAATATTTGCTCCGCCTCTCGTTCTCTCTCCCCTCTCTCTGTCTCTCTCTCTAGAGCCTCTTCCGTCCGTGGCGACCGAGCTAACCCTAACCGAGATTAGACTGCCATCCCCAATCTCCGGGAGGAGAACGACGAAGGCGACGAGATGCTGAGGGTTGCGGGGAGGAGGCTCTCGTCTTCCCTCTCCTGGCGCCCCGCCGCGGCAGCCGGAGCCAGGGGGGCACTCGCTGGCGCCGGCGGCTCCGGGAGAGATGACGATGGCTCGGCGCGCCAGCCTCGGTTCGCCATCGAGTCCCCCTTCTTCTCCGCCGCGAGAGGTATCTGTGGTCTCGCCTTCGCCCTACTCGTCTTCCATCTCTCTGATCCGTCCCGCAGCCGTAGATTTTGGGAATCGGGGTCGTCTGGTTTTGGAAGTATCGCTCGATCCGTCATGCTAGATTGATCTCGTGGGTGCTGGTATTTTCTCTAATTAAAATTCATACATGCACCATTCGATCTCCGTCCCTAGCTGCTGACTTGCTTGCTATGACGGTTGGGTGATCATTATTAGCATGGATCGGACCTGTAGATTGCCTAGTTTTGTTGGAGCTTAGCGATTAGCAACGAATTTACTGGACCTGTGAATGTCCATTTGTACCACTATATGCTCCAGTTATTGTGCACATTGCTGTTTTGGGGAATCCACAAGTTCAGATGTGCCGCAATTTATCTACAACAACGTTATATACCCAATACCTTAGAACGAATGCACATGGTGCTGTTACCTGGTCAGGTGATGATGAAATGAATTGCAGACAACACAATTCTTTGTTACAGCATAAATTGCAGCATGTGGGTAGAGCGACGGACACGTCAATGTGCTGGTAAACTACAATTTAGTTTAGATATTTGTACTGTAGTTGCTGGTGAAGCTGATGATAAAAAAGAATCTTATGCTTGCTTGTGGATCCAAAGTCTGGGCAGCATATGCTCAGTGAGAATGGCATTGCAGCACTGAGTTATATTAAGATTGTTGTCCTTGCTATTTATTACAGGATAAGTGTCATTGATTATTCAGTTGTTTAGCCTGTGCCATGAAACTCTTGACATGGTTAAGAATTTCTATTATTGCTGACTGCTGCTAGTGAAATTCTTGATATGGTTAAGAATTCCTATCATTGCCAACTGCTGCTAGTTAGTTAACTGTTTGTTGGTGCTTCAGACTGAAAAACTATTCTCATGCAGGTTTTTCTTCGACTGAAACACTCGTTCTACAGAACCAAGATGCTGGTTTGGCTGAACTACCAGCAACTGTGGCTGCACTGAAGAACCCTAACTCAAAAGTGCTTTATGACCAGTACAACCATGAGAGATATCCTCCTGGGGATCCCAGCAAGCGTGCTTTTGCCTACTTTGTTCTGAGTGGTGGGAGATTTGTATATGCATCACTGCTGCGTCTCCTTGTCTTGAAGTTTGTCCTGAGTATGTCGGCAAGTAAGGATGTGCTTGCCCTTGCTTCCCTTGAGGTTGATCTATCCAGCATCGAACCTGGCACCACGGTGACTGTGAAGTGGCGTGGAAAGCCAGTCTTCATCAGGCGACGAACGGATGACGACATTAAACTGGCCAACAGTGTGGATGTTGCATCCCTACGCCACCCGCAGCAGGATGCAGAGCGTGTGAAGAACCCAGAGTGGCTGGTGGTTATCGGTGTCTGCACACACCTTGGTTGCATTCCCCTCCCCAACTCTGGAGACTTCGGTGGCTGGTTCTGCCCATGCCACGGTTCGCACTACGACATCTCTGGCAGAATCCGCAAGGGCCCTGCCCCGTTCAACCTGGAGGTTCCTACATACAGTTTCTTGGAGGAGAACAAGCTGCTGATAGGCTAAGAGCCTAATACTAGTACCTACCAAAACACATGTTCTCCACAGGGGTGAATCCCTGTTGCGCTGTTATTTTGTTTTCGATGTGGCTAGAAGTTTTACTTAACGACTATTGTCACAGTGAAGATCCTGTTGTCTACCAAAGTGCATTTTGCAGTGCAAAAATAATTATTTCTACTATGTTGCTACTGAAATGTATGTTTTTGAAACTGATATTCTGGGACACTATAGGAAGGATACCTGAGTGCCTTTTCTGGACCTTCCTCCTTTTAGTGATGAATAAGCAGACATAATATTCTTCCGTTCTTCCTTCTTATTCTAATAATGATGCTTCTTCACACGGGGGCCCTGGCAGCGAAACCAGGTTGTGTTGTCCACGCATTTGCATCTTACAGAGTCTGTTGGCACTTACTAGCAGTCTGTGCATTTCAGAAAAGATGAAAACCGACTATTACTCAGAAATACAGCTAAGGTACAGCTAGACAGAGATCGCGATGGCCCATGCAATCGAATTGTCTCAAGTCAAATGCAATGTGCGACACATAATTTGATCTTAGTCGAGTTATCTTGAAGTAAAATGCAATTTATAACACGAAATTTGACCTTTGCTGTACGAAAATAGTGGAATTTATTTTCTATCCGCGCAACACTGGGTAATTAGACTGATGAACCTGACCTTTGGCTTACTGTTTGTTCGAAAGAAAATATCACGTTGCGAATAAAAATACTTTCTCCGTTTCTAAATATAGCACATTCTATCTTTCCAACTTCTTAAATGTTGACCTAATTAAACTTTTTAAATGTTGACCAATTTTCTATCTTGTTTGGAAGCTTTATTTGTTCTGGTATGATTTAGAGTAGCTCGCTGTCACGCTGACAACGACGATTTTCTGTTATGCGGCGACTGAAGGATGATCATTTGGCTATTAATTAATTTCTTACAGCGTGATAACAACCCTGGGTTGTCAATCGCGAAAAGAAAACCGTGGTTAGTCTCATCTGAAGGAAAGTGCTTTTTAAGCTTACTGTGGACTTTTAGCTGGAGACTGGACCCATTCTCTCTCCTCTATCCAATCTCCATCTGTCCTAACAAAATCTTCTTTGCTTCTTTCCTTCGTTTTGCCTCCCAATCTCCCCTTTATCGAATTCCCAAATCCAGTCTCCTCGTTAATTAAGCTCGCCTCTGTGAGGCGGAGAGACCGGAGAAGGTGGTGCCGTCCGGCGTCCGCGATGGGATCAAGTACGGGATGGCTCCCCGTGGCCCTCCTCCTGGCGGCAGTGGCCCTCTCATCCGTCCTCTCGCCACCAGCTGCCGCCGCCGCGGAGGCCGACGGCGCCGACCACGCAGTTCAGCAGCACAGCGAACGCATCTCAGGTCCTAGTCTTATCTCCAAATTCCTTCGTTCTTACTTCTGCTCCCAAAAGTTAGATATTTTCAGTTGTTAAGAACCTAGGATATCGTCCCACATGTTCCTCCTGTCGACGCTCTTAAGCTGTGCGGTAGTATGATTGCTAATTTGGTTCTGATCGATGAAGATTATTGGTCTAGGCTGTTGCTTGGAGTTGTGGACTAGGTAATCTTTCAGGACTGTTGAATCCAGATTGTTCAGTTGAATTTTTTTCTTTCTTTTCTGCCTTTCGTTTTGGATATCGGTATCTCTTAAAAAAATATTGTTGCGGGATGCTTTCACTTGTCAGGTTTACAGTTGCAAGATTAAAAATTGTAGGTTTCATGGTTGTAGGGTTTGTATTGAGATGCTTCTTTTTAGGGACTACGGCTGGCCAAGGGCAGCCTGCGCCATTTCATTAAATCAAAAGCAACTGTTATTTACAATTGAGATGCAAGCCAAACAAAAATACAGATAAGTGATTTCAACACCTTTGCTAAATGGGAGAGCATAACACCCCAATCAAAAAATTGTGTTGGGGTGCTATTCCCCATTTCCTTTTCCAGAATGTCTTGCTTGTAGTTCATTCATTGTTTCCAAGATGATGTTTGTGCTGTTGTATACCAGTATTATCGTGATTTTGGGTTAGTGTATCATGGATCAAATCTAATTTCAAGGTTCAGTTTCTCATGATAGTTTCACAATTTTAGTTAGAGATGTATGCCTTCTTTTGTTGCTGTACAACTTAGTTACTTCATATTTTGGCAGATAACTTGCTTATGTGTCTGCTCTAACTCTTCGATTATTGAACTGTAGGGAGTGCTGGCGATGTGCTAGAAGACAATCCCGTGGGAAGGTTAAAAGTTTTCATCTATGACTTACCAAGGAAGTACAACAAGAAGATGGTCGCCAAGGATCCTCGATGCCTCAATCACATGTTTGCTGCAGAAATATTCATGCATCGTTTCTTGCTGTCAAGTGCCGTGCGGACACTCAATCCCAAGGAGGCTGATTGGTTCTATGCACCCGTTTATACTACTTGTGACCTAACTCCTGCTGGACTTCCCTTGCCTTTCAAGTCACCACGGGTTATGAGGAGTGCAATCCAATATATTTCAAATAAATGGCCCTTTTGGAACAAAACTGATGGCGCAGATCACTTCTTTGTTGTCCCGCATGATTTTGGGGCCTGCTTTCACTATCAGGTGAGTTCACTAATCGCTCAGCCTACGATATTCACCTAGGGTTTGTCAGTGCATGATTTTTTCTTTTTGGATTTCAGTACACCTCTTACGGAGGTCATAATTAGGATTTTATCCTGCCTTATTCAACTTTTTTGCTCAGAAGTTGTCTGTGTGCTTTCAGGAAGAAAAAGCAATTGAACGTGGAATTCTCCCATTGCTGCAAAGGGCTACATTGGTGCAAACTTTTGGACAGGAGAATCATGTTTGCCTGAAGGAGGGATCTATCATCATTCCACCCTTTGCTCCTCCTCAGAAAATGCAGGCTCACCTGATCCCTCCTGATACTCCACGTTCAATCTTCGTTTATTTTAGGGGTCTATTCTATGACACTGGAAACGACCCTGAGGGTGGTTACTATGCAAGGTATCAGTGCTTTTAAACTTTTGGTGAAGTGATTTTTTCCTGATGGTTTGGTCCATTTACTCACTTAAATGATGTCATGCAGAGGTGCGCGCGCTTCCCTGTGGGAGAACTTCAAGAACAATCCTCTGTTTGACATTTCTACTGAACACCCTGCCACGTACTACGAAGACATGCAGCGTGCAGTCTTTTGCCTGTGCCCATTGGGTTGGGCACCATGGAGCCCCAGGTTGGTTGAGGCTGTGGTGTTTGGCTGCATTCCAGTCATCATAGCTGATGACATTGTGCTGCCATTTGCTGATGCAATACCGTGGGAGGAAATTGGTGTTTTCATCGAGGAGAAGGATGTCCCAAAGTTGGACACAATCCTCACATCAATGCCTATTGAGGATATTTTAAGAAAGCAAAGATTGCTTGCAAATCCATCAATGAAGCAGGCTATGTTGTTCCCACAGCCAGCCCAAGCACGAGATGCATTCCACCAGATCTTGAATGGCCTTGCCCGCAAGCTCCCACACCCTGAGGGTGTATACTTACCACCTGGTGAGAAGCATCTTAATTGGACTGCCGGACCTGTTGGTGATCTGAAGCCGTGGTAGTGAAGAACTTCCATCCTGTTGGCCAATGTTTGCCACAGAAGCCCCATAGGATTAGTTCATACTTAATTATGTGTGATGTAAGAAATGCAGTGGCGCAGGTGCAAATACACCTCAGCCTTATCTAACATAATGAACAACTTGTAAGTTGGTATTTTAGAGAGAAATGAAATGGTATTGTTCATATGGAAATTCAAATCCATGGCGAGTTTTGGCTGCGGGATTTCGCTGCGGCATGCTTTCGGCTTTGCAGAAGAAGAATTGATGGCAAGAATGCAACTGCAAACGTGGTAAGTCACAAGGCCGGAAGTAACATTAGATAGTAGATGGCAAAGTTACATTTTTCATGTGTTTTGACACAGTTATGCAGCTTCGGTCACTTTGCCGATATCATGCCGGGTAACTGATATTATTGTTTGTGCATGTTGGGAATTATATCCAACATTACAGTGCATCCGGCCTGTCCGGTCCGGTGACTGCCCCTTCAGGCCTTCACTTGATCATCATCATCATCATCAGCCGACTTGAACTGCTTGAGAAGCTGAGCACAGACAGGCAGCGGCACGTCCTTGAGGTAGCCGAGCGAGTTGGCCAAGCGCAGGTTGTCGCTGATGCCAATGTTCCTGGTGAGCTCGACACGGGCACGATCCCTGAGTGCCTGGATCTTGTTGCAGTCTGCGAGAGGGCTCTGGATGAGGACTACCTCGCAGATGTCCTCCGGGTGGCTGTCCTTGAGCTCGATCTTGTAAGTGCCAGTCTCGTCGGTCACACCGTCAAGGGCACGCTCGACTTTTTCGGTGCCGAAGCGCTTGCACTCCAGCCTGACCTTGGCACCTGCAGTCAATCAAGAAGCCAGCCAACTGAGCCACAATACTGAGTTCTGAAGAAAGGAACACATTATTGTTTTCTTTCCAGAGTTGTAGGTACTTGAACGTCTCTGCAGTTTCAGAATTCAGTTAACCGACGTCTCTGTTTCGGCTGTTCACAGAGTCAGAGACCTACATATCTGCAATACTCTCAGAAATGGATCGCGTACCTTTGATGTACGTGGTGACATTTGTCTCAAACCCTGCGCGGCACGTGTCGCAGTAGACCCGGCCCTGGACGATGTAGTCAGGAAGGTCGACGGCGTCAGAGGTGCCGGCAAGGCCAGCCATGATAACAGCGAGGGCGACCGCCGAAAGGATGCGGAGCGAGGCCATTGCGGCTATGTGGTTCTTTCCCTACCTTCGGTGAATGTTTTGCCTCTGAGCGGAGGTTGAATGTTTGGAGGGTAATCAAATGACATCTCCTGTGCTTAAATAACATTGGTGCCAGGAAGGTTTGCATGGCTGCGCACAGACGTAGGAAGCACGGGAGCACAATACCAACCGTTTCCTGGCCGAGTTTTGTGGAATTTAGCCGAGTTCTGTGCAGGTTTGTGTGGTCCACGAAAGTTCACCATTTTTCGTCCATTTTCAGAGCCTAGATGTATCGTTGTCTGGAGAAAAAAGACAGCTTTACATATCAACAATCTTGGTAACACTAACATCACACTAATTACAAACGATCAATCTTGGTAACACTAACATCACACTAATTACAAACGATCGAGAAGTCACTTGTTTTTAAGTTAGAAATCAGTCGACGTGTTTGGCCGTCGGATCTTAATCCCACGGCAGCACGTGGCAGAGTGGAGAACTGAAAATGGCCCTCAGATCATAATCCAACAATTTTGATAAGTCAACTGAGATTTAAAACTCAGGTGATTGAGAAATAGCAACGATCAATTACGAATGGCTTGGCGACCCCTTGACACTTTCAACATCTCCAAAAAGAAAAAGAAAATAGTGTCCAAAAGCAACCACAGCCACCAGATCAAGACCAAAAGGTGACCAAATCAGTCATCTTTTCTCCCTGAACCTGCAAACCTCAACCTCTCACTTTCCCGACACGATCAAACACGAAAATTTTGAGTTACGGCATCATTTGGTCACGCATTCAGAACAGGCGAACCCTTAACATACGTACTCCATCTCTCGTAGTACTACATCCGTAAGTTTGTCTAAATCAACGGCGTACGGCAATTAATTGGGTTAATTAACGACGTCTGGAACTCTGGATATCTCTCCACCCATCCGAGGAGGATGCACGTATAGTTCGGTTGCATACAAGGCTCGGCTCGGCGGCTGGGTTTGGCGGTCATGCGGCCGGCGGCGAGGGCACTTGGGCCGGGCCGCAGGCGGCGAGGCAGCCGATGTGGCGCTGGACGCAGGCCATGGTGCAGGGGGCCGCCTCGGCGCCCGGCCTGCTCCCGCACGCCGTGGCGCAGCCCACCAGCCCCGTGGCGCAGCCCACGATGCAGCCCGCGACGTCGGCGCTCCCGCCGATCTCCTGGTCGTCCGGGTCCGGCTCGGCCACCACGAAGGGCGCCGCGACGACGAGGAGGAGGAGGAGGAGGAACGCGATGGCCGCGCGCCGAACGGCCAAGGCGCTAGCACTAGCAGTTGCCATGTGGAACTCCGGCTTTGGCGTCGTTCGAGCTTAGTTGTTTGTTGATTTGTGTGAGGGCGTACTGTGATGATCGAGATTTTGTGATCAGGCCGGCCGGGAGGAGGAGGGTTTGTATAGGCGGCGGGAATCGGAAGGCTGATTGGCGGGGTGCTTCTTGGCATGGTTACCTTGTTGATCGAGCTTGTTCCCGGAAGCGCGCGCACATCCAAGACGGATGCTCGGCGCGACGGGGCAATGGGGAATGTGTGAGTGATGAGGCACCGATCTCTAAACTATTATTTTTAAATAATGTCTATGAGGAACATTAATAAAAACGTTGAGATGGTCGAGTTGGTCTAAGGCGCCAGATTAAGGCTCTGGTCCGAAAGGGCGTGGGTTCAAATCCCACTCTCAACATTCTTTTTTTCGTCTTCTGCATTTACCTCTGTTTTTGTCTGTTCAAGTAAACTCAGGTGCCTTGCCCTGTTACTGTAGCTCTTAGTGTTCTCCTATCTGCTTTCCTAGTCAGTAACTTATGTAGCTTGCCCTTCTGGACTTGCATAGATTTGTAGTTCTCTGTAGGAGTATCAGCATTTTATTGCATTCCTTTCCCTGCATAGCTCACTCTGCTTAGACCAACAAGAATGACAGACAATTTATTTACTTTTGAGTAATGAATGTCAAATGTTCAGCCGACTGTTTGGAAGCAAACCACGGGCAAAAACATGTCAACACATCCAATCTGTAGCAATTATTCTCGTAAAAAGGATGTAGCAATTGGAATCACTTGCTACCCAGAGTAACTTTTCAGACGGGAATCGAAGGCTTTATTATTATTCAGAGCAACATGCCATGGCAGAAGATAGTACTACTACATTCTAGGATAGCCGGCATAAATTACTCATTTATTCCATGATAGCCTTCCTCCCAAGCGGAACGCCTCATGCCCGTGGCCGTGTGGCTGGCGGCGGCGGCACGATAGTATAAGCTGCAACAACACAGCAGATGCAATCACTACATCAGTTATTAGTCCGTGCAACAAAAACAACGTTGAGAATCAGGCAGGGGCGCTAGCTAGATAGCTTACTCCCGCATTTGCTCCCGACGGGAAGGACGACGCCGGCGTCGCGCGCGCAGCGGACGAGCTTCTCGGGGCTGACCTGCCGCTCGTCGGCGGCGGTGAGGACGCGGCAGATGCAGGGCATGTCCACCTTGTGCATCTCCCGGCGGCATTGCAAGTCCGGGATCACGTAAGGGCCCTGCTTCCTGATGCTGAACTTGCAGACGCGCATGATGTGATCCCTCTCGTCGTAGCAGTCCTTCTCCCCGGCCGCGAGCACGGCCAGGCCCAGGATCGAGGCCAACACCAGGAGCCGGAGGGCGAAAGCTCTTCCGGCGCCCATCTTTAGTCGTGCTAAGCTAGCTAGGACTACTTGGGTAGTTGGGTGGCAGTATTGGTCTTTGTGTAAGTGCACCGTGCTTGCAGCGAGCACTCGTATATATAGCCCTCTTGGCATGAAATTCAGAAATTAATTAATCTTCCAACAGCTAGGCGTTACTACACTAGGGCGTCTGATGACACTTAATTGAATCAGAGTTGTCAGGCTTCAAGTACACACGAGCCTCAAATATAGAGGCCAGCCTCCTACTTCCATAATGCAGCCACCAAAAGAAAGAGAAGCAAGCATGTAACAGCTCACATGGTGGAACTAAAATTAGAGGCTACACGGTTGGTCACGGCCGGAGACAGAAACGCCTCCTACTTATATAATGCTTACGGTAGGAGCTTCCCAGAGATGGATGGAAACTGTGTGCTGGGGAAATTAGCAAAGGCAGCTTTGAAAATCCTTTTTGCTATGGCAGCCTACTAATGGGCTTGTAAATGCATCGCGCTATTTCTTTCTTTAATCGATGTTCAAGAAAAAAAATTTGGAAGCCTACCACTGCAGCCCTTGCTGATGCAGCAACAGTTAGCTGGGATGTTGTGGGGAGTACCGTGGCCCAGTTTTTTGGGAGGCTTATCTAAGAAGCTTCTCCCAGCTTTCACAAGAAGCCATTCCTTAAATTTGGTTAGGCTTACAAATTAGACGAGGCTAAACTAATTTGGAACCCGGCTTGAGAATCCAGTCCTATAAGCCAAAAAGAACGCAGCTTGAATGATACTCCCTCCGATTCATAAAAAGTGTCGCTCACTCGGTATAAAATTTGTACCAACTTAACACAAAATGGATGACACTTTTTATGCATCGAAGAGAATAGAAGAAGAAGACATGAATCGGTCCCAGTAAATATGGACTGATGAGTACTGGATCATTGTCTCCGATAGAATTCCATCATGGGGCAAAATAGCTTAAGACCTGGAAGTTACTCCCTCCGTTTCATAAAGATTGGCATGGCAATCAACTAGAGCTCCTTGATTGCCATGCCAATTTTATGAAACGGCGGAAGTATACAACAAATGATCGCTTTGTATTTGATAAGATGCCATGAACCTATGATGGAGCTGATCCAAGTGGTCAAGACTTTCAGTCCTCGAAAAGAGTGCTCTCATCAAGCCTGAGTTGTTTCGGAACCATGGAAATATCACGAGTTAGGACACACAATTATCTGTAACTTGCTCTGTATGTTTGCAGTGCAAGAGTGTTTAGTTTGAGCTTTGGTCAAATTGTGGAGTGGTAATCATCCATTTGTGAATAATTTGTTCAATCCTTGTGGAGCTTTTATGGATGGTAGTGTAGTTATAAACTGGTGAGCTCTCACGTTCAACACCCTCAGAAATATGGTTCAGACTTCAGAACCGCGGGCATAGGGTAGGTGCAGAAGCTGTCTGTCCTTCTCCATAACACCGGCGACGGGGAATGCACGAACACGAGGTCGGGACCGCAGAGGCAAGAGAAAAACAACAAAACGGGAAGAAAAATCCAGTAAAGAAAATGAAAGAAGTTCCATGTTTCATCTCTAAATGTGCAGGCCCGGCCTGGGGGGTGCTGGTCCAGCTGTGCCGGACCTGAAGGTTGCAGCGCAGGCTTGCAGCTGCATCGTTCCTGCTGGACAACGAGAGCACCGAGGTTCCGGTCCGACTTCCGACCGAACCTCCGGTTGTTCTCTGTTACTCTTCAGAAAATTGTGGAACTTGCTGCGGGACTTCCAGATATTTAAGAATATGCGGAACTTTCGGCCTCCAACCGGAACTTCCGGTGTGATCGTTACAGATCTGACTTGTCCTAATGCTCCTGCTATATATACCCCTTGTAAGCCGCCGTTTTGGGCAGAATTCGCACGAGTTGAGTTCCTGAAATCTCTCTGGCATTGTAAACACTTCCTTATGGTGAAGTTTCGCTGGCTGGCGCCCGTGGTTTTTCCCTCTCGTTGTTTGAGAGGGTTTTCCACGTTAAATCCGTGGGTCTTTGTGCTGTGCTTTCTTTTTCGTTCTTCGTTCTTGCTTGTCGCATTCATAACAAGTGGTATCAGAGCTCCAGATTCCGCTTAGGGTTTGCGGAATGTCTACCTTGAAGTTCGATCTGCCGCAGCTGGACTACACCACACGATTCTCGTTGTGGCAAGTGAAGATGCGGGCGATTCTCGCCCAAACTTCAGATCTGGATGAAGCGCTTGATTCCTTCGGCAAGAAGGATGAAAAGGAGTGGACTGCCGAAGAAAAACGCAAGATCGTAAGGCTTTGTCTTTTATTCAACTTCATATGTCCAATAATATTTTGTAGGAAGTGTTGGAGGAGAAATCCGCAGCAGCCATGTGGCTGAAACTGGAATCGATCTGCATGTCTAAAAATCTTACCAGTAAGATGCATGTAAAGATGAAGTTGTTCACCCATAAGCTGCAAGAAGGTGGATCGGTAGTATCTCATATAACTGTTTTTCGAGAGATAATTTCTGACTTGCAAGCTTTGGAGGTTAGGTATGATGATGAGGATTTAGCCATCTTACTCTTATGCTCGTTGCCTAGTTTCTATACAAATTTCCGCGATTCAATTCTTTATAGCCATGACTCTCTAAACCTTAATGAGGTTTTAGAAGAACTTAGACAGAAAAAAAAGATGAAGTCTATTGTGCAGACCGATGGGTCGTCGTCAAAAGCAGAAGCTCTGCAGGTTCGTGGTAGGACCGAGCAGAGGAACAACAACTATGGTAACCGAGATAAGAGCCGGGACGGAAAAGCTCGTTCAAAATCCCGAGGAAAAGATAAGTTCTGCAGGTATTGTAAAAAAAAAATCATGTCATTGAGGATTGTTATAAACTGCAGAACAAGGAGAAAAATGAACGGTACCTACAAACCGAAAGATAAGTCCGATGGTACTGGTAAGGCCGTTGTCGTTTCCACCAACAGCTCTGAGGGTGAATGCCTCGTTGTTCTTGCTGCTTGTATTTCCTGTGATGATGAATGGATTCTTCATTCAACATGTTCCTTTCATATTTGTTGTAACAAAGATTGGTTCAGTTCTTATGAGTCTGTACAGACTGGAAATTTTGTGCGTGTGGGCAATGACAATCCTTGTCATATTGTTGGCGTTGGGTCCCTTCAGATCAAGACCCATGATGGCATGACACGCACGTTGAAAGAGGTGAAGCACATACCAAGCATGGCCAGAAATTTGATCTCGCTTAGTACCATGGATTGTGACGGGTACAAGTACGCCGGAGGACGTAGACTTCTGAAGGTATCTAGAAGTTCTCTCATTCACATGATAGGTGATATGAATTTTGCCAAATTATATGTTCTTAGAGGTAGCACTTTGCCTGGTTTTGCTGCTGCCGTTACACCTAATGATTCTGATGATTGTGCAAAAACGAATCTGTGGCATATGCGTCTTGGGCATATGAGTGAATATGGGATGGCAGAGTTGGTCAAGAGAGAGCTCATCGATGGCTGCAACTTGAGTAAACTTGAGTTTTGTGAGCACTTCGTTTATGGTAAGCACAAAAGGGTTAAGTTTATTTCTTCCGTTCATACCACCAAAAGCATATTAAATTATGTGCATGCTGATGTTTGGGGACCCTCCCGTAAGACTTCTATTGGTGGTGCTAATTACATGCTTACCATTATTGATGATTACTCAAGAAAAATTTGGTCTTATTTTCTGAAACACAAGTCTGATGTTTTTGGTGCTTTTAAGAAGTGGAAAGCTATGATAGAAAAGCAAACTGAAAGGAAGGTAAAATTTTTGCGTACTAATAATGGTGGTGAATTTATTTTTGATGAGTTTGAGGAGTTTTGCAGCAATGATGGTGTGGTTAGGCACTACACGGTTGCCCGTACTCCACAACAAAATGGCGTGGCTGAGCGCATGAACAGAACCATCATCTCTAGGGCCCGTTGCATGCTATCCAATGCAGGTTTGGGCAGGCGTTTATGGGCTGAGGCAGCTTCCACCGCATGCTACCTGATAAACAGGTCACCATCTATTCCACTTGACAAGAAAACTCCCATTGAGGTATGGTCTGGTAAACCTACTGATTATTCACAATTGAGAGTTTTCGGTTGCACCGCTTATGCTCACGTTGATAATGGAAAGGTAGAGCCTAGAGCTGTTAAGTGCATTTTTCTTGGCTATGGTTCTGGAGTTAAAGTTTTCAGGTTGTGGAATCCTGAAGCTAAAAGATTTTGCTGAGCAGGAACGTTGTCTTTAATGAAAAAGTTATGTATCATGATACATTGTCCACTGATGCCTCCCGCATTGAAGAGAAGAGACTTAAAGTGCAGGTGGAGCACGTTGATGAAATTGTTGACAACGATGATACTCAGGTTGATCATGGTAATGATGATGGGAACAATCATGATTATAATGATGATATTGTTCCACCCTCACCACCTGTTTTGTAGCAACCCACACGTTTAATTGAAAAGTGTGATTTTGTTTATTATGCTTTGAGTTGTGCAGAACAGGTGGAGCATGATAGTGAACCGGCCACATATAATGTTGTTGTTGTTTCCGGCCACCATGTGAAGTGGTTGTCTGCCATGCAAGAGGAGATGCAATCTCTTGAGAAGAATGGCACATGGGATGTTGTGCCCTTGCCTAAACAAAAGAAGGCCGTTCGCTGCAAGTGGATTTTCAAGAGAAATGAGTGTTTGTCTCCTAATGAGCCTATGAGGTTTAAGGCAAGGTTAGTGGCAAAAAGTTTCAGTCAAATACCAGGTATTGATTATAATGATGTGTTCTCTCCGGTGGTAAAGCATAATTCCATCCGTACTTTCTTAGGTATTGTTGCTATGCATGATCTTGAGCTTGAGCAGTTAGATGTGAAGACTGCATTTTTGCATGGAGAGCTTGAGGAGGAAATATACATGGACAAGCCTGAAGGGTTCATAGTTCCTGGTAAAGAGAAGTTTGTGTGTAAGTTGAAAAAGTCCCTTTTTGGTTTGAAACAATCTCCTAGACAGTGGTATAAAAGGTTTGATTCATTTATGATCTCACGTGGCTTTAGTAGATCTCAGTATGGCAGTTGTGTCTACATTAAATTTGTTGATGGATCACCGATATACTTGCTGTTATATGTTGATGATATGTTAATTGCTGCCAAGAGCATGAAATTAATCGCTACTTTGAAGGCACAACTAAGTAGTGAATTTGAGATAAAGGATCTTGGTGCTGCTAAGAAAATCCTAGGTATGAAAATTAAAAGGGACATAAAATCTAGGTTGCTATTTCTTAGTCAGCAAAGTTACATTGAGAAAGTACTTCACCGTTTTAATATGCATGATGCAAAGTGTGTTAGTACTCCTGTTGCTTTTCATTTCAAGTTGTCAGCGTTGCAAAGTCCTACTTCTGATGAAGATATTGAGTATATGTCACGAGTTCCCTATTCTAGTGCTGTTGGTTCCTTGATGTATGCCATGATTTGTTCATGTCCTGATTTATCATATGCTATGAGTTTGGTCAGTCATTACATGGCTAATCCCGGTAAAGAACATTGGAAAGCTGTTCAGTGGATTTTCAGGTACCTCCGTGGCACATCCAATGCTTGCTTGAAGTTTGGCAAGACTGATGAGGGAGTCGCTGGCTATGTGGATTCAGATTTTGCTGCCGACTTGGATAAGAGGAGATCCCTCATATGTTATGTGTTCACGGTAGGTGGATGTGATGTGAGTTGGAAGACAACACTGCAACCAGTTGTTGCTCAATTTACAACCGAAACAGAATATATGGCTATTGCTGAAACTTACAAAGAATCTGTTTGGTTGAAGGGTTTATATGCTGAGCTTTGTCAAGATGTTTCTTGCATTAACCTGTTTTGTGACAGTCAAAAGTGCTATTTACCTTACTAAGGATCAGATGCTCCATGAGAAAACCAAGCACATTGATGTCAAGTACTATTTTGTTCGCGACGTTGTTGCACAAGGTAAATTAAAGGTATGCAAGATCAGCACTCATGATAATCCTGCTGATATGATGACAAAGCCTGTTCCTATTGCTAAGTTTGAGCTATGCTCAAGCTTAGTTGGTATAACTGTTTAGCCTCTAGTGGCTGTTGGCGCCGAAAGTGTTTTTTTTGTTGTTTCATGAGTTGTTGTTGTTCATGCTACAAGGAGGAATTTGCTATAGGGAGGAATTTGTCTCAAGGTGGAGTTTGTTGGCTTATGATCCAAATCCCAGTGGCCGGAAGTTCCGGCCCAACTTCCGGCCCAACTTTCGGTTGCTCTCTGTTACTTTTCGGGAAATTGCGGAACTTCCGGATATTCAAGAATATGCGGAACTTTCGGCGCCCGTGGTTTTTCCCTCTCGTTGTTTGAGAGGGTTTTCCACGTTAAATCCGTGTGTCCTTGTGCTGTGATTTTTCTTCGTTCTTCGTTCTTGCTTGTCGCATTCATAACATACAAGCCATCCATTGTAGGAGATCTAACGGTCCACATTGGAGCTGCTCAGATGGAGTGAACAGTATAGGCCTCTTTGAGGGTAGTTGGAAACACCGTGAATTTTGAGCCCACCGCACCAGCCCACCTCCGCTTATTTTGCTCTCTCAATCCATCGAGTACTAAATAACAGACGATCGTATCCAAAATAAGAGCCTAGTTATCCTAAATATTGGGCCTAATTTGGCGCCTTGCCAGCGAGGTCGACGACAAGGCTGTGGCCGGCGAGGTCAGCGAGGGATCACCGGCTCAGGACGATGGGGGCTTGCTAGGGAGGTCCACGAGGGCTGGGTTTGCAGCAAAAGCAACGAGCAGCTTGCCGGCGAGGCCAATGACGGCTGCGGCCGGCGGCCAGCCGTGACGAACGGCTTGCCGGCGTGTTTAACGGCGGTTGGGTCAGTAAAGGGCTGTACCCCAACAGGAATGCAGTTACGATCAAATAAAAAAAGGATAGCCTTTATTGTTAAAAAAATTAAATGGGGAATGTCAATTTTACCCTCAAGAAATCAACGGTACAGATTATATACTGCTCCTAACTTCCAAACAGTATAGGGGTCCCATAAAAAGGCTCACGGAGAAAGTGTTCTTACCCAGCTATCTTTGATGTTTAATTTTTTGATGCTAGATTTTGAATTTCTGAATTTTGTGTAGTCTCCTAAAATTTTAGAACTATGATCCATCATCATCAACGACAATTTGCAATCTTTATGCATGGGAAGAAATTTATAGATGAGATTTATACTCGTAGAACAATCAACAACTTTGAACTGAGTATCGGCAAAAAAAAAAACTTCGCACTGAGGATTATATAAACCTGTTGATATAAATATAATTTTTGATTCACTGTTTGTGTTTGTTGATGAAATTTAATATATACATACATTAGTTTTTACTATCATATCCATATTAAGGGCCCTGGGTTCTAGTTTCGCACCGGGCCTCTGAAATCTCAGGACCGGGCCTGTAAATGTGAGTCCTCCACCACTTAACCCCAACTCCACAAGTCACATTTGGATCCTAAAATCCATAAAATCAGATAAATCAAACCGTAAGTGGTTTTAGTGCTGACGCAACAAATTTAAGAGAGTTTTAAGGCATAATAGGATTGTTGACCACACTTTTTACTCATTGAAATAGCAGTGGTGGTTTTTTTAGGGATTGTCGCACTTAAATGCCTCACCTATCTCATTCCTTTAGCCAAAATTCTCCTTTCTGCAAATTGAAGTGGATAGATCTATGACGACCACCCTCTCTCCAACACAACCATATCTGCCACCTTCCTGTAGTCCGCGACACAGATCACCGCCCAAACCATGCCCCCTCAGTACGTGTGCAACATGTTGTAGCGAAGCACCGGGCCCGACTCGACCAGAAAGGCGTTGGGTATATCACGGCGTCGGTGGCATCATCGAAGAGGATTTAGTGGAGGTCGATGGTGGCAGAATCGACCTTATAAGAGAAGTATGTGTACGCGCTTGCTAGGGATGGTGAGCCCATCTTTACCGGGTAGCACATCCGGAGGGTCATGTACATGTGCATGTCTTGCGGGCGAAGGGCGAGAAGGAGGATGAGAGCACGTCGAGGGAGTGCGCCATGGTGACGGCCACATGGTATCCTTACACATGGCCGGCATGCTCTGTAAGGCTTACATGGCCGGGATGAGGGAACAGAGCATAGCTCTCAAAGAAATTTTAATTTTGTCCCAAAATGATATACTAGCTTGGTACCCATCAAAATCATTGAAATTTGAATGAGATTTTAGAGTAAATTTCATAAAACCACACCTTTTGGGGCTAGGGTTTCACGCAGACACAGATTTTGGGGTTTGCAACAGAAAACCACATGTTTTGAGACTAATTGTTTCCGAAAACCCAAATGACCCGGATTAGCGAGTTTGACAGCAAAACTGACAGGGCCGGGCACACACGTAAGGCGCCACCTGGCGATTTTTTGCACATGTCTTTATCCACCCAGCCCCTCTCTTTTTATGTATTTCAGCAGAGCAGGAACGGTTGGTGTGCTTCAGATGGCAACGGGGCGGGTCTGGACAGATCGAGCACATCCATATCCATATCCATATCCATCCCAAACCAACTATCCATCCACGAAAATATTCGTGGATCTAAAACAATATCCGCATCCATATCCATGGGTATGCGGGTATCCATGGATTATCCATAGCCATGTAATATACATCATAAACAGCAGCAAAAACATCAACAATATACAACGTTATTTTATTAAATACCGGGTGGCTTGAGGAGTGACGGCTCGTGGGAGTGGGACTGAAGGAGGGAAATTAGGGTAAGAGTTGTGGGGGAAGAGAATTATTTATATGAGTATATGGTTGAAAATGAACCAACATGTCGGTAATTTATTTATTTTATTAAATAGTGGGTATCCATGAATATCCATGGATCCAATTTGCTATTTGTGCCCGCTCCATGACTTGGCGGGTATCCATGGCTGGATATCCATGGAGCGAGATGCCGCTCCATACCCGCGATCCATGGGCTGGATATCCATGGATATCTACTTTTTCAGTATCCATTGCCATCCTGAGGTGTGCTCTGCTTGTTCATGGCTTTATCTGACCAAGCCCTCACGGCAGTCCGTGGGAGTTGGTCTCTGATGAGCCGCGGCGGCGCCTCGCTGGGTACTGCGTACCAGGCATAGGAGGAGGTGCGGACCGGAGGCTGGAGAACTAGGGAGCCGCCACGGACTTAGCCAAGGTGACGCGGGATCCTTGGTGGCTGGAATATGCGGCTCACCAGTCGCCGGCGACGTGGCCGGTCGACGTCGCCGGCCGGAACGACACCGTGCAGGGACAGCAGCACAGAAAGTGAGATAAACCGGAAAAGGGGCGAGGGGCTTTGGGTGCTCATCCTGAGCCTTTGGTGCGGTCGTACGGGATGGAGGTCACCGGAGGGTCGCCGGAGTTGGGGAAGAAAACGGCCGCGGAAGGATGGAGAGGGCGCCCCGCTTTGGGATTTGACCAGAAACTCTGAGGGGATTTGAAGAACACGCCGGGGCGTGGGATTCTGCAGTGAGCACCGCGGCGGTGGACGACCAAAGTGGCGACGGTAGGGTCGATGTACGGTGGCAGTGGGTTCCTGCGGTCTTCTTCGTCGAGGCATTGCTCAGGGGAATACACAGCAGCAATTCGAATTGATGTGAATAATCAGGGGGTGAGGGCAGGCGGAGGCGGCGCCGAGCAGGTCGCCGCCCACGGGAAAGGTAGAGACTAGAGAGGAAGAAGGAGGAGGAGAGACAAGTTTGTGAATAGAGCAAAGACAAGGGGGCTATGTGAATAAATGAGATGGACAAAAACTGCCAACGTAGCGACTTACATGTGGGCCATATCTGTCAGTTTCGCTGTCAAAGAGCCTAATCCGGGTCATTTGGGTTTTCTGAAACAATTAGTCTCAAAACCTGTGATTTTCTGTTGCAAACCCCAAAACCTGTGTCTACGTGAAACCCTAGCCCCAAAGGTGTGGTTTTCTGAAATTTAGTCGAGATTTTAAATCATCCTCCTACCCACTAGTTGAGTCGCTAAGGTGAGTTCATGAGTTATATGCACTAGTACAAAAGAGGCAATCAATGTCGGTCAAAAAAAGCTACCAGTGGCGTGTTGCCCACACGCCACTGCCTTCTAGCCACTGATAGTCATGCTATCAGTGTCGGGTGCAAAACACGCCACTGATGGGTTACCTATCAGTGTCGGTCAAGACACACCCACCACTAACGTCTTTGTACCAACAACGGCGGTCAATGCATATCCGACACTAATGGGCATTTAGGAAGTAAAAAAATAATAATTACCTATTATTTCTATATACACAGTTGCTGCAACTATTTATTCCATATGCAGTTCTCACATCAAATTTAACACATGAGAATCATTATTTCATATGCAGTTCTCAGATCAAATTTAACACATGAGAATCATTACAGCGATACACACGAATTGGCACAAAAATTACATACGACATCTAGCTTTGTTGAATCTCAAATCAAAAACAAGATCTAAACTAAATTTGGTGTACATACAGTCCACGTAAGATCTCCCTTGCCTTCTCCAAGCCAAGAACCTACACAGTTCAAGAAGATTGAAATAATCATAAACATAGAAATCACAAAAGATTGAAAATCACAAGCATCAAGAGATTTAAGTAATAGCAGGAGAGAGGGAAGGACAGGGGGGCTAGCTTGGAAGAACTCGAGCTCCATCTTGTCCAACTTCAACGGAAACAGCAGTATCCTTCCTCCGTCGCCGTCGGCCAAGGGCGCAGCCCACGGATCCGGTGGCAGCAAGGTCGGATCCAGCAGTTCCGGCAGGAGAGAGAGAGAGAGAGAGAGAGAGAGAGAGAGACCTCGGGGAGGTTTCGGCGCGCTGACGGCGGGCAGGGATGGCAGCCCGTGGGGCCGAGGGCGGCGGTTGCCGGTGGCGGCGAATCCGGGTGGGGCGGTGGATCCGCGGGACCGATGAGGGCGGTGGATCCGCGGGCAGCGCGCAGGGCCGAAGGCTGGCGGAGTTGGATCCGGGACCGAGGGCGGTGCGCGGGGCAGATCCGGCTGTTGCTGGCGTCGACGAGGCAATGAGGAGAAGAGGCGGGAGGAAGGAGTACTCGGGAGGAGGAGGAGCAGGAGAGAGAGACTGGGGAGAGATGGTTGCTCGGGATGGAATAAAGGCAGGAGACAGAGAGATGGGCGGAGATGCGGTCGGGGCGTGAGATGGAGGCAGAGAAATATCAACGGTCATGATGGATACATGTCATCGATCCACGGGTGTGATGCTCCACCAATCGAATCGAAGCACGCAGATTCTATGCATTTTTCTTTTTAGACTTTTTAGTGGCGGATCTAATTGCAAAACCGCCACTGATGGTTTTAAAATTTTCTTTTCCTGCCTTTACAACATGTAATTAACAATGAAAGTTGTAAAATCCTTTGGCAACATTGGTTGGCATTGCAAGATGCACCTCTGTGCAAAAAATGAGTACATTATTATAAACTATGACACGGAAATTACTAAAACTTTGGACATCAATTTTTTGGGTGAACAAAGAACTAAATAAGAATTTCATAAAATAATACCTCAGGACTACCAGTGGCGGCTATTTCAACCAACCCGCCATTGATAGCTTACTAAAATTTTCAAAATCTAAGTATCTCATACCAAATAGCTATCAGTGACGTGCCCCAAGGAAAACACGCCACTGGTAGCAAATTTGATTTTCATTGTTAAATTCCTAATATATTCTCTGTTCACCCAAAAAAATAATGGATTGTACTTTTGAATGCCTTTAGTCATGTTTCTGTCCCAACCACAAAATTAATCCCAAATTCAAAAAATTAGCATATAATTGTATGATTTTTGGGGGCATTTTAGAATATTTTAAATTTATAAAATTCATTTTACATCAGAAATAGCTCAAATTTGGAATGGAAACTCAGTTTGTCCACCTTAACATACAAAAAGAAAAATTAAATAATAATAATAATAATAATAATAATAATAATAAGAAACTTAAGTACAAAATATGTTCAAATTGGGATCTCAGGTTAAAAGGTTTACTGGAGATTGACTCATAAGACCCAAAGTTGGATGAATTATGTGCTTCATTTCATATTTTCACACCCAATTTTTTGTGTAGTTATATTACTGTAATACTTGTTTCCATGCCAAGTTTCAGAATGTTTTGATCAAAATTGAAATCTATAAATTAAATTTAATAAAAGTAACCCTCAAAATCATACAAATACGTGACATTTTTTTTTGAATTTTGAATTCAGTTTTTGGGTGTGATAGAAACATGCCTAAACACGCTCAAAAGTACAATCCATTAATATTTTGGGTAAACAAAGAATTTAATAAGAATTTAATAACACAATCCCTCGGATCTATCAGTGGCGGGTATAACCGCTAAACCCGCCACTGATAGGTTACCAATTTTTTCCAAAATTCTAAGTCTTGCAGGTCAACTATCAGTGGCATGTCCCCATAAAAATCCGCCACTAATGATCGCACTATCAGTGGTGTGTTTCATCTGATACACGCCACTGATACCCCAAGCCACTGATAGTGGCGTATCAGTGGCGGTTTCTATTTCGACTGCCACTAATGGATGTCCCGAGGGACCAAGCATGGCCCAAAGTTGGTCCATCAGTGGCGTGTGCTTTGTACCTGCCACTGATAGGGGGCTATCAGTATCATGTCTAGTCTGCTCGACACTGATGGGGGTCGCATATGGCTCATTTTGTACTAGTGATGTCAAATAGAATATGTGGTGTTATGGTACGGTGTGCTTGTTGTCCCTAGGAGAGAGACTACCAAACCAAGGGAGACCAAAAGAATTACATAGATTAAGGCGTAAGTCTAAAACCACGTAACATACATCGCATGGCAGTGTGTGCTGAGCCCCGGGCTACCAAAGCGGAAGGCAAAAGCCCGACTAGTAACTAGCTTAGTAAGAAAATAAGTTGAGCCCTAACCAAGTGTCCTCGATCTTTTACTAACTCGACGTAACCAAAATCCAAACATATGAGGAACATCACGAGGGGAATAAAAACTTGTTGGTATATATGGAATTGAGGAACGTTTTAGTTTTTAACAAAAATAAAGTTTATTATTTGTTGCAGGTTGTCTTTCGTGCTAAGCCATGCATTGGCTCTGTTCTTGCTCTCTGCTGCTTTCGATGACGGTCAAAGAATTTATGAAATTTGGGTGCAACCGTATGGAGATGATACCACAGGAGTTCTTCAACCGGTTTGGGCGACCGGTTTTACAATTCATGATGGATGGTTGTGTTGTCTTTTTTCATCTTGATGTAACTTACCAGATTGATATGTTGATTAATTTTTTTAATAATATAATGGTTGTGTGTATCAATCGGGTTACCCTTCTTTAAAAAAATGTATATTTTCATTCCCTCAACTTGTTGAAAACTATACAAATAGTTTCTTAACTTTTTTCTATACTTTTAGCCCCTCAACCGTCAAAATCGGACACCAATGGTTTCTCACCGCGTCTGAAGCGGTTTTAGTGCCAAGGTGTCATGATTTTGCCCTCCAACTTGCCATGTTGGCGTTTCGTTGACCATTGAACTCGGGGCTAAAAAGAAACCTAATGCCAACGTCTACGTGGCAAGTCGGGAAGAAAAACAATGCCACGTTGGCACGAAAACCGATTTAGAACGGGATGAGAGACCATTGTTGTCCAGTTTTAACAGTTGGGGAATGAAAAGTATGCTAAAAAAAAAGTTGAGGGGTCATTTTTGACAAATTTAGGGACCAAAAATATATACTTTTCTCCAAAAATAGTGGTATTTTGTTTAATGTTCAGATTTTATGCTATCGTTAAATTCTTTTTTATCTGAATTTGAACAGCGACCACGGGGTGAGTAGTCTGTCGTATCTGTGGGTGAGGGAGAGGGAGAAAAGAGAGACGAGCGTCACTAAAGAAAAAGAAACTGCAAAAGCTGGGATGTGGGGATATATTGACTGGACTTCTCTCTCCCATTAACATTACCCCTTAACATTAATCATCTTAGTGTTCTTGTACCTCTGTTCCTCTTGCATCCGTGAGAAGAGTCACCGGCGGCCATGGCGACCGAAAAGGTCATCAAGAGCATTGTGTCTCTCCTCGGCTACGGATTCACTATCGTGCAGCTCTTTGCTTCAGGGTACGTATATCTTTCTTCTCTTACACACCGCTCCGCACGGTCGCATGCATCGCCTGCAGCAGATCTCTTGCTCACCGCTACGCACGGTCGCATGCACCGCCAGGAGCAGACGAGTTCGGCGAACTGTAGAAAAAGATGGCCTCTTAATCTCTGGCGATAGTTTTGCGATAGTTGGGCTTGGCCAAGTTGCACCGCCGGAGGCAGAGGTCCATCGGGAAACGGCTGTCGTCCCTGCTCTATCTTCTGATATATTGATTTTGGATTTTTTATCCTCGCCTCCCCTTCTTCTTCGTTCTATTTTTGTTGTTGTGCTCATGCTCGTTGTTCTTGCTGCTGGAGAAAAGGCAGGATCTTGCATCGCTACCTTGTTTGTTCTGTACATTTTTGGGGGGTTTTCGCTGGGTGTTTCTCTAAACGTGTGTGTGATGCCGGGGATGGCCGGAGTAAATGGGCCACCGAAGAATTTGCTTTCGGGTGGGCGGCAGTGACAAAGGAAAGGCTGTGGCGGCAGATCCGCGTGAAATTGTTTGTAATCCTGCTTCTAGCACATCAGCAAAGCTTACCTCTTTTATTGTTCTTTGTTTCAGAGCTATCACCTTCCGTCAGATTATCCAGCAAGGCACCGTCGGCGAGCACACCTGCTATCCCTACGGCTTGACGTATCTCAACGCCGTCGCATGGATAGCCTATGGTGTGCCCATGCACCGTTGGGTGCTCGTTACTATCAACACCATCACTGCATTCGTTGAGGCTATCTACAGCATCATTTACCTTGTTTACTCCAATGAACCAAAACGAGTTATAGCATCGGTAATGTTGCTGGTCCAGATCATATTTACTGTTGTTTTGATTAGCCTCGAATTTGTTGTCTTCGACCGTGATCACAGCTCTCAAGCAAGGGAGAAGACATATGGACTATTGGGGGCTTTCACGGCCGTTTTCATGTACGGTTCGCCTGTGTCTGATGTGGTATGTGTTTCGAATTTTTGATTGACCTTAGGATCAAACTCAACTCCCACCGGCATACACCTTCAGACAGCCTGAATAGTTGTTTCTGTTTTCTTGAAAATTGACAGTTCATACTCTTGCATTCAAACCATGCAGACATGAAAGCATAAGTATAGTTTATCATCAAAAGGCAATATTAGACAATTTGAACACTTGAACAGCAGACCTAGGAGCGCTTATGATTTAATTTCTATCGTATCAGTTATAGCAATTACCACTGAACTAATATTCCTCACAAACCTGCTAGCAGTCACAAACTTGCAACTAACCTATAATTAAGAATAATAAACTGTGGTTAGATCGATCAGGCCTGACAAAACAAGTAATCCAATTCAATAACAGTGGGTTATAATAGCAAGCTAGAACTGAAAATGTACTTTTCATCACAGCAGTTGTGTTCACAAAGGAAATACTAGCTAGATTTCTGCGCATTTATAAATCTACTGACTGCTGCGACTTGAATTTGTGTGTATACAGGTTACTGTGGTGTTAACCTAGAATGTCCAGGTCCTGAACTCTTTGTTAGCATTCTCGTTCCTGGGTGGTGCCATCATGTGGACAGTCTTTGCTGCGTTGAAACCGTCTGATGGTTACCGGCTGGTAAGTGTTTACTCTTGATATGTGGATGGGTTGGAATTAATTAAATGTACTTTTTCCCTGTTGCTCATCTATCAACATTTTTCCTACAGGTGTCTAATGTAATCGGGATAGCATGCGCAGCTGCACAGTGTATGGTTTGGGTGATCTACCGCGACCGCAACAATGCCAGGGCTTAACATCGACAAGTTCGCTGTGAGAATTAAGAAATCTGAGTGTGTTCTGAAAGAGAAGGGGCATCAGGGCATGTACTCCAGGACTTCTTAAAATTCGTGAGTAGTTCTATGTGATGGATGTAGTTTCTGATCACTTTTTTGTGTGATGGAATGTAGTTTCTGAGTTCTTCTGTGAAGGATGTATCATTTTAGAAACTATCCCATAAAAGATTTCCCAAGACCAAAACTTAAACTGATGTGTATCAATGCTGCCTGTAGGCAATACAAAACACTCAGCGGAACTTATTTCCACTTAAGCCATGCCTTGATCTACCACTCTACCAGAACATAGCGCCATTTGGCCTGGAGCAAGACTCTAGCTTCTGTGTTGATGCCTTGACTAGCAGAAGAGAATCCGCTGTTATCTATCTAACTGCGTGGATAGGGGTTATACCCACCCGATGCCATGTAAACGCGCGTTCCTCTGTCCTCAGCTTCTGTGTGCTGTGCACCACATCCTGAGCATTCTGCATGCATATATGAAGCAGCACACCTCAGCATCGTCGGTCCCTAGCCAGACAGCCTCCTGAAGCGCACTGCTTGCCTAAAAACTGGAATGTATATGTAATCATCTTCTTCAGTTTCCCTTCTTTCGGCTTTTGCCATTTTTGCTCGGCCTTCAACTTATAACTGCTCTTCCGAGCAAAGGAAGCAATCTTCTCCCTACTCCGGCCTTGATTAGTTACTCACCAACGTTGTTCACTTTATTTTCTTGCGTCCCACTGGCACCATATTCCATATATAGCATTGTTACAACACATTGTTTCTGGTACGTGTCTAGCTTCCTCTAGATCCATATATAGTGCAAAATATCATCGAGTTCGCACTCTGGCACTTAAGAAGCTGCCCTTGTAGTCCTTCCAGCTCACAATATTTGTTACACTTGCACTTCATACAACATTAATTTCACTCCTTACAAATTTGGCGCATACCTGTTACATACAAACTTGTACAGTATTAGTATTAAAATAAAATCACATGACTGGCTACCAAACTAACATACTCCATCAGGCGATCCATATATTACGATCTTTCAACTTTATTTGCTGTAAAAAAAAATCTTTCACCTTTATATTTTCGGAAAATCTATTTTCCAGCTCTCTTACGCGCGGACGCGCTCTGCGTCCTCCGACTTGCATCGTGCGCTTCTCTTCCCCACTCTTTTCTCTGTTTCTTTCTCTCCTCCTGCAGCTCTCTCCTGACGCCACTCTCTCTCTCTCTCCTCGCGTCGTCCCTCTCCAGAATCCTCTCCCTCGAGCCTCCCCCTCCATGTGCTGCCTCTTTTTGAGATCCTCCTTCCCGTCCTGCCTCCTCACCTCGCTGCTGCTCCCACACGCGCATATGGTCGAACAAGCTCTGCATGGTT
This sequence comes from Brachypodium distachyon, assembly GCF_000005505.3. Taxonomy (NCBI): domain Eukaryota; kingdom Viridiplantae; phylum Streptophyta; class Magnoliopsida; order Poales; family Poaceae; genus Brachypodium; species Brachypodium distachyon. Next base: position 11,258,031 of record NC_016135.3, read on the forward strand.
GGGAGGTTCCTGGAATGGAGGAGGGAGGTGAGGCGAGACAAGGAAGGAGCATGCAGCACGTGCTTTTGCGGGAGACGTCGAGCAGGGTGCGTGCCGTGTTGGGTGGCCAGGGAGGGCGTGGCGGCGTGCGGGAATGGGAGCGCCAGGAGGCCGAAGTGGAGGAGGTGGCGTGGAAGGAGGCGGCGGCCGCCATGGCATCAGTGGGTAGGCGGGAGCTGGCTTTGAGACGCCATCGCGGGGGAAGGGGCAGGTGTGCTGTGCTGCTGCGTCGGAGTGGAGGGACGAGTCACGATCACCGGGCGAGTGTGGCCTTGGTTCGCGGCGGTGGGGATGGCCAGCGTCCATGGGGTGTTGACGCACGCGGCGGTGCGGATGGCCAGTGTCCACACAGAGTTGACGCAGGCGGCAGGGACAATGTTGGCTCGGAATTATTCCATGCACTCGAGGTGTTTGATGAAATGGTGACTCAGTTTAGTCGTTTAGCTGCAATGAGCGGCATTTTTTATCCATGACTTCTTCTCTTTATTGTCTTTATCAACGGATCGACCATGCATATCCTGTACGTCTTTGCGATGTGCTCAAGCAGGTATATCTTGTTTAATGATTCCATGAAAGTGTTTATATGCTACATCGACTTCATGTTATGAATGTATATGTATCATGTTGCACATTGCAAATTAGTTAAGCTATTGTACTCCTAAATTTGAAATTGCTACGTGAGATGGTTACTTGGTAGAGTTTGTTGAATAACTTAACTTTATTTCTTGTGATAGCTTATCGTTCATTAATTAGTTATAACTATAGTTCAGCCATTATGATAGTAGTCACTCATGTAGCATGTCCAGGTTATAGTTATCCGTATGAGTTACCCAATATCTAGGTCATGGTTATCACCATGAGCTAATTAATGTAATTACCAACTTGTACATATTATAGTTATCACCATGAGCTAATGGAGTTAACCGAAATTTGGGTTATAGTTACCATCAATGTAATCGATACAGTTACCAACTTGTCCACGTTATAGTTATCAGCTTGAGCTAATGTATTTACCCACGTTCGGATTATAGTTAACATTGATGCCACTGATGCAGTTACCAACCTGTGTAGTACACAGTTAATACAACAACACAAATCTTTATCTAATTGTTCAGCGTAGAAAATTACCCAACATATCAAATTGTAGTTACCACCATCTCACTTATGTAGTTAACGATCTTTTTATGTAAAGGTTACAACAACACCGATCTTTATCTAGTTGCTCAGGATAAAAAATTACCTGGTGGATCGACACGATGTCGACGATTACGACATCGTGTGTGGGATGGGTGTAGCTAGCTTCTTGGCTGCGGCTTATGCAGTTACCACATTAAAGCAGATATAGTTACCCGGTTGTCAAATTAGAGGAACCACCATTTCGCTCATATAGTTACCCAACACTTAGGAGTACAATTACCATCATATTACTCAAGGAGTTATCGGGTGTTTGAGTCAAAGTTACCACCTGTCATCATAAAAATGATATAGTTGCCAAACATTACAGTTACCAGTATGGTGCCTATGCAGTTACCGTGTGTCCATGATACAGCTACCACCATTTTGGTAGTGTAGTTACCCAACATTTAAGGGTACAACTACCAGTTGTTTGGGTTAAGATTACCACATGTCATCGCAAAAATGATACAGTTGCCAAACATTATATTTACCAACGTGGTACCTATACAGGTACCCAGTGTGCACGGTATAATTACCACCATGACACTATATATCGTAGTTACTCAGTGTCTAGATCTAGTTTTTGGTGCCACAACTCTTCGTATTACCAGTTGGTAACTTCTTTTTTGACCGGATAGTTGGTAACTTCTGAGGTTGAATAAGTTGTCAAGACGTACCCAAGTGACATCTAGTGTTAAATCGACATTTGTTCCTGAACAGTTCAGCTCGGTAACTGACACTTTACTGGTTGATAACTTTTGAGCTTGAAAACAAGTAGTCCACGTATACTATTAGTCGGTCATTTTTTAGCTTGGAAGAAAGTAGTAAAAAACGTGCCCAACTAGATCTAGTATCGAGTCAATCGTGAATAGCCCTATAACTCACCTATAGTTGGACGATAACTTCCGAACTCTGAAAAAGGTCGTCAAAACACACCCGGGTGAGTATAGTTTTCAAGTTGCTTGAACAGGTGTGGTAACTCACATGCTTATGGTGGGTAACTTTTGAGCTCAAATTTTGTTTATCGAAACATATCCAACTGGTTGGTAACTCCTTATAAATAGTCTGGTAACCCACATAGTACTAACTCGTAAATTTTGATCTTGGAAAAAACTAGTCAAAACATGTCCATCTAGATCTTGCATCAGAATCAACCGTGAATAGCCCGGTAACTGATCCATAGTTGGTTGGTAAGTTCCGAGCTTTGAAAAAAGTTGTCAAAACACACGCAAATGAGCATAGTTTTCAAGTCGATAACTAATCGTGAACATATGTGGTAACTCACAAGCTTATGGTGGGTAACTTCTGAGCTCGAAATTTTTGTCGAAACATATCCAACTGGTGGGTAACTCCTTATGTATAGTCCAATAACCCAGATAGTACTGACCGGTAATTTTGAGCTTGGAAAAAACTAGTTAAAAGTTAGATCTAGTATCGAAACCAATCGGCAATATCCCGATAACTCACATATAGTTGGTTGGTAACTTCCCAACTTTGAAAAAGGTCGCCAAAACACAATCAAGTGAGTATATTTTTCAAGTGATAACTTATCGTGAACAGATGTGGTAACTCGCATGCTTGTGGTGGGTAACTTTTGACCTTGAAAAAAAATTGTCGAAACAGATCCAACTGGGATCTTGTTTTGTAGCCCTTGTCACTACGAACTCAACGGTGAAAACGGAATTTAGATTCGACATGTAGTTTGAGCTGTACAACTTTCTAAAATTTTCAAATTAGCATGTAATTCACACCGCCAGTCCTTTATCTCTCCTTATCTCACGCACACTTAATTTGCATGCAAGCAGCAGTTGTGGGACTTTGGGTCCGATATATAGCAGCTGAGAGAAAAATGCATTGCTAATCGCTCGCGAGAAAAGCATAGAGTAGGTGGTTAGAACAGGCAAACCGAGACGGGCTCGCCTCGCGCGCTGCCGCGCGCTCGGTCTCGCGGAAGCATGATCGGGAATATGGCGGGAAGCGTACGTTCGGTATGGTAACCACCATACGGCTGCCACATAGTCTCCTCCATTCTACAGCATATTTTGCAAAGATGAGTTATAAACGGATAAAAAGCAACTAGCTAGCTCGTGTGATGTAAACTCTAATCAAAGTATGAGAATTTCTACAAATCTAGCGCATTCAAGCAAACTTGTGCCACTAATTACCCCCTCTTATATTTTTTTTCCCAAATAACATGAATTTTAAACAGACTGCCCCGCTCTTCAGGCTAAGCTGGCGTGTCACGCTGTGCATCGATGCTGTTCCCGAAGTACTCCGACGGCAGCGGCGGGTTGACCTGGACGCGTTTTTTTTTCTTTCAAAAAGGAGGTTGAAACCCCCCGCCTCTGCATCAAAATGATGCGCGCATCCACTTTTTATTGATTTATTTAATAACCATGGCAAAATGAATAGAGCGGTGAACAATTCAAAGCCACCCAACTATACCTACTAGCCTGATGAAGGGTATAGCCATTATCGGGGTTATATGCTCTGACCGACCAACACAACCCAACATCTAAATGCAGATGCCATGAAGGCACAACCGGCCGTATGCGCATGTTCCAAAATCAGCCGCCACTGTCTTCGATAAATCCAAAGCCACCAAACTATACCTACTCCGCAGTATATATGCGCATCTTCCACCGACCCATCTTTAGGACAGAGAGCGACGCATTTAACTTGCCAAGCTAGGCAACGACGACGCAAACCAGAGCCAGAACAGCATGCACCCAGCCACCCACCAAGATCCCTCGTCCACAAATCTAGCGTTCTCCAAACGGCACCCCCAAGCGGGAGAGCTACGCCGCAAACACCGCCGTCGTCGAGTCCGAGGATTTTGGGGTTTCACCAGGAAACCTAGAGCGGGGGTGGTGTGGTAGTACGAGGACGTCACCGCCGTCGTGGTCAGGGCAAGCCGACCAGCAAGAGTTTCCTTGGTTACCGAACCCGCACCACCGGCTCCACGAATTCTCTAGAGCCGACGAAGCACCGACCGTCAGAAAACCAGTGGCACTCGGACCAAGCCAGACTCCTCGCCGACACGGCTAGAGCAGTCCGCCGCTGCCAAGACGTATCCAAGCACGGCCGCTGCTGCCACCAGGAACCGTAGCCCGGCAAGGAACCGTCGCATCACGCCGCCACCTAAGCCGCCGCACGCACAAGGACCAAGGGCCGACGGCACGAGCCGGTGGCGGCATTGGGGGAGGAAGGATCCGAGGGCGGTTTCCTGATTTTTTGGATCGAGGATCTGGCTCTCGGCTATTATCTCAAGTGAGACGGCCAGCCGCGGTTGTTGATGGTCGTGCGGCGGGTCGTCGTGCTCTGTTGTTGCTCCTCCGGCCACAAGTTCCGGGCGCGGGTGAAGCAGCGCCACACTAGAGCAGAGCTTGGAACCGTGTCAGTGCGTCCGCGCTGCGTGTCCCCCGCGGCCAGGAGCTCTCGATGAGCCCGCTCCTCGAGCGACGCCAGCGTGTCCACCGAGAAGTGTAGTGTAGCATCCGTGACGGCAACGGCGACGGTGACCGGTCGATGTGCAGCTCTGACAAGTCAACGCATGGCGGCAAGATGGGCGCCGCTGACGAAAGCTCCAGGAATGGCTTGCACCAGGACATGGCTGGAGGCGGGAAGGAGGCTTCTCCGCGCAAGGCATGCCCGGGTGTTGAGGAAGTCCCAGAAGATGGCACCGTCAACGAGCGCGTGGGTGCAGGCAAACCCGAGGAAGACGCTGTCACGAGTTCACCGTGGATGAAGCCAACGGCCCGCTGACTCACTCCTTTCCTTAAAAAATGTCACGTTAGTTTCCGTTAAGAAAATCCTTTTGACCATAAATTATTATACCAAGACGTGGTTTATATGACATGAAATTAGTATCGCTAGATTCGTTATCAAAAGTACTTCACGATACTTGTGGTTTCATGTCATATAAGCAACAATTTAACATAGTAACTTGTGATCAAAACTTTGTCTTAATGAAAGCTAACATGCCAATTTTTAAGGAACATAGTGAGTATGAAACTACTACTGCCCCGATGATGGATCCATGGCTCTATTTTGTTTCATCTCTTTCTCTACTATTTATGAATGCAGCAACATTTTTTTCTTTTTAAAAGTCATCTCACAAAATATACAGACTATTGTCACCTCACCAATAGTCATCATTAAGAGCACTCCAATGAAAGCACCCAAATTTTGCCTCCGGTGTTCGGGCAAGTGGACACGTGTCCGCCTTCTGTCACCCAACAACATCTCCCAATCCTTTCTCCTCTCCTTTCCCCATCTCTTCTTGTGGGACCGGGGCTGACAAAAAGAGAACAAGGAACAATGTGCGGACACCCCAAACCTCTCCCAAATTTTAGGATGATTTGGGGGAACTAGCCAGACGAAGAGTACAAAATGTCCGTTTACGGATGTGGTTGGGGGCTGATTTGGAGGACAAAGAGTGTGTTCGGTTGGGAGCCAACATTAGCTAACCCAAAAAGTTGGCAACCAAATTTTTTGGTCCTTGTTTAGTTTGTTGTCAAAATTTTGGTTGCCAACATGAACTAACTCATCTTTCTCATACATTCTTGCCAAATAATTGGCAAAGTGAGGGTTGAAAAATCTTTGACCAAAAAATTAGTAAGTCAATTCTTGCCATCATTTGATGGGGCAAAAAGGGGCACAAACCAAACAGCCCAAAATGTTCATATCCCCCAAACGAACATTTGTGATAGCTTTGGGGAATGTGAAACAAAACCTAACAACTAACATTAGGCTACTATCGATCCCAAAACAGAAACATTAGGCTACTATTTGTATAACTGTGTGCGTTTAACAATTAATTACTCCCTATGTTCCTAATTAATTGACGACAGAAATTTCATAAAAACCCTTGCTATTTTCCGAAATCGACCTGTAGTCCCCGTACCACCATAACTTTTGCAAAAAAAACCTGTAGTTTTTCGATATCAATGCGCAGTTCACGTTCAGTTGAAGATGTGTACCACAGGTTGATTTCGTAAATTAATACTCCCTCCGATCAGTATTAATTGTCTCAAATTTGCCCAAATACGGATGTATTTGTGTGTTAAAATCATAAAGATACACGTAATATTTCGACAAGTAATTCCGGCCAGATGAAATAGAGATTTTTTTTTTCAAAATGGCTGGCGCTGATTAACTAGGAACGGAGGGAGGAGCAGAAGTGACCGTTGATCCAATCCGCCGTTTCTCCCGCACGAAGCGAAATCCTTCTGTCCCCTGAATCAATCCCGCTGCCCAACTGCGTCGCACCCCGACGCTGCCCGCTGCCCTCCCCCCCCCCTCTGCCCAGCCGTACCGCTGCCCTCCCGCTGCCCGCGCGGAAGAAGGAATATCGCCCTCGATTCCGCACGCCCTGCACGAGAAAAAAAGAGAGGAACAAAACCACAATCGCCGCCGCGCCGCACCTGCCCCCAGGGGCGGAGCTGGGCCTGGTGCTACCGGGCTGTAGCACCGGTCCAGCAAATGTCCACAAAGGAGCGGAAATAAAAAAAAAAGCCCAAACCAGTATAAGCTAGGCATTAGCACCACTCGGCCCAATGCAGCACCACCCGGCCCACTGCAACACAACCCAGCCCACTACCTGCTGGAACGCCAAGCCCAAGCCGCAACAGGCACTCGATCGATTTCCTCTCGATCGTGCGACTCTGGCGGGCACAGAGAGGTCTTCTGCGGTTCTGCCGCTTCGTCTCCACGAGTCTCTAGGCGTCTCCTCGGCTCCTCCGAAAAATAATCCCACGACCAGTCGATCACGAACCATGTTTCGCAAGCACGAGTCTCCAAGGTACATGAAGGCAGCGCGCGATCTCCACCCGCCTCCGGCCTCGCCTCTCAGTTGATCTCGCCCCAATTCCCCATTGAGGTGTGTAAATTTCTTGTCTATTTCTTTCTGGTTGCTTGATGTTAACTCTAATTACTTGTGTCAAATTGTTACTTGATTTCAGTTTGGTAGATATGGAGAGATATTTTCCAATAGATGTCTTCACCAAAAGTTCAGTGACACACAAAAAAGCACGCAGAACTTGATATGGATGATATTGTTGCTGATTCGGGGCTTCGAAAACCAATTGATGAGTTTGATCCTGATATCAGAGATGAAGCTAAGAGAGCATATTTGTCTATTGGTCCATGTCAACCACGTGGCCATAATTTTGAGAAGAAATGGCAAGGGGATCGATGGAGGATTTTTGTAAAAACATGATTTGATAGATTTGATTGGCTAGAGTACAGTGTGAAAAATCAGGCAGCTTATGCTATGTTACATTGAACAAGGCATGTTTGCAAAAATTGAAGATGACAAGATTATGTGGCGTTTCTAAGGTTACAATGATCGCAGATGCCAATTACCCAGAGCCATCCATAGGATTTAGCGAGTTAGTGGTATGTTTTGTATTTAAGAGTTTTTTTTTACCTTAATTCTCATTTCCCATGCCGATATATGATATATATGTGTTTTGATGTATATGCAGCTCGAATTCTCAAGTGAATTAGATGACTTTTGGTGCCAAATTGTCAATACTTCACGGAGACATCTCAATATGGCATGGTATTTAACTAGATAAGCTGCAATTTTTTGTGCCTTTATTGCATACTATAATATTTTTCGCACACGTCCTAAGTTAGCACCCCGCTTGCTCCATTCCTGGTTCCGCCACTGCCTGCCCCCTCCTCCCTCTGCGCGTGCTGATGGAGGTCAGCACGCGCAGCACCGCACCGCACCGCCTCAATCCTCCCTCTCCGCGCCGGCGCCTCCGCTCGCCAAGATCCACGGATGGCCCTCCGCTGCATCGCTCCCGTTGGAGATCCCCCACCTCGCCCTGCCACAAAGCAACACCGCGCCGGCCTCGTCCCCGCCACCATGCTCCGCCTCACCTCCCCCATCTTCCCCCATCGACGCCTCCTCTCTACAAAACCGGCATGGCATGTCTTCCCCGACTCCCACAGGCTATCGATGACCCACCCTGCACCATCCCCTCGATCCCCTCGATCCCAGTTCTTATCAGCGCAAGGTAAATTGCTTCTCCATCTGGGTACTAGCCAATTATTATTCTCAATTTATTCATCTGGGTACCAATCGATCTGGATGGCCATGCCAAATTGGTTGTAACATGTGCTTTGTTTTTCTTCCATTTTCTTTTGCTGATTTAATTATCTTGGTACACTACGTTGTAGTCATTGATCTGGATGGGTATGATTAATGTTTATATGGCAAATTATACTGAAGTCTTCACTGTATTTTTATCCTACAAAAGCAAGACTTTATTTTCTCCTGGGTGATGTGAGGATTATTAGAAATTGAAGTAATGTAAGAATTTTAGAACTAATGTGAGATATCAGAGTCTATTTTAACCCAAATAAAAGCATCAACGAAGTCCTGCACAATACTTGTGTTCTGGTGAGCTTTCTTTTCCTACACACTTATGTTCTGCTTAGATATATGTCTCCTGTTTATTCTATTGGGGCTTAGAGCCAGTGGAACAATAATAAGTGTTTCATTTTCGAGAGAGGTAGAGGTGAAATTTGACACTGAAGGAATTGAGTTTTTTAACTTATAATTTAGACAAGACAAGTCTAACCTAACAACACCAGCATATATCATATTGGTATTTTGTACTTTTATCATTTACCCTTGTGATTTGTTTCACTGCACTTAAACTGGAGAACTAAAATATATGCATGTAAATTGTTGGATGAGATGCCTTACTTTTACGAGCGTTACACCTTACAACTTTTGTGTTATTATGTCTCTTGGTGCTCTTATACTTATTTATCTACATATCCTGACCTTATTGTATTTTGCCTGGAAACAGAAATACCCTGTGGGAAGAAGGATATCGATATTCGATAGGTCCTTGGTTGGTATCTACACCAGCAGTGACAATGACGCCATCAAAGGAAGAGCACTTAGCGATCTGCTGCATCCCGTGAGTTATGCTTCGTATCTAGGTCGGTCTGACAGGCATCAATTTTACTACTTCATATAATCTTTTGCAAACAGGGTATCCAGTGCCAACTTCAAATCAGGCTAATGCAGTGCAGGACTTGTGACAAGTGTACGTGTATAGACTCCAGATCTGCCAATTCCTATCATGCTTGTGATTAGGAACGTCAATTTCTAGAGATACTTATGATAGTGATGCCAGCTTGCTTCTAATTTTATTTGATATGATGAATAGCTTGTCTTCTAATACATCTCATCCATCTCTTAGATCCGAAGGACGGTATACTTGCAGTGAACAATTATCATGAATTTACCATCTTCATGATCCTTCAAATATATATAAACTGGCATCTAATTTCACATTTACGGTTTGTGAAATTTTTGAATTAAAAAATGTAAAAGGGTGCCATCTGACGAATTGTTGGACATTCAAAGGCTGAGTCCATTATTAATGGGCTTGCAATATATTTTTAGTAATATTGTTAGGTAGCTGACTTTTTAAACTAGGGTGGAATTATGAAAAGCTAGCTAGATATATGGAGCATAAAGGATGGTTATGGAGAAAAAAGACCAAAAAGATAAGTTCTGCATATTCTTATTTAAGCTTGCTCAATATATATGCAGCACATATATGAATAGCTTGTTGAACACCAAGTATGCTTGACACTTTGAAATAACGTGTATGCTTCCTCTAGAATTATGTGTTATGCACAATGGAGCATAAAGGATGGTTATGGAGGTGGCATGTGGCCAAACATATGCACCTAAAAGAGAGTTGAAAAGAGAGAGCTGCTGGTGTGTGTGGGTGTTGATTTGATGGTATTTGGGTGCTGTGCCATTAGTAGTTCATTTCAAACTGAAGAAATAATTTTGAGATGACCCTGTACTGCTGGTGTGTGTGGGTGCTGCTGTAGCTCTGACCAAAAAGACTGGCGTGCTAATACTTTGTCTCAATTTCCAAAAGCAAGTTGTTTGATGCTACTCCTGTTTATGCCAGAGTTGACACATCAATAAGAGCACATTGAACTGCTAACTGACGGTGCTTGTTTTGTTTTTAATTTTCAGTGGATTTGAAATGATCCAAATGCCTTGCAACTGAATGTACCTGCATCTTTTCCTCCAGGTATATCTGTATATGAATATCTTCCTCTCCTCCAGGTGCATGTACATCTTCCTCTCCTCCAGGTACATGTACATCATCTTCCTCTCCTCCAGGTGCATGTACATCATCTTCCGGTGGAGTGCTATTGAGGTCTGGGAGCACCATAGTTCAGTACTTGTTGTATCCGGTATTCAAGTCTTGCTGTTGTATACTGTATGTACTTGTTGTTGTGTTCAGTATTCAGGTCTTGCTCCTATAATTACTCCTTCAGTGACTACTATTTGCTACAGCACAATTGCTCCTTTAGTTCTGTTATAATTGTTGTTGTGTTCAGTGGAATCTGTACTTGCTGTCGTCTGCTACAACTTCAGTTCTTCTCTCTGGGAGCTTCAGTTCTTCTCTGTTCGGTTCACTCTTCAGTTCTGATCAGCGCTCTTCAGTAGATTCAATTCAGGTCAGTGCTCGAATCGATTCGTTAGTTCAGTTCAGTGTTTGTCAGTTCAGTTAAGTTCAGAACTGATTCTTCTCTCTGGCTCCTGTTCTTGTAATGCTTGAATTGATTCTGGCAATGCGTGAGGGAGCTGGAGCGGCACGCGCGGAGCAAGCTGGCCGGCGAGACCTGTCACGTCCGACACAGAAGTGAACAGCGGTGGCACACCTGCTCTCGCGCGACCCAGAGATGAAGCCGCGAGCTCGACGGTGACCTTCTCCATCTCCGCGCAGAAAATCTATCTCCAGTGACCTCCTGTCCTGTAAGTCCCTCCTATTCCTTGACCTCTCCTCGTCCCTCAATTTCTTGGTTTGGATGTGGGAAGGAACTTGATTAGCCTGATGCAACCAAACCCTGCAACCCATTTTGGAACAATTCTGTCCCACTCACTCCCCTATGCAATTCTGCAGCAACTCTGTTAGTGGGGAAAAAAAAGAACTGACACATAAGTTGCAGAAGCAGCAGAAGCTGTCAATCTGCAGAAGTTGTAGCAGCAGCAAAAGCTGTAAGTTCTGAATTTCCATGCTCACATATATATATTGTAAGTTCTGAAGGCACAAATCTCGTACTCCCTCTGTTCCATAAAGATTGGCGCTGCTTTGAACTAGCTAATCTTTATGGAACGGAGGGAATATTTTTTTTTCTTTTTTGCGAATCCAAATCTCTTACTTCCTCCGTCCAACAAAGGATGTCTCAATTTTGATTAAATTTAAATGCCATCTACGTACGCACTAAGTCATGTTTAGATACATCCAAATTTGACAAATTTGAGACATCTTTTGTTGGACGGAGGGAGTATTTCAACTGTGCTTTTCTTATAAAGATCAGCAAAAAACTCTTGGCTAGTTTAGTTAGATGGCATACTCTTACAAAAGATACAACTCTTGGCTAGTGTAGAAGAATGTACTTGTGTTGCAGTGAGATCAAATGAAATTTCTGATTCATTTATATTTTATAAACTGATTATGACATCCTATGGAAACCACTAGAATTTTCATCTTGGTATTCGCCCCAACTGCTGCAACTTCCAGCTGACTATCTTCATACATTAAGCTGATTGTGTGGTCAAGTCTAAACTGATTGCGATGTCATTGTGTTGTTGAGTTTGATGGCAGGGATTAACCAAACGATCGCATGGTAGCAGCCTAACAGGGATTACATGAGTGGCAGGGATTGGGTGGTAGGGCTCACCTAAGGGCAGCGGTGCGGTTCCGATCGACGGCGGCGAACCGAGTTTGAACTGGTGGTGCGCGTAAGTGTCGTGGATCAGACGTAAAGGAAGGTATATACGGAGTAGGTTGCTAGAAAAGGGGATGAGATTGAGCCGGATAGGTGTGATATTCTTGTTGTGTTCGGCCGATTCACGAGAGAGAGGTGCCGCAGATGTCCCATGGATCGGGAGATCGATCTTTAATCGAATTAGGTTCCCCACCCATATACATACCGCTATAAATACGTACGTACGTGCAAGGGGTGGAGGACACGCGCTCTCAGTTAGCAGCCTCGAAAAGCAATAATGTGGGCGTCGAGAGGCAATCACACGATGGGTGACACCGAGACGTCGACAAACACCATCAATAATGTGTGCGTCGCGACGGCGCCGGAAGCAAGCCGGCATGCGTTCTGGGCATGGCACGAAAGGCTCGTCGCAGTTTTCTGGAGAGATCACCGACAAGCTGACCATGTTGGCAATGGCGATAACGTCGCGGTAGCGGAGCCAGTCGATCATTGTCGCAGAGAAATCTTTTTATGGTTCTTGGTTGTGATCGGCGTCCTAATTTCCGTAGTCTCCATGCTTGTCCTCGCACTCAAAGACGAAGTGCCGATGAGCCGAGCGCAGCGTGTTGCCGCGATTGTCGTGGGGAGCATTTGTGCGTCCATCGCAGGCTTTTTGTTAGCTCTTGCCCCGTTCATCACCGTTTGTATTTTTTTTCACCCATCCTGTTGACCAGCAGATTCCAGCGGGACAAAAAACCGTAGATCTTATTGTATAATTTGGGATCTCGTAGATGTATTGGCAGCGGCGTAGATGTTTCCATCGTGTTAACCGAGATGGCGGCGGCAAAATCCTCCACCAAATAGTTGTCATGCCAATTTTGGCGAGGCTCGCTCGGGCATGATCCAAACAGCCAATATTATACAACATGATGTGATGTTTACACGCCGGTATTATTTGTCTCAAATTTGTCAAAATACGGATGTATCTATGTGTAAAAAGCGTCTACATACATGTAATATTTCAACAAAAATTCCGACAGGAGGAAGTATTAATTTTTCGTGCGTCTCAATCCAGTTTGCCTCTTTGGCTTTTGTCCGCCCAGTCGACCACGTGCGGATGAAAACATCTGGTAGTAAGAGGCATGTCCCCTTTCTCGGTTCACGAGCGCCCTCTCCTGGCTACGACCACTAGTTTTTTTAGAAACATCTAGTTTTACTGATTTAATAAACAAAATACAAAGTATTGAGAAAACTGGAAAAAAAACAGACAAGGAAGATCCCTAATGAAATTGTAAGTTACATCAAGATTCCTTGAACAAACTAGTAGCACATCTTTAATCTCTATAAAGTTGAAGCTCACTAAATACAATAAATTTAGTAAGCTGCACATGCAGCCTATCCACGTCATCATCTTCAACCCCACTACCGATTTTACTGCTTCCTCATGCCTCCAAGTCACCTTTTTTCCCTGATCGATTGACGCTCTCGATCCCTCGCTTCCGGTGCACATAGGCTAAGCCTAGTGGCTCACGTTCAATTTATTGGTGTAGGCGTGCATGGGAAGGGCTGGCTGGGGAGGAGACGTGCAGGTCGGGGTGGGCTGGTTGGGGAGGAGACTTATGTGCAGGTCAGGATACAAACCATTAACATAATTGTGTCATCAGGGATAATTAAGACTCTTAAATGGCCGCAGGCATACCAGGAGTCGAGCCGTCTCTTTGTATCACGAGTCTAGAACGTCTGTTTTGCTTCCCCTCCTGTGTGTTTTCATTCCCACCCTTTCATCTGCATATCATTTTGATGGTGCTTCAAACGTCCAAGCATTCTCTCGGCAACCATCGACTGGGATGTGGCTTCGTACCCACGGTGAATGAGGAAAGATTCAAGTGGTTCTTGCTTGTGGGTGGACGGTTGCTTGCCGTATACAGGTGGCGTCAGCGTCATGGCCTGGATGGCTAGGTCCATGAGATCATGGCGAGGTACTCCGTATGTCTCTATCCAATTTTCATGTCCATGTGTAAATGTGGTTTCTCTCCCCCAATTTTCTTTTAATAAAGTGAATCTAATCTGCATTGCAACGTCATGCATGAGCCATGGGCCTCGGTCACCTAAGGACCTATTGATTAGCTTAATGGGAGTACCTCTTCGGGATTGTGCCATCGGTCTTCATCCATTTAAGTTACTCTAGCCTATTGGTAGATGATCATAACATTTATGCAATTTTCCTGAACTAACTGCACCGATTTCTCACGATATTCGAATCCGGTTTTAGCCTTTTTATAGGTACAAACATCCAAATTGTTGTAAGGTGCGCATTTTTATTTCAGATCATCTTTCAACCAAGGCATACTCGGCAAATTATCGTAAAATTACATAAGATGCTAAGTATACTAATATAATCATTTAGCTGTGTAATAACATTTCCCTATAACTAAGTGTCTCCAGGTGTTCGGGGAATCATCTAGTTTGAAACAGAGTTACACCCAGAATGGCACATGGGCCTTCGATACCTTAGTCACAGTGAACGCATAGAGGAAGGCCCAAGCTAGACCACTAGCACATAGGCCCAATAGAGAAAAGGCCCAAGCTAGACCTGGGTATCACCCATCTGACGGTGCAGATTCCCTCACGGTCCCGATATAAACACCACCCAACCCTAACTTCGTCCAGTTTCTGTGCCCCCCTAGACGCCGCCTCTTCGGATAGTGCCTTCCGGAGATCAGAGAGCGCGGTGCCCGAACAAACCCTAGCCTCCCACCATGGTATGGCGATCGATCTCTCACTGTGTTTTCTTGTTCGAAATTTCTTCGATTTACGGTTCTGAGCTCTGTGATTTTGTTGGGTTGTGCAGGTTCTCCAGAACGACATCGACCTGCTGAACCCGCCGGCGGAGCTCGAGAAGCTCAAGCACAAGAAGAAGCGTCTCGTCCAGTCCCCCAACTCCTTCTTCATGGTAATCCCCTCTATGTGCATGTTTCTTTGTCGGCATCATGCTCGCCGCGGTACGTCCCGAGGCATGGCGTACAAAGCATGAACCGTTCGGCTGCCTTCTGATTTATACTTTTACTGAGGGTAATTAGGGCCGCCTGTCGTGATTCCGACCGTGATTAATCTTGAAGCAGGCCTTAGCTCCTCCGTGTGTCTTTTATGCTAGTACAAATCTATGGCACCTGCGTTGTGATATTATCGTTATGAACTGGAAAATTTATGTGGCTAGTATGAATTTTGTGTCGCAAAAGAGTGAATTTGTGGATCCATTGGAGTCGTTTCTGTGTGTCCATCAAATCATATCTCTGACAACATTGCAGTGTAACTTAGTGCCACGTTACTGTTTAGGGAAGCCACTTTGTGATTAGGCTATGCCTATTATAGTTTCAACGCTGCATTGTTTATGCTAAATTTGCAATGATTTTGTTACTCTCTGAAGATCGTATAATGATTCTAATGGTTCTGTGCTAATTGTTGCAGGACGTCAAGTGCCAGGGCTGCTTCAACATGTAATACTTCTTATTTTGACTATTTTTCTTTGAAAGTAGATGTCTGCATTTTTGTACTAATTAGCTTTTCCATGTTCCCTGTATCACCCTGTCATGCAGTCTAACCCCTCCGTTTCATAATTCTTGTTCATGACAAGAATTATGGAATGGAGGGAGTGTAAACTGGTTGTGTCTATTTTCAGGTAGTTGTTAAATGATGTCTGTCTCAGTATGTGCATAGCTTACTGCACTCTATGTTTTAAAACTCCATTATGTTACTGCTCGTGCTGGATAGATACATGTCTGAAACATCTGTGCAGTTTGGTCGTGTAACTGTACTTAACTACATATTGACCCTAGTTATATATATACACCCTTGTCATTTATGGCTTTTCTATTATTACAATATAATGGTTCACAAATATTTTTTGCCTGAATTACAGTGTTATTGTTAAGTACTTTCTGTGTACCGCATCACATATCAGCTAATTTATCATCTTGTTATATACACTCCATTGGTTTAGTTTGACCATTAATTACTAAGCTATCACTATGCTGCCTTGTTGCTTTATCCTAAGTTGTGCCCTTGGTTACATGATTTTTATGGTTGATAACTCCTCTTTCTCTGTTTGCAGCACTACCGTGTTCAGTCACTCTCAGACTGTTGTGGTCTGCCCAGGTTGTCAAACCGTGCTCTGCCAGCCAACGGGTGGAAAGGCCAGGCTAACTGAGGGATGCTCCTTCCGTCGCAAGGGCGACTAAGTGTATCAAAACCAAGGCACCATTAAGTTTTTGTTTTTCCAGGATGTAGTCTGAAAATTTTGCAATGTCGGCAAAGTCAACCCATCTTTGGTAATTTATTATTGCGCTGTAGTAATGCTATGAAACTGGTACTTTGATCCGTTTGAATTTTGTGAGATCAGACTAGCTGTACTGAACCATATGGTTTGATGAATCTTTCGTTATGATGTTGCTTGCCCTTTGTCTTCTGTGGCTGTTGAATGCTGTGCTTGGACCATGTTGATGTGTTCTTTGTTGATTGGTATCAAAGTATTTTCTCATCTATAATATGCCATACTTGGAGAAGTCAAGGTTGTGCGTGGTTAGACTGTATATATACTGAGCTGATTCTTATTTTGTTGAATCAAAAGTTCTTAACTCAGAATTTGTCTAATATTCAATTATGTTTCATAAGGGTTCTTAAAAAGATGTAAACAAATCGTCTGTTTTTATCCATTTGAATTCAATTCCTTGTCGCCAGCAGCTTCTCTTTTTTGTACTCTCCACAAGTTCCCTAAGATATGGCCTCACAGGATTCTGGCTCAGTTTAACATTAGTTTGACATTGTTGAACTAATGAAAAATGGCCTAAAAGTTGGTTGGTTAGAAAAACTGGAACATAATAATCCACCTCAACCAAACGCAGCCAGTTTATTGTTATTGTTTCATCTGGCCACAAGGTATTATGTGTTGGAGGTTTAGGGTCAAATATACGTGTACCAAGAGGTTTTACATTGAAAGTTCTATTTAAATGTTTGGACGCGTCTACTGAGTGCCCGTTGTACCAGGAGGTTTTACATTGAAAGTTCTACTTAAATGTTTGGGCGCGTCTACCGAGTGGCCGTTGGCCGGCTTAGGCCAGCGAGCCAACAGCCTGATTAGGCAAGTTTTCAATTAGCTTAATTGAGATACTCTTTGTTAGGAAAGCGATTTCGTCTGTCCCTATGTTCAGCTGCTTCCTTCAGTCAATTCGCTTTCCTGTTCGGCTGGCTACATGCACACGTGTTTTGTTCCCTTTTGATTTTTCAAAACTTCGTAACTTTCAAACTGAATGTCAAAATTATAATCCGTTTTCACCGTTGGATCTATCGCGATGAGATCTTCAAAACTAGATCCATACCGAGTATATTTTGACCAATATTTTTTAAAAAAGTAATTTTTGTGATAAACAATGAAACTTTAACTCTTATACCGCCAACGTATCATGTTTTGGTCTAATTTAGCAACATTGGTTCCTACGCTGTAAGTTTTGTGTACCTGATGACAACATTTGTTAATGTGTTGGCAACTTTGTCTGATGTGTCGATAATTGTGCTTATTGTGTTGGCAACTTTGGCTTTCATACAAGTGACAAAGTTGTTGGCTGCATACTGACAACTTTGGCATGCATATTTACAATTTTGACTCACATAGTAGTAATTTTCACTTCTATATTTGTAATTTCACTCTCATATTGACAAGTTCGAAATGCATGCTAGCAATTTGACTCACATATTAGCAACTTTGACAATCATACGGATAACCAACCCTCTTATATCAGCAACTTTGCCTCCCATGGCAACGACTTTCCATCCCATAACAGCAATTTTCATTCACATACCAACAACTTTGACTCTCATACATTTCCTCCCATATCCGTAACTTTTCCTCCCATAGAAGCAACTTTCACTCACGTACCAAAAACTTTCACTCGTATACCAACAAATTTCACTCGTATACCAGCAAGTTTCACTCACATACCAACAACTTTGACTTTCATACTGACAACTTTTCCTCCCATACCCGCAACTTTTTCTCCCATACCACCAACTTTTACTTGTATACCATCAACTTTCACTCGCATACTAGTAACTTTTATTTTTGTATTTGCAATGTTGGCTCCCATACCAGCAACTTTCCGTCCCATACCAGCAACTTTGACTCACATATCAGCAACTTTGACTCTCATACTGACAACTTTCTCTTCCTACCAGCAACTTTCCCTACATACGGGCAACATTCGCTCACACGTACCAGCAGATTTCACTCGCATACTAGTAACTTTCACTTCTGTATTTGCAACGTTGGTCTCGTACTAGCAATTTTGCTTCACATACTGACAACTTTTACTCTTATGCTGACAACTTTCTCTCCCTACCAACAACTTTCCCTCCATACAAGCAACTTCCACTCATGTACCAGCAACTTTCACTCGCATACTAGTAACTTTCAGTTTTGGATTTGCAATGTTGGCTCTAACTCATATTAGCAATTAATTTTGCCTCACATACTCATGTTGGCTCTAACTTTCAGTTTTGAAGATCTCGTCGCGAGAGATCCAACGGTGAAAACGGTTCGTAATTCCGATGCCTGGTTCAAAAGTTATTGTGTTTTGAAATATTTAAGAAACAAAATTAAGTGTACTTCACACATTAGTGGAGGTAGCATAGAGAAAATTCACGTGCATGCATGTGAGGCACGGCGTATATCCGTTTACTACGCGATGACCATGCTTAATTTTCACTGCACATGGACCACCGCGGGTGCACGTGTTGAGTGCGTGGTTTGTTTTCTTTTTCGGGTGTGCGCTCATGAGATGCTAAAAGTGCAGCTGCACTAGTTAGCCTTTGGGTAAATGTTTCAATGTTTTTACCTTCCGTGAGTGCATCTGCGTTTATGTGAAGGAAAGAGAATAGGAGGCAGATTTAAGAGTCAACTATATCTATTTATCATTGTATATCATCACAATTAATGACAACAAATCATTTAAGTAAGTCTTAAGACACAACATCTTGAATATGTTATTTCGTTGTGACCCTAGGTGACATGGAAAGTTAATACCAACTCTAGCTTTAAGGATCCAATGAAAAATACAGAGGTTTTTACATGGTAAGTCCCTATATACAATTCGTTGCTCGTCGCTTGTACAAAGATACAGACACCCAGTCATCTAATGTTTTGAATGTGATTTACAATCTTAAAGATAGTATATACAGTTGTCCGTCTGTAAGGTGTCTAAAAGAATCTCTACTAAAATTATGTAGACAACATGCATACAATGGTAAATAATCTATTTATAAGTTGTCTATTAAATTATCTGTAAAACTATAGACAATTGTACTGTCTTTTCTCACTCTCCACCTCAGCAAAGACTGGCTCTTATATACGGCAAGCAAAGAGTAGACCAGAGCACCCACATCAGCCCCCTCTTAATTGCCTCCCCCCATCTCCAATCATAGGCCGGCTCGAGGTGCCGCGCGATTCAACGGACCTCTCCCCTTTGTTTACTTCTAGTATTCCCGCCCAAATCATTTAGTAGTAGCACATCTTTCCTTCCCTGCTTCGAAGAATCGATCCTAGGCTAGCTAGTTGTTCCCTTCGGTTGGCCGGCGCTGGTGCGTTAATGGCGGTTGACCTCCTCCTTCTCCTTCTCCTTCTCGCGCCTTTAAATTGCGCGGGAAGAAGCGTCCGTGTTGAGAGCCGCATATAGGGAAGAGTCCATCCAGTTCCCTGCCTCGGTTGAGTCTCATCTGGGCTCTCTGCTTCTTGCTCTCTTCTGTTTCTGCTCTTCAGCAGCCAGCACCTCCTTATTCCTGCCTCTAGCTTTAGCAATGGCGTCGGAGAAGCTGGTGGCCAGGAAGGGCAGGCTGAGGCAGCGCTACGACAACGGGCATCGCCTCGTCGCAGGGTGCGTGCCGTACCGCCTGGGAAAAGATGGGCAGCTCCAGGTTCTCATGGTCTCCAGCACCAACAGGGACGGTCTCGTCTTCCCAAAGGTAACCAAACGCCATGAATCAAGATTGGTAGTACCTGTAGCTATCTAGCATGCATGACCTGATGGATTTGATCGGTTTCGTTTGCCAGGGCGGCTGGGAGGACGACGAGGACGTCCACGAAGCAGCGTGCCGAGAGGCGCTGGAGGAAGCCGGCGTTAGGGGCAACATCAATGTAACTACTCTCCCATTCATCCTTCCTTCCTTTGTTAGGCAATTAATGGTGCAAGCTTAATATCACGCCTGCCTCTAGGTAATTAGCTCATTGATTGAGCTCCAGAGATCGATAGATCAAAGGGGATATGCTAAAATAACCTGCCGGTAGCGGCGTACACGACGACGTTGGATTGGGGAAAGTGACCGGGGAAATTTATCTGTTGAAAAAACCTGCCGGGAGCATTTGGTGGATCACACATACCCAACAGGGGACAGGAAAATGACATGGCCGTTGACTTGGTAAAGCTCTAGAAGAATAAGTTAGTTAAGCCCTTGGTTCATTGCCCCTTCTGTTCGTCTTTAGCTTGCTTGTGGATCGTCAGAAGACTTGTCCCTAGGAAGGAATTTTCAGACATGAATCAAAATATACAACAATATTTCGTAGGTCTGAATACTATGCACGTGGACTGTCTCTTGTTTGCCCAACACCAATTCAAACAATCTTCTTCTGTTGGTGACATGGTTATGTTAATTATCTAGTACGGAGTATTTGGTTGATGAATTAGCAGTTGCTGTTGCTGATGAGTTATCACCATGTTTTTTATTCAGAGAAACTCGCTGGGGCTTTGGGTGTTCAGGAGCAAGAGCAGCCAGAGCGAGAGCGGCGACAGCCCCAGGGGCGCCTGCAAGGGCCAAGTCTTCGCGCTGGAGGTCACCGAGGAGCTCGAGCAATGGCCGGAGCAGGACACACATGGCAGGCGCTGGGTCTCCCCTGCGGACGCCTACGGGCTTTGCCGGTACGACTGGATGCGCGAGGCGCTGACGGCGTTGCTGGACCGCTGTTCTATGTCGTCGGCGTCGGCGATCCCGGCTCCGGCGTCGGAGCTGAACGAGCACGCTGGCACGTGCATGAACATGACGCTGATGAAACCGACGGCCACTGCAGATCGAGCTGTGGCGCTGTGCTGATCTTTTGCCTAATAATGTGGATGATGATAGACTGATGACAGATGATCGAGCAGAGCAGTGCAAGTAATTAGCTGCCGCTGTCTGACAGCAGACAGCTAGACCCGGCTGTCAGAAATCATCTGATGATATTTTTCCTGCATATCGTTTACTTTTGTAATTTAATTAATGTGTTCTCTTCTTAGTGCATCCGCAAATGATTTCAGCACTAACATCCCTAGCCTCTGCTGACTGAGAGCCAATGCTTGTCAATTTGTATGATCAATCTAGTGGCTGGCACCGGTACACTGGGTGTTCTGTACTCTGTAATGTGATCTGTTACTGTCCTGTAAATGTCATGAGGAGAATGAATAACTGTCAAGTGTCAACACAGTTTTATTAATCTTTGCAGTTCATCACTAAAAATGTCTTCTTGTACCTGCTGGTGCAAATGTGTAGAACTGCTGATCATCCTTGAGTTTTTGTTTCCTGTGTGCTGACTCTTGAATGTTTCATGTATCCTCAATTTAATCTCTCTTTTTTCAATACACAATATTCTATCACCAACTTTAGCCTTACGTTTTAGTTATTTCTAGAGAATTTGTTGCTCCCTACCTGCCTCTGTATCAAGGTGATACAGCCAACCAACAAGAGACCTCCCCGTTCTCTACACTGTAGACACACAACCCAAAATTTATTAAGTACACAGTTTTGAACGGCAGAACTCAGCCAATTTACAAACCAACTCTAGCCTCTAACTTTGCATTGTCAAAAAGACGATAATAAGTTTTTTGTAGAACAAAAAGAGTACAATAAGTTATTTTGCTACAAAAAGGGCATAATAAGCTTAAACAAAAGGAGGAGGTAAATAAAGAAGGAAGAAAGGAATGATTCAATTTGCCTCCTGGTTCTTGAGTTTGCTGGTGGGCTGGGCCGTCCAAATTGACTTGTGCTCCAATACAGAAACAACCGAAAATAAGGATGGCAACTTGGTATCCGCTATCATTGCTTGTTTGACATGGTCTATCAAGCAGCCACAAAACCTTCACCATTTCAAACTGAAAAATTCAATCCATCCAATGCCCTGAATCTAGATAAGCGAGTACGTACTTATTAAGGTACTGACATTAGGAATGGCATCAGCAAGTTGAGATTTCATCAATGCTCATTGTCAACTTGTTACTATGGTCCAATGTCTGCTGCAAAAGCTTGTATATGCTTCACCTGAATGACTTGCCATGATCATTTTGTTTCTGTGGATTTCTCCTAGATTTCAGTCTTCTCAGGGAATATGAATACAGCAAAGGTGCCCCCAACTATCCTAGACTAACTAGGGTAGTCTGTAGCTGCATTTCTTTCTTATAAGATGAACAAGAAAACTTTTACTCTCCTCGTATAAAAAATACTAAGAACAGCAACCACGGAACCAAAAGATTTGTCCTACACATACTTTTTAATTTCAGAGAGTTAGGCGTGTGCGCTAACACATTCAAATTCAGAAAAGGCGTATACCAACCGGGCTGCTATACTTCGCTCATTTTGTTTGGATTCCACCGCAGGTGGTCATTGACATGGTCATCCAGAGCTTCAGAGATAGGCTGATGTATAGCCTTAGCACATGCCAGCCGACAAATTTGTGCAGACTCGCCATTGGATCACCCATGGAATATAGCCTGCAGCTTGCTGCAGCCTCCAGACTTTCTGCATGCTATAAAAACTGAAGCTTTTGTCTGTTGCTGTTCTTTCTGCAAGATGGGGTTGGAAAGTTTCATCTTTGCTCTTAATTTTCAGGAAAGCATGGACAATTGTAACCATCTAGAGGGACAAAATATTGACTTGCCTTCAAGGAAGTTCATCATGCCAACAAAACTTCGCCCCCAATTGGATCACCGGGCACCTCCACATGGCTGGCTGGCCCCATGGAATTGAACTCTTACTTTTGGTCATGAACTCATGAACCCCTAGCTACTTACTACTAGCTCTGTTAGCTGCTAGCTTAATTAACAGTAGCTGGTAGGTTACATGTGGGGGCTATGTTTGTTATGTTGTTCTGGCTAGTAGAGCTAGTGGATATGCCTATGGAATTGCTACCGTTCTGACTTCTGCGGACCCGAGGTGCTATTGGTCTAATGGCCCTAAATCCCAATCAAAAAGATTACCATAAGCCTCTAGTTTTATTTTCGAAAACTGGGGGAAGACCCTGATCTTTTCATCTGTGACACACACAATTATATATATCTGTGAACCAAAAGTGTCAGTTAAAACTAGGCAGTAATGTAGACAAATAAAAAAAGAAAAAAAAACGATGCCATCTGCCTCGCGACATTAACTCCACCAACCTACCACAAATCCTAGTGACCGGATCAAATGAAAAGTACACAACTCTTAGACAAATCCTTCAAATAGAATTCATCGCAGATGGTGCGATCATACGTCATACGCCATTGGAGGAGATGCTGGAAGCGCAGGAAACGCCATACGTCCCGCTTTCATTCACTGCCTCACCATCTCGGTCCACTTCCGATCCTGTGGTGACAAAGGGACGTCAACAGATTTGGCAAATAGACTCCGCATGAGAGCATGAGAGACCTCGTGTATCACTTGCCGAGCCGGAAGGAATCCGATCTGGAGGTGGAGGAGGTATCCCGCACCATCGAAAGCCTCGGGAGCTCTGTGGTCCAAGGAGGTGGTGTCC
Source organism: Brachypodium distachyon (assembly GCF_000005505.3). Classification (NCBI taxonomy): domain Eukaryota; kingdom Viridiplantae; phylum Streptophyta; class Magnoliopsida; order Poales; family Poaceae; genus Brachypodium; species Brachypodium distachyon. The sequence continues at coordinate 11,281,819 of NC_016135.3, forward strand.
CATACCGCCATCGTCCTCATAAGCAACGCGGAGTCGAAGGGCATCACCATCTTAAAATCTAGCCGATGAACTAGGGGCCCTGCGCCGGCAAACTAGGCTCCACCGCTCCCAACCGCTGACCTGGTCACTGCGCTAGCACTACAATCTCAAACGAAAGTCTCTAATTGATAAGCTCAAAACCATGGAATGGAACCAAAAATTCATTTAACTACACACGATAGCTAGGTTGCATGGTGCCCCACAAAATATCTAGGTGAAACATTTTTAGCTTGTTGGCATTGATGAAAGGTGCAAGTTGCCATCGCCCATGTTTGCTAACTAAAGGCAATGCAAGGCCATTTCCATGCATTTACAAGAGACTAGGTTCATACCGTGGTAGGTTCTGTCTTGAACTATCCAACGTCCCACCAAACTCACACAGAAAAAGGGTGTGGATAAGAGATCATATGGCAGGAAGTCAGCATGTAAAAGGCGCTCTTACTGGCGCCGCCAGGCCTGTCAAACACCCTTTCCTAGCACAATTTTTTTCTATACCTCAGTTTCTTTGGCCTTTATTAGGGGTAAACGGGCTCAAACGGGCCTTAAACGGCTGCCAGTTTACATCCCTAGTAGGAAGGCAACGTAACTCTATAGAAGCCAAGCATGTCTCTTATTATGATACATCTAAATTGCAGGCTGTAGCAGCTATCAGTTTTGTACTTAAGTATCCTCAGTACTGTGCATGCATTCGTGCTGCACCTTGTGCAAGCTAGACCAAGAGCATGCTTGGCACCTAGCTTCTTCAGAGAATAATGGTTTATTAAGAACCGGTTACGGTAGTTCCCCCCACTCTTTTCCTCATCAAGCACATGATTTTATTCCTCCTAGGTTCGTGTCTGTTACTGTGAGGATGTGTTCAGAAGTCTTGTTCCATTCTGTTTGTTATCTCTTTGCTTTTTGAACCAAGGAAGCATCACGGAAGTTTCGAGGATAACTGGTGAAAAAAAATAACAACAGAAGTCCAGTCTCACAGGTTTACAAAGTCATGGAGCTAGGCCGTCCAAACAAGGCCTGGAGCTCCCGCGTTCGCCCAAAAGAGAGGCTTCAATCCGATTTAATGCGAAGATGTTCCGGCTGCGGGTGCATTTTTGCTTGGAAAACATGCGGTTTCTTTCGTTCCAAATCTCCCAGGAACACATGGTTCAGATGATCATGATTTCACTGCATTTCCTTTTGTCTTTGCTGTCCACGCCAACTCCGGCTTCCAGGCCCGCAGGCCGCGACGCACCGGTCTAAGCCCAGCTCCCCGGGCTCAGCTAGCTAGTTTACCAACGACCAAAGCGATCCGCCTCCATATATCTTTCGCGAAAGGGCATGCGAAAACAAGGTGCTTGGCCGTTCGTTACATGGGAGCGTTTGCAAAAAGGTCAGATAACAGAGCAGTCGAGAATAAACTGAATTTGCTAGCTTTCAAGAATGTGTCAAAAACATTGCCATTATTCCATGAATTTGTTGCTACAAATCCTACTTGTTTTATCTTACCAGGATTACTGCTCCTGAAGACATAACATAGCCCCTGTTAATTGTTCTATACCAGAAATTGAAAAGGCAGTACAACTGCCAGGTTCGTCAAATTGTTCTATACCAGACGGAGTTGTGATGTAAATTTCACAGAACCACACTTTTTGTGGCAGCTGTCTAAGAAAACCACGGTTGTTTTTAATAGTCTCACAAAACCACAACTTTTGAGACAGCTGGTCTCAGAAAACCCTAATCTCGATAATTAAGTTGGTTGATGGTGTTTCTGACAACCCGGGGCCACCAGTCAAATGCCACGTCATCTTTCCCGACCCATTTTCGGCGCCCGTTTTCGATGCCATGACGTGGCGTCGAAAATGGGTCGGGAAAGATGACGTGGCATTTGACTGTTGGCCCCGGGTTGGTGGAAACACAATCAACCAACTTAATTATTAAGATTAGGGTTTTCTGAGACCAGCTGTCCCAAAAATTGTGGTTTTGTGAGACTATTAAAAACAATTGTGGTTTTGTGAGACGGGTGCCACGAAAAGTGTGGTTCTATGAAATTTACTATGCAAAATGCCATGCCACTTCAGACATGGTACTATTCTTTCGAATCATGAGACTCACTCGGAGTCAGGGTTCTGGATTTTATTGACTTGACCTGGTGTTAAGATACCCCATCTAGACGTGGAAAGATGAATAATGATAGGAAAATGCAAGGGGATTGAGACTCGAACTCAAGACCTTTGGCTTTGATACCATGTTAAGATATCTCATGTAGCCATCTATCCCAAAAGACCGATCTGATAGGAAGAAAAGATTCGATATACTTAACAGATGGATGTAACAGATTTTTGTTGTTAGATTCCACCCGGTGTTCGATTTCCGTACGCTTAATATTGTACGGCTATACACAAAGATCTCGGTGTTCGCATAAGCAGTGGCTGCTGAATCCTGAATATTGCGCTGTAATTTTATTCTAACTCTTTTCGGTAAAACATATTCTAATTCGATACAGCCATACAGAAATGATTTTCAGTAAAATTCTCAAACTCAACAGTCAAGTATACATCTCATCTCATTTCAGCAATAGAGGACCATCAGATCAGTTCACTATGGTAATTAAGTTGGAACAACAAATGGATATAAATTACACATGAAAATAATAAGGTTCATTGATCCTGGTCATTGATCCTGCTGCAATGATAATAGTAAATTGGTCTCAGATCTGGCAAAGATTATACCCTTCATCTATCATGCAACTTGGATTGGGCAAAGATTGCTTGTGTCAGAAGATTTTCTAGAAGATAACACACACATACACAAATATTATGAGAGAGAGGAAGCACCTTACTAAGCCCGTTCCATTGCCTTCCCATGCAAGATTAGAGACTGACAATCCAGCCAAGTGGAGGATATCACGTCAGGCTTAAACTAAGAGTTTGCTATCAGAAGCTTGCATGCAGTACCCACTGGCTACTAATCTATTAATTGTTTAATTAGTTCATTACCCATAGAAAACTCAGCCAAGAGTCTTACCTCACATGTTGCCCATAACTAGTTTGGACCAACGCATTGGTAGCCTCTTGCCCTCCTTACATCAATGCATATGGAGGAGAGAGAAGGTGAGCTTCGGCTAATAAAGCTAGCCTCTTCCATGGCATGTATTAGTGAGCTTGGATCAAAAGTGTTGCCATGGGGCCTTTAAGGTGATGGTTGCTCATGGAACTAGTGGCCGATGATTAATTTGACTGAGATTGCAAGGCACATGCATATGGAAAAAAAGGGGGAATGATCATTTCCTTATGATGTCAAACTAGAAAAAAAAACTAGTAACCTGCATGATTAGTAGCATGATAGGATGGTCTTAAAGCGCTAATAAGGTATCACAATTCAAGTACACACAGCTTCTCAACTTAGGTATTCGTTAAACAATTGATGTCGGCAAGCAACTTTCAGTTTCTTTGAAAACAAATAGATAATGGAAGAAAATCTTCCCATCTCTGCATCTGAGAAAGCAGAGACAATATGCAACTTACTACAGAGATTCTAACGCAATTGTTAAGCCAGAAAAATCGGTGAGCAACAAAACAAAAATAAAGATCAAACTCTAGCGTCTAGCCACACCGTGAAATGCAGAGTATCAGAAAAATTAGTCTGATCTCTGATGGTCCATAAGCAAAACAAAAGCGACACAGCAGTACCCTTCCTGCAGGCTGAGGTACCACTCATGTGCATCATAACTGGTGTCATGCACCTCCCTTTTGATGATATGGCTCTAATGATACCCCAACAATAGTTAGCTAGATCATCTTGGCTTAATTTTTACAAGTTTTTTGTCATTAGTATCCTCATGATATAAACAATGTGGCATGCATCTTTCAGAAATCTACTAGCTAGCTAGTATGGCTTAATTCTTGCCAATTTCTTTCAGGTAGTCTACTTGGATCTAATGTGTCGGTTCTCTTCACATGGCTTTCGGTACTGGGAAATCAGAGATTCTGTCTGACTGATCAGATCTGCTGCATATATTCAAAGTAACAGCTATAACCACCACTGAGTACATCAATGACTTAAGAAGCACTTCAAGAAATTAGCAGACCTCCGTTTTTCCATGACTTTGGTCATCTTTATCTTGACTGGACTCCTTGAGGATGTCTAAGAAGTCCAAAGTTAAATCCGAATTTAGAAGCTGGTCATAGTTTTTGTTCAGAGCTAACATGGGCGAAGTGTCTGCTTTTCCAAGTGTCACGCATACAGAGGGTGCTTGGTAGTATGGTACCAATTGCTGCAAAAGTCACAGTACCTAATTCCTTAACATACTATTAATGTCCTTTTAAGCAAGATGCTTCCATATATGCAAAGCTCTGATTGTCAATTAGAGAACCAGGGTGCGAACAGAAAAGGAGAGTTACCACCAATGGGTAGTACTGAAATATCATATTTTAGTATGAGCCTTTAGAGAGGTACAATGAATCAAAATATAACTTTTTGATTAAAAAATGTCAAAACTAAAGAGAGGAAGAGCATCTAAAAGAAAGGGAAGGCCGCACATGCTAATCATTTATCTGAGCCCAACTAATCATGTGAGTTCACTTGTTCCTTTGGTCCCATGCATAAGAATGTGTTTTTTTATTGAGAGGAAAATATATATATGCTATTTTTTCCTCATCTCATTTAACTAAAACATCTCTTCCCCTCATCATTAGAAAGCTCATTTGCATCAGAGAGCAATCATTAGAGGCCCTAAAGTGATTTGCCATGCATGATGCATCCACTCATCTGGCCTTTAGACGACGAACGGGCGCATGCACTCTCTGAAGAATCGATCGAAGAGCTCGAGCTTGGATTTTGTGGCAATATTTTGAGACAAAAGCCGTTGCTTAATTAACTATTGGCAACTGCCGTGAGCGCCGGTGATGCAAATAACTAATTAGTGTAAACTAGGAATATCTTTGAGATCTCTCGGTTTATTTCGATATTGTTAGCCACAATAAAGGCTTAATGTGTAGTACCTTAATTTAATTAGAAAAATATTTAATTTAAGTGTAAGCAAAAAAAGAAAAACTGCTTTACTCCCTGGATATTGCAATCCATGTACTTTCATGTAAGGTGTGTCCTCCCGTACAATGAGATGGACGAGAGGTCACCAGATGCAATCTGGACCAAGTTGGAATCAGTGGTGGACCCAGGTTTTCAGTATCGGGTGGTACAATCACTGCATTTTCACTATTTAGTGGGTTATTTTAAAAAAAATTGAGTGGGTCAAATACACTGAGATTCCTGTTTTTTCCTCTCTTTTTTCATAATTTCTAGTAATAAGAAAAATTCAAAGGCCACACCCAAACACATGGTTGGGTCCGCATTTGGTTGGAATCACAGTTTCTGCCCACACCTTGCTCGCAGTCGCTTCCAAAGAAGAAATTTTATATTATGGGGTGAAGGTTCTTGAAAGGGCCGAGTATATCTTCTTGGGGGGTGGGGGCGGAAGATTACAAAAACTTTCAACAGCCCAAATGCTTTAAATGCTTCAAACAGAATGTAAACTAGACATGATGAACCAATAGTACAACGGAATGATAACAATTCCAAGGCATACATAGTAAACAGAGTGAAGCATTCATAGGGTAGAAATATAATTGTGGCATACTGGCCTATGGCTTAATAGGATTGGTAGACTAATCATACCAATATGAGGCATCTTTTTTTGATAGATGACCACTAAAGAACCTCTGGGTTAAGCGTGAGCAATTTTGAGTGGGTGACCTCTGGGAAGTTCTCTGGGGAGCGCACGATTGAGGGACGACCGTTGGTCTCCTGGCCTGGGTGTTACAATAATGAGGAACATAATAGTTGGTAAGCAAATGAAGGCTGAAACAAAACAAAATGAGTGCAAAGGGTGGAGTTCGTTGAAGGGGCTAGGTCACACAAGAACATCGGACACAAAGTACTAATGACCCTATTCCCCTTCCGAGGCAATCCGCCCTTCACAAATTTGTTGAGACAAATGCACAACTTGGATGCTTTTCAAAAGACTCCTATCTTGCTAGATGACGTCAATCACCAAGAGTAACAAGTCTTGAACGTACGGCTAAGTGGGAAATTTCATTACTTCAAGCTCAACTCATTTCTAAAGCGTTCTTCAGAAATCTTTTTTAATCGCTAGAAATTATATAGCCTGGCTCGTAAAACTATTCATTAAGAGCTTTGGACACTGGATTCCAAATCTGAAGCAAACTCGGTACTCCTGACTTATTCTGAGTTTCTTCAAGCGACAACTTGGCATCACTATGCGTAGTTTGACAAGTCAAGCTATACACGACAAACCCTGATTTTTCAAACACATTTGAAAACTTGATGGAGCAACAATTTGAAGGCTAGCTCGGACACTCCGAGTTGAAGCGAAACCATTGTGTCATGAGTTGAATAAGTAGCAAAAACATTTCGTCCTAAATTGAAATGCAAACTTTTCCAATAGTTGAGCCCCGAAAAGTGCATGCACGGTCTAAATTTTACAGGAATGCTCATAAAAAACGCATCTATTATATACATATAATAGAAGAATTTAAACTCATGATCCCGATACGTTGCGGTCAACAATATCAGCATATGTCCTACACCAGAAGATCCATATGGCCCTCCGGAACGCACCACTATGCACAACTTGTTAATTGTATATCGGGATCACTGATCCAAAAGTAGTTGTAATTAAGACGGCATGTGAACCAGCAGCGAGAGTGCAGTGCCGTCCGTTTGACCTTGACCGAGAGATCGATCCATCAAGTGGCAGCAAGCTGAGGTTGAGATGAGCAAATGCTGCATATGGGACTGGGAGGACCACGACTTGGTCGGTCTGGGGCTCCTTGTGCGTACGACGTCCCACGTTATGGTGCCCCTGGTGGCCGCACCACATAATAAATGTGTCCCGCAGAGAAGCTTGCTAGCTTAATCAGTCAAAGATCGGACTGATCATTTGATTAACTAAATTTAACAGGCATAATGTAATATGGAAATATAAAATGGGAGCAAAATATTGTTTTTTTTCTTCAAAACGGGAGCAAATTAGTTGTAGGATCATTTTTAGCAGCTCGATCAGAACTCTGGAAAGAAACTATGGTGTATGTGTATCATGTTTCTGACTTAATTAAAATGACCGGAGTATCAGAGAGCAGTTATGGCAGTTGCATATATGTCTGGAAAAAAAAAATCTGAAATCAAAATCAAAATGAAGATCGAGATCGCTCGAGAGGAGCAGAGATCGAAGAGTGACAAGACAACATGGCATTTGTACAATTTGCAGTAGCGTGGCGCCCACAGACACAAGCTCTCGATCGATCGATCGATCGATCCAGTGTCCGGCATGCATGGCGGTTGATCGATCATGTACCTGCCGGCAGATGCAACTAGAAAAATTAAAAGCTCTTCCATGCATGTAGTAGAGTACCGAAAAACGATATCTCTCGATCCTACTACAGTGCTGATTCCCAACAGAAATACATGCACCATGTAACGAGAATTAATTGTGGCGTTTGCAGTTAATTATGGTCGCCATGGACCCGGCCCTTGCAGACTAGCTAGGCATGTCTTGTCTCGACCTCCCCTGACCAGGCATCTTGCCCTGTTTCTACAACGAAAGCGTAGCCACTTGCTGCATTTGTTCTCCTGCATGCATGCTAGTTTTCACCACGAAATTCTTAACTCCAGATACGGATATATTCTTAACTTCAAACATATTTGATACCTTTTACGATGGCATTTCTTCCAATAAGTATATATGTGGGGTCTTCATAACGATCGACAGGAGGTGCGCAGGCCTTCTCCTTTAAAATAGCATGCATTCGGTCAAACTACATGTGGAATGCTTCAGATGGCATTGTCGCTTGGACACCGTGCATGGAAGATCTTCTTGGACAGGGGCGGCCAAGGCCAAGGACCCACCGGAGATCGATCGACCGGCCATATATCCAGGAGAGATATCGACCGTCCGATGGGCCGGGCGGCGATTCGAGAAGGGAGAGACCTGGCCAGGGCTGCTGACTAGCTGATCGATCTGCTTTTTGGCGACGTCGTATACGTACGTTCTGGTGGCCGGCCATGCATGCATGCATGCAGGCGTTCAGACTTGGGACACCGGAAAAGCTAGCGCCTGCATGCACGAAGGCATGCTGGGCGTGTCTGGTCGGTGTAGCGCGTTTCCTCGCGTTGTGGCAAGCGGGCGCCTGCATGGGGACGGACGTTGTGGGCTGCAGCCTAGTCGAGCAACGGAAACCCGGGCCACATGCACGACGGTTATGCCACATTTGGGCGGTCGGTACCATATCATGGGTAGGACCAAAAGCTCGATCGATCCGGCCGTACGTGTAGTAAAAGAGTGCCCAAGCGCGCTTTCAGCTTAATTTGACTAAACATATTCTTGTGTGATCGGCAGTACAAATTAAATAAAGAACATGAGTTTTATTTGTTTTCCATCGCTGTACAAAGATCTTTTAGTACGTTTTGCTTGTAGACGAACCCAACCATGCAAAGGGGAAAACATAGTATAGGTCTAAGTGTATATGCAAGGGCGATCGAATTAATAGCGGAATACTGTCCTCAAGATTTAACCCTTTCTTTCTACTTGTTGTTATATACTAGTACATGTATATGATTGAAGTCATTACTCCTATCATGTGCCCTAGTTGCACCCACCAGTCCAAATCATTGGGTTGACCACCTTTGGTCGTCCCCACAGAGAATCAAACCCAAAGCGACCTTTGCCCTGCTGCATGCCTAGCTTACGATCGCCTCGCCTCCCCACACAGATGCATCGATCGATCATGCATGATATGCGCCACATCTCCACATATATATGAATTCCAACTAATAATTTCCTAAGATGGTGGATTTGATTAAGAAAAGGAGCTAGCAGTTGCATATAACGACGGATCACCCCTTGTTAATTATTATCGTCTTCAGTCGTACAGTAGCATGCCATGGCCTGGCGCTCATGGCCAACCTCCACCCCACTTACTTAACAAACCCCTTTTCGCTTTCCCGCGCTTATATATACTCCCATGCAACACCGTCCCATGCAGCATCCATCCATCCATTCAACCACCATTTCAACCACCTCTGACCTCCCATCTCAAGTCTCCCCTCCCTCACCTTGTCAACGACCAATTAACACTACATCCATCTCTCACACTCTGTCGTATACACGCAACACACACACTACCATCCCGCTAGCTCAACCTCTGTTTCGAATTTGATTCGATCACAGCAAATTAAGATGAATTTCTCGTCCTACTTCTTCTCCTCGTCCTCCTCCTCTTCCTCCTCATCAGAAAAGAAGTCCTCATCCTCCTCCAAGCGCCGTCAGCAGCAGCAGCAGCCGGACGCAAACCCGACACGCTACCTGGGCGTCCGGCGCCGGCCCTGGGGCCGGTACGCGGCGGAGATCCGCGACCCGGCGACCAAGGACCGGCACTGGCTGGGCACCTTCGACACCGCGGAAGAAGCCGCCGTGGCCTACGACCGCGCGGCCCGCTCCCTCCGCGGCGTCCGCGCCCGCACCAACTTCGCATACCCGGACCTTCCCCCGGGCTCCTCCGTCACCCCCTACCTCTCCCCGGACCTCACGGCCGCGGACAACGGCTCCGTCCACGACCTCCTGCAGCCGTTCTACGCCGACCCGAGCGCCGCGCTGAAGCCGACGCACGGCCAGAGCGCGCCCGCGGCTGCCGACATCGGCAACGAGTACTTGTATGGTGGCGCTCCTGACATGTCGGCACTCATGGACGACATCGCCATGCCTGATGATCTGCCCGTCGACAGCATGGATTTCTCCTCCTCCATGTACGGAGGAGGTAATAATGGTGGTGGCGGCGGGTGGTGCGAGGCGTCTGAGTTTGTGGGGTACTCTGCCTCGGCGGCGTCTGGAGGCGGCGGCCATGGGGTGTACTTCGAGGAAGGGTACGTGCACAGCCCGCTCTTCTCGCCGATGCCGGCGGCGGACGACGCCGGCGCCGACGGGTTCCAGCTCGGCGGCTCGGCGTCTTCATACTACTACTGATGGATCGTACGATTGATGGATGCGTCACGTGGGCGTCGGTGCCGTGTCGACCGACCGACCGCGCCCTCGATCGGCGTCTACCTCTGCGTGCGCCCGCCGTTTTTCGCTGCGGCGTGGTGAGTTTGCTGGGTGCGCTTAGCAGTTTACTTACCTTTTGATGTTTATTATTATTACGTGTCGTGGTGATAATGCGTCCTTGAGTCTGATTTTTTTTTGTTTACATCTATCCTGGGCCTGAATCTTCCGTTCTGGAGATCCACGAGCCTGTTCTTTTGGGCCGTCCCTGTGTTTCGAATTTTACTTTTATTTCTTTGGGCTTATTTGTATGTACAAATATGATCAGTCGGCATACACCTGTGTGTTGCTGGCGCTTCAGTGTAATCTTATTTATCCCTGTTCTTACGATGTATTCACTCATTTTTTGTTTCTGGGATTGAATTGCTCATCTTGGCTGTAAAAGAGTTGAGACCGGACAGATGGAACCTCACGTGCTTTTGTTGCATGCATGCCTTCTTGTGCAGAATGAGACACTCGAGCCATTTTTTTGTCTGAAACTAAATGTGACACACTAGTATCTCAACTGTTGTCAAATAATGGGCCATCAGTGACCTCCTTGTACCGAGCTGGGCCTCAGACCTCCTGGTTGTGATGGACCTCTATAGCGTAAGTACAGATCAACAATCTCAAACTCCGGTATGTAGGCTTGCGAAGGAACTGACAGAAGGGTGAACTTTTGAAGGCCCACCTAAAGACACGTTACTGGGCCGACACGAGTCATGTGCGGAGTGGCCGTTTCCGATTTTTCTCTTTGTGTTTGGTTGCTCGAGTTAGGCTCAGTCTGAGGTTGCAACTTATTTTATAATCTGTTGCAAAAATGTTTTAAAAAATCTGCTGTAAAAATATATACACATACACATAAAAAAACTGGTTAGTCAAACAGAAAAATAAGCAAAAATATGGTTGGAAAAACTGTTTTATCATAATCCACCTCAGTGCCAAACTCAGCTTTAGTCTATTTTTTCAATTTTCGCTGGTTATGTCTAGTTTTCTTTCTCGGACTGCCAGAGATGACACGTTTATGCGTAGCATGTTTTTTTCTTTGCAATTTTAACACTGTTTTTCTCCTTACAGCTTCTGAAGTGCCGTTGTTTTTCTTTCTCACTTTGACGAAATATATACTAAACTGAAGTTCAAAATATGATATTCTTAATAAGAAAATATGACAAAAGGGAAGTTCAGAAATACAAAAAACATAAGTTCAAAAATATACTTAGCCGAAGTTCAAAATTATGACAAAAAGGTTCAGAAATACAACAAACAAACCCAAATACACTTAACTAATGTTCAAAAATATATAAACTGAAGTTCAAGAAGATGACAAAGTTCAGGTCTAGAAATATAATAAACCAAAGTGTTTTTTTTACACAAACTGAAGTTCATGAATCAAGTGTAATTGTTGACATGTGCAAAAAGACATGCATTAGCAGTTTAGAATTAAAACAAACAGAAGTTCGGAAATATACAAAGTTAAAGTTCAAAAATGTACTCCATCTGATCCATAAAAAGTGTCGTTCACTTAGTACAAAATTTGTACTAACTTAGTACAAATTGGATGACACTTTTTATGTATTGCAGGGAGTACTAAACTGAATTTTAGAAATATGACAAAAAAAGTTCATTTTGTCTAACAGAAGTCAACTATCAAACTGTGTTCAAATAGATGTATTCTAATAAAAATAAACATGATTGCCATACGATTTATAATTTGGCCATTAGGTTCAAAAGTTATTATACATTTTGTATTTTTGTTTCCTAGAATTAATTAAAAAAAACACATACACTACTACAAAATGGTCTATATGCAACGGCACATCAGTAACGGGTCCGGCGCGACCGTTACTGATGAACAACATCAGTGTCGGTCGCGGCCGCGACCGTTACTGATGAACAGAGCGGGCTTTGCCCGTCCCCGCCCAGCCATACATCAGTGGCGGTCGCGCGAGGCGACGCCACTGATGAACAATCATAGCTCGCGAGTTACATCAGTGGCGGTCGGTTAAGAGGCGACCGCCACTGATGAACCATTCATCAGTAACGGTCATCATAGCGCGACCATTACTGATGTGCCCACGATTATCAGTAACGGTCGCCCGAACCCTGACCGACATTGATAATCGTCGTGGTTTAAATACGCTAGGCAGAGCCGCAGCTGGTCACGCGCCGCGTCGTAATGGACCAGCTGCGGCCCCTTCTTCTCCGGCGATGGCGAGGTGCTTCCCGCCGGTGCCATGGCCGCTGGCGAGCCCCCCAGGTAGCCCCTCCTCCCTCCCCCTTCCTCCTCTCTCCAACCCCCCGCGCCGGCGGCGCTGCCCGCCGGCCATGGCGGCCGAGCTCCATTTTTGGAGCTCCGGCGGCCGGCGAGCTCCAATTCTCGACCCCGAAGCTTCCCTCTCCCTCCCGATCTCTCTCGCCGGCCTCCAATTTCTCTCCGAAGTTCCCCAATTTCAAATTTTTGAGCTCCGCCGGCCTTCTCGTTGTCGCCCGGAACTTCCCTCTCACTTGCGAGCTCTGTCTCCCTCCCGATCTTTCTCGCCGGCCTCCAATTTCTCTCCGAATGTCTCTAATTTCAAATTTTTAGTTAGCTTCGGTTAATTAACACCTTAATCCCCTTGTCAATGATTAGGCTAACTATTTTGTTTTGTTTGTTTTCTTGGGTATTGTGTCGTAGATCGAAGGACCGTTCTTTGATGTACGCCAAGGAAAGAATCAATGCTCGATGGGTAACCGAATGGACGGTCTTTTTTGGAGTCGCGAAAGGTGATATGGAACGAAAAGGACTTTTGATGATGCGTTGTCCATGTCGCAAATGTGGAAACACATGCATGATGAAGCCTGAAGATGTTCAGATGCACGTGCTGGCATCGGGTTTTGTGGAAGGTTATTCTCGCTGGACTTGTCACGTGGAGGATGCGGTTGATGTCGGTAGATGATGTCCTGCGGTATGATCTGGCGAATGATTCCGAGGAAGAAACAAGGGTCGATGAGGAGGCTAATGTGGAAGGTGAAGGAGCTCCACGTGGAAGGATTGCGAAATGCTAGATGACCCGTACCTACGGGACCAGCTGGAGGACTCCGAAGATGAGGCAGAGTCAGATCAGTTCAAAAAATTGTTGGAGGACGCAAACACACCCTTGTATGATGGAGCTGGCGAAGAAAACAACGTGCTCGAAGTGACGCTCGAATTTTTGAGGCTGAAGGCAGCATCATGCTGGTCAGACAAGGGCTTCACGAACTTGTTGAGTTACTTTGCTTCGATTTTTCCACAGCCAAACAAGTTACCCAAAAGCACATACGAGGCGAAGAAGATTACATGCCCGCTCGGATTAGACTGCGTGAAACATCATTCATGTCCAAACGACTGCATGGTATACATTGGAGAGTACGAGAACCATGAGAGCTGCCACATATGCGGTGCATCGAGATACAAGAAGAAAAATGCCAGAGCTGGCAAAGACGATGGGGAAGAAGTGATGAAGGGCAGGCGGCCGGTTGAGCGTTGGATGCAGAACGTTAAGGATGCGAGGTATCTCGTCTATCATGATCCGGCGCAGGCTGCATTCGATCCTGACGGGCACTACCGTGTGGAGGAAGTTGGGGTCGTAAGACACCCTGCCACTGGGACTCAGTGGAGGAACTTCGACACGGCATTTCCAGATTTCGGGGCAGAGCCCAGAAACCTGAGGCTCGGTCTCAGCACTGACAGGATAAATCCTTTCGGAAACATGAACAACAAGCACAGCACATGGCCGGTGATCTTGTTTGTCTACAACCTTCCTCCATGGTTAATCATGAAGAGAAAGTACATCCACATGTGCATGCTCATACACGGTCCAAAGCAGCCGGGAGCTGACCTAAATGTGTATCTGTAGCTAGTGAAGGATGAGCTGAAGCAGCTTTGGAACCCTGGCAGAGTGGTTTGGGATGCAAACAGGAGGGAGTACTTCACGATGAGAGCAGCGCTTCTGACCTGCGTGCATGACTACCCCGCGAATGAAAATACTTCATGCCAGATGACACATGGGTACAAGGCCTGTACAAAGTGCGGGGAAAACATGACATCGGAGAAGTTGCCCGCTTCATCCAAAATTGATTACATGGGCCACCGAAAGTGGTTGGATGCTAAAGACTCTTGGAGGGATGACAAGGAAAGGTTCAATGGGAAGACGGAGCACGGGACAGCGCCGAAGGAGAAGTCTGGTATGCAAATCCTCGAAATTGTGAACGATCTTGAGGTTGTCCCAGGAAAGATTGCTGCGAAGAAATATAAGGAACCTGAAGGCGTCGTGTGGAAAAGGAGGTCCGTATTCTGGCACCTGGAGTACTGGGCACATTTAGAATGCCGCCACAGCATAGATGTCATGCACATGGAGAAAAATGTATGCGACAACGTGCTGGGGTTGCTGATGAACATTTCAGAGAAGACGAAAGATGGACCCAATGCACGGAAGGACCTGGAATTCATGTTTATCAGGAAAGAGTTGTGGGGCAAAGATCAAGTGTCGGCAGCCGACAAGAATGGTCTCGTGACGGTGACCACGCGGTGTCGTCTTGCATGTTACAACCTGTACAAAGACGAGTTGCATAGGATGTGCCAGTGCCTGCAGGGCGTTAAAGTCCCATCGAACTACTCGTCGAGCATCAAGCATCTAGTTGACATGAAGAGTCACAAGCTATCTGACATGAAGTCTCACGACAACCATGTCATACTCACTCAGTTACTTCTAGTCGCAATCAGAGGTATCATGGAGCCGCACGTAAGGGAGACAATCATGGAGCTTTCTGACTTCTTTGACATCATCTCGCAGAAGTCAATCATCGTTAGACGATGCCAGATACTGAAGGATAATATGATACAGATTCTGTGCGAGCTCGAGATGTTCTTCCCTCCATCATTCTTCGATATCATGGTCCATCTAATGATCCACATATGCGATGAGATCTTGTCCCTAGGGCCCTCGTTCCTGCATAACATGTATGGCCTTAAACAATACAACGGGGTTCTGAAGCAGTACGTTCGTAACAGATTGCGTCCGGAAGGTAGCATCGTGGAAAGTTTTAGGGCAGAAGAGTGCATCGAGTTCTGCACGGATTGGTTGGCCGATCAGAAATCAATAAGTGTTCCCGAATCACGGCACAAGGGCAAGCTCGATGGCAAAGGTGGCATTGGACATATATCCCTTAATGTCTATGGTAGAGAAAGGGAAGCTGACTTTGAAAGAGCACATTTGGTTGTGTTGCAAACTGTCGATTGTTGCCGGCCTTATCAGGAAATGCACATGGAACAACTGCGAAATGAAAACCCTAAAAGAGGAGAAGTCTGGATCCACTGGGAGCACAATAAAACATTCGCAGCATGGCTGAAGAATTATTGGTACGGCAGGGAGACGACCAATGTATCAGAAGAGACGGTTGCATGTTTGTCACGGGAACCTGCTTACCACGTCTCTACTTGGCAATCATATGCGATCAACGGTTATAACTTCTACACTGCGTCTCAGGACCGTAAAAGCACGTATCAAAATAGTGGTGTAGTCATGACTTCTGAGACCGCGACTGACGACAACAACAAAACCAAAACCTTCTTCGGCGTTATCGAGGAGATCTGGGATTTGGAGTACTCGATCACAAAGATCCCAATGTTCCGTGTAAGATGGACCAAAGGTGACAAAGAAGAAAGTCACAGGTTCACGACGATGGTGCTATCTCCTGAGATCTCTCGTGAACAAGTTGACGTGAGAAAAATCCTGGCAAGAGAGGAACCATGGGTCTTTGCTAAACAACGCAAGCAGGTTTTCTACATAGACGACCCGGCAAATAAAGGCCGCGTCGTAGTAAGAAGAGGGAAAAGAAGCATTGTTGGAGTGGACACAAGAAGACTACGAAGGTTTTCATGATCCGACGACCGCCGCAGATGACGAAGAAGCGGAACGCACGATATTAACGAGGAAAAGGAGAGGGAAAAGAAGAAGTGATGGGAGCGAGAGCGAGAAAATATCCCAAAAACCCTATCTCAGAAGCAGTTCTGTGAGGAGTCAAGTTATGACTTACGGAAGGAAGGAGAAGCACTAGTAGTCACATTGTAAAATGTACTCGTACTGAATCTTAATGCAAACTTTGTACTAAGTGAAATTATGTGTGATCCATGTACTTTTGTGTATGCATGTCATGAATTTTTTGAGTTTAATTTAGCACAAATACTAGAGAAATGCATGGATTTATTCATCAAACTTTAAATACATGAATTCCATGATGTTCAAATACTAGAGAAATGTGTGATCGATGTACTTTTGTGTATGCATGTTAGTACATGGCTTTGTCACTCCCAAAAATTCAATCCA
Source organism: Brachypodium distachyon (assembly GCF_000005505.3). Taxonomy (NCBI): domain Eukaryota; kingdom Viridiplantae; phylum Streptophyta; class Magnoliopsida; order Poales; family Poaceae; genus Brachypodium; species Brachypodium distachyon. The sequence continues at coordinate 11,298,268 of NC_016135.3, forward strand.
AATTTAGCAAAAAAACTAGACAAAATGCATGAATTTATTCATCAAACTTCAACTTCATCTATCTCAACACATCAGTAACGGTCGCCTGGTTACTCGCCTGTTACTGATGAGTGTATGCACACATCAGTAACGGTCGGGTAGCAAGGCGACCGTTACTGATGTTTTGTTGAGCATTGCTCACTTGAGCACAATAGTGGCGGTCGTTTTGTTCCATGCCCGTTACTGATGATTGAAGGAACATCAGTAACGATCGCGTTCCTTACCCGCCCGTTACTGATGTCTATGGGGTATATAAGGGAACCGGCCGAAACAGTTAGAATCATTCTCGCCTACACGTCCTCCCTAACCTGAGAGACTAGCAGTGGGCGCTTCCTAACCCTAGCGAAAGCGCTGCCGGATTTTTGCGCCGCCGCCGCTGTCGACCCCGCGCGCTGCCCCGAGCCCGCCGCCGACGGCCTCGTCCTCGCCCCCGACCCGACGCCCTCCGGCCGCCGCCGCCACCAAGCCCGACGCCCCCACGTCGTCTTACTCCTCTGCCCCGAGCCCGCGCCTCGTCGTCCTCGCCCCGAGCGCCGCCATCGTGCCCGGAGCCCGCCGCCACCGAGCCCGACGCCCCCGCCTCGACCATGCGCCGCCGAGCCCGACGCTTCCACGCCGTCTTCCTCCTTCGCCATCGAACCCTAGGTTTACATCTCTCTCTCTCTCTCTCTCTCTCTCTCTCCCTCTCTCTCCATGTCTCTATGTCTCTCTAGCCCGCCGCCGCCGAACCCTAGCCTGCCGCCGACGAACCCTAGGCTTGGTCTGTAGAGAATTAGCTTGCTGATTTGATTTCCCCATCTCAAGAAGGTGTGACCCCAGCTTCTAGTTAGATTCATATGCAGAAGATTTGAGCTTTTCAAACGTTTCTTCTCTTTCAAACATTTTGCAAATAAATGTTTGGATATGTAGTAGCAGCCTGCAACTCTCTCACTTGGTATGTTAATGTAAACTGTTAGTAGCCTTTTCTTCCAAGATAATGCCATGCTGACTGTCAGAATAGTTTATTTTCCTCCTTAACTGAGTTAATGGGTTCAATAATAAAGGTTAGAGATCAAGCCTGACAATGATGGGTCTGATTGTTACTCTCTTTACAATTCAAACTGATGAAGCACATTAAGACTGACATATATTAGACACCGTTTGCTAGTTGTGCTGTTTATATAGACATCAACAACACTTACTAGCAAAATTTGTGATCTGCCTATTAAATTTATCAGATCTGTTTATAACACATGTTTATTCTTGCATATATTCTACTGCTGTTATTTCTCAGTAGCTAGGAGCATGTTTATTCTTGCATATATTCTACTGCTGTTATTTTATTGCAATCTTCAATCATCAGCTCGGTTTGGTTGTTATTTCTCAGTAGCTAGGAGCATGTTAAAAGATTCAATCATCAGCTCGGTTTGGTAGTACTGCTTTTGGAGCTACTATTAAGTATGCACAGAAATATTAGTAATTGTACCAAATTAACAGAAGACCAAGTACTGAGGCAAGTATATGATTTTAGCTATGTACATGCTGTTACTTATATTTTAGAGTAATTTAGGATTTATATACATGCTGTTTACTTATTCTATATACATGCTATATATGATTTATATACGTGCTTCATTTATGTGAATTGTGGGCCCGACCATCGTGTCGGGTCATTGGAGAAGGGGCCGGCCATCGTGCCGAGGGGGTACATATGCGGGTGGGTTTTTTATGCAGGTTTCGAGCTCCTAGTAGAGAAAATTTGCTAGTTTTTTAGCATAGGTCATGCCGAAATTTTCGGCCGATATATATTTGATGGTTTTGATGGCATAGGTACGAAATGGGCAAGAGTAGCCAGAAACCAGTTCTTGATCGGGAGGAGGTAGATCGTGTCGATGAAGAGTCTTCATCCGGAGAGCAAATTGCCAGCTCTGGCTTAGGTAGCTCTCGTTCAGAAGAGTGCGACAACGAGCGACGGATGGAAGAGAGTAACCCGCAGCCTTTTGAAACTCCCGCTAAGAAGCCAAGGAAGAAGACGCCAAGGGGGAGCCACAACTTGAAGGAGTTCTGTTACGTGGTCACCCACACTCTGAGAGAGGCCACCCGGAGTCGCCTGAGAGGGCACAGAAGGCCTTCGCAATGACCTGTGGAGCCGTTGCACGCAAGTATTGCAAGATCACCGACGAGTGGAGTGACATCTCACAAGTCGTTAGAGACACGTGCATCACGGACGTTGCAAGGAGATTCCAAGTCACCGACGAGTGGCGTGAGCGATTCCTAGCGGCCGTCAACGTAGCAGTCCGCAATGGACTTGCTAATTGGAAAACCACCGCTAGAAAGTGGATGGACAAACCCTACGAGATCATCAAGAAGAAATGGCCGTCGGTAACTGATGAGGCCGAATGGGAAAAGTTCAAGAAGGAATCGTCTGACCTTGCCTTCATTGCGAAGAGTGAACGCATGAGGGCATTGCGCGCGAGGAAGCCCTTGAACCACATGCTAGGGAGTGCAGGAAAAGAGGGGAAGAAGAAGGTCTAGCGCAAGCAGGACCGAATTCTCGAGGCGGCAGGCAAGGTGCCTCCAGTGCATGACATGCTGGAGGACCAACATGCTAGATAATATGCACGTCAGCACATGACACCCGAGGAGTGGGCGGGCATTGAGCCAATGCAGTCACCTCCTAAAAATTTTACGGTAAGGGTTCACGTGCATTTAGTTGTTTTCGGCGTTAATTATGACACTTCTGATCCATATAGAATCACGTCCTGTCTTATATGATAACAGGAAAATGCCCACAAATGGGAGGAGAGCAAGAGGTCAGAAACCTCCGACAACTCCGTGCAGAGCAAGAGGTGGGAGTCGGCTGTGACCGCCGGCTTGCAAAAGGTGGAGCACACGGGCTGTGTTCTAGGAGAAGGCGAAGGGGCCTGTTGGGATGATTATTTCCCGCCTGCTCCGAAGCAAAGCAGGGTCCAAAAAAAGCTTCCCGCTTCTTCTGAGATAATAGAACAAGCTAAGGCGGAGTCGCGAGAGCAGGCATCTATCGTGTCTCAAGAGGTGTTGCGGGAATATGCAGTGCAAGCCATCCATCATTTGGTGTCGGCATTGGCCAAAGACCACCCTGCCCCTAGCGCCATACTCGGGGGAGGAGTGGAAGGTTTGAGGAACCTCCTTCCTCCTCTTCCTCCTCTTCCTCCTCTTCCCCCACGAAAGAGCACCCAGCTGAAGAGCAGCGCCGCCTCCGACACACGTATGGAGGACGAAGACACCTACACCCCAGGTTACAGCCCGGCTCCTAGCATGGACAACCCCCCGCTAGCCAACCTTCCCCAAGCGAGGGCATCCGGGATAACGATCCGGGTCCAAGCGACAACATCCTTGTAAGCAATCTTTTCAAACTCTTTTTCACTCCTTACTTTCATGAATAAAGATCTTACACACATATGCCTTCTTCTTGTTACGCGCAGGCACCGGTGAAGTGTCGTATCCATGTTGACAAGCCTGGGAAGCCTGTAGGCGCCATTGGCCGCCTGATGCCCAGACAATCACCGCCACTGGTGCACGACATTCTCATGAACGACGCACAAGTGAGTGTGATGGTGGACTCTGTCGTCGAGGAGCATCGGGATTATGCTATCCCGCTACCTCCGGAGGAAGGCGTGAAAATCCTAGGCGGTTGTCCAAACTACCAGGTTATGTGGCCTAGGAGCTTGGTATCTCTCTACAACCAGCGCCGGCCCTCTATGACTCCATCTCCCTCCGCCCACAAAGGTACTTCTCATTCACCGCTCGGCCTTCCCCTAGGATACTTCCTCCTATCGATGCCGGCGGAGATGAAGAGTGGGCAATGTCGATGCCTGCACAGCTCAAAGATAGGCAGACCACAGGGTCGACACAGGCTGGAAGCATCCCTCCCACTTTCTCTCTCTTGGGTGCCGCTGAGTCCATGGGTGGCCGCAAGATCGATGACAAGTATAAGGCAGAGGAGCAGAAGGCATGGAACAGTAAGAGGAGGCATAAAAAGAGGGGGCGTGGCGGCAAGACCATCAAGGAGTCCTCCAATGTCACTCAAGATGAGATGCACCATGTTCCTGACATAACTGGAGTCTGGGAGGACAATAGGCCTGACATTCTCATCAAGAACCCATATCAAGGCCAGAGATTCGAAGACGGATCCTATTTCGTGGCTAAGAAGTTCGACCGGGTGCTTCTTTACTATCCTGGAGACTGATGGTCACCGAAGATTCCCTGCGTGCCGTGTCCAGAGAGATGCAAGAGCTTCATCAGTTCTACATGCAAGCATCAGCTGGTTCTCAACAGCATGTCAAACAGATCAATGTTAGAATCCCAAAAGACTATGGCTTTTTTGACCAAGAAACCGGGAAGATTCAGAAACGTCCTATCACCTTTGGTGTGGAGTTCAACGAACTGTTCCACCTCTTCAACCGCCAAAAGCTTGATATCAACCTCTTAAGGCTGTGGTCTGCCTACCAAATAAGAGAACTGCGGCGATTGGAGGTCAAAAAAGTAGCCATTCTAGACCCCGCGATGTTCAACTACGGTGCCATCGGTCTTGAGTCAGAAAAGGATGCCTCAAGAACCATGACATCTAAATACTTGGTGGCATGTCTCGAGAAATACGCGGATGACGACTTCATCCTCTTCTTCCTTAATTTGGAGTAAGTTCAATTTTATATATGGAACCGTTTGTTTTTTCTAATTCAGTTTTCTTATACACCCTTAGATATTAAAGTTTGTTTCTTTTGAAAACAGAGACCATTGGGTGACAATACTCATTTGTTTGCCTTTGTCCGCAGTGTACTACTTTGATTCACTACTTCCGAAGAAGGGTGTTCGAGGTAGGTTCTGGAAACCCATCAAATCACTCATTAACATTGCCTGGAAAGTGGCAAACAAGGAAAACTAGCTGGTAAAGGCTATAAAGACGAGCCTCACCACAACCACAGGTTCCCTTGCCAGCAACAGCCGCCCGGCAGTGTGTTATGTGGCTACTACTGCTGTCACATCCTTATGGAGAATGCCAGCATGTTCAAGCCTGAGTGAAAGGGGTCAGTCGCGGCGATGGAAGAGTACTGGCGGTCCCGAATGACAAGACACCGACCTAAATGGGTCGTCTATAACATTCAAAGGGAGTTCGCCCATCTCATAAACAATGAGGTCATCAAGCCTAGTGGGGACTTCTTCGAACGCGTGAAACAAGTCGTGTTTAGGGTTCACCCACGACAATAGATTCAAGCTTGAAATGAGATACATTTGTATTCTTTATATGTTTTCGTGAAATTTTGACACTTTGTAATTATGCTTCTATGAAATTTTGACACTTTATAATCAATGTCGTGAAGTGAGATACATCTGTATTCTTTATATGCTTTAAATGATGTGGCTTATATACATTTGTATGCTTTAAATGATGCGATGTGATGTGTTGTGATGTGATGCGGCTTTATATGTATTTTTCTGTGATGAGATACATTTTTCTGTGCTGTATATATTATTCTCCTGTGTATTTTCTGTGGTTTTAATTTTTTTTAAATACCGAAAATGTATCAGTGTCGGTCGCTCGACCGCCACTGTTGTGGAAAAGCGACCGTTACTGATGATATATACATCAGTAACGATCGGATAGGAGCGACCGCCACTGATGTATATATACATCAGTGGCGGTCACGGCAACCGTTACTGACGATGGTACATCAGTAACGGTCGCGGCGACCGTTACTGATAATGGGTATCATCAGTAAGACGAAGTTAGTAACGGTGTTCCCGACCGTTGCTGTTGCTGTTTTTCGACCGTTACTGATAAGCCTTTCCGTACTTGTGATATGAAACCGTGCCCCCGCAAAAACCACTGACATCTCCTCACAAAAACAGTCCTCCCACGTTACTTTTTGGGGAAGCCTACACTCTGGAAGCCTACCATGTCGACCAGCCTACCATGTCGACCGAGTGGGGAAGCCTACCATGTCGACCGAGCGATCCGAACGAGTCACCCCACAATCGGAAGCCTACCATGTCGACCAGCCTACTCCTACCATGTCGACCAGCCTACCATGTCGACCAGCCTACTCCTACCATCGACCGAGCGATCCGAACGAGTCACTGGTCCAATATAGAACGATCTTGATCTAACTTTTAGGAACTTTTAGGAAGATTCCCTTATTTTAGTGATTGTGAATTGTGATAGGCTTGTGCATTATCTGCGGAAACGAAGACGAGCACACGTTCCATACTCTGGTCCCGTGGTCCGGCGCGGGACTTATCGCAAGCTGTGCACTCTTTGAGATCTCCGGACCAATGACCCTATATATGTGGCTATGTCCATATGGTCCGAAACGGATATTGAGGCTACAGTTGCACAAGTGAAGACTGAAGACAGGACAACGAATTGGGTATATATTGAATTACTACCGTGGCACATATGGCATTTACAGTAGTACTGTGACACCACGCACCAGAAGGGCCAGTTGAGGAACGATCACGCGACCTGTCTAACATGAATCTAGAAATAAAACAAAATACGCCACTGCGTGGTTCCTCTGCTCCCTCGTCCACAAACATGTCTCAATTTTGATTAAATTTGAATGCATCTGTACACTAAGTCATGTCTAGATACATTTAAATTTTGACAAATTTGAGACATCTTTTGTTGAACGGAAGGAGTAGTACAATTGCCATCTTTCGCTGTGTTTAACTCCTGTTTCACTATACTTCCGATCACTCTTACTCCGTATTTCACACGCGTGCACGCGTGCCGTGCGAATTGACGCATGTGTATACGGACAAGGAGGTGGAATCGAGCAATCGCCATTGTACTACTGGTGGTGCCCCGCACTCGATCCCTCTTGCCAGCCGGACGTCGATATATATCGGAGCCAGGCGTGCCGTGAGTCGCTGGAGTTGGTGGCGAGTCCAAATCCGATAGATACCCAAGCGAAGACGAAACGACTGTCAGGAACCGCCTTGACTTGTCGCCTGTGCTAGACTCGACAGGGAGCCCATACCTAGGACCCCAAACAAGAAACAAGTAAAAACATGCCGGCCACGGGGTTAATTATCTGGCCCTTCTTGACATGAAACTATAGTAATCAAGAGTTCATTTTATCTCGTGATATTCTCTTCGCTCCCAAACATAAGGGCATTCTAGCTTTGTTATAATTTTTAAAAAGTTTGATTAAATTTATTAAAAGAGACCCTACCAAAATTTAAAACTCTAAATTAGTTTTATTAAATCTATCCTTATATATATTTTCATTTGTATACTTGTTTTATATTATAGATATAGTATATTTTTGTACAAACTTAGTCAAACTACAACAAATTTGACTTAGGACAAATTTAGACCATATGCATGTTATATTACGGAGGTAGCATCAATTATCTAGCGAGATGCATAGCGCGGTTAAAACCACTCAGGTGTCTCGCTCAAGTTTATGAAATGAGCCACTGACCATACGTGATGTGTGTGTATATTTGGATGCATATGTATGATTTGTACCTCAGAAAATTAAGTACATAATCGACACCATGTAGGACATGTGTGTTCCTTTGCTACCTATATTTCTGTCCTCTAATTATGTTGTGGGGCTTTCCGTGTTGTTGGCCACTGACCTACGCAATCTATCTATCCATCTATCTTGATTAGACTCGTGATCGATAAGTTCAGGTCGGGGTACTAAGGCCCTGTTTGTTTGGGTTTCAGCTTCAGCTTTTGATACTTCTAGCAATCTCAAAAGCACATCTCCTTTTACACATGAAACTGAGAAGCACCTCCAGACGTGCTTCTCAGCTAGAAGCACCAAAAACACGTCCGAAGGTGCTTTTCAGCTTCATGTGTAAACAAGAGAAGTGCTTTTGAAATTGTTAAAAGCACCAAAAGTTAAAGCAGAAACCCAAACAAATAGGGCCTAAGGCTTTATGCATGACAGTTTGGTTCGAAAGCGGTTTGCAGTCTCTGCCTTAAGCCTGAGAAAACCAAACCAGTTAAAGTTCAAAAAAATTAGGAAGCCAAGGTGTTTGCACTTTTGGGTATACTTCATAAAGCCAGACATTTTCAGAGAACTACTTCTCAGAATTTGCGCGAAAAAAGGTAATCTTCTCAGAAATAAAATAATCCAAATCTTCCATTTTAGAGTGGTTGCTAACATTTCTTGCAGATGAGACCCGCATGTTATATGTCACGTGGTCGGGCTGCCTGTTTCAGTTTTGCCAGCGTTCGACCCGAGCCGATGCATGGGCCGGATCATCGTCTGAGATGCATGTTAAATTTGAGAGAAAACTATTCAAATGACTCTCCAAGGATACTACTCAAATGACACCTTCCTGAAACCAGAAGCAAAATTATACGTTCCAAAATAAGTGACATGAATTTGTATAACAATAGAGATGGAGGGAGTACAATCATAAAAAATATTCACTCTGTTTTTAAATACTTGTCGTGATTTTAGTGCAAGAAACGGAGGGAGCAGGAGTAGAAGTTTGTTGCGCCTTTTTAGAAAACCCATCATCTCTGAATAACCTGAACGTGTCTGACTGGATAACAAATTTGTTGCTACCCACGTGTTGAGCAAGACATCAAGCATATATAGAATAGACAGATACAGTAATGTACAGAATATCTCCCCGGCCTCTTTATTCGGCCAAGATGCACACGACCCAAACTTCCGCTGACAATGGTTACAGACGTTGCCACAGTTTATTTTACAATTCCACACACTGTGAATGCGCGCCGTAAGTGAGTAAACGAAACAACATTAATTAACCAATGAACGATTACATATTACAACAAGGATAAATATTACGCACACATCTTGCTTACATAAATTGGAACACCACAAGCTGTAACCACAGTACACATAGATAGACAAATAACAAGTCTCCCATTATTCCGGTTTCTGGCACGGTAGCTGAAGTACGTGTCACCATTCACCACCCACATTTGTGTAATCCGAAGCAACCGGGGTGTTGTTCATATTATAGATCGATCATCACATGATGGAGCATGCTTCGGCCGGCTGGTTGTCCTCGAAACATATCGGCGGCGGCCAGATCGGCGGCCTGCAGTTGCACGGCGGCCAGGTGGGCGGTTTATTATTGCAGCTGCACGGCGGCGGCGGCGGTGGCGGCGGCTCCGTTGGCGGAGTTGGGGTCGGCGCCGGTGGCTTGGGGCAGCAGTGACATGGCTGCTGCGGCGGGCAGCTCCACCACGGCGTGTTCTGGCACTGCATTGGGTACGGGACAGGGTACGGGTAAGGCACGGCCTTGTATATTGGTTTCGGCGGATCAGGCTTCTTCTCAGGTTCGCACTTGCAGCAGCATTTGCATGGTTTGGGAACAGGTTTCTTCTCAGGCTCGCACTTGCAGCTGCATTTGCATGGTTTGGGTTCAGGTTTCTTCTCGGGCTCGCATTTGCAGCTGCATTTGCATGGTTTGGGTTCAGGCTTCTTCTCAGGTTCGCATTTGCAGCAGCATTTGCATGGTCTGGGATCAGGTTTCTTCTCAGGTTCGGCTGGTTTTTTTGGCGGCCATTCGGGGACGATGATGATCTCCGTGACGACCTTGCAGGCCTTGGAGCAGATCTTCTTGCGGAGCTTCTCGGCGTCGAACTTGCCGCGGACGATCACCTTGTTGTTCTTGTCCTCGTACTCGATCTTCTCGATGCAGTAATCCTCTGCGTTACACGTACGCATAAGAAAAATTTCCTAATTTGTTTACGCGAATAATGTATGAGCACCATGCAAAACTTGAATACGTAGTTAATTTCCCGGCTTTGCTTCAAGATACCATTCCCAATTTATTTATTTTACCTTTGAGGCACTCCAAGACTTTCTCGATCTTCTTCTTGCAGCGGCAGCAATCCAAGTCTACGGTGATCACCAGTATACTCATCTGCAAAAATTAAGAAGCATGCATGAAGATGAACAAACCTGACCGGTCCTACCCAAGAAGTTTCTGAAACTTGAAGCTGCCCAGTGACCAAGTAATCAGATTTAAATCAAAGAAAATACTAAGCGAACAAGGATTAGTGCAACTAGTCGAGCAACAATTAGAGCAGAAGAAATTAACGAACCAGGAGGATTCGACGATTAAGCTCACCTGTCGACTCTAGAAGTTGCCTTGCTGATGAGCGGAAGAGGATCAGAGGAGAAATAATGGAGGTGATGAGGCAGAGCAGAGGTGAACCATGCGTTCCTTATAATTGGGATATGCCCAAGCAAATGCCAAAAAAAATGATGGCATCGCCTACTCGCAAGTCGCCGGATCGCGTCTCCCATATAAAGGACGATTTGGTCGTTTTCAGATAGCCCCTCTCGTTTTCATGCATTTCTCCTAGATCGTCCTCTCATCTCCTCCTTAATTCAGAGTTAGCTTTGTTAATTCGCTTTACACATGATATGATTATACGAAGAAGAGATATCGAACTTGCACACTTCGACATATGCTGTGTGGCTGTGTATCGCCCTCTTCCTTCCGGGGGATAATCAATGGTAATCCGGAATTGTTTCGAGATTCCCTCGACCCACCAATTGTACGTAAGTTAGTACTACTAAATTGTTCAAGCCAACATTAGTAAAGTCCAATTTTCAATTCTAAACTGTAAAAAAAAAAACTATTTTGGGGGTTGATGAATATACATCAACTGGGTGGAATCTTGAGTAGGTGGCTCGTTGGCGTCGTCGGTGTCAGGTCTGGCAAGTTAAATGCTTCGATCGCTTTCCCGAAGAAGGGTTCGTGGAAAACGTTGGAAGCTGATTCTGGAGCGTGCGCCTTGACCAGTTGCACCTTCGTGGTCTTCGGATTTAGATGTTGGGTGGTGTCGTGCGATCATGACATACAGCCTTAATAATGGCACCCCTTTCATTAGGCTTGTAGGTAAGCATGGTGGCTTTGGGTTGTTCAATCGATGTATTTAGTTTGTTAGGCTTTCTGAATAAATTAATAAAAATTAGCTGTGTATGATGCAGAGGCCGGAGGTTTCAACCTCTTTTTCGAACAAAAAACAATTTGAACAAGAAAAACAATTCATTGTACACCTCTCAATTGGCTTCTGCAAACTTAAGATCAAATTAGAGTCTTGTTCTGGTTCAATCCTAGTTCTAGTCGGTTTAGAGTTGGTCTACTAGTAGGTTTCGTATTCAGTTTTGTAGTTTGAGTCGGACTGCATGTTACCGTATATAAATACGTGCATACCGGTGCCTTGTAATCCTTAATCCCAGAAAATAGAAAAAAAAAACAGCAGGCACGTGCTTGTGGCCATCAATTGATTTTCCTAGCTACGTGTTGTGTGCGTGACGTGAGTACGAGAGCTAGCTAGCAATCGATCAGCTTTGCTGTGAGGTCTGTACGTGTGCGTCTCGCCGGAATTTATCGGCCCGTCGGAAAGTATTCGACGTGCGTGCTGCTTGCTGTTGCTTGCGCGAGAGAGGATTGGTCCTGAGCTCCAACAGCGCTGACATGTCAGTTTGGCTGATTTGGAGCCTCCTATGCGAATAATGCACCCATGTCCTCATAGCACGAACTTGGGGAAAACAACAAAAACAAAGTTAGCAAAAAGAGAGCTTAGAAAATTGAAAAGACGAGATAATTTTTAGAAAATAAAAAAAGGAAAATCATTTTTGAAGAACAAAAAATAGGAAATTCAAATAAATAAATAAAAGAAATTAATTTGATAGATAAATAAAATATTGGAAATCACAAGTACTAGTTGTTGGTAGGATTCGATAGAAGAGTGGTTTTGTAGCAATGATGATGCCACTCTTCTGTTGCTGTTGGGCATTTCTTCCCTGGCTGCTTCTTGGGCCCTTGTGCTTCATGCCTTATGCATTCATTTGCTATTAGTCCCCTCAAAAAAATCAATTTGCGATTGAGGAAAAGATTCAATTTGCGATTGGTGCGGCTTCTCATTATGCATTGCTAGTCCACTGCTGCCGTCATGTCCTCTCTGGGAGTATTGTGACGCTGGTTGTGGCCCCGGTTTAGCATCTCTCCCACGTGTTAGTGTTGTCTTGCCATGTTTTTCATGTTCGCGGTTATACTTGCTTTTGGAATATCCAAAAACGTACTTTTAATCATTATACTATCTAGATTTATTTCAGATCTTGTAGCTTCAGATCTCCTAGCTTCATTTATACTCCTCCGTTTGGGTTTATAAGGCTTGTATTGAATTTTGTGTCAAATTTTGTCTAACAATTACACAAATTATATTTAACATATGCATATAAAAGTTATAGCACTAGAAAGAGTTTTTCAACACGAATCCAATGATACCAACTTTTGTTCCAAAGTAAGCTCACATTACCAATGTAATTTTTGCCAAAATTTGGCATAAATTCCATGTGGGCCTTATAGTACCTGTTTTCACCATAATTAAGCTTATTTTCGTCTGAAATATGTGAGAACTTTTTAATCACGATTTTCAGCAACTTTTACCACAATCAATATGGTTTTCGCCTGTATTTTCCTGCATGCATAACACTCAATTATTCTGCAATAAAACATGCTCGAGTGATGCTATTCGTATGTTATATTTTGTCCAAACTTCATACGACACAACAGATCAAGCCATTCATTAGATCAATCTTCGTACCAGCTTCGGACACCAAAGCATTGCATGTGTAGTACTTCCTCCGTTTCTAAATTCTTGTCGTAACTAAATCCACGACAAGAATTTAGAATCGGAGGAATAGTTTCGAACATGCTCCAAGCTGCTCGAAGGATTTCAAATCAAATCATTCATGACCGCTATCATCTCACACGTTTAAAGTGAAGCAGTTTTTGCGATTTCAAATCAAATTATTCATGTCCACTGGTCGTAACTTTGTAGGCGATTTATCGTCACCGCGGAATGAGTCTTTGTACAGGTACAGATACATGTGCTCCGAAGATACGGCATTAGCTACAACGTGGAGCACGTATATCTACGTGCTTACGTACCGTTGCAGCGGCGGGGGCTTAATTGTTCGGGTTTGCAGTTACATGACGGCGCAGGCGCCGTAGGGCGGGGTCTCCTCGCAGAAGACCATAGGCGCGCACTGCATGGGCATCGGCATCTGGTACGGCGGGCACTGGCACGTGGGCGCCGGCACCGGCGGCTTGGAGTGGCACTCGCAGTAGGGCGCGCACGGCCACGTCGAGGGGAATGGGCATGGGTACGGGTATGCGTACGGTACCGGCTTGGGCTCGGGCTCAGTGGGCTTCTCGTCGATCTTGGGCTTGGGCTTGGAGGCCGGCGGCTTGGCGACCTCGATGTTCCTGATGACCTTGCCGGCCTTGCACCGGAGCTTGCAGCTGAGCTCGTCGGCGTCGAACGGCCCTGAAACGAGCACCTTCTCCTCCCCGTAGACGATCTTCTCGATGGGGAACTTGCCTCGGTCCTGGATGGAGGACAAGACCTTGTGGATCTTGGCGCTGCAGCGGCAGCAATCCATGTCCACCGTCACGATCAACGTCGGCATCTATGATCTATCTGCACATATCATATGTAACAGCAGATACACCATGAATGTAGATGCAAGATCAATGTGCATTATGTTCCTCTTGCTAGCTTTTAATCTGAAGGGGCGCGCGCAACAGAACCAGAAGAAATCAAAGAGATGGAAACTTGAGCTTGCCTTTGCTTTGCAGTCCTGAAGGCTGACGTAGTTGCGGGAACATTAGGCAGGAGAGGAACACAACAAAGTGGAGTCGCATGTGGAAGAAGGCAGGTTTTATATTTACCACAGCGCCAGACCCGACATATTCATTTGGATTTGGTGCCGGGATCACGTCGGCACGGATCGAGTATTCAATGCCGTTTCTGAAACCTAGTGCCTGTATTGGGTGCCGGATCACATCTGATTTAGGACTTCTAGCGCTGCGGTCCTGAAACCACGACGTGTAAGGATGGAGGGAGGGACTCAAAGGAGTAACCACTCCGCGGCTGAGGTTTCTCGTCGAAGAGCTTCATGCGCTAGCCAACGCAACCAAAAGACCGATCTGATGGAAAGAGCCAGACAATTCACTTATACTTCAACACTCCCCCTCACGTGTGGCTTCCTCAGGGCTAAACGTGGATCGAAAGTGCGTCACAATTTAATTGCAGCAACCGGGTCTCGAACTCGAGACCTCTTGGCTCTGACACCATGAAGAGCTTCATGCGCTAGCCAACGCAACCAAAATACCAATCTTATGAAAGGGGCTAGGCAATCCACTTATACTTCAACATTCATGCCAAGATGGCACCCACATGTATAAGATGATTCTCGATTACATACTCATGGGTTGAAATTTGGCCCAAACCCGTAGTCTAATGGGGTTTTCACCCACCGGGTACATGGATAATGAGTGTCCATTACCATCTTGACTCACATGTCGTGTTTTTGGAGCTCTTACTCCCTCACCATAGCCTCTGATTTCTTCTACCCTAAAATTCACTTTCCTCTCCCCTACCTCCTCTAAAATTGAAATGACGTCACTCCAGTTCCGCAGCATTGGCAATCGACCAAATGGAGGCGGCGCACGGGAATGACCTTGAAGGACTTCAAAGAGGCGGCTCTGCATCTTCTGATGGGCATCAGATGAGACGATGTTGGGGCTAATCGATCTTGGGAATGAGGCGCGTGATGTGGCTGCCCACGGACGACAGAAACTCCTTATGCACGGTAGTAGAAGAGGCCGCGACACGGTCTGCACCTTCCCAATATATGCGGCGCTCTATCACAGATTTATGCCCAGATCTAAAATTCACTTTCCTCTCCCTTACCTCCTCTAAAATTGTAATGACGCCACTCCAGTTCCGCAGCATTGGCTACCGCTACATCAAATGGAGGTGGCACACGGAAATGACCCTTGAAGGATGACAAAGACGCGGCTCTGCATCTCCTAGTGGGTCAGATGAGATGATGTTGGGGCTAATATTGGGAATGAGGCACATGATGTGGCTGCCCATGGACGACACAAACTCCTTATGCGCAGTTGTAGAAGAGGTTGTGACACGGTCTGCAGCTCCCCTATGCGGCCTGAAGCTGGGTGTGAGGGGGAGGGAGGGGGGCAGTTTGCGCCAAGAAAAGAGATAGGGCTAGGAAGAAGAATTGATGGGAAGCGTTTATGTTTGTATTGGTAGTGTCTTATAAGATACGGTTAAGTCGGCACGAAAACTGCCTGATTTATTGTGGTTGTCGACATATGATTAGTTGGTGCACAAAAAATAGACGAAAAGGGAGATTAGGATTAGGGCATCTCCAAGGGAGATCCCATTTGTCTATTTGGGGTTGACCTGACAAATGGGAATATAGTAGTTACTATGTACCATGGTAGTCGATGAAGCACCCATCTATCCATCTCACTATTTTTTATTCTATCTTGCACATACATATATGATTTAAACACCACACTACTCCAGAAAACCCCTCTAGTGGCGGTCAAAAAATGGGGTTGGTGGCGGTGATCACGCCCGCCACCAACTCTGCGTCACTGGAGGTTTTAGCACCGGTGGCGGGTAAAATACCCGCCACTCCTGCTCGGAGATCACCAATGGCGGGTAAACTACCCGCTACCGAAGATCTACAAACTGCCATTGTAAATCCCTCCGGCACCACCCGAAAAGTGCGTGGAGTACAGCAGTGACGGGTGCAGTACCCGCCACTGGATATTTCCAGTGGCGGTTGACGTGGTTATGACTAACCACGTACTCGACTCGATTATACCCGGTACAGCCCAGCTGGGGGCCCACAAGGAAGCCTACACTTCGACTCCAGGAGTCTACATGCCAAACCTTGCGACTCAAGACAAGGAAGATTAATTAAAGTATATCTTCTCATTGTAACCGACTTGGACTCTACTTGAGACCTGAGTTCCTGCATACATAAAGGACCAGGAGGGGGAGCCAAGAGGACACCCCCAACTTAGATACAAGTCGCCTAGACGCACTCGACGACTCGGTGCATCGAGACTCTACGGCACCCCATTGTAATCGACTCATCAATACAGATCCGACAAGCAGGACATAGGGGTATTACCTCATCGAGGGCCCTGAACCTGGGTAAATCGTGTCTCCTCTGTCCTTGTTAGCCGACGAGTTCGCCAACACACACTCGAAATCTTTCCTTGATACAAGTCCATCAATATGGACATTGTCGAAGTTACATCTTCGTCATTGGCGCCGTTTGTGGGAACAACGTGTGTTGGAAACACGACCTCGACTATTCCAGATCCAGCAGAACCATCATTGACTCAGGCGGAGTTGACGATCCTCTAGTCTTCTGCCGCTCGCCTTCAGTCCATCCCGCAGTCTTGGACAAACTTGATGACCACTTGGATCTCATATTCGGCGAGTTCCACGTCCGATCCGGTATCCTTCGGTTACCGTGTCTGACTCCTTTGACTCCGGAAGAATTGCTTCTCCTTTCTCCTTCAGAGAAAGACCCGCCGACAATCTCGTCGGAGCTGCTCAAGGAGGCAGAGCGAGTCCCCTCTTGGACCTGCTCTGATTTTAAAGACGATCCATCCTCACGTGCGGACAGCCCCGTCCCTAGCGACGCTGGCGACCACTCAGAACAAGGGAGTTGCCATGACAACCTCACCTCGCCGGGTTCACCCGACGAAACAGAACAGGTTTCCCTAGGAACCTACTCCGACTCTGGCAGCAATCCACCCCAGTCTACAGAAAGCCCCGTCCCAGGCGACGCCGGCAACTCCTCAGAGCGGGAAGGCTCCCATAGCAGCAACGATCTTGCGCCCGAGTGCGCCATCGCTCAAGTCTTCATGACAAATTCCGCTGCCCCAAAGCAGACTCCTCCGGCCGCGAGTGCATCCGCAGGTCTACCAGCTGGATATTCTGCGGCAGAGAAAGCTCGAGTCCAGGCAGCACTTGAGTCAGGAGTCCTCATGAAGGATCCCACTATCGCTGAGTTGCAATTATATGCCAACTCACTTGCCAGGGCTCAGCGTGACTTGAACAAAGAGAAGGAGGATTTCGTCAAGAAGCAAAAGCTTGAAGCGGAGAGGCTGAAGAAACTAGATGAAGATATCCAGGCACACAAAATAACTCGCCCGGGTTCACTCAGCGACTCTGATGGAGCCACACCTCCCAGAGATGTCCCCAGATGAAACATCTCGCGTCGTGATCACACGACCCGAAACCTGGCTCCAAGCTTCATGTCGGTTGACGACCACAACGATATGATACCGGAAACCTCGAAGGCTGCCTTGCTTGCAGCCAATACCTACCTACAAACAATCCAGCCACCAGACAGTGACCTGCGCTCGCGGCTTCACAAACAGATTCTGGAAGGATTGAATAAAGCGGGGACTTCTTGTATCAGCCAAGACTTCAACAACCGAAGGCAGCCGCGGGACAGGACGCCATCCCGCCGCGAAGGAGAAATCCAGCATGACCTCGACCCGCCTCCACGAGGTCGCAGGGAGCGTGACTCGCACCCGAGGGAAACACTGGGGTCTCCCCGGGTCGCAAACTGCGATCGGCGAGACAGATATCGCGACCGCTCTCCGGACTCCGATCACGAGGCTGAGACATGCGGAGCGTCATGCTTCAGCCGTCGCATCCGTCAATCTAGGATGCCCAGAAATTTCAAACCGCCGATCGATCTAGCCAAGTATGACGGCACTCAAGAGCCCAAGAGTTGGCTGGAAGACTACCTCACCGGCATTCGCTGCCAAGGCGGTTCTGGTACCACCGCCATGCAGTGCCTGTAGCTGCAACTCAAAGGCCCTGCACGCACGTGGCTAACTGGCTAACCACGAGACTGACATTGACTCGTGGGAAGAGCTCGTCCAAGCTTTCACCCGCAACTTCAGGTCCACGTGCAAACGAACCGTCTCCCTCGAGCAACTCCGAGCTTGCATTCAAAAGGAGGGACAATCCATCAGTTCGTACATCCAGCGCTGGACCAACACCAAACACGCTTCTAAGGAAGTCTCCGATGAAAGCGCCATCGACACCTTCAAACGAGGACTCCGACGAGTCGAACTCAAGGAAGAATTGGGTCTTGTGTGGCCCACAACCATCAGCTATCTGATGGAAATCGCCAATCGATGGGCTGACGGTGAAGACTCCGTTCGCAATGAACGCTACCGATCTCCAGAGGAAGAGGGTGATCGTGGTCACAATCGAAGGAGGAAGCGCAAAAACCGAGCCTTCAAAGAATCGCACCCACCTGAATTCATCGCAACAGCCTCTCCGTCAGATTTTGGCTCTCGGGAGAACGGAAATCGCGGTTGAGGTTTTCGTGGTGGTGACAAGCGCAAGCAACAATGGTAGAGAAAAGGGAACCAACCCATCCTTTCTCAACAACTATCTTCCCCTTGCCCGTTTCACGTCTACAGGGATGAGCAAGGAAACATCAAGCCAAGTCACGCTCTAGCCGAGTGCCAGCGTTTCAAGGAACTACAGGCTGAGTTTGCCGGGACACAGCAGTCGGCAACCAGTGCTGGCTTCTCACAATTACCTAGGATGCTTCTATACCCTAACGAAGGAGTCAATGCACCTTTGCCGCCTCCCAGACCAGGAGCTCTAGCCATCGGTGCTCCTCCTCCGCCTCCGCGCCCAACCAGTTTTGCTGGCGCAGTGCACCCAATTGCACTTGCACCGTCACTAGAAGCGCCGACAACAGTGGCCAGTTCATATCTGACTCCGGTCGGTCACATCTGCATGATTCAAAAAGGGAAACCCACGAATCGGGTCCAAAAGTCTATTACTCGGCAGGTCCATATGGCCGTGAAGTCACCTCCCTCTTCAACGGAGTACCTCGACTGGTCGGAAGTAGAGATCATGTTCTCCAGAGAAGATCACCCACCCTGCATCCCACAACCGAGAAACGCAGCACTGGTGCTCGACGCACAGATCGGGGGCTACATGTTGAACAAAATGTTCATCGACGGTGGTAGTGGACTAAACATTATCTACGCCGACACCCTACGAAATATGAACCGCTCAACAACAAAGCTGGCTCCCACAGAGACAACCTTCCATGGGATCATCCCAGGAAAAGCAACCCCTCCACTGGGCAAAGTTAGCCTTGACGTGGTGTTCGGCACACCCGACAACTTCAGACGCGAAAGACTCGACTTCGAAGTGGTCGACTGGCCATCCCAGTACCACGTGGTCTTGAGTCGCGTCACGCTAGCACGCTTTATGGCAGTCCCGCATTACGCTTACCTTAAGCTCAAAATGCCTAGACCCAACGGCGTGATAACTATCTCTTGAGACTTCCTGCGGTCCGATCACTTCAACCGTGAATTCCATAAAATTTCCGAGTCACTTGCCGCGAAGGACCAAGCTGGCCAGGCCTACTTCTTAACAGACGACGACCAAAATTCCGTCCTTAAGAAAAGAGCCATTGAGGCCACAGGCGGTGTAGACTTGAAGACGGAGGAAGCACATGCCTCTTCATCAAAAGAGGCCAACGTTGGCTCAGCCAGCAGCCCTATCAACTAAGGGGTACTGGCTCGCAGGGCTCCCCCAATCGCAACAACGGGAGCCCCCTCTAGCAGGCGCACTAAAACAACGAGCACACCAAGCCGGCTTCGCAGCCCATGCAGTGTAGCTCAGAAGACGCCTACCGAAGAGTGAGTCAGTTCAAACACATATCTGCGATCTCATCCACGCCTCGACATGGCTATTCAGCCAACTCGACTGCGGGATTTTTTACTTGATTTCTTTTTTAGTTTCTCATCTATTTGTCATCTTTCTCTGCATTTTTAAGTACCTTCTTGTACCATCGGTACGTAATAAATATATTTATGCTCCTCTACTCAGAGTCTTTTCCTTTTACTTACCTTGTTGCGGTCGCATCACACTCAGAACTGAGAGATCGATCCCAAACTTGTCATTGGACGCACCAACACTCGGGGGCTGCGTCCAATCGACCCCAAAATTGTCATTGGACGCACCCGACACTCGGGGGCTGCGTCCAATCGACCCAAAACTATCATTGGACGCACCCGACACTTGGGGGCTGCGTCCAATCGACCCCAAACTTGTCATTGGACGCACCCGACACTCGGGGGCTGCGTCCAATCGATCCAAACTTGTCATTGGACGCACCCGACACTCGGGAGCTGCGTCCAATCGACCCAAAATTGTCATTGGACGCACCCGACACTCGGAGGCTGCGTCCACTCGACCCAACACTTGTCATTGGACGCACCCGACACTCGGGGGCTGCGTCCAATCGACCCCAAACTTGTCATTGGACGCACCCGACACTCGGGGGCTGCGTCCAATCGACTCTAAAACCTCTCGTTGTACGCACCAGACGCTCGGGGGCTGCGTCCAATCGACTCTAAAACCTCTCGTTGTACGCACCCGACATTTACGAGTTATCGCGTAACAAACATCAGCAAAATCATTCAACGGTCGGCAGTTTCCAATTACGCAAAATTGGGATCAAGATGTTTTCTCATACAAAATCAAAGAAGTTACAGAACAAGAAGGTGCGACTTCTTCAAATATGCTAGCAGCTTTCAGTTACAAAAGATTTCAAAGTATTTGGGTCTCCACATGACTGCAAACCAGTCATGCACAGACCCGGGGGCTACTCCCACCGGGAGCGCTGGTCGCGCACCCGGTAAAAATACTACTCAGGCAACTACGCCTAAATCCTTAACGAATATCAAAGTCTACTCTACTCCAAGGCCATAAGAGTCACCAGCTGACGTGCCGTGTTCTCCATCATGTCATAAACTGGTCCAAGCTGAGCATCGTCTGGAACATAGGAGGGAGTCAAATGCAGGGAGTCCAGATTCAATGAGGGGTAGCGAAGACGAACAAACGAGAGGGCTAGAACAACCCCCTCCACCAATTGTTCGTGAGTAGCCCCCCTCACTACTGCTCCTTCCCAAAATCTCTCGATCAATCCCTTCAGGTCAACAGGAATAGAAAGCTCCGGAAACAAGTTATGGTGCACCTCAGTCAAACAGTGACTGCAGGACTTCAGGCAGACCACTGCTCTTGCAACTCGATCCTGCAGTAGTGCAAGGGCATAACCCTTGTCGCGGTTCGACCAGAAGGATGGGGTCTCTGAACCAGATCGTGCTAAAGCATCAAGACGGCTTTTTACACGTTCATCTTCAACGTATGGTTCTGGCATCATATCTGCAAAATATGGTGCGTCCAAGTTGGTCGAAATTCAGTTAACCCAACAATTTCAACCAGAGGACTCAGCCGTTACCTCACAAATCTGAACTCAGCTTCATGCCGTTACCTCACAAATCTGAACTCAGCTTCATGATTTCCCCAAGGAGGAAATCTTCTCGGCCTGACGTGGCCCAATTCTCCGACTTGAGCAAGGAGATCTCCTCCCGTGCTTGCGCAAGTTGGTATTCAACATGTCCCAAACAGATATGCATAACATCGAGTGCGTCGGAGGAACCAATCTCTTCCCGCAAGACCCAAGTGCTAATCAGCAAGACAAATCCCTTGCGCTGGCTAGTATGTTCGAGTCGGCACTCGGTTATTTATATTCGACTGCGAGGCACTCCCACCGGGAGTACTTGAAATCCGACTCAAATTCCACTTCCACAAGGCGGAATTCGACTCGGCGCTGATTGACAAGATAGGGCGTTCCATTTCCAAAAAAGAATGGGAGCAACTTCGCCAAGAAGTTCAAGGATATCAAATTACAACCTTGAGTGCGGTCGCCACTACACACAGTCACAACCGAACTCGGGGGCTACTCCCATCGGGAGCGCTGACCGCGCACCCGGTAGAATATTCGTTAAAAAAAAGAACTACATGACTATCTACGATGAGGTATGGTCTCCTCCTCGGCTGCTTCCCATTGCCGAATCATCTGCAGCGCCGCCGCCTGCCCAGCCTCTAGGAACGACTTTATACCCTGGGTGAGAGTAGCTGGCAGTGTAGCAATTCGCCAGAAATCTAATTCTGGGCAGTTGACTCGAACAAATGCGAGGGCAATCTGGGCACCCTTCACCAGCTGGAGTCGAACCAGTTCCTTCATCTTCTCCTCGCCGTAAAACTTCACCATCAGGCTGCCCAGTTTACGAGGCACCTTCTCCTGCGGCCATAAGGCCCGATGAGTCGAAGCTAGCATGTCACGGCAGGAGGTGAAGTACCTTTTGACTTGCTTGATCCGCTCGATGAACAGCATCAAGTCGTAGCTCCTCGACTGATCTAGCCAAAAGGGTGACGGATCATGCACTCGGCGAGCTTGAATGGCAGCGTTCACTCTGGCCTTTTTATCGTCAGGGTCAAAGCGAACAGCTGCACAAAAGACGACAAGATTACTTTGCAGACAAACACAAGATTACTTTGCGATCCTTACCTTGGATTTGGCCGCTCAGGTTGCGAAGCTCTCCAAAGACAAACTCTTCCCGGTTGGTCGCAGCTTTCAGGCTAGACTTGCTACTTTGAGCGTCACGGCAGCATGTCACGCTTCAGTTTAGCGAGTCGAGCCTCAACTTCTCGTAACTGCTCTAGGGACAGAGTAGTCTCGGCCTGACCCTTTCTGCTAGGATTGGCTGGAGCATCGTTGCGAGAGGCTGCCTCTGCAGCTGGAACCGAGTGACTTGACTGTCCTTTTCCCTCTGCGTGGAAAAGACTCAAGTTACCTCAGCATTTATCCTAAAGAACCCCTTGAGGGGTGGAAATAAAGATCTTTTGATTTCTTTCCAAAAAAGGCTCGGCTATAGCAGTTCTTTACAAAGATAAAAGAACAGAAGAAGAAGATTCACAAAGGAGAAAGAGAATGAAATATATCTAGTGAAAGATCGCCCACCTCTGGGCCGTCGGATGAAGCTAGGTTCATCTCCTCGATTGATCTACAAGGTTGCCGCAACGAGATCTCAGCCAGTTCTTTGCCCTTTCCCATAAGGGGCCCTAAGCGGACCATGTCACCTGCTCTCGATCGAGTCGATGGAGAGGCTACTCGACGGAGAGTGTCTTCCTCAACGCCATGCGCAAGAGCAAGCGTGAAGAATAACTCAGCATCGGTCTTTCGACCGATGCTGGCAGTACTCCTCTACCGGGTCTTGACTTGCAGCAAAGAAGTCAATGAGGCCATTCAACGACTCCGGCACTGACCCATCAGGAGAGATCTTCCTGATTACGGTAGTCAGAATCTTCGTCACTTGCCGGAGCTTTCCCTTGGCTTCAGCGTTGATGACTTCGACATTTTCTAGAGCATCATTGAAGCCCTGGCTTCTCTCTTTGAATTGGACCTCAGTAGAAGCATTAAGGACTCCCGCAAAAGGACAGAGAAACGGTCAAGTTTTACACGAGAAGGAAAAGCCACTTGGGTAACAGATTCAAACGGTCACCAGCAACAGAGCGAGCAGCACTTTCGAGTCGCTCGATCCAAACCTTTTCCCGCTCTTTCTCTGCGGAAGTACGGGAGTCTATACGTTGCTGAAGACGACTCTTTTCGGCGGCTACTTCCTACAGCTCTTGGCGACATTGACTCAGCTCTGCTCGAAGTCGCTCCCGATCTGCCTTCGTCTCCTCAAACTTTTCAATAAGAGTTGTCATGGAGCGGATGATCGGCTAAAAACAAAGAGCAATCTCAAGTTATTTCTTGAGCATCACTCCCACCGGGAGGCAAAATAATAGCAAAAGACAAATTTGCTCACGTGTTGACTCGAAGCAGGAGCCGTCGCCTGAGGAATGCTCGACTCATCTGGTTGACTTCTTCCGCTCAGATTGGCCGCTGAGGCCTCTTCGGTGTGAGCTGCTTTTTCTTTAGTCGGCTGGTCCGACCCTTTCGAGTCCTGACCAGTCGATTGAGTCTCGGGAGCTCTTTTTACCTCGACTGAGCCACCAGTATGTCTAAGCAAGAAGTTTTTAGAGATAGTTAAAATCTCTAGGATGATGAAATAAGATTGGCAAATTTCACTTCATGCAAAAAGGCCAAAGCGACGAGCCGCGACTGGCCCGTCGGACTTGGTCCTCTTGAACGCGGGTACAGACACCAACGGCTTGACATTCGGGTCCCTCGAGCCTGTTGTTTGGATCTGTACCGGCAGGTCATTATCATCTCTGCCGCGCTTCTTTGCCGGTGGAGAAGCGTTGCTTAGATCATTATCAGGTCCCTGAAATCAAAGCCCAGGTCAGAAATAATTCATGCTAAAAAGGGCAGGGTTTGTCAGATGCTTCGATGATCACCTTTTCTTGGGGCCTGTCGGGTCCATAGGGAGCCACAAGAGGATCAATCTTGCATGGCTCTGACTCGCCAAAGTCAGTAAGCCGCCGAACTCGTCGACACACTTCAGTCAAGCGAAATTCCTCGATACTAATTCGGGTCGGGTCACGAACCCCCCGATATGCCCACATGGGATGAGCACGAGCCTGCAAAGGCTGAATTCTTCTCCGGATAAAAGCGGCGATGAGGTGAATTCCAGTCACCTTCAACTGAGGAGTCTCCATGAGAGACAGGACTCAAGCCAATAGAGTCTCGGCTTCTTCGCCCTCTATTCCTCCCAGCTTATGGCTCCAGGCAGTCGCGGAGAATTCAGGAAGACTGAAGCCACGCCCTTCGCCCGGCACATCCATGACATAGAACCACCTCGGTTTCCATCGAGAAGATGATAACCTCTCTCGGAGGTTGAAGAATTTGGCGTCTGCCTAGGTTTGAATATCCACACATCCAATCGCGTCTTTGCCCTGGCGCGCAATGGTGAACATTCTCTTCCAGAGAATCATATGGGGATTTATTCGAAGAAAGCATTCACACAGCGTCACGAAGCACACGATGTGGAGGTAGGAGTTTGGAGAAGATTATGAAGTTGGAGCCCGTAAGCCAAAAGCAAGCTATGAAGGAAATTGTGGACTGTGAATGCTAACCCACGAGTGATGAAATCATAATGCACCACTCGCTCTCCACGCATGGGGCGAGGGATTACCTCATCGCTGGGAAAACACACATGCCCAGGCCGTGGGGACAGCAACCCTTCCTCTGGCATGCCGGCCACCCTCTCGCGATCCACGGAGGACAGCGGCCAAGCTCCCACGCTTTTCTTGTTCTTCCCCATCTCGCTGGGTCGAAGGACGTGATTATCAGGGAATACAAAGGGTTTTTGGCTATGGAAGCTAAAGTCTTGGGCGCCTGAGCTATGGGTGCTAGGAGGAAGAAGGGTTAAAACTAAATTTACCCCACCTCCATTTTTATCCTTGCCCTGGCAGAAAATCCGGGACGCACGATCTTGGTCGTGGCCACGTGTTCCGCATCAATCGGAATACGAAACAGCGAGGATGAAAGTAACTACTTACTTCATGGGTGCAAGAACCAATGAGGTCATCATTGTGTCTTGTTTACTGCGCGAAGTGTGATCGTTTCTCCACTGACGCATGCCTACAGCGTGCCTAGCTGTCAGGCAAGGTTGTACATCCAGTCACATTGGCTGACCAAAACGGCTCTTCAATGACGAAGTCTGACTCAAATACCATGACTCGAAATTATCTTTCGTACAGGATGACGGAGTTTATCTTAAATGTTGAAAACTCGTCTTGAGTCTCGACTGTGAACACTAAGACTCTCATTCGAGTCGCGAATTAATCAGTTGTTGCTTTATACTAAAGACTTCATACAGTCGACTATTGTTTATTCTTTACTTACAACAGTAAAAACAGGGTAATGGCCCTGACACAAGACAAGTTGATTTCATATAATCGACTCAATTGAGTCGCACCAGCTACGACACCTCAGGTGCTTATGCTCATTCGCATAACAGTAAGCCTCTTGGGTTTCGTCCAAAGAGCCTGGAGTCGCACCAGCTGCGTTGCTCTAGTAAAACCCATGCTCATTGCATGAAGATAAGCCTCATGGATCTTTCCATAGAGCCTGAAATCGTACCCGCTGCGTATTTCAGTAAATCCATGCACATTGCATGAAGATAAGACCCGAAAGTTCTCTTACGGGCATGGGATCGTACCGGCTACGTTATTTCCAGTCAAATCCATACTCATTGTATGAAGGTAAGTCCTAAAAATTAGGCCTGGATATGCGTCGGCTGCACCACTCCAGTAACAATTCTCACTTAAGGGTCGCTCCCTGCAACCATGTTCATTACATGAATATAAGACCCGCAGGCTTCCTATAGGACCTGGAAACGTACCAGCTGTGTATTTCCAATACAAGTAATCTTGACGAACGAGTCAAGTACTTCAAAAACTAGAATTTGACTATATAAGACCCCAGCAGGCTAAGTCAAATTCGCCAGTCGCCAGGTTCGAGCCCGGGGACTCGAATGCTAATGAAAGCTAATGTTGTTTTCGCCCTAGAGCGATTAACTGGACTCGACCTGTCGAGTATCTGGGCGCATTAAGCATATATCCATCCACTATCAGATCATATTGTGAAACTGTCATTTAACAATCAAAACACTAAAGCATCGGCTCAGACACTCTTTGAGTCGAAAATACTTCTAATTCGAAGTACAAATCGATGAAACTCCAAGTTTGCAGCATTGTGCAACTGGCTCAACAGCAGAATAAGCTCATTCTTCATGGGAGAAGTCCCTAGTCGAGTCTTCGACTCAACCAGGCACTTGGGGGCTACTGACGTGGTTAGTCATAACCACGTACTCGAGTCGAGTATGCCCGGTACAGCCCAGCTGGGGGCCCACAAGGAAGCCTACTTCGACTTCAAGAGTCTACATGCCAAATCTTGCGACTCAAGACAAGGAAGATTAATTAGAGTATATCTCCTCATTGTAACCGACTTGGACTCTACCTGAGACCTGAGTTCCTGCATATATAAAGGACCAGGAGGGGCAGCCAAGAGGACACGCCCAACTTAGATACAAGTCCCCTAGACGCACTCGACGACTCGGTGCATCTAGACTCTGCGGCACTCCATTGTAATCGACTCATCAATATAGATCCGACAAGCAGGACGTAGATGTATTACCTCATCGAGGGCCCTGAACCTGGGTAAATCGTGTCCCCTGTGTCCTTGTTAGCTGACAAGTTCGCCAACACACACTCGAAATATTTCCTTGGTACAAGTCCATCAATATGGACATTGTCAAAGTTACATCTTCCTCAACGGTCTCTGGCCACCACCACTAGAACCGTTTCCAGTGGCGGTGGAGTCTAACCGCCACAGGTATATGTTTAGTGGCGGTGGTTTATAACCGCCACTGGTACTATTTTTTCCCGAAAATAAACAAATGAATTATGTATAAAAATAAATATTTCTGTAGCACAGAAATAGCAGGAATACAGCACAGCACAGAAAATAGCAGGAATACAACAGCATCAAAGAAACAGAATTGCAGCAAATATATTACAAAGTTCCACATGAGTTAAACATTCAAGTCACATGCATGTATACAAAGTGTTTGAAATAATGAGCCACAAATAAAAGTGTTCCACACAAATTAACCACTTTTGGCGACAATCCCGCCGCCGTAGTAATCCCCGCTCGTTTTGAGGACCTCCTTGTTGAGGATTTCGCCGATGTCCTTCTGGATCTCGTACACTAGAATTTCTGAGTTATGCGGGCCAGAAAAAAATTCCTCACTTCTTTGAAGGTCTTCTTTCCCTTCGACTGGAAGTCATTGATGAACTGCTGAATAGTGTGCGTGCAGTAGTAACCATAGTAGACGGATCCTTCAGGCTGTTGCTCGTAGGGGAACCTGAAAGTGTGCCTGAGGGGAGCGTCAGGATTGCCTACCATTTCACCGTGTCACGATAGGCTGAGTCGATGACATTTTTTATCGGGTCAAAGTCATGTTGTGGTTCATTCTCCTTTCGTCGTAGTGGATCAAAATATGTGACCCCTCCAAAATCGAGGCAGATGGAGATTATCACCCAATGGCCGCTGTTTTACAAAAGGACGCACATTGTATTAGCCAAATAATATAACAAGCAAGTCTTCCGACGGAAAAAGATGTATGTATTCATGCGAATTGAAAACAACTTACTGTAGATGGTACAATATCAATATAAAACGGTGGTCTTGGTGCTTCAACATGAATTGAGTGAGGTATTCAACCGCCAACCTTCTACTTTCGGCCAACAATGGGTCTGGACCAAGCAAAGTGGCATTGAAGAGAAGGGGGTCGGCGACGGCCATCCCATGTTGCTTCACCCTATAGGCCTCCCTCGTGTAGTGTACACACCACAGTCTTAATATGGCGTTGTCGAGGCACTTGCAGTTGAAGAGGTGAAACAAGTCGAGGAAGTCAATGCCGAAGGTAATGTCGTTTTCCCTCTGGATTTCCCCCGTATTGGAGTCGCAGAAGCCATAATGCTTTGGCACTCGAACCCTAATTTCCAGATTTGTTAGGTCTGCACGTGATGATGCCACATTCATGTATTTTTCATGAAGCTCTTGCATCTCCCGTGGCAGGCGATACAGGTCATCATGGGACACTATCGGTTGTCCGGGGTGGAACAACAAAAATTGGGAGAATCGTCTGTCCACGAAATAAGATCCATCAGGCAATATGTCTCCAACACGGGGGTGGGTGGGCATCTTCAGAATGTCTGGTCGCTCTACCCAAATCCCTTCTATCTGCGGCACGGTGTTTGGTTTTCTTCTCGTAGAAGACGACTCTTCCCACTCCTTGGAGGAGCCCTTGCTTGCCTTGCCGCCTGTCCCCCTCTTGTTTTTCCTGCGTCTCAGGAAATCGGAATTGTCCGGTTTATGGGGGACCTGCATCCCAGATGGGGCACTTGGACGGGGCTCCAACGGGGCCGATGCTGCTGCGGCTCTCCAAGGGACGGGTCTTGGTATGGATGGCTTCGGGGCTGGGCGGCGACGGTGGATTTTGGCATGCATTGTCATCGCTACACTCCGCCGCAGGTGAGAAGTCTCGTTCTGCAGGCTCGTAGTCTAGAGGACCGGGTGAGGCGCCAAGCGGTGACGGAGACGTAGGCACCGGGCGGGTGGAGATGGACCGAGGCGGGGCGACGGAGATGGAGACGGAGAAGGCTCCGTAGCGAGGACCACCAACCTCCTAGGCCAGATGACGTAGGAGTTGATGCAATCCCTTAGGGTCGTCGCCTCTTCGTGCAGAGGATAAGGGACCTGTTCGTCCTCAAAGCCCTTGAGCACAGAGTCCACCTGCACCCTGACCATGTGGTCTCGCAGGGTCACGTCGTGCACCACGGCCGTACGCGGCATCAGCAACCTGCGCGTGCCCAGAGGATTCTCCACCGTCGGCATGTGTAACCGGCATTTGACGCCCTTCTACGCATGACAAACATGGCAACATCATTAATAGATTGGAGCATGATAGTGGTATTTCACTATTTTTCGTACCGCGCGAAGACGCTTACCCTGAGGTTCTCGTCTGGTGGCCCAAGTGGGTCAAGCTGGAACTCGGTGCCGGAGCATGAGGTGCTCTTATTCCCCAGCAGGGACGGATCCGGTGTGGGTGGGGTTGGTTGGATGGGCGTCGGCAGGAAAACACCGTGATCAATGAAGTTGTCGACGCCACGCTGGTCCCTCGCATGCCGCATGAGCTACCTAAGCCCCTCCCTCGCCAACACCCGGATCTTCTCATCTAATTCCTCTAAGCTCTGTTCTTTGCTGGCCGCCCTTCTGCGTTTTCGAGAACCATGCTCTTTCGCCATCTGCCTGCGAAAGGGCCCGGAACCAACACCTCGCATATGGCCCCCGTGCTCATTTCGTTGCAGACCGTAGCTGATGGCATCATCCCACTATTGGTTGATAGACGAGTGGGAGCCATCCGACTCCCACTCTGCCATTGCACCATGTATACAAAAAACAACATGCTCGGTGTTAATCTTATATGTGAGTATAAGAAGCCCAACCGATAAAAGAAGATGTCAGGACGAGGACTTACGAGTGCAGCCTCTTGCTTCTCTGACATAGGCTCATGGCCCGCCCACTGATGTGCGGTCATGGACGACCACAACCATTTGCTGGAGCGCTCACAGCGAAGCAAAGTTGGAACCCTCGGCTGTATCCTGACTTTGCCCAATGCGGCGTCCTCCTTCACCCACACCTTCTCCTTTCCGGGGCATCCACGACTGCCGAGGCGGTGGTCGAAGGGCCTTTTCTCACGAAACTCCTTGTACCATTTTTGGCTGGCCTTGAATTCGGGGGACCTGACCCACACCTTGAACCTCTCCCAGTTCTCCTCCGAGATCCCCTTCCAATGCTTGTTAACCACAATCTTCCAGTCTTTGCCGATGAGCTTCCTGCAGTTATATTGCCACGTGCTCTAGCCCTTCCTCATGACTTGGTGCATCCGCCACTCCAACCGTACGCGGATCTCATCATTGGCAGGCACGAACCGCTTCCATGCCGCCTTGTAACAGTCCTGCTTCACAGCTTTAGGGACGTCGCTCCATCTTTGATAGACCCGAGCGCGTCCCCGTACGTTGGCGTTGCATGTGTTGGCGAATTTTTCTGCAGCCTCCACCGGTTCCAGCGGGTAGCTTTCTTTATTGAGCTTGGTGACGACCCACGACTCCGACGGCACCTTGTTCGCCCCCACCCCCCCCCCCCCACCCCCGCTTGGACTTCGACTAAGTAGTTGACGCCATAGCCTGAGACATCGCACCCTGGGCTTCTTCCTCGTTAGCTGCTCCTTCAAGGAGCAGCTGCTCCTCGGCTCCTTCTTCGCCGTGCTCGAAGCCATTGCTCATGGCAATTTCCGAGCCCGAGGAAAATACTCCCGCTTCTTCTTGGACTTCTCCCTCCACAACCGGTGGCTGCTCATGCACCTCTTCAACGCGAGCGTGAGGTTCCTACCCAACACTTATAAAAGTAATTTAAAAAAAGGAAAAATTCGGCATGACCTATGCTGTAAAACAAGAAAATTTCGGCATGACCATTGCTGTAAAACGACAAATGAGTCTGCCAGAATTGTATACCTGCATAAAAAAATTCCCACCCACATATACCCCCTCGGCACGATGGCCGGACCCTTCTCAACGACCCGGCACGATGGCCGGGCCCACATTGCTCATATCAACCGACACGATGGTCGGAATCACATGCACCAATAACGGCACCAACAACAACATATTTATCAAATAAGCATCAAATTATCTTAAGCACCAGCAAGTTAACCTAACTAGCAGGAACATATACTAATAAGTGAACGGAAATAAGCACTTATAAGTTATATAACAACAAATTAATCATTTAACTAAACTAACAGCAACCCTAAACAACAAAAAATTTCTGTTTTGCCTAAGATTAATCAAATTAACCCTTATAAGTTATATACTAAACAACAACCCTAAACATAAAATTAACTAAACTAACAGCAACCCTAAACATCAAATTAACCCTTATAAGTTATATACTAAACAACAACCCTAAACAGCAAATTAAACCTAAGATTCAAACCCTAAGATTAACCCTATGATTCAAATTAAACCTAAGATTAACCCTAAGATTCAAATTAAACTTACCTCGGCAGTGGCAATGGCGGCGGCGGCGGCCGCGGCGGGTGCGGTGGTGGAGGCGGGGTCGGCGGTGGGGGCGGGGTAGCTCCGTTGGCCTCACCAGCCTTAAAAGATCCTGTAAAAGATAATCATAATAATTAAATATTAATCAAACATATAATTTAATATTAGTTGATATAACCTGAATACTTAGTATCTAATATTACATATAATTTAATATTAGTCGATATAACTGAATATTTAGTATCTAATATTAATTAATATTGCATATTTGTGGTATCAGAGATAGTGGTTAATCATTGAAAGATTAAAGTATCTAGACTTAGAAGTTAGTGCAGGTAAAATTATAAATACTAAAGAAAATATTGACATAAGGTGCAGAATAAATCCATTCGAAGAACATATTTGGCATACGACTTATAGTCAGTTAAATACAATTGTTGATCTGATATATAACTTCTTTATATCTTGGGGAAAAAGGCAAAATAATTTAGACCAAAAATTTGATAGCATACTTAAAGAATACCAAAAACTTGCAGAAAAATACTTTAGTTTGAATAATAAAATTGATATAGCTCTACATAAGCTAGAAGAAGCCAAACCAAAACAAAATATAGTTTGTAAGAATAACGATTACATTAAAGAAGAAGTGTTGTCCATTGGAAAAAGTATAGGGCACTGTTTAAATAAAAATAAATCAAGCGCTGAAACAAAACAAGAGATAACTGAAATTAAAAGACTAGTTCAAGAAATAAAAACCTTGATCCTCTCGTAGTTTGCATGAACGAATATAGCGAAGCATTAGAAGAAGTAGCAAAATATTTAACGCCGCCAGTTGGCTTTTCTGACCATGATTCTCCAAAGGAAGACTCAAAAATAATAATAAGACAAAATAATACAATCCTTCAGTTATTAATCCAGATTTTAGATAAAATAAACAGCGAACAAAGTAACAAAGATATTGTGTTAGCATCATCTGGAATAATTGCATCACCAAGGAATATTAATTCAGAAAGATGGACTTATCTAAAAGCCTCATTAGAAGAGACAGAAACCTCCAGTTAATAAGGCAAGATTTAAGGCCTCTAACAATGATGCATAGAATGTCATGCAGCAAGGCTGACGACATTGAAAGTTTAGAAGAAGTTATAGACTTAGAAAGAGATTTGGAAAGGTATCAAAAGGATACACTGAGAAAAATAAAGCCACAACAGGTATACCACATGGGATTGTTTGAAGGAAGAAGTGGATTGTATAGAATATCCAGAGAAGTAGAGTTAAGTGTGTTAACACATCCAGTTGAATTAAAAATTGTGAGCAAGAATATTGAAAATGAACTAAAATATTGTGGGTATAAATATATTCATCAAGGTATGTATATCATATGAGTCAAAGGAATGACAAGAAAGAAATTAGGAGCGAAGGTATTAATAACACTATTAGACAAAAGATGGGGATCAGTAGATAAAGCTTCATTAGGCTTCATGGAAGGAGACATGAATGAAAATAAATTAAAACCTATATAGCCCCAGATTTAATGATGCCCGTGAAGGAATTTATTGATAAAATGAGTTTTGGGTTCCAGACTAAAGGATATGAAGAATTTAAAAGTACAAATTTATTAGTAAGTATGGAATTTATAGGAAGACTAACTAACAAAAGCAGCTCTAAATATAGAGTAAATGTAGATGATGTAATTGAAAGCATGCAATCAAAAGGTATAAAATTCATGAGTCCTCTTAAAATAAGCTCTGAAGAAAGAGCAGGAGAAGAATGGAAAATAAGTGAGCTAATAGAGAAGAAAGAATTAAAGCAACCTAATAACTACATAAGCTATCAAAATTGTGAAGGAACTAGTAGCATTAGACACACAAATTATAAAACCGCAACCATGGATGATACTGAATCTTTTGTTTCTGAATCAGAGTTTAGTGAAAATAAAAATAGCGGTGCATCTGAATACATGGAAGAGGCAGATTTAGACGATGAAATAATTCATTATGAAGGAAAATTGAAACATATAGAATGGGAATATAATAATTCTATGACAAAAGATTGGCCTAAGATAAGAGAAAAGGAATTGTTTTTCATTAGAGAGATTGCAAGACTTAAAAGATTAAAAATTGAGAAAAAGCATGCCATTAGTAGTTCAATCGTATTAAATAACAATATAACGACACAAGTAAATAAGGTTGGAAATAGTAAGAACAATAATACGGTCCAGAGCAACAAAAATAAAGATGTAGATGAAGAGGAGCAGTGGGACATAAATAAAAAGTTATTAACAGAAAGTTATGAAGAAGAAGAAGAAGAATTAATGAAAGAATTGCTTCAAGAAGATGAAAATTTTGATGGGTCCGAGGAATATAGTGATTTTATAAACTCCATAGATGAGGTGGGTTTACATAATTTAGAAAATTCAATGGAAGCTATGGAAGTAGAAATGACTAGTAAAAGAAGAAGAGCATGTGGTGATAGTTCAGTAAAGAGTGAAGGAGCAAGAGAGAGACCTACCAGGGCAGCTGGTAAATGGCCCCCAAAAGAAGATGACTTCCAACCAACTTATATTTCCGGACAATACAAATATATGGGATCTAGGAGAAGAGATTTTGAAAAGCCCGTACAATTTCAAAATTCTAGGAATGATGGGGCAATATTAAATCTAGCAGCCCATGACCCGGTAGATTGGCCTAATATAATTAGCATATGAAAAGGTTTAATAGTTTAGAAATATATACAAAATCTGCATAATATAGGTAATAAGGTGGAAGATATGATAACATACCTTGAAACTTTTCTAGGAGAATCTGCAAAGGTTTTATGGGAACAATGGGTAGAGCCATATCCTAATCAATATGAAGAATTAAAAAGGGCTGGAAGTAATCCCCATAATTTTGCCAATATTATAGCATAATCATAGCAGAAGATCCAGTTATGGGACATACCACATTGCAGAATGAGAGATTGAAAGAAATAGAAAAATTAACGCTAACTAGTTGGAAAGGTATAAAAGAATTCTCTCAGCATTATTTATACAATGCTACCACTGCTAAGCAATGATATAATAAAGGGGTAGTTGAAAGATACTTCAATAAATTACCTGATCCTTTAGGATCTATAATATTTGAAGAGTATAAGAAAGAATCAAATGGAAATGTTGCAAATATATCTCAGGCCATAACATTTGTATTTAAACAACTACGAAAGGTATGTACGAATATACAAACTCAAAGATCTATGAAAAAATCAGACTACAATTTCTGCAATAATATTGTTCAAATACCGCTAACATATGGAGAAAATAGGCATAGGAATAAAAAATATTACAAACCACAGAGGAGAGATAATAGGAACTTTAGGACAAAGAAAAGATATTTCTTAAGAAGGTCTGATAATAGAGCTCCTTATCTACATAAGAGAAATGTAAGAAGATACGATCCTAGAAAATCTTATGATAAGACATGTAGATGTTTTATATGTAATTCACCAGATCAGATCATCTAAGTAAAACATGTCCTAATAAAGATCAGAAAAGGTACTCTAGTAAATATGAAGAGCAAAAAAGAGTGTTAATTATAGATAGCGTTAACGAGAATATCCTAGTATGTGATAAGAAAATAAAAGATGATGAGTCGATATATTCAATCATAGAAACAGATGAAGTAGAAAATGAGACTTTAGAAGATGAATCGAGCGAAGATGAATTAGACCTAATAGACGATTTAGCAGGATTAAAAATTGAAATGATGAATCAAGTAGATTGTGAACATGATTGGATTAGAGGTAAAGGTGATTATAACATGAAATGTGCCTTTTGTATATATTATCCAAGCCAAGAAAATAGGTGCACATGCAGCTTATGCTTAAGACAAGCGTGTGCATCTTGTTTAAAGGCTAGAAATCAAAGTTGGAGACAGGAAATAGAATGTGAACCAGAAGAACGAATATTATCTAGTAGAGTTAGAAACTTAGAGAACAGAATAAATAAACTAGAAGCAGAACTAGAAGAAATAAAATATAATTTAGAAAATAAAAATATTATTAATAATCAAGATCAAGAAGATAACATTATCAAAAATACAGAATTAAAAGAGCAAATGATCACAGTAAAAGAAAGAAAAGGGGACAGGTTAATCCAGCTAAAAGATGCTATTACTAGCTTTGGAAACAAATACATAGTACGTTTACCATTTAAGGAAGTGTTAGGAATAAGAATTCCAGTCAAACTAATATTAAAACCAAATATTTCCTATAAAATATTAGCACTGTTAGACACAGGGTGCACAAAGAACATCATTCATGACAAGTATTTTGCGAGATGCCCTGAAATAGTTAAAACTATAGACAACGATAAAGCTGAAGTCTCCACAGACATGTCAGGAATACAAAAGATTCACAATCAATTGGCCACTATTATACAACAATCCTTACAAACCACTATTATACATGAAGGAGTTACATTCATCCCATATCAAGATAACGTTCCATACATATCTGAGATTATAAGACAGAGAAAATCCATACAAAATGTAGAAATATCTAATATAAATGAAGAATATAGTGCCAATGAAGACTCTCTTGAAATCTGCAAAGAAGAAGAGCTTAGTAATGCCATAGAAGAATACCATATAGAAAATACATGTACAGAATGTATAGGTTTACAATCATTCTCACCAAATTGGTATAGAGATATAAAAACCAAGAAAGATATAGACAAAATAGTGCAAAAATTAGAAGACATACAAATCATTGGAGAAATACCAATGAAACATTGGGATAAGAACTCTATAGTCTGCAAGATAAATATTATCAACCCTAATTACATAATCAAGTTAGGACCAATAGAAGCTACTCCTAAGGATGTAGAAGAGTTTAAAATGCATATCGAAGAGTTATTAAAATTAAAAGCTATTAGGGAAAGCAGAAGTCCTCATCGATCTGCCGCCTTTATAGTTAGAAATCATGCTGAAGAAGTCAGCGGAAAATCTAGAATGGTTATAAATTACAAAAGACTTAATGATAATACGGTAGATGATGCATTCAATATTCCAAATAAGCAAGAATGGATTAATAGAATACAAGGAAGCAAATGTTTTTCTAAGTTTAACCTAAAGGCTGGGTTTTGGCAAGTAAAACTGGCCGAGGAATCTATTCCTTGGACAGCTTTTACATGTCCTCAGGGTCATTATGAATGGCTAGTTATGCCTTTAGGATTAAAAAATGCTCCCGCTTTATTTCAAAGAAAGATGCAAAATATTTTTAATAAAAATCAATCGTTTATATTAGTTTATGTAGATGATTTACTGGTTTTCTCAAAATCTTACAAGGAGCATATTGCTCACCTTGAAGTCTTTTAGGAAGGTAGAACAAAATGGGCTAATATTATCTAAAAAGAAAATGGAGATTTGTAAAGAGAAAATCAATTTTCTTGGGCACGAAATAGGAGAAGGAAAAATACATCTGCAAGAGCATATTGCAAAGAAAATTTTACAATTTCCTGATTCTATGAATGATAAAAAGGTTCTACAACAATTCCTAGGGATTGTAAACTATGCAAGAAATTATGTAGATAATCTAGCAAAACTAGCTGGACCTTTATATGCTAAATTAAGATAGAATGGCCAAAGTTATTTTAATTCTGAAGACATAAAGTTAGCCAAGGCCATAAAAGAAAAGGTCAAAAATTTGAAACCTTTAGAATTGCCATTACAAGATTATTACTTTATAATCGAAACAGATGCATGTAAAGTAGGTTGGGGTGCTATATTAAAGCAAAAACCTAATAAGTACTCTCCAAAGGCAGAAGAAAAGATATGTAGGTATGCCTCAGGAAGTTATAAATTAAAAACAGTAAATAATATTGATAGAGAAATCCTTGCGGTAGTCCATGCAATAAACGCGTTTAGACTATACTTGGGATTTAAAGAATTTACAGTACGCACTGATTGTGAAGCAATATGTAGATACTATAATCAAATCAATAGTAAGAAAAGTTCTACTAGAAGATGGGTTTTATTTGAAGATATCATAACTGGAAATGGATATAAAGTTGTTTTTGAGCATATTAAGGGAAAAGATAATTGTTTACCTGACATATTCTCCCATTCACCAATCTTACAGGAATGAAGCGTGGGTAGCTTCCCAATGGGGTGGAAGTATTTACCTTTGGAAATGAAAACACACTAAAAATATTTCCCCCGAATATATTTAAATTCAAACCTAAGGGACATATTGCCCTCAATGAAATTCAAGAATGCATACTTGACAATTTATGGTTTCAATATAATAATAAAAGAGAAGAAAAAGGCTATATGCTATCAATTCTGAATAGTCTAGCTGAATATTTCAATATGATGAACAAGAAGTTACCAATATCAGCAAATATTGCAGTACAAGAATATAAGTCATTATATGTACTATTTGATGGAATCAAACCTGAAATATATATGACTTTTGAAGAAATAATAAAAGAAAAGCTAGACGCAAGGAAAAGGAAAGAGGATATTACGTGGAAGAAATATTTAGATGTCAATGAAGCCTTGAATAGAGCAAGAAGTATGATAGGAGAAAATTACTACATAGAACCAAAAGCCAAAGAATATATCCAAAAGTTCAAAGGAGTAGATAAGGATATTCCTTCTTCGTCAAATATAAAGAATATAAAGGAAGAAATATTAATTTTAAAAAAAGCAAAGGAAGAAGAATCTCCTAAATATAGCACATACAAAGACTGCTTAGTAAAAGGAGTGGATCCTCTGGATTATGAATATATAGACATGAAGATAAACGAAACATTAGAAGACACTTCAAAGTTATGGAAAGAAGAGTTAAAAGAAGAAATTTAAAAAGAATTACGACTTGAATTTACGCAAAAATTCGAAGAAATAAAGAAAGAGTATGACCTAAAATATGACCTGACTCTTTCAAAATATGAATTCAATCGTAGTTCAATCGTATTAAATAACAATATAACGACACAAGTAAATAAGGTTGGAAATAGTAAGAACAATAATACGGTCCAGAGCAACAAAAATAAAGATGTAGATGAAGAGGAGCAGTGGGACATAAATAAAAAGTTATTAACAGAAAGTTATGAAGAAGAAGAAGAAGAATTAATGAAAGAATTGCTTCAAGAAGATGAAAATTTTGATGGGTCCGAGGAATATAGTGATTTTATAAACTCCATAGATGAGGTGGGTTTACATAATTTAGAAAATTCAATGGAAGCTATGGAAGTAGAAATGACTAGTAAAAGAAGAAGAGCATGTGGTGATAGTTCAGTAAAGAGTGAAGGAGCAAGAGAGAGACCTACCAGGGCAGCTGGTAAATGGCCCCCAAAAGAAGATGACTTCCAACCAACTTATATTTCCGGACAATACAAATATATGGGATCTAGGAGAAGAGATTTTGAAAAGCCCGTACAATTTCAAAATTCTAGGAATGATGGGGCAATATTAAATCTAGCAGCCCATGACCCGGTAGATTGGCCTAATATAATTAGCATATGAAAAGGTTTAATAGTTTAGAAATATATACAAAATCTGCATAATATAGGTAATAAGGTGGAAGATATGATAACATACCTTGAAACTTTTCTAGGAGAATCTGCAAAGGTTTTATGGGAACAATGGGTAGAGCCATATCCTAATCAATATGAAGAATTAAAAAGGGCTGGAAGTAATCCCCATAATTTTGCCAATATTATAGCATAATCATAGCAGAAGATCCAGTTATGGGACATACCACATTGCAGAATGAGAGATTGAAAGAAATAGAAAAATTAACGCTAACTAGTTGGAAAGGTATAAAAGAATTCTCTCAGCATTATTTATACAATGCTACCACTGCTAAGCAATGATA
Source organism: Brachypodium distachyon (assembly GCF_000005505.3). Lineage (NCBI taxonomy): Eukaryota > Viridiplantae > Streptophyta > Magnoliopsida > Poales > Poaceae > Brachypodium > Brachypodium distachyon. The sequence goes on from NC_016135.3 coordinate 11,337,503, forward strand.
TAATAAAGGGGTAGTTGAAAGATACTTCAATAAATTACCTGATCCTTTAGGATCTATAATATTTGAAGAGTATAAGAAAGAATCAAATGGAAATGTTGCAAATATATCTCAGGCCATAACATTTGTATTTAAACAACTACGAAAGGTATGTACGAATATACAAACTCAAAGATCTATGAAAAAATCAGACTACAATTTCTGCAATAATATTGTTCAAATACCGCTAACATATGGAGAAAATAGGCATAGGAATAAAAAATATTACAAACCACAGAGGAGAGATAATAGGAACTTTAGGACAAAGAAAAGATATTTCTTAAGAAGGTCTGATAATAGAGCTCCTTATCTACATAAGAGAAATGTAAGAAGATACGATCCTAGAAAATCTTATGATAAGACATGTAGATGTTTTATATGTAATTCACCAGATCAGATCATCTAAGTAAAACATGTCCTAATAAAGATCAGAAAAGGTACTCTAGTAAATATGAAGAGCAAAAAAGAGTGTTAATTATAGATAGCGTTAACGAGAATATCCTAGTATGTGATAAGAAAATAAAAGATGATGAGTCGATATATTCAATCATAGAAACAGATGAAGTAGAAAATGAGACTTTAGAAGATGAATCGAGCGAAGATGAATTAGACCTAATAGACGATTTAGCAGGATTAAAAATTGAAATGATGAATCAAGTAGATTGTGAACATGATTGGATTAGAGGTAAAGGTGATTATAACATGAAATGTGCCTTTTGTATATATTATCCAAGCCAAGAAAATAGGTGCACATGCAGCTTATGCTTAAGACAAGCGTGTGCATCTTGTTTAAAGGCTAGAAATCAAAGTTGGAGACAGGAAATAGAATGTGAACCAGAAGAACGAATATTATCTAGTAGAGTTAGAAACTTAGAGAACAGAATAAATAAACTAGAAGCAGAACTAGAAGAAATAAAATATAATTTAGAAAATAAAAATATTATTAATAATCAAGATCAAGAAGATAACATTATCAAAAATACAGAATTAAAAGACCAAATGATCACAGTAAAAGAAAGAAAAGGGGACAGGTTAATCCAGCTAAAAGATGCTACTACTAGCTTTGGAAACAAATACATAGTACGTTTACCATTTAAGGAAGTGTTAGGAATAAGAATTCCAGTCAAACTAATATTAAAACCAAATATTTCCTATAAAATATTAGCACTGTTAGACACAGGGTGCACAAAGAACATCATTCATGACAAGTATTTTGCGAGATGCCCTGAAATAGTTAAAACTATAGACAACGATAAAGCTGAAGTCTCCACAGACATGTCAGGAATACAAAAGATTCACAATCAATTGGCCACTATTATACAACAATCCTTACAAACCACTATTATACATGAAGGAGTTACATTCATCCCATATCAAGATAACGTTCCATACATATCTGAGATTATAAGACAGAGAAAATCCATACAAAATGTAGAAATATCTAATATAAATGAAGAATATAGTGCCAATGAAGACTCTCTTGAAATCTGCAAAGAAGAAGAGCTTAGTAATGCCATAGAAGAATACCATATAGAAAATACATGTACAGAATGTATAGGTTTACAATCATTCTCACCAAATTGGTATAGAGATATAAAAACCAAGAAAGATATAGACAAAATAGTGCAAAAATTAGAAGACATACAAATCATTGGAGAAATACCAATGAAACATTGGGATAAGAACTCTATAGTCTGCAAGATAAATATTATCAACCCTAATTACATAATCAAGTTAGGACCAATAGAAGCTACTCCTAAGGATGTAGAAGAGTTTAAAATGCATATCGAAGAGTTATTAAAATTAAAAGCTATTAGGGAAAGCAGAAGTCCTCATCGATCTGCCGCCTTTATAGTTAGAAATCATGCTGAAGAAGTCAGCGGAAAATCTAGAATGGTTATAAATTACAAAAGACTTAATGATAATACGGTAGATGATGCATTCAATATTCCAAATAAGCAAGAATGGATTAATAGAATACAAGGAAGCAAATGTTTTTCTAAGTTTAACCTAAAGGCTGGGTTTTGGCAAGTAAAACTGGCCGAGGAATCTATTCCTTGGACAGCTTTTACATGTCCTCAGGGTCATTATGAATGGCTAGTTATGCCTTTAGGATTAAAAAATGCTCCCGCTTTATTTCAAAGAAAGATGCAAAATATTTTTAATAAAAATCAATCGTTTATATTAGTTTATGTAGATGATTTACTGGTTTTCTCAAAATCTTACAAGGAGCATATTGCTCACCTTGAAGTCTTTTAGGAAGGTAGAACAAAATGGGCTAATATTATCTAAAAAGAAAATGGAGATTTGTAAAGAGAAAATCAATTTTCTTGGGCACGAAATAGGAGAAGGAAAAATACATCTGCAAGAGCATATTGCAAAGAAAATTTTACAATTTCCTGATTCTATGAATGATAAAAAGGTTCTACAACAATTCCTAGGGATTGTAAACTATGCAAGAAATTATGTAGATAATCTAGCAAAACTAGCTGGACCTTTATATGCTAAATTAAGATAGAATGGCCAAAGTTATTTTAATTCTGAAGACATAAAGTTAGCCAAGGCCATAAAAGAAAAGGTCAAAAATTTGAAACCTTTAGAATTGCCATTACAAGATTATTACTTTATAATCGAAACAGATGCATGTAAAGTAGGTTGGGGTGCTATATTAAAGCAAAAACCTAATAAGTACTCTCCAAAGGCAGAAGAAAAGATATGTAGGTATGCCTCAGGAAGTTATAAATTAAAAACAGTAAATAATATTGATAGAGAAATCCTTGCGGTAGTCCATGCAATAAACGCGTTTAGACTATACTTGGGATTTAAAGAATTTACAGTACGCACTGATTGTGAAGCAATATGTAGATACTATAATCAAATCAATAGTAAGAAAAGTTCTACTAGAAGATGGGTTTTATTTGAAGATATCATAACTGGAAATGGATATAAAGTTGTTTTTGAGCATATTAAGGGAAAAGATAATTGTTTACCTGACATATTCTCCCATTCACCAATCTTACAGGAATGAAGCGTGGGTAGCTTCCCAATGGGGTGGAAGTATTTACCTTTGGAAATGAAAACACACTAAAAATATTTCCCCCGAATATATTTAAATTCAAACCTAAGGGACATATTGCCCTCAATGAAATTCAAGAATGCATACTTGACAATTTATGGTTTCAATATAATAATAAAAGAGAAGAAAAAGGCTATATGCTATCAATTCTGAATAGTCTAGCTGAATATTTCAATATGATGAACAAGAAGTTACCAATATCAGCAAATATTGCAGTACAAGAATATAAGTCATTATATGTACTATTTGATGGAATCAAACCTGAAATATATATGACTTTTGAAGAAATAATAAAAGAAAAGCTAGACGCAAGGAAAAGGAAAGAGGATATTACGTGGAAGAAATATTTAGATGTCAATGAAGCCTTGAATAGAGCAAGAAGTATGATAGGAGAAAATTACTACATAGAACCAAAAGCCAAAGAATATATCCAAAAGTTCAAAGGAGTAGATAAGGATATTCCTTCTTCGTCAAATATAAAGAATATAAAGGAAGAAATATTAATTTTAAAAAAAGCAAAGGAAGAAGAATCTCCTAAATATAGCACATACAAAGACTGCTTAGTAAAAGGAGTGGATCCTCTGGATTATGAATATATAGACATGAAGATAAACGAAACATTAGAAGACACTTCAAAGTTATGGAAAGAAGAGTTAAAAGAAGAAATTTAAAAAGAATTACGACTTGAATTTACGCAAAAATTCGAAGAAATAAAGAAAGAGTATGACCTAAAATATGACCTGACTCTTTCAAAATATGAATTCAATCTTTCAGATGATGATCACATGGATATTGCAGGCCATGGGCAGAAAGCAGAATTTTAATTGATATTACTATCAATTATTCGGGCGGGGAGGACATATACACCACCTCCGAACATATACACCTATACCCGAATAGTTGATAGAATATAATTTGAATATGATTGAAAACTGAAAAAAAAATACATAAATAATATTAAAAATAAATAAATTTATGAAAAATATTAAATCTTAAGATCCATTGTTAGCATGTATTAGGCATATAAGACCCATCATCAGCATCCAAGATCACAAATGCATGAGATTCTATGATTTATGGTGTGCAGACGAAGAATAGCCAAGGAAGTAGACAATAAGGCCGCAGTGTGTCGTGAACACTATCATTAAAGCACAAGACTACTCTCAGGATGAAGGAAGCCACATTCGTATGCAACCAAAGAGTGAAGTGGCAGCCAAAAAACCTCATCTTCTTCATGCATGCATGCACTCAAGAGGCTATAAAGAAGGCCTAGGACCTATAAAGAAGAGGCATCATGACCAAGAAGAAAGGAGAGGTAAATAATGCATGGGAGCACTATTAAAGCCAGCCATATCTTGCCTATAAAAGGAGCCTTCTTGCTGCGATGGAGGACACACAACATCGCTGAGAACACAAGCCTTCAGTAGCAGAGAGAGTGAGCAGCTAGCGAGCAAACTATCTTCCCACTGTAATAAAGCCAATATAATCAAGGCAGTGTAACATAAGGACGGGAAGGTAATAAGGTAATCACCTTATCTTTGTGTAAACCCTTCGGGGGTTCCCGAAAGGGAAAACCGTATGTAAGCTATATTGTGGAATGAAATAGTTTAGTATTTCCCTTGGTCTTGTTAAATGTGTTTATACGGGTGGGTGCTTATGCTAGGGATCCTATAAGAGAAACCTCTGCGTGTAGTTCTCAGTTAAGCCTCTTGTATGGCGTTTGAATGAGAACCTTGTAACCGTAGAGAAGTGTTCCCTTCGGGTGGAACTGCCTGGGAAGACGATAAGAAATCACTCATATAAACTTGTTTAAGAACACCTAGGGAAATAAACTTAGCTACTCTTGAAGCAATATAGTGAAAAATACGGTGAGTACTGAGTAGGATTTTTACACCACAGCACGAACCGTCGGTAGCTCCGTCGGCCTCACCAGCCTTAAAAGATCCTGTAAAAGATAATCATAATAATTAAATATTAATCAAACATATAATTTAATATTAGTCGATATAACCTGAATATTTAGTATCTAATATTACATATAATTTAATATTAGTCGATATAACCTGAATATTTAGTATCTAATATTAATTAATATTGCATATTTGTGGTATCATATATATATATATATATATATATATATATATAGGGACATCACCAATGGGGTATTTAGTGGATACCCGCCACTAGTGACCCCTCCTAGCGTTTTTGCTATAGGAGACCACAGATGACGGGGATTTCTGGATACCTGCCATTGGTGACCCACGAGTGGCGGGTATATGAAAACCCACCACTGGTAATTGGAACAAGAGTGAGGGTTCACCACACCCCTGTTCCATGCACTAGTGGCGGTGATATTGTATATCCCCGCCACTGGTTAATATTTTGGTTCTAGTATTATATTCTTATTATATTTTGTGTCTCTCTGAAAATTATAGCACCTGTACTTTCAAGTGTATAATAATTATTTCTTATCTCACTAAAGTTTTCAATGCTAAATACATTGCTGAAAATGAAATATGTATGCTTTTGTTGTGTTTATCGTGGTTAAAAATTGTTATAAATTACAAAATTGCTCAGAATGGTCTGATATTTCGCATGGAAGCTTCTCACACAACAATATGCCTCCATATGAAGTTTGGTGTCAAAATTCCAAATGAAGCCAGCAAGAATACTATTTTGGGATCATCTAGATAGATATCTCTGATACCTTCTAAGCCAACATCCAAATTGTAACATTTAAACAACTTTGAGCTTGATATTTTCCATGTGGCTTCATTAGATTGAGAGGTGTTTCCATGCAAAGTTTCAGCTCATTTCGATGAAATTGAATTTTATGGAATTAAATTAGCAGAAAAGCCACACATAATCACAGAAATTTGTATGAAATACTATGAACTAATGTCTAAAAGTAGTATTGGGGACAAACAGTATTATTATACACCCAAAAGTACAACTGTTATATTTTTTGGAAACGCAGAGAATATGATAGGAATATAATAGCGCATTCTGAAATCATTACCAGTGGCGGGTTTCACACAAATCACCGCCACTGGTGAGTGGGACAAGATTTGGCAAATCCCTGAGCCTTGTAACACTCACCAGTGGCGGTTTTCGGTAAAATCACCACTGGTGCCACCTTCCGGTGGCGGGTTTACCTGTAATCACCGCCACTGGTGTGGCGGGTTCCTGTGACGTCAACGCCACTGGTGGCCTTCTACGGGCTGCCGCACGAGGCGAGGTGAGAGTTTAGTCCCACCTCGCTAGTTTACAAGCGTGTCGACCAACATAAATAGCTTCCTCCGCCTCCCATTTTACATTCTGAATAAAATCAAATGCCGCTCTCTCATCCACTCCCGTTCGCCCGACCTGTGGGCCCGGTACCCTATGTGTGCACTGGTGGGCTCGGATTACAGCCCCATGGGCCCGGGTCTGCTCTGGCCTAGTAGGTAGTAGGCTGCTCCCGGGTTCACCTGGCTGGGCCCGAACTTGTCGTACCAGTGGCCCACGGGGTCCCACTGATACGGGACGTGTGGGTCGCTAGTGACGAAGCCCTGTCAGGAAGGCCTCCCGGGAAGCGATGAGTCCGGGAAGCCTGCCTCAAGGAGACGGTCCTTGGTGAAGGCGAAGCTAAGGGCCGGAATAGAAGAAGCTATCGGGAACCCCGGTCCCGGGTAGTGGAAGAAACGCCTCCCCGGCAGCTGGCCGGGTGCGCTAGCCGGGAAGGGGCACCCAGCAACCCACGCTCGGGCATGCAGGCGGGGCCGAGCCCGCAGAACAGTGAAGACAGGACAAGATGGCGGGCACAGTGCATTTAATGCACCGACAGGAGTCTTATCAGCAGGCCTAGACTTGCTTAGCAAGGCTAGGGCGTCTACTCTACAAACCATTTTTTCTACCTTGTACAGTGTACCGGACGCTGCATGGCATCCAACATGGATCAGCGGGAGTGTATTTCATGTGGCTGTGACACACGTCTAGGAGACGTGTCACGCTGCATGCATTGGCACCTGTGGTATCCCCTTGTCTATAAAAGTAGGACCGATGCCACCGGTCAAAGGGTTCCGATCAGTCTTAGTTCTAGCCCTAGTTAGAGCCATCACCAAGAGCTCCCCGGGAACTCCTGGGACACCTTGTAAGCCACATACATAATCTTGAATATAACAAAAAGCAGGACGTAGTGTGTTACACCTCCGGGTGGCCCGAACCTGGGTAAATTCACGCGTCCACACTTCGTGCCTATCGTCACGCCAGCGATCGCCGGAGCGATCGCCTCGCCCTCCACCGAACCAAAAAGGGGTGCTTGACATCTCCGGTGCTAGAGACCCGTGCTCCGACAGAACCCGAAACGCTCAGTTGACCCGGCCGGGCTTAAAAACATTTTTTTTCCTCCTTTATAATGAAAATAACATGTAATAAGTTTAAAAAAAATCCATATCTCTTAATTGTTTCCGAAATCAAAACAAAGCAAATAAAATATGCATTCTGACTAGAAAAATATTCCGAACAAATTTATGACATTTGTTTTCAAATTTGAAGAAGTTAAAATTCGAACCTCATTAGAATTCAAATTACAATGAAAATCATGATTCGAGCATAATTTATCAAAATTACACAAATAGTGAACTATTGGACAATCTTGTCTTTTTTCTTTGTTGTCTTCTCTTTCCTCTTATACGTTTGGACCTCATCGTGGCTTATTCTGGCGTAGGCCCCGTCTTGTGTGGGTAATTTTGACTTCTTTGTTGTCTGGATCGTCCGTCTTGCCACCTCTTCTTCTTGCCTGGTCGTGGGATCGGGGAAACCTCATAGTCTTGTTGTGAAGTTACTCCGTCGACCCCAACAATGCTCCTTTTGCCTCTCCTCACGACTACGCGGTTTTTCGCTATCGGGTGTTCTATGAAGAGGACTTGTTTGCATTTGGAAAGAAACTGCCATGGTTCAAGCAATGCCGAGATTCTTTTGACGTTCACCTGATGACGGGGAACCTCTTTTGGCAGAACCATTGTTGTGAACCTATGATCTTCATGCCTCACATCGCGTGCCCATCTGATGCGAAACATGGCGATGGTGGTGAAGGTGTAGTCAAGCTCCCAAATCTCTTCGACCACGTCCTAGTACGCTTCTGTCTGGCCTTCGCTGTCGGTCGCCTTCTCAGCAACGAGCACTATACCGCTGTTTTGGTACGTACTCTTACGGTCTTGAGGCTTGGTGTAGTACGTATACCCATTCATTGTGTACGACTTGTAGGTCACGACGTTGCGGTCGGGAAGCCGTGACAACTTTTGGACAATCTTCTCATCTTCATTTGCCGCAGCCCTCGGATACCAAAGATCCTTGAGCCACATGGCGAATGTAGAATTGTGTTTTCGCTGGATCCATTCATCATTCCTGTTAGGGTTGAGGTTTCGAAGTTCTTCGATGTGCATGTCGATGAACGTCTCGACCTCTGGCGTGAGTTGCAGCACCATTGTGTGTGCTCTTATAAAGTCGTCCATTCTTTGGCAGGCATGCACATCAAGATCCTTCCGGCCACGCCCACCTTCAACTTCTAGCTTCCCCTTATGTAGTGATTCGGGGACCCCTATGGGTTTGCGGTCCGCCAACCAATCAGTGCAGAACTCAACGCACTCTTCTGCATGATAGCCTTCCATGATGCTTCCTTTGAGACGCCCTCTGTTACGAACATATCGCTTCAGCTCCCCGTTGTATCGTTCGGGCCCAAACATGTTGTGCAGGAACGATGGCCCTAACAACAAGATCTCATCGGCGACGTGGACCATCAGATGGACCATAATGTCGAAGGACGTTGGGGGAAAGACCATCTCACATTCGCACAATATCTGTATCATTGCGTCCCTCAGTTGCATGCAACGGTCCACCTTGATCGACTTCTGGCCGATCATGTCAAAGAAGTCACAGAGCTTCATGACCGTCTCTCTCACCCATGGCTCCATGCAGCCTCTTATTGCAACCGGAAGTAACTGCGTGAGAATCACGTGGCAGTCATGAGACTTCATGCCATCCAGCTTGTGGCTCTTCATGTCAACGAGTTTCTTAATGCTGGATGAGTAGTTCGATGGAACTTTGATGCCATGGAGATACTCGCACATTCTATGCAGCTCGGCTTTGCTCCGACTGTAACACGCAGGTATGCATCGCGTATATATCGTGCGTTCACCATTCTTGTTTTCTTGCGGCGCCTCTTCCTCTATCGGCCACAGCTTCTCCCTTATCCCCATCCACTGCAGGTCCTTCCGTGCCTTTGGTCCATCTTTTGACTTGTCCGCGTGGTGCATCATCAAGCCCAACAGGCTGTCGCACACATTTTTCTCGACATGCATGACGTCTATGGTGTGATGGCTCTGTAAGAACCTCTAGTAAGGCAGGTCCCAGAACACGGACCTCCTCTTGTACGTAAGGCCGCCATCTGGACCAGCAGCCGGCTGTGCTTTCCCGGCCACGACTTCGAGGTCCCTGACAATTTCGTATACTTCATGTTCAGTCTGTTCCCTCGGTTTGTGCCGCCTCTCTTCCCTCCCGTTGAAGTTTTTCTTATCATCCCTCCACGGGTCCTTCATCTCCAGCCACTTACGGTGTCCCATGTACACAATCTTTTTTGATTCTAGCAGAAACATCCCTTCTATCTCGTCCCACGCTTTGTACCCATGTGTTGACTGGCACGATGAGTTCCCGTTTGCCGGGTAGTCATGCACACATGTCAGGAGAGCTGCTTGAAGGGTGAACTTCTCCTTCTTATGAGCGTCCCAAACCTTTCGACCCTTCTCCCAAAGCTCCTTGAGCTCATCCTTCAGCAGCTCCAGATACACGTTCAGATCAGCTCCAAGCTGCTTAGGGCCTTGTATGAGCATTGATAGTTGGATGTACTTCCTCTTCATGACAAGCCACGGGGGGAGGTTGTATATGAACAGGATCACCGGTCATGTGCTGTGTTTGCTGCTCAAGTTTCCGAACGGATTGATCCCATCCGTACTCATCCCGAACCTGATGTTCCTGGGCTCTGTGCCGAACTCGGGGAATTCGTCGTCCAGAGTCCTCCATTGAGCCGCATCTGCGGGGTGTCTGAGGACTCCATCATCGCTGCGGTACACGCCCTCGGGATCGATATCCGCCTGAGTCGCGTCGTGGTAGATGAACCACCTGGCCTCCTTCTCGTTCTGGAACCAACGCTCCAGCCTGGTGCCACACGGGAGATACCAGACCGTCTTGGCCGCCGAACCACGCTTCACTTCTTCCTCCTCGCCGCCGTCAGGATTGGGGTCTTTCTTCCTGTATCGGGATGTTTTGCATACTGGACAGGTGGGCATGTCTTTGTAGTCGCCCTTATATATGATGCAGTCCAGCGGACAAGCATGGTATCTGATGACCTCTAACCCGAGGGGGCATGTAACTTTCTTCACCTCGTACGTGCTCTTAGGCAACTTGTTACCCGGAGGAAGTACCGTACGTAGGTAACTCAGAATCTCTGTGAATCCTGAGTCCACGATGTTGTATTTTGCCTTTATACGCAAAAGCTCAAGTGTTACTTCTAGCACACTGTTATCCACGCCGGCATTTTCATATAAGGTGTCTCAGCATCCTCCCTCAGCTTCTCGAACTTACGGGACACCCTCTCATCCTCGGGGTCATCCAACTGATTCTACAGATGCTGATCATCCAGCATTTCAACCATCCTACTGGTTGGAACGTCCTGTGGATCCTCGCCACAGAATGCTTCTTCACCAGGCTGGTCGTCAGACTCCATGTTTTCCATCTCAATGCCGGCATCGACTTCAATGCCATCCTCCCCGTCAGAAGTCCACTATGAATAACCGGGCACAAATCCCCACATGAGCAAGTGCATCTCGACAAATGCTGAATAACCAAGCTCGTACAGCTTGCTGTTCTGACATCTCACACAGGGACAACACATCTTATCACCCATTTTCCTATGCATATCTTCCACGCCGGCATCGACAAAAGTTCAGCCACTCTATCCACTCAACACGTAACCTGTCCTCGTACATCCAAGCACGGCCCATCGAGCTACAACACAATTAAAATAAAATAAACAAATCAGCTTGATCGACAAAAATGGAAATTTTCGGCATGACCTTTGCTAAAAAATAGCATTTTGCACTACGAAATTCGATGCCTGCATCAAAACAAATTACCCCCACCCACATCGGCACGACGGTCGGCATCACATCACATAAGAAATACACGACACGAAGGCCGGTGTCAACACACATTTAATATGCTTGAAACATGCACGTACACCGGTCCCGAGGTTAAGCTTAACCCTAGGGCTAACCCCCAGGGGCTAAGCTCCCCCATAAGCAGCAACGGCCATGGACTCCACAGAGAGAGAGAGAGCTAGAGAGAGAGAGAGCTCATGGGAGCAAATTAAAGCCATAGAGAGAGCAATCTGGGGGGGCGGGGGCGGGAGGGCAGAGCTATGCTGCGGGGGAGCCACGGATAGAGCGGGGGCAGATCGGGGGAGACGCTATAGAGAGATTGGGGCCGAATTTTCTTGTCGGCAGCCACGGCGCCATTAATGGCGATTTTGCCAAATTGGAGAAGAATAGGAGGAGGAAGAAGGGAGAGGAAGAGGGAGGATAAGCGGGGGAGAGCTACCTGCCGGCCGCCGTCATCAATTTTGGCAGGGCTTCGCCAGCGCCAGTGTGGAGAGAGCCGCGGCTGGTCCAAACAGACGCGTGAGCTCGACCAGCTGGGGCTCGCACACAGTAGTTATATATAGGAAGGTCACCAGTGGCGGGTGTTAGGATAAACCGTCACTGGTGATCTCCAGCGGCGGGCGGAAAAATAAACCGCTACTGGAGGCCTCAGCAGTGGCTGGTAACTTGAGACCCGCCACTGGAGATCGCCCACCTGTTTCCCGCTTTAGTCCCACCTCGCTAGTTTACATGAGTTCCGACCAACATAAAAAGGATTCCGCCACCCCACTTACCGGTGGTTACTACTCAGTGCTCAGTGCGTTCCCCATTGCGGTTGAGTACTAAACTAATGATCTGGCGGTGCTTAAGGGGTTCAGGGAAGGTCACTGAGACTTAGTAGTACCATCATGTATCGGGTGGTCTACCAGTGGCGGTTCTTTTGTTCGCCCGCCACTGGTGCTCTTGCGGTATGTAATTTTGAGGTTTAATCCCACCTCGGTTCTTTACGTACGGCCTTCCCAGCATAAAAAGGCTTCAGCTGCACCTCTTATTGATCGTTGATACCAAGTCGTCAGTGTCTTCCCGTTCCATTGGAGCTGCAGCGGTTGACGGAATATACTGACGACTGGATATTGTGATCACCTATGATGCAATGTATGTGGCGGTTCTTTTGGACGCCCACCATTGGTAGCTGTTAGGGTTTCCATGGGCAACGCCAGTGGCGGTGACTTGTTTCGGGACTATTCACCGCCACTGGTGGCGCTCGTGGATACCTCGAGAGGCCTCCAGTGGCGGTGTGTGTTTTGGTCCGTTTTAACCGTCACTGGAGAGGGATCACGGATGGGTTTTTCTGTAGTAGTGCCATTAATATTTTAATGTAAATATCGATGGGGAAAAAAGAAAGAGCGAGATAAAAGAAATGGAGTGAAAAGGGTGGGGCAATAAAATGAGACACGTGGAGACAAAAGGTGACTCTACGGTGAAATTTGGTGAAAAAATAGAATGTGTTTATAGTTTTGGACAAATTGGCAGGATTTGGTGTCCATATTTGGATTGCTTTACTATTTGTCCGGGAACCCTAAATAAACAAAAGTGAAGAATTGTAAATGATTTAGTAATGTCCTTGTATATGGTTACAATTATGTACGCTCCCAATGTGCTTATGATGTAGCACCCGGTGGATCTTTAGCTAGCGTGTATCATCTTACGAGAATACAGTATGCCATAGATAACCCAGAAGAAGTATGCATAATCCAAAAGAGGTTGCTCAGAAGAGATAGATGTATTCCAACCTCTATTGATGATATGGACATGGCCACCAAGGATACGACCATTAGAATCTTAATTGTTGGAGTATTCAATAACAATTATAATAAGGTGAAATCAATTCTTAAATTTGTTCAATATATTACTTGCAAAGAGGCAGAGCTACTATTTTGTATGATCTTATTATGCAGGCATCTTATTGAACTCTACAAGTCCAAAGTGAAGATGAGGTGCAATAGCATGCAGCGGGTGACGCAAGGTGAAGCCTATCAAGTCTACTTTCCAACAAATCAAACGGCACATGATTCGGAGCTTGCTAGAGAAACATATCACGAAGTAAAGTTGAATCCAATTCGGGTCCGAACTGTCAGGTGAGCCGAATTTGTTTTAATCAACCAGGCCGCGTCCGGAGTCCAAATCAAGCAAACAAGTACTTGTTGGAAAGGTAATTACAAGATCTTTCCAACGGATCCGGCCCCACAAGGAGATTCTACGCATGATGACTGTGGCGGACAAAACAAGCTGACGGATCTGTTTTTCAGTTTCCTAAAGAGTTGTAGTTTGTTAGGAAAATTAGAGATAGAGTTGGATTTCGGCCTCCTTACTCAAAGTGGACGAAAATTTCTCTCCCTCCTCCTTTATATACCCCATGAGCCCCCCTATGGAGACTTGGTTTTGTTTAGTTAAGAGTTAGCCATTGCTACTACTTCGTGTAATCGTGTGTGTCGGTTAGACCACCTGATTTATCGATTTCGGAACCCCAACTTATCTTCTCGTTGAGACATTGGTTTGATACAGTATATTCGCAATTTCATATTGCATCCGTTATTTATCTTATTTTTTCTTGTTTTTCGATTGCTTGCAGGAACAAAGACCTTCGTGGTCAGGTTGATCGTGCCCCCGCGTGATCAATAACCCTTTAGAGTTGGTATATCGATTGCTAAGGCGATGCCTCCTAGTCGGATCGTCAACGTCACCTCCTACCCAAAGCGAGAGTTACCAATCTCATCGAAAAATCGGGCCACCCCGACCCATATCAATTTCTCTTGCCTAAAGACTTTTTTTTTTCGATTTTACCTCAGGACCTCCCCACTGATGGCGTTTTTATCTGAGTTTTGCTGCACAGGCTCATTTTGAGGTTGCTGCATGGGCTCATTTTTCTCGTGGTGGAATTAATCTGGGTAACATTATTTTCTTTCAAAAAGAATTGCTGTGTAACAGACACACAGAGATACTCCTATTTGATTTGAAACCTGGAAAAGTCACTCCTATTCAAACGAGTTTTTTTAAGTTAAGAGGTACAGTATCATATTCAAATGCACACCGCCGTTCTCTCCGAAAACAATAATGGCGCCACCGCCTCCCACCCTCCCTCCGTCCTATACTCCGCCCTGCCGCTCTATCCCCAATCTACTCTTCCTCCCCCACCTCCGATCCCGCCTTCCCATCCGCCGCCTCCTCTCGGCGCACGCGCTCGCCGCCGTCGCCGGCCACCTATCCCTCCCGGATCCCCACACTCACGCACTCCTCCTCCTCGCCTACTCCCGCCTCGCGTGCCCCCGCGCTCGCCACACCCTCCTCCTCCTCTTCCGCTCCTCTCTCCGCGTATCCGTGCCCCCTTCCTGCCGCTCCCTCCCTCTCGCCGTCTCCGCCGCCGCCTCATCCCGCCTCCACCTCCCGCTCGCGCTATCCCTCCACGCCGTCGCGGTGACCCGCAACCTCCTCCCTTTCGCGCACGTCGGCAACGCCCTCGTCTCCCTGTACGCCAAGAACGCCCTCCCGGACTCCGCGTGCAGGGTGTTCGACGAAATGCCCGCCCCGGATGTCGTCTCGTACAATGCTCTGATGGACGGGTACATCAAGGCCGGGCGGCTGGGGTTGGCGACGAAGGAGTTCATGCGGATGCCGCAGCGGGACGCCGTGTCCTGGGGCACGGTTGTCGCGGGGTGTGCGAAGGCTGGGCGGTGGGAGGAGGCTGTGCTGCTCTTTGACAGGATGAGGTGGGAGGGGTTTAGGCCGGATGACATTGTGTTGGCTGCCGTGCTGTCATGCTGTGCGCAGCTTGGGGCGCTAGAGAAGGGGCGGGAGGTCCATGAGTATGTAAGGCAAAGCAGACCCCGTCCGAATGTCTTCTTGTGTACAGGGCTTGTTGATCTCTATGCTAAATGTGGGTGTGTTGAGATCGCCAGGGAGGTGTTCGACACGTGTCCTGAGAGGAACGTATTCACCTGGAATGCACTCATCGTTGGTCTGGCAATGCATGGTCATGGCACAGTGACACTGAAATACTTCGACAGGATGCTGGCTGAGGGGTTTCGGCCTGATGGGGTCACTTTCTTGGGGGTGTTGATTGGTTGCAGCCATGCCGGCCTTATCGACATGGCAAAGAGGATATTTTTTGAGATGGAGATGAAGTACGGTGTGTCTCGGGAACTTAAGCATTACGGATGCATGGCTGACCTGCTTGGTCGAGCTGGGCTTATTGAGGAAGCAATGGAGATGGTGAAGAAGATGCCAATGGAAGGGGATACTTACGTCTGGGGAGGTATACTGGCTGGTTGTAGAAAGCATGGGAATGTGGAAGAAGCGGAGGTGGCAGCAAGACATTTGCTGGAGCTGAACCCTGAAGATGGTGGGGTATACTCTGTCATGACCGGCATCTATGCAGATGCTGGTAGGTGGGAGGATGTTGCGAGGGTTAGGAAATTAATGGATGAAAGGGTTGGTGCAAGGAATGTTGGTTGCAGTTCTATTACCACGGACCACTAAGACTGTTTGATTGCTGATGTGATCAGGGCGTCGTACTGTCTGAGTGTAGATTCTACCTGGAAGGTCATCACTGTGAAGTAGAAATTGACTCAGGAAGAGAGGACTGCCACTATGGAGTTGCAGTGCCAAGACTGACAATGACAAGATCTTGGCTTTTCAGTGGTAGAATTTCAGTAACTCAATTTATTTCGCACATGATTTGAACTCCTTTTGAGTTGTGACCGCTAACAATCGCACCCTATTCTGCAGGACTCAACCTTCGTACGTTGCGAAGTGCTCGTGTTAACAGTAACTGATGAATTGTCAACTGTGATAGGATCCATGTTGCAGTTCTAGGCAGAATTTGATGATATTACATATTCATGGACTTCTGTGGAAGTAGATTTTCTTGTCATGTCAACTGACAAATGCTCGTGCTTATGCTGGCAAAGCAGGAACATCTATAATCTATTGAAGAGGGACGATAATGAGACCACATTGGAGGTACATTTTTCTCATGGCTAGCTGGTGCAGCCTACCGTGTTTTCAGGGCAAGGAAGGCTGGCAGTCTGATGCAGCTTACAGTTCATGCATTTCTGTGTTATTTGTTTTTTATTTGACACAACAACATATACTCATGGTGTGGTATTTTTATAGTTCAGGTGATCTATGGGTGTTGCCGCACCATCAATCGATCTACAGGATGTAATGGAAGCAAGCAAGCATTCTGTAATCCAGCTGAGACGAAAAATCATTTGTTGGCTTCTTGCTCTGTGTCTCTTTACAGTTCAAAGATTCAGCACTGTCCACAGCGAATATCACTGTTATGGTCTACTGCATTGTTCCCAACCTAGTTGAGTTACTAGGCGTGAGTCTGATTCTTCAGTTGCTCAATGCCCGCCGCCGACTGGCAAGTTGCTCATTAATGTCGATGCAGCTCCATTTTAAGCTTTGGAGTAGATTGGGCCCCGGTGCTGTAATCTGGGACCGCAGATGAGATTGCCTGGTTTGTTCAATGGGCACACCGTACATTGAGGCTGTAACCGTGCGGGAATTTGCTGATGCCTTGGCTGCTTGCAATGCACCAAAACGACAGCTCATTTATGCCCAGTGCCCTGTTTCCCCACACTGTTTACCAATCTCGGCGATGATCATTTCATTACTCCAAGGAGGGAGCCGGCACTACTACCAAATTACAAGCATAATGGAAATATGTTTCGTGTTTTGAGTGTTACCATCTGATCTGATCGAATAGGTATGGTGCAACAAACAGATTGACGATCAAGACTACATTAAACTGAACACCAAGTTTCTTTTATCTCAACAAGTAAACCAGGTACTACTGTTTTGAGTGTCTATCATTCGAGAAAAAACCCAGCCAAGCAAGAAGCCAAGAACCTGTAAGATAGATGAGTGAGACCTTTAAGGTTCACGCGGAGCGAGCAGCTGCTCTGCACCTGGGGAGTTGCCGATGAAAGTCACCAGACTCGAGCTGCCAAGATCTGGAGGTGTTGCTAACACGGCCACACGGGGAGTGAGCTGCTGCCTTGCACCTGGGGAATTGCCGATGAAGGTCACCAGACTCGAGCTACCAAGATCTGGAGGTGTTTCTACCACGGGAGTGATCAGCTGCTCTGCACCTGGGGAGAAGCCGGAGTGAAAGAAGACAGGGGGAGCAGACAAGGTGGATGAGTAGGCAGCCTGCTCGTTCGGAGGGAACAATGGTTGATTTTCATATGAAAGAAGATTTGGGTTTGCATCTGATTAATATCGCATATTCTCAGATTCTATGTTCAGTTGCTAGATCTTAGTCCAAAACTCTTGAATGCCAACGAGAACTGAAAAAAAATGAACCTGCGACATGATTCTCATCCACCCCAATCTTCAAACCGATTCTGTAACTCCCAAATCTCAATCAAGTTTCCTTTTGTTCTTTACAACAATCAAGTTTCATGATACCTCGAAGCGTACCCTTCCTATGAGGCAAAACAGGAGTCATCATGTACCAAAATTCCAGGATAGCTATCACTCAACTGTTCTCAACAACGACATCCATCCATGGAGAAAAAGGTTGCAGCAGTCGTCCGGTCTTCATATTCCCAAGTCACCAAAGCATTCTCTGTTCTTTCCAAGAAGATTCAGTTGTGCATAATTTATGATATTAAGAGTTTTAAAGTTAAAAGGAAAGATACGGAGAACTCACACATCTGCTGAAATAACATTTCTTTTTTATTTTGTCCCAATCAAATACAACAGGCTTTCATGTATAAAATGGCTACAGTTCTACACAAATGTTATCCAAGGAGAAATTTCATTGCGTCTCGAGATGAGATAATCCCTTGCACAAATCTAGTCATTGGTTCAATAACGACAAGCCGCCGCACCCCTGATAAGGCATATTTAGAGTCAGAAATTTAAACCAATATGCTCAATTTCTGTAAAATTGTGAATTTGTAGACTGATCTCATGTAAAATGCAATTCTCACTTGCTCCCTACATGACCATGCACATTATTTCACAAACTAATACCTGGAACAGACAATTGCTCCAACACCTCAAGCAAGGTACTTGTGCTCAAACAGGTATGACAATCTCTCCGCCCATTCACCTGATATTGCAGCTCCAAAGCCTAAAGATGAGTAGAATATACAATTATGAGAACAAATATGGTATATAATAAAGCAATGCATGAACATATTAGCAACTACCACAGTAAAGTTTGAAGTTTACCGGGCAAATGATTGATGATGTGTACCAACATGCCAAGCAGGCTGTTGACCTCACTGATTAAATTATTAATGAAACATATGTTATATTTAAATGAGCGATTGGAGACCAGCCTGGACAGTTAACTTTCTTGTTTTATTTATTATCTTTTTCACAGTTCTGAATTGAACATCATAACAGAAAGATATGTGTCATCTGTTTATCTAATACAATGCACGTCATCATAATGCAGGTGCCCATAATGTATACATGTCAAGGAAAGGGTGATTGTTACAGTTCAAAAGAAAGAGGGAGGAACATACATGCTCCACGGTCACCTGCTCAAGTTCAATGCGAGTGTAAACATCATTTTTTGCCAGAGCCATGATATCACTGTAGAAACAGGTTAACATTGGAAATTTAATTGTTCCAAGTGAACAGCAAATATTTCAGTTGCAACGTAATTGCATCAGCTATCTTAAATTCTTAATCTGTTCTCTTACATCAACCCAAGTTTTTCTGGAGCATCATATCGAAAACATTACAAGGATCAAATGAGAAAAATAAGGAGACAAATTAGCAGATGGACACGAAAGGCGAAGATTCTTTGGTTACACCAAATTTACCAGAAATAAACCAAGACTTCAAAATGGATCAAAAAGTTTAAAGGATGTTTCAACTTTCAAGACACGGCCACAGTACATCCATACTGTTGTTCTATCTTAGTAAAGAGACCCACACAACTGATGTGCAGATGACAAGGAAAGCACTTCACATTTAGCAGCCAGAGAAGATGGCCATTACAATGGTAAAACTAGTGTGCCCCTTATCCTTTAGCAGCTTAGGATGATGATCAGAAAACAGGAAGCAGTGCTGGTAAGATATGTCTAAGTCTAACAACTAAAATTCTAAAAACTGATAATGCTAACAAGATACCGAGCCAACCTAACCAGAGATATGAAGTCACAAGTCAACTTTTTATAATCTGAGTACCACTGAAAATGGGTAAGTAGGTCATGTCTATATTGTGGGAAAGTGAATAGATACACGAATAAGATGAAAAAGGCAGTAATAGTTAATAGTAATACGCAGGCATTACTAATAATAGCTATAAAGGGTGATCTTTAGGATTTCACAGACTGAGCTTTACAAAATCACAAACTTTTTTATGTTTTTCTCAAGTCGCATCACAATTTCTCAAATACGAATATAACAAGGAATAGCTAGCTTCCCATTAAAATAAGTAGCAGGTAATGATTATATCTTATCATATGCAAAAAGATCTTGGCAGTGTTGACCTTTTGGGGGAGGAAAGGCTTATTTTAGGGTGCATTATGTCATGCTACAAAGGTTAACAGACTGTTCAAGCATATCAATACAAAGGAGCATAGCAGTATAGCAACATGACGAAGAGAATGTAGAGTATCCAAACCTGAGTGAGTAGACATCAAGAAGGGATCCATTATCATCAACTATAGGAATTGAGCTTACTCTATCTGGAGGACAAAAAATATAACAAGGTAATGGTTAATTCAGTACCTATTGCTTTGTAAGGATGAAAAATAGTATTCTATTACATCAGCAAGTCCAGAAGTAGCAGAAATGGTTCAAAAAGGATCAGGCTTAAAGGAGAACCTCAAATTCAAAAGATAACTTAATCCTCATTAAGCATCTCAAAAAGCCAGAGCGAGGCAGGCACAGCACCTCACCGGTCCCAAAGATGCTGACCACACATTTGAAGGTGTATGTGTATGACATAGTCGTGGTTGTTGATACCATCGATGATCAGTGGGCAGTGAGGAACAGAGACAGTGCCCGGTGAAGAACCAGAAGATGAGGACATTGCACCCATTATTTTTAACTACCTAAACAACTCTAGGGAGAAACAGAACAGACAGGCGCACGGAACAGAACGAGGTAGCGGGAGAGACCAGAGGGGAGGTCCCAGAGGTGGCTGGGCAGTGGACAGGCGAGTCACCGGAAGCAGTCAAGCGGAGCAGAAAACCCTGAGGGGTTCGCTCCGGCTTGAATCAATGGTCCAGCGGAGGTAAGCTCAGGGGGCGTGGCAGCTGCAACCCTGTGGAAGAGTGGGAAAACTGGCTTTCAGCCGGCAACCACAAGGAAGAGGATGCAATGGCGGAAGCAGCCGGCAGCCACCAGGAAGAAGATGGCAACAGCGGACAGCAGGTTAGAAGCAGGCAAGCAGCTACAGCGGCAGAATATGGATGGCAAAGGCCTGCATTGCATCACGGAGAGGAGAGATCGATACAAGGAGGGAACAACCGATTGGAGGTTTGGTTTATGTACAGAAGAGGAGATAAGTTAGGAATCTGAATACAAAAGGAAATAATAGCAAAGGTCCTACTACAATCCAACTATCTCACTAACAGGGATAATCCTCAATTTTGTATTTTAAGCATTTCAAATGCACTCGAGTGAGGTCACATCACAGTTTTGTAGTGTTAAGTTTTATGTGTGAACCCCTAGAGTTGACAATAACCATCAAATATCAAATGTTACCACCTCGCTAAATTCTTCAACCGGGTAGAGCAGACATGGTATCTTTACTCCTACAAAAGAGCCAATTGGTAGCGGTGATCCATCACCACCGTACATCCTTCTATTGTAAAAAACTTCTCACCTCCTTGATACAGACAATAAAATGTATTAAAGGATTAAGTTAATAATGATGTTTGGAACCAAAATTGAGATAATATTGCTTATATAATAGTGTTTTTAATCTAATTTATCTTCAGCAACCAATCAAATTTATTTTACCCGTAGCAACACAAGGCCACAAGGGCATATTTAGCTAGTACAAAAAAAATTATATAGGAACCAGAAATGTGTTAGTCCTCGCAACATTCTCCAATGTGAGGCGCCATAGGAAACTTTGCACGAAGGTAAAGCTAGAATGACGGTAAAGGTGATATAGCTTAGACTCCAAAAACGCTATAGTGCAGCAATTCAAAACCTTGCCTTTTTCCTTTTGACAGGTTCACTCATAAAGTCTTAAATCTTTTAGAACTTCTGTGGTGCTACAATTTGCAAATGCCATGCAACAGCATAACATTGAAAGTACATGAATTGTCGCTAACATCAATGTATTATATTGCTACCACCAGTTTTATATTTCAACAAACTTCCCTAACATAACAATCACATATCCAAATATGCAGACGATGTTATTGATTAGTATTGTCGACTCCAGGGGTTGACACCCAGACCAATGTTTTCCATGTTTAACTCAGACTGTACAAAAGCCAGTATTATGTAGTTTATCACAATATCCAAATCTGCAGATGCAGGTTAGATATCCACAGTTTCGTATCATGTTTCAGCATTAGAGAAGAAAATTTAGGATTTACATATCGTGTGTAAGGAAATGAAGACTGCGTATATGTGTTCTTGCAAGTACAATTTTGTGGTTATTTCTTCATATGCCAGTATTGTATCTCCACGACAATGTTTCCTGGAATCCAACAGCTAAAATCTCATGATTATATTTCATAAATACTGTAAGTTCAGTGTTTCAAAAGTACTTGGTACCCCCCCTGTCCATAAATAGATGTCACAGACAGGGGCACATTCTCAGTATGCAACTTTTTGACCGTTACTGTCTATACAAATATCTTAGTAAAAGAAAAATCCAAAATCGTTATACAATTAGAATAGTTTCGAGGATCCCAATCTAATGGCACGTTTTCACCTAACAAGTACTCCCTCCGATCCTAAATTCTTGTCTCAAATTTGCCCAAATATGGATGTATCTACTCTTAAAGGGCGTCTAGATACATGTAATATTTCGACAACAATTTAGGATCGGAGGGAGTATAATATTTCTCTATATATAACTCCCTCCGATCCATAATAAGTGTCTCAGATTTTGTACTAACTTAGTACAAAGTTGTACTAGATCTCTAAGACACTTATTATGGATCGGAGGGAATAATTAGAAAAGGGATCAGATTACATGTTAGGAAAAACCAAATGGTATAGCCAGCGAGGAATTGGAATTAGCACCACGAAAGAGAGAGGCCAAATTGGAGTTTCTTAAGGCAGCTTTCAAGTATTCAATGTTTGCTGTAAAAGATGAATACTAATGTGATGTCTGCACGACCCTACCTACAACCTATGATGTTACAAGTTCGGAGCCTTTTTGTACAAGTCACAACGTACATTTATTTCAGACCATGCCTGTTGAATGAAATTGTTTATTTGCATTGTTCCAGGAGGAACTAACCACATAGTTAATTTGATTCTGTAGCCAACAATCACGGCAATATGTTCTTATGGATCAAGTGGGGAAAATAACATAAACAGCCACATTTGAGATGCCAATTATATAGTACTACCTTCAAGCAGGAAATCCAGGCAGGAAATTAGAGGAGCACTCAGTCGCGAGGTTCTAAGCTGTCTATTACTTGTCCTGCCAGTATGTGGTGACCATGTACCAATGGGAATACTGCCAATCTGATTTTGCAAAATGGGGAAACCTTCATGCCATTCTTGGAGCTTTGAGCAAACAACTAAATACATCATCAAGATAGAAGTGAGCCCAAGTTCGGATGCAGGTAAAATTAACTATGAGAATGATCATGGTATCATAAACAATGCCGTACATTTCAAAATCCCTGGAAGGCTTGCCAGATTGAGTAAAGGCATCCCTGATGTATCTGTCGAGGACTTGAAGATAGGAACTGAAGATATTTCATTTTGTATTATAGTTAGTGCCACCTCCCTCAAATTATCTGAATCCTTAACCTGAAGAAAGAAAGACATGTAGGATTATAAGGAAGAAAATTATTATTTCACATCAATCTTAGAATTAACATAAAGGCATGATGGGCTTGGAATAGCCAAGGCCCATATAAGGAATTATAGATCAGCTAATAATCATAATGCTATCACATTCCAAAAGTAGAAGACGGTTAGCCACGCAACCCTTGTCCCTTATCCACAACAGCAGTTCATTCATCATTGGCTTCTACATTTTTCTACACATACTTTGACAGGTTTTTGAACAAATGGTGGCAGCATTTCCTAGTGTCCATTTATCCAATTTTCAAGATATCCATGACCTTGTACATCTTCTGT
Source organism: Brachypodium distachyon (assembly GCF_000005505.3). Classification (NCBI taxonomy): domain Eukaryota; kingdom Viridiplantae; phylum Streptophyta; class Magnoliopsida; order Poales; family Poaceae; genus Brachypodium; species Brachypodium distachyon. Next base: position 11,361,107 of record NC_016135.3, read on the forward strand.
CCAAAGATGGCATTAAGCTTAGAATTGTATTTCCTGAGCATATAATTCTTTTCCTACTTTGACTATGCTGATTTTGACAACTTTTTACACAACAAATCAAATGAGAGAAGTCTGGAAAATGCAAGGGGCAATACATGAACTAATGGCCTTCTCTGCATGGCTGCAACATCAGCCCCCCCATAATACTGCAGTTTTGCTTCTTTCCAAGCAGAAACTGAATGCATTTCAAGCTCTTCATGGCCAAGAACTCGAATGTTTCTCTGCAACTGCAAAACGAAGGCTTAGTAAAACATGAAGTGCCTGAAAAGGGAGAAATACAGTAATTTCGATCTCACCTTTCTCAAAATTAATACAAAGTCAGATGCAGTTAGCATGCCTGTTATGGTTCCCTGACCATCATCCCAGAGAGGAACCAAAGCAAGGCCCTAAAACAAGAAAAGTTAAATTGTTTACTAGTCTTGTGACATTTAGTTGAAAGAGGAATCACGTGTTGGTCAGTGGACCACATGATACATGAACACATCAAGGACAAAGAAGAATTTGTCAGATAAATAAAACCTAAAATGGAACTACTGATATTTTTTCTCATCTGACTTTCTAGAATGGAGGCAAGTGACGATAATAATTCCTTTATTCAAGGTCAAGATAAAAGAAATTTCTGCTTCTAGACGAAGAGTTCATGCACCCGTAAAACGTACAAGGAAAAAAAGGAATTGCACCTAACAATGATGCCAATAGTCATGATGATCCAATACAGGAAAGTTCAAATGGGAGTAAACCAGAATTTAAAGAAAAAGATATAAAAGCACACTGACAATTCTTGCAAAAGCATACCTCATCATGCATAATGTTAAATGCTTGCTTGACAGGAAGCCGGCCATCCAAAATTGCTATCTGAAATGCTTATGAAAATTGATTATTTGTATATCTAAAACAAGGTCTTGACCACAAAAGAAGGAACTGACCTTGCTAGAAACAGGAACAACATCATATATGGTACTATGTAATAATATTTCAGACACTCGATGGCGGAAAATTGCGATCTGTACGCCAGAGTTTTGAGGTGATGGTTCTGGTGGCATCTGTTTGGAGGTTTATGGCATTCATACATAATTGAGCATTAGTATCTAGGAAAATTCTGCTAATTATGTAAGACAGAAAATAAAATGTGGAACTTTGGCACGTACTGTTGTCAAAATAATACCCTCGTCCATATTCATTCTTCTGGGGGAAGATAGCTCTTGCTGCACTGCCAGGTGTGTGTTATTTTCCACAAGTGTGACAAGAACTTCATTGCTGATCAGTCCATATTCATCATGTACGACAGGTTTTGTGTCATCACATCTCCAGACACCATCAACCAAAAATCGGTACTGAATTACACCAAAATACCACATCAATGTAAGCAAAAAAAAAGCACAAAAGCAGGAGAATATGATACGAAAATAGCAAGGCACTAGTACAGAAAGCATAGAAGAAATATACTATTTGCAAATTATTCACTACTGAGAATCATGTTCGAATACCTTGCCCTAAGAATCAAACGACACAACCACATAATGACCAGCAAGAAGTGGTAGTATATCCAATAACAAGTGAGTGAATCCACTGCAAGAATGCAATTGTTCAAACAACCACACCTAAAGTATGTTGTGAAAGAATAGCGGCAATTTTATAATTTTAGTGAATATCAAAGGGTAGTGATATAGAGGTGCATCTTGCTTGGCCGTACTTCCCAGAATATGTCTACCAATCTTAAAGCAAAACATCAAAATGCAAAATATAGTATTATTATGCAAAGATAGTTATATTGATTGCTAGGTGTGCTAAGTGACGATTCAAAAGATCTTACGGAATGCTAAACAAAAAATTACTGTTATGGCAGTCAATGCATGGAAAGTTGAGGACAAATTTGGTATAAATTCACATGTGAATAGCATCCAGCGAAAAAGAGGGACAATAAGAAAAACTAGAAAATGTGAAATAAATGGGAAATACAGAAACCTGAAAGACTAAATCTATTATGTGCAACTTAAGTGCCACTAAACACTGTACGTTATAAATGGCATTAGAGGACGACATTGATGCTGCAACTGTATAATCAAAGACATCATGTAACACCTGCAGCTTCTTGTCTGGAGCTATGGAGATAGGAGAACAGTGAGCTTGGTCCCACTATTCAAACTGCTAAGTATGCCCCTAATTGCAGTATTATACACTGTTGTAAGCCTTTAACGATTAGTATTTCTTTATGGACTAAGTTCACAGTATTAAATGCATGTCTATGGAACTGGTAGGACTACAGACAATGAATAAGGCAACTTGAATTCGTATAACCTCTGTACAAGCAAAAGTGTAAAACTAGGTCAAAAGCTAATGAATGGTGCAACTGAAACAACGGAACCAACTTTCTTTCTGACCATAAAAAGATTTTTTTTTCCTTTTGTATTCTACTCTTTAAATGAGTGGAAACACTATCAAAAAAAATTCAAGTACCAGAGTTTTGTGATAAAAACCCTCACATATACAGCATATATCCATCTCCAACCTAAAACCTAAGACAATTATACTGAGTACATGATTTTGTTTTGAACTTTTGAGCCTTAAAATTTAGTGTTTCTGTGTGGACTAAGTTCACAATATATCGATGGCTATGAAACTGGTAGAACTAAAGACTAGGCCAAAGCTAATGAATGATGCAGCTGAAACAACAGCACCAATTTCCTTTCTGTCCCACAAAAGGCGAACTATGTTTTCTTTTTGGTATTATATACCCTATAATGAGTGGCAGTACTATCACACATTTGTTAGCTACCAGAATTTTGTGGTATAAACTAAAAAGATGTCATATATCCATCTGGCACTTAAGTCTAAGATGTTATAGTCAAACAAGACATCAAGCATGTTATACCATAATACATGATTCCAGACCTAGTCCTTCTGATGATGTCTAACCAGCGATTTTTCATCTGGGTGCTGCTTGCTACAATGCAAGACAGTCACTAAAAGCAGTCGAAATGTCAGATTAAGACTCGACAGTTAGAAGTGCCTGACATTAGTATACTACAACCCATGATCATTATGCAGATTTTATAATCTCTGTGTGCATTTCACGTAAATCAGTAGTTCAAACTTCACTAGTTGTATAAGTCTGTGAGTTATCTACCTGCCGCACTGCCGGAGAAATGGGTACAGCTGCTGTGCATGAAATAGCTCATCCCAAGAACCGGCCACATCCTCACTTGTGTATCAACAACCACGGCTTCACTAGTTCTTCCGTGGATATATGATCGAATGCATTGCGCCAGCACTTCTAGAAGGTCATCCACCACCACAACTACCAACTGACACCAGGGCAAGAAATAAAACCAACCTGATCAGAAAAACCTGATCAGCCCTCCCCAACGACAATTCGATCACGCCGGTGTTCTAAAAAATAACCAATAGCCCCAACAAGCATCCCAAACTATAAGTAACAAGCCTAGCACACCCCGACACCCGTAAAACAGTGCAACAGCACACAAATACATAATCGTAGGGAAGAAACGAGCGCAATTCGAGCATATCCCACCTGATAAACCCCCGGGGGAAGATCGAACACCACCTGGAACTCGGTCCCGACGAGCCCCATGGGGCACTCCCTCCACCTGCGCGCGCGCACACAAGAAGAAGGTGGGGAAAATCAGCATTACCACCACAAAAAGATCCCGCCTCTCGGCCACCAAGATCGATCTCTACGGCTTACCCGGTGAAGCTGCCACAGAAGGAGGCGCGCTGGCCGCCGTAAGGCCACGCGAAGCGGCGCAGCACCATTGGAGAAGCCCGGGCCAAGAACCCTAGCAGCCTTACCGCGCCCCTGGCGCCGAGGCTGGGCCTAGCTAGTAGAGCCCCGAGTCCATCCAACAAGTAGCCCGGATTGGGCTGAGGTACTAGCAGCAGGCGAGGGACAGGGGATGTTAAGGATTGGTATCGAGGTAAAAGGGAGGAAATTTGGTGCGAGGGACAGACAGGGGAGGGAGGCGGAGATGGAGAAGCGAGGGAGGAGTGAAGAAAGAGAGAAAAAGCGTTGGTGTTGGTGTTGGAGTGTGTGTGTGGGCGTTGTTTTGTTCGCTTTCGCTTTGGTTGGTTTGGGTTGGAGTGTAGAGTGAGTCTATACTGTGTTGATGTGTTTTCTTTCTTATTTTGCCTTTCTTTCTGGATGATTTTTTTCGTGGTTTTGGGTGCGTTTGTGGTGTTCTTGGTCTTGGGCCGGCAGGTGATCATTGGCCGTTGCTTATGGCTCTTTGTGGTTCTTCTCCACACTTTTTTATGATTGGATCATCTTGGTTTTTAATGCTTTGAAACTTATTAACGGTTTGTACTCAGGGAGACTTTTTAGTACAATGCTTTGAAACTTATTAACTGTTTGTACTCAGAGAGACTTTTTAGTGCAATCCAATGTACTCCGTTGTTCCGTTGTATACAGTTCAGGGAGACTTTTTAATGTGTTGATGTCAAATAGAATAAAATAGTTAGTACTATACTCCCTTCGTTTTTTAAATTAAGACATATATTGTTTCTTTTAACCGAGCCTTTTACCAAGAATTAGTCTATTAACGATTAAAAAAATAGTCTATTAATACATAACTTTTGCGAGATAACATTGATGTCATTGTATTAGTATTCAAAAGTACTTGTTTATAGTTGTGATTTGTATCACATAAGTCACACGTCGATGGAGTAATCATTGGTCAAAGGTTCGGTTAAAGAAAACAATATACGCCCTAATTTAAGGAACGGAGGTGGTAGTATAACATAATTGGGGTATATAGAATACGGAATCCTCTTCGGTGGAGGTCTGCGTAGCACGTTCGAATTGCCTGACACATCCCCTTGTGGGCCCTACCTCCCATGTCTTATATCTCTTTCCTCTCTCAGCCTCCCTTTGTGTCTCATCCCCTCACGACAACCGAAGCGAGCGGCGCAAAGAGCGAGCCGGGTGACGAGGGAATGAGCCTTCAGGTCCTCATCCTTCGTATACCTGCTACAGCCCAGCATGAAGCCCATACGAAAGCCCATGAGGCATACGAAGCCTGAGTACCTGAAACTGCGGCTCAAGCTAAGGAATGTAATCTAGGTATACCAAAATGTATCGATCTAATTGTAACCGATCCGATTATCACGTTCGAGACCTAGCCCCCCATATATAAGGCTAGAAGGGGAAATCGAGAAGGACACGCCATTCTCATCCTACTCGTCAGATCCCATCTGCGCTTCGTGTCCCCTAGGTCATTGTTAGTCGACGAGATTGCGGTTGCACCCCGTGCTCTCCCAAGTCAAAAGCCCTTTAGTTTGGGCACTGCCGAGGTAGCCCCTCGTCATTGGGAGCCAGCAGCTAGCCGCGACGATGACGACATAGGTGAGGTAAGCCCTCGGTGAGCCAACTTAGAGTTAGGGGTGATCGGTGTGGGATGAGATTGTTGGTTTCCAAGCTTACAGGATGGCTAGGGCGAAGGCGTACCGGCGGTGTCGGTGGCTGGGGCAAGGCAAGGTGGCCACGAGACCGCCCATTGTGCTAGGACCGATCGGAGGGTTGCGGGGCAATGGTTCTCCTCCTTCCAGTCATGATTCGCCTGGTCGGACCGGCCGTGTTCACACCGGTCAGAACTCGACCGCGCAGTGCGCCTCCACCAATTAGTCCCTCCTAAGTATATATACTACCTTGTAGACAGTGTGTATAGTTTTTAATATTCGCTATTGTGTTTTTTTAAAATATACTAATGAACGTATCAAGTTGCAATCTTCTATATCTAAGTAGAAGCAACCCACTACTTGATTTCTCTAAACATGGAAGCATGTCACATCATCACATAATTAATCTGTTCATACCTATTTAGTGGAAAACTCGTACTTTTACACATGCATGCATGCATGCATGTTACTTCCATCGAGCTATCCCCACTAAATGAAAAATGTACAATTTTATTATATGTTTTGAATTTTGAATACTCCATGTTAACTAAAAATTTCGGCAACAACGTGCGGGACATCATCTAGTTTTTATAGATAGTTCGCTCTGAAGTATTTTAAAAATAATGTATGAGTATATTAAAAATGATTAAAAATAGTATGTACTATATTATCATGTGGTAATATATGTGATGCGTGAGTAACTACACGTGGTAATATGGTGTAGTTGTTTTTACTGATCTCACATGGTTGGCTACAAGCATAAATAAAATAAATCATTCCGGTCTGTTCCGGACAAAAACATAAACATATAGCCTTTTCAAAAGTAGAAACGTAAACTATCCTACATTCTGGACATAGAAAAAGTAACGACAATCGAAATGAACAGCTTTTCAGGAAATAGAAGAAACATATGTAGAAGGTGATCAATTTCCATTCTTTTCTTAGCATGATTCTCCAATGGACATCTAGCCCAGGTTACTTGCCATTATGTTATTTGTAGGATATCTCCGCACTCTTTTTTCTTTGAGGAGAACTGAGCACACTTTTTTTAGAGGAGAACTGAGCACACTTGGGCTGATCGACAGAGAGACTTGGGCTGGGCAGCTGGGCCGAAGAAAATGATAGGGAGCAGCAGTATTACGCTGTTCCCAAAATGACACCGTAGTTGTTGTTACGTTATTGTAAAAAAAAAGTTGTTGTTCTGTTGATCCGGAATCATCAAGGAGCTACTATACTGAACGTCTGAACCCACACCAATGTCTGTGCTCCCGCTCCGCCCGAGTGGCCCGGCCGTGATCTGCCGTTTGTTCTTGCAGTTTAAGCGTGTCATCTCCGAGGGTGAGTCCCATTTGTTCTCTTCATTTGTCCATTTGAAAAGCTTTTGGATAAATGGGGGTAAGAAAAATATTAATTTGTTCAATGGTAACATCTCATTTATCTTTTCATTAGTCTTTGACATGTGGGTTAAGAAGACAAGTGGACAAGATTTGGATGAGTTTTGTATAAATGAGATTCTCCATACTCTTCCCAAATTTGGGAAGAAATAAGGGTTGTGGACCACTTTTGGACAAATGGGGGTCTCATTGGGTCGTGTATTTTGCTCATGAACCCCCATATGAACAGATTTGAACATATGAGAAGGATTTTGGATTTCCCTTAGAGATGCCCTTAGTTCGTTGGTTGGTTCGAGCCTCCTTTTGAGTTTTCTTTCTCTTTTTAATTCATTTTATTTCATTTTCAATCTAAGATACCAATGTGTCGAATCATTCCATTCATGTTTTTTTCCTTTCTTTCTTTTCGCGATTTAAAGATATTTCGTTAATCGGGCAACAAAATACAATCGTGCCGATTTCCATTGAGAAAACCAACACGGGGTGCAATTTTGTCTTCTTTTGATTTTAACTCATGTACGATTTTGTCATCTTCTGACTTTAGTTGATTTTAGTTGATGTACCTGATCAGCTTATCCAGAAATTCGAGCTAATGGAGAAGATGTTTAATATATTTCGATCAATGCCTAATAGTGTGTTTGGCTGATCTTGAACTTGACGCCTATTGTTTTTCTTGCCATATTAATTGGTGAAGAATGGAAAACAACACAATAACAAGGAAATGGGGGGCAATGAAAAAAAAAGAAAAAAAAACTATGACATGAACACAACTAAACCCATGGCTTGGTTTGGTCACGATCACCCACTGTTTGGTGGCCCATGTGGAGATATTTCAATTTTTCGCACCTTCTTGGATCGGTCGGGCCGTCGACAAAAGCAGAACAGCCCACTAGGAATACATAAGAGGCACACACGACACGGGCCTAGTAGCACGGAAATCAGACGGTCAGCAATAAGAATTTGTCAAGCCGTTGAGAAAATAGCAAAACCGAAACATATGTACTCCAGCAATAAGAATTTGTCAGGTGCATTCCACCCAGCATGGTCCGTGGATGGATCACACGGCGACCAAGCTACCTTAGCCGCCTATCGGCGTTCGTCTTCTGCTGCTGCTTAATTAATCCAGTTTCCTGGGTGGTGCTGTGCAAGGCAGTCAAAGCAGCACGTGGTGTACATGCACGCAGCTAGCAACCGATCATGCAACCTGTCCTGACGTTTACAGTAGTAGCAGCAGCGGTTGCAAGCAACGACAAGCAAGGGAACGAACAAGACATGGCGACGACGGCCGGACAAGGACTCGCGCACGTGATCTTGGACCGCCGCCGTTTCCACGTGTACCCCGATCGAGCTAGCTAGCCGACGCCTTTCTGCGTCGTCACGGCACTGTTGCCCGCGCGGGCCGTCTCCTTCCATCCAGGCAAGTCGATCTGCTCCTCCGTTTGCTGCTACTGCCTACTGCTCTGCTCAGGCAAGATGCAGAGAGGACTGACCCAGTATCTTCGCTGGAGTCCACAGTTAGCTCAGGTATCTTTGGCTCTTTGCTGACCGGTGACACACTGACACGGGAAGGAAATTAATCATGAACATAACTTAAAGCCGTTCCTTTTCGGATCTTTTTCATTTGTCCCTGTGTGGATTCTCGACCGTTGGACTGGTAACCGTGCTCCGATCATTGCGGCCCCACGTATCGCTCCAGGTGCTACTTTCTTTTCATGAAGTGGAAAAGAAGACGCAGGACCAGGAGAGAGGAAAGCAGACGGATGCGACACCACAAACGGACAAAGCGATGATGATCTCTTGATCTGGCTGCTAATTGCCTCATCACGGTCACTGCCGACGGCGTCGTCCACTGATGCACAGCGGCACGAGCTAAGGAAAAACAGCTGCTCCGACTCCGTACCTCAGGATGACATGTAAACCCTCCGATCGTCGAAATATTAATGTATCTAAACGTTTTTTAAGAATAGATACATTCATATTTGGACAAATTTGAGTCAAGAATTTAGAATCAGAAGGAGTAGTCCAAATATTGGATCGATGATGCACGCATCTATATCGCGCCATCCATTGTGTTGTGTGTTTACTTTGTACGCATCTATGTCTGCTACCTTGAGCCACCGGCCGCCACCCCGGAATCGTCTGCGACGAGAGGCCAGTGACCACATGACTCTGGCCCAGCTTCTCTGTCTTCATGCTCCTCAGCTCAAACAGTCCACTGTCCATGTCCAACGAGACAGGTTTTAGCAGTAATTTTAAATGAAGTTCTTCACAGGGATTAATGCAATGATTCATTTCCAAACCTCAAGCTAGACTCACAGATTAACAAGTTTTGGACTGAAAAGTAATAAAGAAACCACTAGATATAATGTTTTTGGGATTTTCAGTTAACTGTAACAAATCCGGCACATAAATCTAAACTAATTGAAGAAACAGACATATTAACTGAAGAAAGACGATACTAGCAAAGATGATTTAGCAGTGACAGAGATAGGGTTTAAACAAGCATGGGGTTTTGGAAAAGGAAACAAAATAAGAGAGGACTTAGAGTAGATTGACAACAATGGGTTCGAGACAAGGGAAGGGTTTCAGATCATGAAGAAATAACACAGCAAGTCACTACTAGATCAAACAACAACAGCTAATTAAAGTACTAGAACATAACATGACGGGAAAACTGATCACAGATCAAACACAAGAAAATAAAGGTTTTTCTTACGACAGAATTGAATTGTAGACAAGGTTAAGCATGTGAATTCAACAACAAGTTACAGGATCTCAACAATAACAGCAAGATCAAGCAAGAACAGACAATGAACAAGAAGAGAAAGGGGGTCAGGGACAGAGTTTACAGGAGAATTTTTGCTGCAATTGAGGTGCTAAGGACAAGGGAAAGACTGCTATGCCTAGCTATACTATGAATTCGCAGATGAAGCTTCTTAATCTTCATGAACATCCATGGATCTCGCCATCTTCTTCTCCCTTCTTCCTCTTTTCCCCAGTTTCTCGATCTCAACCATTCCCTCCTTCCTTGTGTGTGTGAGTGACGCAGAGAAGCTTCTGCCTTTTTTTGCTCTCCCTTCTCTTCTCTTCCTAAGCTGTCAACATCATATTTTGAATTATGCATCCAGCACCTTGCTTTAGCAAACTTGACACCGAAGAAGATCCCTTTTCTGGCCAGCTTTTAGCTTGATCACCCCTTCTCCTCTTTCCTTTCTTTGCTTTTGCTTTTCTACTCCATGCTTCTCTGCACCTTTTCTTCATGATGTAGTAGGAAGTAGTATTTTTTGTGCCTTTTCGCACCTTTTCTGCAAAAGGAACACGCGGTGTTGTAAAATGACAAGTTTGGCCCTTTTTGACAGAATTAATTCAAATTCAAATTCAAATGATTCAAATTCAAGTATGATCAGCACCAAATATGTTTGAAATTTATTTAAAAATAGGCACTGATCAACAGGTCACAAAGGTCAATGGTGGAAGGGGCAAAAGTGCATTTTTGTTGGTTATGTCTGCAATCAGGAATAATTTAGGGGAATACCGGAAGTTGAATCCGAAATTTCGGGAGCTTGATTGTCAGGCTTTTATGCAGATTTTGGATGTTGGTTCTGCAAGTCTGAAATTTCAAAAGCCCAGATTCCCTGATCCAAAATTTTAGATAAAACCGAACGTCCAACCATATTTGTTGCGCGGTGAATTGTGCATTCTTTGTTCCCTCAGACAGCCCATACTAAAGAAAAAAAAAGTTTAGTATGGGATGGAATATCTGACAGTGCATACAACCTGCCACCATAGCAAAATGAATACTCTTGTTATATTAGGAAACAGATAGGGAGTAAAGTTAAAATAAGATCCATTAACGCTCAGTCATCAAACTGCCTGGTTACACATCTCTAAACCTAAAGTTGCACGATTTCTGAAATGCACAACTTATTTTCTTTTAAACGTCGCACCGCGGACGAAAATTCTCACGGCACAAAAATTTGCAGTCAAAAACCCTAAATAGAGCAGCCAGTGAGCAAAAAGATATGCCCGTCTTAAATATGTAAGTTTACACAAAGATCGGAAGGCTATCAATCAGAAATCTGAACTTACTCGGAGTCAGCAAATCACGCCGACTGCAAATAGGAGTCGGATTGGAAATAGGAAAATGATCCAAACGCAGAAAAGAAAGCCGACTTGGAGTAGCACTCGGCCACGATCGGAAACACAAAGACTCCGACTAGAACAAGAAGATAAAAGAAACTCGCCGACTTAGTGTAGTACTCGGAAACAGAAACCTATAAGATCTACTAGACAGAAAGAAAGGTTACCCAAAGGAAGACCACCAGCAACTAAACACAAGTAAACGATGCAACTACGGTTATGGCAAAACCTAACATAAAAACTTTTGTATGGCTTTTTCTGGATAGGACGAAAAGTAATTCTAACTATGGATAAAGAATATGCTCACCGAGTAAACCTTGCTCTGATACCAAGATGATAAGGGACAGCCCGATCTTCTCAGAGAGCAATGTGGATAATTTGTATGATTCAACAAATCTTCCGGCTGTTCATCTGTCGTTGCACGACGAACTTGCAACCCGATGGAAATTCGCAACACCACACACTTGCGCAGTAGTCCGTTGACCACAAGTGGTTTCGCTATCTCTCAATTCCCCGCGGAACGACAGATAACACTCAAAATTTCAGTAGATAATAAACACCCTATCGAAATGAATATGGTGTATAGGATTCCAGATGAATGTTTCTCACAATTCAACGGAGTCTCAAAATAAGCTAAAACATGGTCTAATCCTAACCCTAAACGCACCCCTTGTATATATAGGTGAGAGGTGGCCAGCAACCCTACGTGGACTCGGACTTGAACCCAAACATGGTTCGACTCAAACTGATACAAACAATCCGAACATGACTTGGCTTAAATATGGACTCGCATCTCCGGACGCGCCTTAAACTTGTAGAACTCGTCATGTGCTGTCCTAGTGCGCCTCAACTCGGACTCAACTTGTGGTGCAACTCGGCATGTCATTCTTGCCGTTGGCTGTCCTTGCACACAAGTTGTTGTTCTAATTGTATCGTCCATCTTTATTTGTGGTGCGCCTGCCTCCCTCTCCTCCCTCGCGCATATCTTGATGTTAGATATCAGCACTTGATGATCCTCGCACTTGACCTCGTCTCCTCCACGCACCATGCTCGTCTCAGCCTCAAACCTGATCACACAAAGATGCAAAGACTTAAACAATATAAAATTCTCATCAGTATAAACATTAGGTGCATCTAGGAGTGGGTTCACCTGTTGTTCTAATAACTTGGGACGTGCTCGTGTAATTGGTCCAATACGTAGATCATCATTGGGTTTATCTTGTACAACAAGGTCAACATTAGGCAAAGATGATAAGAGCTAGGGATGCCCTCATCATGTGGCGTAAAGAACAAATCTTCCCACACTACAGTGTACATCCATATCTGTACTTCTCACTCGTGGCCGAGACATAGGCTCCATCAACATTCAGTTTGATCCATCCAGGCTCTAGGGGCTCCCAAGGCACATCTACGGCAGGACACAATGACTTAGGCTCCATTTGGCATTGCGGTGGATTACCATAATTCTTTTTTCACCCGTTTTCACGATTTTGATGTTTGGCTAACTAACCTTTCTCTACTTTCGTGTGTATTTTTCACAGCAGATTATGAAATAAGTTCAGCGCAACACAGTTCAGCAATGTCAAGCTGAGCCTTATCAATTATAGGAAATGACCTTCTTGCATCACCCTTCAGGTCTTGCTTGATTGCTACCATGGAGTCCACGTAGCCCTGCAAGAAGCGTTGGGATGCAGCCACCGGCGTCGGGGCCTTATCATGGTGAGCTCATTGTGCAGATGCCACACTCGTCCTGTCAGTTTGTAAGTTAAACTCTAAATTAATTTAAATGACGCAAATTGTTTGCAAACAAAAAAAGGTCACTCCTGACGAAAAGTATAGGATTGTCCTTGCATGGAGATAATGTATATTTTCCACATACAAGGTATACCTACATGAATGCATATTATATTGTGCATGTTAAGGAAGGAATGCTATATATATGGTTGCACTTTGGCTGTGTACGGCAGCTACCCTGCCTAATCCAACGATGCTCGTCGCTATCATGCAGAAATGGTTTCATTTGATTTCATGCATTTATTATAAATAATACCATACAATATATTATTTGTAACCAATCTAGTTAGTAACTACAATGTATCTTATTTATCAATACTATGATATACTATATAGGTTGACATTCATAGAGGTGATGGACTGTGATGGGATTAGTGAACCAACAGGACAGATACTGCGAAGCTGGTTTCAACGGATGTGCATCAGTTATGGTGGCAGATTTGACAAGTCCTTCATAATTCACAATATAAAAAAACCACTTTCACTTGAAAAAGAATAATTCATGCACTTCCAGAGAACAGCACCTCACATGCGTGCAGAAAGATATGTATACAATTATTACTCCTGAATTACTGATTAAAAATTCTCGAGCGAATATAATATAAGTTAACGAATATGGGCTAATAAGCTATACCTATTATATATGGGTTCATATTCACAATATCTTTTTTTTACGGAAAAACAGTAGGAAAGGTCCATATTCACAATACCTGTCGAGGAAAGTGGATGAACAAGACAGAGGAGAGCGTGTTTCCAAAAAACAAAGAGAGGGGAACTTCTATGCTTTTCTGGAAAGACAGTTCTACTTGGATGCACCCCCTTCTCCGAACTCAAACACAAGGACGGCTCAGATTGCACGATAACTCTTCGGTGAAAAGGACACAACGGTCAATTTAAAATTTAACCTCTCTCTTCCTCGCGACTGCTCTATGCCTTCCTCTCTCTTCTGTGCCTTCACGATACCCCTTCGGTAAAAAGGACAAAATGTCCATATCAGTTTAGTAATAGTATTAGATTTTGGAAGAGTTTGATGCACACATATGCACCAATGATACAATTTGAAGGGTTTGGATTAGTTTTGGTGAGTTAACTGCTCATGGAAGGTCATAATCTTAGACTTGGAAGATAAAAAAGTAGATTGTCTTAGAGAATACGTGTCATTCATTTGCAAATCTTGAGATAATGCTAAACCGCCTTTTCTCTTGTGTTACTCTCTCCTTTGGCTATTTTGCAGTGTCTTTCGATAATACTATATATAGAATAACACACTATCACATATAATAAGTTACCAAATAAACTAGTTAACAAAATATTTTCTTTATGTATCTTGGATGAACTTAAAAAATGTTAGAATGGCATGCATCTGTTATATACAAATTTTTTTGGGTTAACCAGAAAAATAAAACATAGTTATGCTAGAAAATACCATAAAAGCAAAAATTATCACGTCACAAATTTTGTGGACCAACTTTTTCTTAGTGTAACATGAAAGCAAAAGAAAACTAGTAAATATATTAAATAATGTTTTAGGACTTTGGGTACACTAAGGGTACCACACAAGGAAATAAACCACGAAAATGCAGTTTACTCTTTCAAAACATTTCATATGTGTTAGGAAACTTCAAACCTATTCATCTTCTAAATCTAAGTAGGAGCAACCCACTACATGATTTCTCTCAACATGCAAGCATGCCACCTCGTCAAGCCCACTCACCATATTGCCATGCAAATCATGCATGTCATCTCATTAAGTCATGCATGTCTTTTTTCATGTATTCATTTACATTTTTTTCATTAATTTATCAATTAAAACCATGTCACCTCACCAATTTAATCATGCTCATTTGTTATGTATTGGTTTATACTAAGTAGGAGCAACCCACTACATGATTTCTCTCAACATGCAAGCATGCCACCTCATCAAACCCACTCACCATATTGCCATGCAAATCATGCATGTCATCTCATTAAGTCATGCATGTCTTTTTTCATGTATTCATTTACATTTTTTTCATTAATTTATCATTTAAAACCATGCCACCTCACCAATTTAATCATGTCCCTTTTTTATGTATTGGTTTATATTTTTCATTAATCTATCAATTCAACCAACATCACTACATCAATTCAATCATGTTTCATTTTTTGGAAGAAAAATTCTCTTTCTATACATCATTTTCTCACATAATTCTTAGGTCTTATTGTTTTCTAATGTGAAACAATAACACTTAGTAGATATTTACATTTATTTTATTGATTTAAGCGTTTATTTATGTATTTCTTTAACACGGTTCCGTTGCAACGCGCGGGGCATAATCTAGTTTTACACATGCGAGGATCCATGAAAGCCTTGATAGACAAAGTGTTCTCTTTTTGTGCAACGAACTTAATAGGAATCTCAAGAAGATCTTAACAGAATTAGGAACCTATCATGTCTTCTGGTGTCATCATTAACCAATGATCAGAATGCAAGCGGGATCCCGTGAATTGTCTGCTTCTAGTTCAATTCTCAAATTTCATAATTACTTTTGGCTTAAAATTAGTGGCATCCGTACCAACGATGTTAGCTTGGGAAAGGAAGTCTTATGAAATTCACGCCTAAAAATTACAGCGATCAGAAGGAATTACTGATAAAATCATAAAGATAGTGTGTTGTTTGTTGAGATGTTTTACGGATAAAACATATACTACTCCACATATACATGAATTGGTTTGCTGGAGCCATGCCCCCCACGGCTCCCACACTAGACTAGATCCTCCGCCCATGCCTAAAGATCAGATGATAAAATGAATTAAATTGAAGACGGTTATACACGTCTATAACCCCCAATCGTGCGGGATCGATGGTGTGCTAGTTCGGAAGAAAGTAGAGAATTGCACATTATGCACCATGAAATTAGTGCTCTGGACTTTGTTTGAACTGAAACCACAACAAGATTTTGTGATCGGAGGGAGTACTTGATATGACACACGTATGTTAAGAACATCATAGTAGCCTAATTATAATTTGGACCAGGTCACTGAAGATATTTTCTTTCTCACCGTTCTCAATTATTATATTGTTGGAAATTTCCCATCCAAATATGAAACCTCAATTATTTCATCAAAACTCGATGTGTTTCCGTTTAAGAAAGAAGAGGATGAAGATGATATTTTTTTTCCATGACACTCTGAAATAAATAACGCCAATGATTTTCTGAAGAAAATGATTAGTAAAACGTTTCAGGGTCAACTGTCAGCAGCAGCATATGTGCATTCTGATTATCCTAGTTTTGGGAGATTTGTAAAGTTTTAATTAGCTGGACACGGGAGGGAGATCATGTCCCAAGTTATACGTTTGGCGTATGACAACTGCACTTCTATGATGCAAATCTCATTATTTCCGACTTGATGTGTGTGTGTGTGTCTCTCTCTCTCTCTATATATATATATATATATATGACACACACACAAACATCACTGCGAAAACCGTCGGTAGTTCCGTTGGCCTCACCAGCCTCTTAAGGCCAACGGAACTACCGACGGTTTTCGCAGTGATGTAATAATCCTACTCAGTACTCACCGTATTTATTACTATATTGCTTCAGGAGTACCTAAGTTTATTTCCCTAAGCGTCTTTAGTCAGGTTTATATGGGTGATTTCTTATCGTCTTCCCAGGCAGTTCCACCCGAAGGGAACACTTCTCTACCGTTACAAGGTTCTCATTTCAACGCTATACACACGGTTTAACAGAGAACTACACGCAGAAGTTTCTCCTATAGGATCCCTAGCATAAGCACCCACCCGTATAAACATGCTAAAAAGACCGAGGGAAAAACTAAACTACTTCATTTCACAATATAGCTTACATACGGTTTTTCCTTTCGGGAACCCCCAAAGGGTTCACACAAAGATAAAGAAATTACCTTACTACCTTCCCAGTCTTATGTTACAAATGCCTTGATTACACGGGCTTTATTACAGTGGGAAGTGGTACTGATACTACTAGAGAGCAGATAGTTTTCTGGCTAGCTGCCCTAAACTACTTGCTGCTCTGAAGGCTTGTGTTGTGCTCGATGGTTGTGTGTCCTTCAATGCTGCAAAGAGCCTCCTTATATAGGCACCATGGCTGGCTCAAATAGTGTTCCCATGCATTATTTACCTTACCTTTTTCCAAGTCCATGATGCACCTCCTTTATAAGTCCTAGACTTCTTTTATAGCCTTTGGATGCATGCATGCATGGTGATAAGGGGTCTTTTGGCTGCCACTTCACTCTTTGGTTGCATACGAACGTGCTTCCTTCATCTTCGGAGTAGTCTTGCGCTTTAATTATAGTGTCCTATTCGGGTATAGGTGTATATGTTCGGAGGTGTGGGGTATATGTCCTCCCCGCCCGAATAATTGATAGTAATATCAATTAAAATTCTGGTTTCTACCCATGGCCTGCAATATCCATGTGATCATCTTCTGAAAGATTAAAATCAAATTTTGAAAGATTTAGTTCAATTTTTAAATCATATTATTTCTTCATTTCTTCAAATTTTTGCATGAATTCAAGTCGTAATTCTTTTAAAATTTCTTCTTTTAACTCTTCTTTCCATATTTTTGAGGTATCTTCTAATACTTCGTTTATCTTCAGATCTATATATTCAGAATCTAAAGGATCCACTCCTTTTATTAGGCAGTCTTTGTATGTTTGATATTTAGGAGATTCTTCTTCTTTTACCTTCTTTAATATTAATGTTTCTTCTTTTACATTCTTTGTATTCGATGAAGAAGAAATTTCTTCACCTTTGATCTTCTGGATATATTCTTTGGCTTTCGGTTTTATGTAATAATTTTCACCTATCATACTTCTTGCTCTACTCAAGGCTTCATTGACATCAACATATTTCTTCCATGTTATGTCCTCTTTCCTTTTCCTTGCGTCTAGCTTTTCTTTTATTATTTCTTCAAAGGTCATATATATCCCAGGTTTGATTCCATCAAATAGTACATATAATGGCTTATATTCTTGCACTGCAATATTTGCTGATATTGGTAACTTCTTGTTCATCATATTGAAATATTCGGCTAGACTATTCAGAATTGATAGCATATAGCCTTTTTCCTCTCTTTTATTATTATATTGGAACTAGAAATTGTCAAGTATGCATTCTTGAATTTCATCGAGGGCAATATGTCCCTTAGGTTTGAATTTAAATGTATTCGGGGGAAATATTTTCAGTGTGTTTTCATTTCCAAAGGTAAATACTTCCACCCCGTTGGGAAGCAATCCACGCTTCATTCCTGCAAGATTGATGAACGGGAGAATATGTCAGGTAAACAATTATGTTTTCCCTTAATATGCTCAAAAACAACTTTATATCCATTTCCAATTATGATATCTTCAAATAAAACCCATCTTCTAGTAGAACTTTTCTTACTATTGATTTGATTATAGTATCTACATATTGCTTCACAATCAGTGCGTACTGTAAATTCTTTAAATCCCAAGTATAGCCTAAACGCGTTTATTGCATGGACTACCGCGAGGATTTCTCTATCAATATTATTTACTGTTTTTAATTTATAACTTCCTGAGGCATACCTACATATCTTTTCTTCTGCCTTTGGACCCCAACCTACTTTAGATGCAACGGTTTCGATTATAAAGTAATAATCTTCTAATGGCAATTCTAAAGGTTTCAAATTTTTGACCTTTTCTTTTATGGCCTTGACTAACTTTATGTCTTCAGAATTAAAATACCTTTGCCCATTCTTTCTTAATTTAGCATATAAAGGTCTAGCTAGTTTTGCTAGATTATCTATATAATTTCTCGCATAATTTACAGTCCTAAGAATTGTTGTAGGACCTTTTTGTCATTCATAGAATCAGGAAATTATAAAATTTTCTTAGCAATATGCTCTTGCAGATGTATTTTTCCTTCTCCTATCTCGTGCCCGAGAAAATTTATTTTCTCTTTACAAATCTCCATTTTCTTTTTAGATAAGATTAGGCCGTTTTGTTCTACTTTTCTAAAGAAGACTTCAAGGTGAGCAATATGCTCCTTGTATGATTTTGAGAAAACCAATAAATCATGTACATATACTAATATAAATGCTTGATTCTCATTAAATATATTTTGCATATTCCTTTGAAATAATGCAGGCGCATTTTTTAATCCTAAGGGCATTACCAGCCATTCATAATGACCTTGAGGGCATGTAAATGCTGTCCAAGGAATAGATTCCTCAGCCATTTTTACTTGCCAAAACCCGGCCTTTAGATCAAACTTAGAAAAATATTTGCTTCCTTTTATTCTATTAATCCATTCTTGCTTATTGGGTATATTGAATGCATCGTCTATTCTATTATCATTAAGTCTCTTATAATTAATAACCATTCTAGATTTTCCCCTGACTTCCTCAGCGTGATTCCTAACTATAAAGGCAGTTGACCTATGAGGGCTTCTGCTTTCCCTGATGGCTTTTAATTTCAATAACTCTTCAATATGCATTTTGAATTCTTCTATATCCTTGGGAGTAGCTTCTATTGGTCCTGACTTGATTATGTTATTAGGGTTGATAATATTTATCTTGCAGACTATGGAGTTCTTATCCCAATGTTTCATTGGTATTTCTCCAATGATTTGTATGTCTTCTAATTTTTGCACTATTTTGTCTATATCTTTCTTGGTTTTTATATCTCTATACCAATTTGGTGAGAATGATTGTAAACCTATACATTCGGTACATATATTTTCTATATGGTATTCTTCTATGGCATTACTAAGCTCTTCTTCTTTGCAGATTTCAAGAGAGTCTTCATCGGCTCTATATTCTTCATCTATATTAGATATTTCTGCATTTTGTATGGATTTTCTCTGTCTTATAATCTCAGATATGTATGGAACGTTATCTTGATATGGGATGAATGTAACTCCTTCTTCATGTATAATAGTGGTTCGTAAGGATTGTTGTAAAAATCTTAAACCCAGTATCATATCATCCTTTATTACTGACAAATATCTAATTGTAATTTCATGTATAATATATTTTGTTCCATTTATGTAAGATTCAACATTATAGGCCAATTGATTGTGAATCTTTTGTATTCCTGACATGTCTGTGGAGACTTCAGCTTTATCGTTGTCTATACTTTTAACTATTTCAGGGCATCTCGCAAAATACTTGTCATGAATAATGTTCTTTGTGCACCCTGTGTCTAATAGTGCTAATATTTTATAGGAAATATTTGGTTTTAATACTATTTTGACTAGGATTCTTATTCCCAGAACCTCCTTAAATGGTAAATGTACTACATATTTGTTTCCAAAACTAGTTATGGCGTCCTTTAGTTGGATAAGCCTATCTCCTCTCCTTTCTTTTACTGTCACCATTTGATCCTTTAATTCAGTATTTTTGTCCATATTATCCTCTTGATATTGATTACCACTACTATTATTTTCTAAATTATATTTTACTTCTTCTAGATCTGCTTCTAGTTTATTTATTCTATTCTCTAAATTTCTAACTCTACTAAATAGGATTCGTTCTTCTGGTTCACAATCTATTTCTTGTCTCCAGGCTTGATTTCTAGCCTTTAAACAAGAGGCACAAGCTTGTCTTAAGCATAAACTACATGTATACCTATTTTCTTGGCTTGGGTAGTATATACAAAACGCACATTTTATATTATAATCTCCTTTACCTCTAATCCAATCATTTCAATTTTTAAACCGGCTAAATCATCTATTAGGTGTATTTCATCTTCACTTGATTCTTCTCCTAAAGTATCATTTTCTACTTCATCTGTTTCTATGATAGAGTATATCGACTCATCATCTTTTATTTCTTCATCGCATACTAGGATATTTTCATTAACAATATCTATAATTAACACTCTTTCTTGCTCTTCATATTTACTAGAGTACCTTTTCTGATCTTTATTAGGACAAGTTTTACTTAGATGATCTGGTGAATTACATATAAAACACCTACATGTTTTATCATAAGTTTTTCTAGGATCAAATCTTCTTACATTTCTCTTATGTAGATAAGGAGCTCTATTATCAGATCTTCTTAGAAAATATCTTTTCTTTGTCCTAAAGTTCCTATTAGCTCTCCTCTGGGGTTTGTAATATTTTTTATTTTTATGCCTATTTTCTCCGTATGTTAATGGTATTTGAACAATATTATTGCAAAAATTGTAGTCTGCTTTTTTCATAGATCTTTGGGCTTGTATATCCATGCATACCTTTCTTAGTTGCTTAAAAACAAAATTAATGGCCTGAGATATATTTGAAACCGAACCCTCTATTTGTTTCTTATATTTCTCGAATATTATAGATCCTAAAGGGTCAGGTAATTTGTTAAAATATCTTTCTACTAGCCCTTTATTAAACCCTTGTTTAGCGGTGGTAGCATTATATAAATAATGCTGAGAGAATTTTTTTTATACCTTTCCAACTTGTTAACGTTAATTTTTCTATTTCTCACAACCTCTCATTCTGCAATGTGGTATCTCCTAAATCTGGATCTTCTGCTATGACTATAAGTGATATAATATTAGCGAAGTTATGGTGATTACTTCCAGCTGCTTTTAATTCTTCATATTGACTAGGAAATGTTTCTACCCATTGTTCCCATAAAACTTTTACAGATTCTCCTAAAAAGGTTTCAAGATTGGTTATCATATCTTCCACCTTATTTCCTATGCTATGCTGATTTTGTATATATTTTTGAACTATTAAACCTTTACATATGCTAATTATATTAGGCCAGTCTATTGAGTCATGGGCTGCTAGATTTAATATTGCACCCTCATTCTTATAATTTTGAAATTGTACTGGTTTTTCAAAATCTCTTCTTTTAGTCCCCATATATCTATATTGTTCAGGGATGTATGTTGGTTGGAAATCATCTTTTTCTGGAGGCCATGTTTCGGCTGCCCTTCTTGGTCTTTCTCTCTCTCCTTCTCTTTTTATTGAAGTATCACCGTATGTCCTTTTTCTTTTGTTATTCATTTCTACTTCCATAACTTCCATTGCATTTTCTAAATTGTGTATTCCTACATTATCTAGAGAGTTTGTAAAGTTACTATTTTCTTCAGATCCATCAAAAACTTCATCTTCTTTTAAGCATATCATTTATTAATTCTTCTTCTTCTTCATAACTTTCAGTTAGTATTTTATTATTTATGTCCCATTGCTCCTCTTCACCTACATCTTTATTTTTATGACTCTGGTCTGTATTATTTGCTTTACTACTACCAACCTTATTTTCTTCTATCGTTATGTTCTTATTTAGTTTGATTGAACTACCAATGGCAGGCTTTTTCTCATTTTTTAATCTTTTAAGTCTTGCAATCTCTCTAATGAAAAACAATTTATTTTCTCTTATCTTAGGCCAATCTTTTGTCATAGAATTATTATATTCCCATTCTATATGTTTTAATTTTCCTTCGTAATGAATTATTTCATCGTCTAAATCTGCCTTTTCCATGTATTCAGTCACGCCACTATTTTTATTTTCATTAAACTCTGATTCAGAAGCAAAAGATTCAGTATCATCTATGGTTGCAGATTTATAATTTGTGAATCTAATGCTGCTGGTTCCTTCGTAGTTTTGGTAACTTATGTAGTTATTAGGTTCCTTTAATTCCTTCTTTTCAATTAGCTCGCTTATTTTCCACTCTTCTCCAGCTCTTTCTTCAGAACTGATTTTAAGAGGACTCATGAATTTTATACCTTTTGATTGCATGCTTTCAATTACATCATCTACATTTACTCTATATTTAGAGCTGCTTTTATTAGTTAGTCTTCCTATAAACTCTATACTTACTAATAGATTTGTACCTTTAAATTCTTCATAACCTTTAGTTTGGAACCCAAAACTCATCTTATCAATAAATTCCTTCACAGGCATCATTAAGTCTGGAGCTATATAGGTTATTAATCTGTTTTCATTCATATCTCCTTCCATAAAGCCTAATGAAGCTTTATCTACTGATCCCCATCTTTTGTCTAATAATGTTATTAACACCTTTGCTCCTAATTTCTTTCTTGTCATTCCTTTAACTCCTATGATATACATACATTGATGGATATATTTGTACCCACAATATTTGAGTTCATTTTCAATATTCTTACTCATAATTCTTAATTCTACTGGATGTGTTAACACACTTAACTCTACTTTTCTGGATATTCTATATAATCCACCTCTCCCTTCAAACAAACCCATGTGGTATACCTGCTGCGGTTTTATTTTTCTCAATGTATCTTTTTGATACCTTTCCAGATCTCTTTCTAAGTCTATAACTTCTTCTAAACTATCGATATCATCAGCCTTGCTGCATGACATCCTATGCATCATTGTTAGCGGCTTTGAATCTTGTCTTATTAATTGGAGGTTTCTGTCTCTTCTAATGAGGCTTTTAGATAAGTCCATTTTTCTGAATTAATATTCCTTGGTGATGCAATTATTTCAGATGATGCTAACACAATATCTTTGTTACTTTGTTCACTATTTAGCTTATCTAAAACCTGACTAAAGACTCTTAGGGAAATAAACTTAGCTACTCCTGAAGCAATATAGTAATAAATACAGTGAGTACTGAGTAGGATTATTACATCACTGCGAAAACCGTCCGTAGTTCCGTTGGCCTCACCAGCCTCTTAAGATCCTGCAAAAGATAATCATAATATTAAAATATTTAATTTACCGTATAACCTAATATTAGCCTAAATAATCTGAATATTAACGTACCTAATATTAATTAATATTGTGAAATGAAGTAGTTCAGTTTTTCCCTCGGTCTTTTTAGCATGTTTATACGGGTGGGTGCTTATGCTAGGGATCCTATAGGAGAAACCTCTGCGTGTAGTTCTCTGTTAAGCCGTGTGTATGGCGTTGAAATGAGAACCTTGTAACCATAGAGAAGTGTTCCCTTCGGATGGAACTGCCTGGGAAGACGATAAGAAATCACCCATATAAACCTGACTAAAGACGCTTAGGGAAATTATATATATATATATATATATATATATATATATATATATATATATATATATATATATATTTGATGGGCCAATTATGAATATTTTTATATGTTTTATACCAACCAGGAGGACGCTTTTTGTACAATCTATAAATGTATGCATGACATGTAGCTGGGGACGACATTCACTACTACAGAAAGGCTTATCGGTAACGGTCAAAAAACAGCATCAGTAACGGGCAGGGCCGCCGTTACTAACTTCCTGCCAGTAATGATGGTCATCATTGATGTAACATCATCAGCGGCGGGCGATGATATGGGACCGATGCTGATGTGTTTTCACCGGAATTAAAAAAAAGACCATGGCTAGCATATAATTATACTAGACATGCTTATTTTGTTCCAATTGCATACAAATTAGCTCGCATAACTGTATCAACAGAGATAGTAGCTAGAAGAGTAAGGGAAAATTCAAAATCAAATCGCCAGATGCATTCACAGCAGAAACAATTAGCGATCAAAATTATATCTTAGATGCATTATTCACAGCAGAACACAATTTGCAATCAAAATTATATCGTCACATGGATTCACAACAAAGAAGACAATTAAAACTACAAATTACATCACGATTCAACGCTTCGATTGCAGCAGTTGGATCTGGGTGGAGCTGGCGCCGCCGCACGCACCAGGCCGCGCCACCATCTTCTTCCCCGCGTCGGCCACTATGGTGTGAGAGAGAGAGAGTGAGGGAGAGACCCGAAGAGAGTGAGAGAGCGAGAGAGAATGAAAGTACCAGTGGTGGAGTGTGTTGGCACGAGGACGGCGACCGTGGCTTCATGGCAGCGGCGGGTCCCCATGGCGGCAGCAACCGGATCCGGCGGATCGGCGGAAGATGGCCGCGGGCGCGGCTGGCGGGGGGGAGGGGAGGCGGCGCCGGGGCGGGCTCGCGCGGAGGCGCTGGTGCACGGCCTCCAAGCCCGCGGCTCCATGGTCGCCGCTGTTGCTCCGGTGGCCTCCAGGTCAGATCCAGGCGGCCGGGCGGGGCCGGGGGGGGGGGTCGGGGGCGCCCGGGCGGGGGCGAGGTCGGAGGCGGCCGGACTGGGCTGGGGTCGGGGAGGCGGCCGGGCAGGGCTGGGGGGGGGGGCATTGGGGCGGCCGGGCGTGGGCGAGGTCGGAGGCACTGGGCGGGGGTTGGGGATGCAGAAGAGAGCCGAGGGAGTTCAAGGGAGAGACGATGGGGTGTCGGCGGGTCTTAGGGAGAAAATAGCGAGGTAGAGAGAAGAGGTGGGGAGGGGTATTTTATACCTCCCTCCCAAACCCTAAAAATTGTTGGGCTGGCCCAGTTGAAGGATGGCCTCAAATAGACATCAGTTGCGGGTTTTACTATAAAACCCGTCACTGATGAGCCAAATATGATTTTTTCTATTCTAAAAAAAGAAAACATAGAAAAGAAAGATGTACCTTTGTTTGGCATGGAAAGATGCACCTTTGTGCATATAATGGACACATTATGATGAACTAAGACATAGAAAGGACACTGACTTGGTTCATTTGGCGTAAAACCATAAACTTCAAGTGTGAAAAATAACAAGGTTGTACTACATAGTTCATTTTTCAAATACTAACATATGATATTATTGTTACATCATGTTAAGCAAGAAAAAAATAAGACTTTTGCAAAAAGAATCATATTTTTCTGATTTTTTTATGAATAAGTTATGATTATTTCAATCATCAAATGTTGCCATGAGTCATCAGTGGCAGACCTAAATTAAAAGACCGCCACTAATATGTGTCTACGGGCTCTGCGTGCCCGTCACTGATGAGGGGTCATCAGTGACGGGCGTACCACACCCGTCACTGATAAGGAGTCATCAGTGACTGGCGAGCACGCGACCGTCACTGATGTTGTATCATTATTGACTGGTGTGATAGGCCCGTCACTGATGATGCTCATCGGTGACGGGCACAAAAGTCCCGTCACTGATGACTCGTTACATATGTACCTTTTGTAGTAGTGATTGGTGCACTAGCATAGCTCTTAGTGTCACCCAAGTTTAAATCCAAGTTTGAGCCGCACATCGATTAAAACAATAAAAATTGGACTGTAAGCGTTAGTTTAACAATAGAATTTCAGTTAGTATTATTAGACTCGTTTTGAAATGTAGTTTCATAATATATCAATTTGATGTCATATGCGGGTTGCTACTCTTTTCAATAAAATTGGTCAAATATAATTTTTTTGACTTTGAACAAAACTTCGACTTACACTTATTTATGGACAAAACGAGTACACGGTGAAAACCTATCACAGAGTATGAGTGACTTTTTGACATAACTTACGGGAAACAACAACATCTTATATTGTCATACACAAGTTGGAATACAATAAAGATAGGAGTCCAATCATTGCCGTAAACAATATAGTAAAATTTATTGCCATGTAGTCAGCGCTTCTGAAACTGATGCCGAAGGGTGTGGCCTTTTTTTCTCGGCAAATTTTGGATGAACATTTAGCTCTGCATCACACGATGCACGGGTATTGTTATTTTTTCTCCCCGGTGAACGTTTGGTGCAGACAGGTCGAGCTTCTCAAACGCGCATTCACGCCGCCACGAGCTGAGGTTATCATCCATTGGAAGGATATTCTCGGTATCATTGAACCCAACGAGTAGTACCAAAGCTCTAGGTACGGAGCAGCCGAGTTCAATGGATGTGCAACAGTGATGGCAATTTGGCAGCGTTGACAAAACCCTTTATAATGCACAATAAAGAAGGCATTCCAATCGGGAAACTTAACCCCGTGCATGTTCACGGCCAAAGCAAGTCGAGACAGGAACACCTCACATGCTACAGAGACACACGTGTGAACTTCTATTACTACTACTAGTACTAGTACCTCCCGTGACTTCTCCAAGGAAAATATTGCCGCTGTTGATTGCTCTTTTTCTTAGACCGGAGTTGCTGATTTGATTTTTGACAACCGGCCGGGGAAAGAGAACTACTACTCTACTAGTTTCTCTCTACGCTTTCGGAATCAGGACCCAGGTCCAGGAGGGCTCTCAAAAGGTGTTGATCAATGCCAGCCCCATATACCCATCCAATTTCTCGTTTTTAACTGAATCCTCGCAAGGAAGTACGAGTAGCACATGGCATGCCATGATGCCAAAGTGGCTTTCAAGATCCAAATTATGTACGTGACCTGATAAAAACATAGGCAGGCCAGATGATACACGTGAGCGAGACAACCAAGCCGACGTTATTTGCGGATATATATCATCGGGACAAGAAAGTTTCGGTAGTTGAGACTCACGTGCCCATCCTGATACTCGGGCATAGGCATCAATCAGGAATGTGCCCCGTGCCAACCCCAGAAGGCCAGAATCCCATGACTCACGGCCTCCGTTTCCAACAACAGAGGATCCTGAAAGTTGAACTGGGATCGCTTCAGAAAATAAACGGATGAGAACAGCAAGTGAGACACCTCGACGCTGCATGCCCAGTGCCAGATCGGGCCAAATGTCATTGGGCCTTTCAGCTGCGGGCGTCTGCCTGAGAAGCTGAATCGAGAAGGTGGGACCTACATGTGCCATGCTAGCAAGAGCCAAGACCATTGCACCTGCTTCCGCTTGGACCGGCTGTGTTGTTTAACCTGTCTCTGATGTGCTTCAAGAAAACTCAGCAAAGTCAGCTTTGGCATGCCGGGCTTGCTGATTTCAGAACTTCCCTCCCGCGGAATCTTGCGTCGATTTTTGCAGATTTAATACGAATGTTTCTCGAGTCCGTGTTCATTGCGCGTCTCCGGATGATGATTGATGAGATCATATTTTGGAGGGTGGGTGTGGGGTTATTTATAATGAACCAACTGATCTTCAAGAAGGAAAGCACCCTGCATAATTTTAAGTTCCAACCAATAAAAATAGTCATATGATTGGACGAAATACAATACTACAACCTAATAATTTGTTGATGCAGTATGTACTTGTACTTCTGATAGGGACCGTAGACATATGGTCG
The DNA here is from genome assembly GCF_000005505.3 of Brachypodium distachyon. NCBI lineage: Eukaryota > Viridiplantae > Streptophyta > Magnoliopsida > Poales > Poaceae > Brachypodium > Brachypodium distachyon. The sequence continues at coordinate 11,388,868 of NC_016135.3, forward strand.
CACGAAACACGAAGCCGTACGAGCTCTTTCAATATTAGATGTTTTAACTTTGTTATAAATATAAAAAATTGATCAGATTTATAGACGAATATTTCGTCAAAAATATATTTATAGAAGAATATACCAACCTGTATAATATCATATAAGAATATTGCGAAGATATTATGACAATTAATTTAGAATATGTTGGTAGTATTTTCTATAAACTTTATTAGACAAAACCAGAACATTTAATGTCCCATTTGGACTGTAGGGTTTTCAAAGGAATTTGAATAATTCTAATCCTTACGATTTTTTCATAAAAGAGTTATTTATGTGAAATTCTAACGTGAGCTCAAACCTCATTATGTTTTCCTTTGAGAAGTCCAATGCACTCATCTTACATATCTCTACTCTCTCTTCTAATTCCTATATATTACTATGCTCAATTGATGTGCCCCATCCAAAATCACCACTATCAAAATTCATGTGTTTTGAAATCCTGTAGGAATTCGATGTATATGACATTCCATTCTTTCTCTTTTTCATTTTCTAATTTCTAATTCATACAATCCAAAGAAACCTAAATATTATCGGAGGGAGTACTATCCAATTTGTCGATGTATGCACTTCTGATAGCAACACTACAGCGGTATAATATGGATCACCTCATGGAAGATTCAAGTAGTATTTCTCCCATGTCCTCGATTATGTCGTATAAACAATTTCCCATGGGAATTTGAAACCCCCAATAATTCTACTAGATCTTGAGTTTTAAGAACTGGGCATAAAAACGTACGAATGGATTTTCTTCTGCATAGTGACGCTATGATTAAAATAACACCAATGATTAAGTGTTTTTTTCTTCTGAAGATCAGGTCAATGGTTTCAAGGTCAGAGCCTGAAATTATAGGTTCAAGTCAACTTCGGGAGCACCATTAGTTCCTAAGATAAGCTAAATAAAAAAAGTACTAAGATTCACAATCTTAGATCATCTGTCCGTACAATCCGTTCGACGAAACGAATTCAGATTAATTATAATCAGCAGAATAATCAGGTCCTTCTGCAATCACTACGCCTGCACATTCTGATGATAATCAGGTCGTATTTAGAATTTTTCATGTGTAATAAGGCCTATTCATTCATGAAAATATCCTTCCTTTTCTTTCTCCATAGATATAGCTTTTGCTTGTCTCAGAAAATAAAAACTTTTGCCATGTTATGTACTTGTGCGACTCTTAAAATCAAATGGACAATAGATCATAAGGGCACTCCTAATGCTTTAATGTGTACCATATCTTAATCATGCCACCTAAGCAAAAATCTGCATGGCACCCTATTTAATGAAGAAAGAGAAAGAAAGAGAGATATGGTATCTTAATCTAGATAGTACAACTCTTAACGTTAAACCCAAAAAAATTCATAATTGCTCTCTCACAAAACATAATAAATGATAGCACGTTTAGATTACAACACTAAGATTAAAAAAACATTGAAAGAGTTGTATTTAAATGTGTATTTAATGTATAAGATATGATGTATTGGAAGTGCCCTAAGGACATCTCATTTTGAGATCTTGAAAACGAAATTATAGCTAAATAGCTAAGCTGAAATCCTGAAATTACCGCCATAGGATGCTGAAAATGCCACCAAAGCACAAGAATCAATGAATTGGGTACATAAATAATTCGAAACACAATCATGCATGGTGTATCCGCAAATAGATTCTTCTGAAAGTCAACGTGAAAAATTTACGAATGGCTAAAATATTAAAGCATGAACTTCCTGCCTCAGATAGGCACTGCATCTGAGTTCAACTGTTAAGGAGAAGCAAGCACACTAGTACACTACAACCGCAACATGCATGATCCGGGCAGTTAGTGAATCATTGTTTGCGGTGTAAATTAATTTTTCTAACCTCTCAGAAAACCAAGAGACACGTAGGAAATTGGATCATTATTTTTAGAGCAACCACTGGGAGCTCGTTTCCACAAAACACCTCATATATAGTATATATTTGTGCATTTGAAACAAGATAGCTCTCGCTTCTAGTGTCTGACCATTCATATTGGATTAAGAGTAAATGAGTGTGAGCAGTTATTGGTTGGGTGCGGAATCCAAATGAAAAAATGATATATTATGAAACAAACGAGAAAAATTATATGAAATGTTTTGTGGAACAGAGGGATGACCTCTTTCCTCTTTTCCAGTATACAAGGACTATGTGTATCCCTTTGTCTACGACCTAACCAATCTTCATGAGTTTTATATTACAAAAAATATATCATTACAAATTTCAAATGTTCTATTTTCTAATGGTATAATTTTTATGATAGAGAAAATTTAAGTTATATTGATCCACTTAGCGATCTAGGGATACACGTAGGCCCTGTATACAAGAAAGGAGGTTAGACCATCTTCTCTCCAAAAGTTATATTGATTAGATTAGCGATCTAGGGATACGCATCGCTCCCCCAACACCCCCCCCCCCCAACCTGAAAAATGTAATTTTACTTTAATTATATACCAGTTACACTTAATGTAGTTAGTTGTACTAATCACAGAGGATCAAAATACTAAAGTTAGACCAACTTCTCAAGACACATTCATCATTCCTAACTTTAAACTTAATTACTAGGCACTGCTCTTATTTTCGAAAAGACCGATTCTTTCGGTTTCTCTTGCTTCATATCTCTCCTAAGAAAAGCAAGTGCACCACAAATCCTAGAAATCTTTGACATCTAACTCATGGAGTCACCTTGGAAGCTCAACTAGTGGGCAACCATATGACTTAAAATTTATCTAAAAATTTAGTGATTTTGATTGGTACCGAAGTATTTCTATCTTAAATTTTAGATAAAATTCAATATGTTGGCCAAATTTCCAAAAGTTTCAGTCATTTCAGTAACTATTTTGTATTAAAAAGTACTAGTTTTAATTTTGACAAAATTTAAACCTTTAAACTTAAGTTTTGTAACCTGGATACTACACAACAAAAACAACTATATTGTGCGTGCATAAAGTGGCACCTCCACAAGTAAAGTTCTAGATCCGGCATTGCCGGCCGCCACTTCCGAAATCATCGGAGTTTGCCTCCCCCACATGGAGCATCATAGTTCGTGCCCCGCCGCCTAAGTACGGACTAGCAACATGTCACAAGAAAACAACCTTTTTTGAAAAAGAGGAACAAACCCCGACCTCTGCCTCCACACCAGCATAAGCCCTGCCAACTTCTTTGTCGCCCGCACAGCTAGCTGGAAGCTAGACGAGCGTGCACAGCTGCCTCCATCCACGAGCCGCCTCTATGGCATCCATGCACAACACTGACATGTGGCTAGGGACCCAACCCCATGGCAGAGACAACATGCTCACCCTCGTCGAGCCACCTTCTCCGAATCCACGACACTCTGCCGCCACCGTGGATCAGCCATCTGAGGGGCAATGATCGACGTTTCGCCACATGCCAAAGTGTTGTCTCGGTTGTACGTCTTGGTGTCACCATCAACAAATCTGAACACCATGCACTAGACAAGTAGTGGTTCAGCCACAACTTAGCATGCCCCACACTGAGAACGGAGGAGCTCAACAATGGCCCGAGGTCTTCCCCAGCTTCCCTACGGCGGTGATCCGTTGCCCCCGCTCGAACGCACACCGCCTCCTCCAGCGTTGCCGCACCAAGACCTGAGCATGGGCGGCCTAGCCCGACCCGAAGACCAACACCTAAGGTCGGGCTTGAGCTCCAGTTTTTTTCCCAAAGCCCCAAAAAAGCCTGAACTGGGCAAAACCTACTAATTGTTTTTAGGGAAAGTGACGATCGGGAGTTGTGGAGGGCTTTGCCCATCAGAGTCATTTGGCGATGGCAAGATGGAGCTCGGGACGACGATGGCTAGGATTTTGCCTGTGATTTTGAATATACAAATGCAATGCCATTTCATAGACATGGGAGTATATTTCACGAGGCTATATATATCTGCAGAAACATACGAAGGGATTACATGTATACTAGTTAAAAATTTCCTACAAGAAGCTAGCATGACGTTCTCTACAGAACTGGCGGATCTACCCGGCTATCCAAGAGGTTGCCATGGGTGTAAGACATAAGAATGCACGTTGGAACCAGATGCTGGATTGGTAGCTAAAAAACGTCACTCCACGCACGCCTTTGCTACACACCATTCCTAACATAACCTCAGTCTTTAGGGTTTAGGGTTTAGGTGGGCCAGAACTCTGCAGTGGTGGAATTTATTAGGCAAACATTTTCCATTTCATCTATTGGAGCGAACGCTCTGTTGTTCATCCGATCGAAAGAGCATGGCTATGATCACGCCACGTGTCGCGGTGGCAACTTTAGTCTCGTCAGTGACTTTGGTCTGCAACAGTGGCAAGGTTTTGTGGTTAAGTTCGACATATGTCTAGGTTGTGGCGCACGTGTGAGGTCATGGGGTCAGTCAATCAGATCTGAGACACATAGCTATACAGTTTGGCTGGAACTGAATCAGGTTGTTAGTAAGAAAAAAAAGCGAATGAACAATTAGATCGGTAGTCTAAACCCCAAAATGTTCAGTACAACCTCTTGCACATTGTTTTTTTTCTTTTCGAAAAGGGACCTTACACGTTCTTGGTTACAACTTGATGGCGAAGCAGGCAACTACTCCTTCCGATTCATAATAAGTGGCTCAGATTTTGTACTAACATAGTACGAAGTTGTACTAAGTATCAGACACTTATTATGGATCGGATGGAGTAATTGTCTGTTATCAAGGTCATGCTGACTCATTTCAAACATGAGCAGGTAGTTAATTACTCCCCGAGATGAACTTCTGAACTCCATTTAGAACATAAATCATATAAATCCTGGAAGCAAATTTGTAAAAGTTTAGTGCATCTCTTCCAGCTGAGAAGACCAATTCTTGCATCGTTTGTTTTATCAGTTGACGCCAATGTTCTGCGAGCTTCACGGGCTTAAAAATCTGCGCCCTGATAATTGTCTTATTTATTGGGGTGGAAGTTGAAACTACTACAGCTAAAGGAAGATGTGTATTTTAGTTAAAATGATTGAACTTAACAATCTAATCGGCGTGGAAAAAGATGTCATATGTGCATCTAATAGGCTTTCAGTCCGCTGTTAACGCAAATTCTTTAAGCGGGTGATGTCACCCCTGCCACTTGGAATCGAACACGCACCCCCCTACGAAAGAAATACTGTGAGCTGAGTGCAGCATGTTAACATTGAGTGGGGCGGGTTGTACTACTTCAAGTCCTCTCCAGAGCTACACGTGATTGCGCGCAGTACGGCCAGACTTCTAGAGATGAAAATGGTCTTCATGGTAATTAGTAACTTGGATTTTCTTTTGACCCAACAAACCAATACAGGCATGGCATCTGTCTCTCAGACCCAGAAAATGGAGTTACCACCATAGAAGAAGAAGAAAACAAGGCATCGTTCCAAGGAGATGGCTTTCGCATCAATTATTGCACGGACGAAGCTCGTAGATCCCAGTCTCCCAGAGAAACCAACAGGAAAAAAGAAGGCCAAAGTCTTTGGCGGCCGAAGACTGACTCGCCGGGATAGGAGTACTACATACCGTATTTCCGATCTCCGCACCTCGTTTCCCTTGTTCTTCGACATAAACCGTCAGCTCGCCCAATAATACAGTGCATTGCACAATAATTTAGCCTTGTTTACTGTTTGTTCCACGGAGCCGCTTCTCTTGTTTTGGCTCCCTTCCGGTGCTCTGCGCTTGCATGCCGTGCCGGTCTATTTAAAGAGGCCTTCCTTTCTCTCCTTCTCCCTCCAATGCGAGCTGCTTCATATGCCAGCTTCCCTCATTCTGCTGCTTCCTTGTTACACTCACCCTCTGCGGCTCCGCGCTTTTGTCCGGCAACCGAACCTCGTCGCCGGCCGTCCTTCCGTCGCCTAGCTAGGTCGGTACTCGGTTACTCGCCCTCTCTGCTTCTTCCATGGCTTGTTGATGATTTCTCTCACACAAGGAGCACTGCTACAGAGTTTTCTTTTTGCCATTTCTCCAAGAAGAAAGAATTGAGGAGCATATCATGATCTCATTTGTTTCTTCTTTCTTTAGAGACGTTTATTCTTCTTCTTATTCGTTTTTGAATGTGATGCCATCTGTTGTGTTGAAGGTGTTTAATTATTCATCATTGCTAAACATGGACTGAAATTGTATCCTTGGGAAGATCTCAGCACACACAAAGGAATCTTTTATTTATCTCTCCATAATTAGTCTCAAGGAGAGGGGAAAAACAACTTTTTTGCTGCATCCACCTACTGCAAGTGTGTTTTAGCAGTAAAGTTTCGTTTCCACTACCACTGTGTACACGACTAACCTGTCACTATGTACACCCTTCAGCATGACAGTATGTTTTAGTAGTAAAAAGATTCCTTTCCACATTGTACACATAGGACAGGTGTGGAGGGTTGGTTGGGACTTGGGAGTATTGAGAATTGGGACTTGGGGAGGTCAAGAGGGCGCACTCAATGAGGTTGATTTGTGATCAGATTATCACTTGAACAAATAGGATTTGTTATTTATTTGGACGCGAGCGAGGGCGGTGGGCATGACCCGAGAAGATCTGTGATAAATTATAGAAAATTGTACTACTCCTTTTGGTCCTGTAAAAACTAATTACTGCATCGTTTTGCATAAATACATAATCAACTTTTGAAATTTTGACTACTATTAGGATTATACACTTGAAAACCATATGTGTGAATATTTAGATTGTTATGGGTGGTTTAATCTTCAGTTACTCTGAAAAAAAAACAGTAATTGGCGCCAGTTGTGCATGCTCTTGGGTCATACTGACAACAGTGCTTACAAAACACATCATACTGATTTTGGGGTCCACATATCAGTGCAGTTATTTTTTTTAAAAGATGACATGTTTGCTCAGCACATCATAAATCTTAGTTAGCTCCTGCCTCCTGGTAATATACCATCTCTCTGCTGGATCCGACAACTACAGACTTATATAATCTTATATCCATTGAATTAGTGGTACTCAGATTCACTGAAATTTGACAGCAACAATGTTGACAAAAATACGGGTGCATGCATCACACTGCTAATTTACATTTATGTTGCCAGCGCTGGCACTGGTACCCAATCAACCTTGAGCATGTTACATCGCTTAGCAAGAAATTAAAGGATTAAATTTTTTTTGGGTTGTTTTCAAAGCTCCCTTGTCTTGGAACTGTAAAAAAAAGTTATATATATGCTTGATTTCCACACCACCGTCGTCTGAAGTCTAGGAACCATTGATGCAGGTAGTAAGTCCCGGAAGAGACTATACTAGTTTGCAATACTATTACAACACCTGAAGAAGGCCTCCAAGGTACTATTGGGAAGAGCGCAGCTTCAACACCAGAAGGTAACCAGAAATGTCGCTCCAAGTCGAGGATCCACGGGGTACAGAGACACCTGCCCCGCTCAAGCGCCATGACTCGCTGTTCGGCGATGCAGAAAAGGTCTCCCATTCGAAGCACCATGGCTCCGAGGTATGCATCTCCTGCAATTTCATGACCATTTTACAGCAATCTTCTATTGTGAGAGAGCTGTCTGACTGTATTGCTTTCCTTTGGGTGGCACAGGTGAGCTGGGTGCGGACGCTGAGCCTTGCTTTCCAGAGCGTCGGCATCATCTACGGTGATATCGGGACTTCACCACTTTATGTCTACTCTAGCACCTTCCCTGATGGGATCAAGAACAACGACGATCTCCTTGGCGTCTTGTCGCTCATCATCTACACCCTCATCATCATACCGATGCTCAAGTATGTCTTCATCGTGTTGTATGCAAACGACAATGGAGATGGTAAGCCCATTCTCTGAAATTTGGGCAGGATAAGATGAAATCACCTGCTGTATTACTGTTATGCAGTTGGTATATGAAATAACAACAAACAAACTGCTGTTGTAGGTGGCACGTTTGCACTTTACTCGCTGATATCAAGGTATGCAAAGGTAAGACTGATCCCGGACCAGCAGGCTGAGGATGCGGCGGTGTCCAATTACCACATCGAAGCGCCAAACTCGCAGCTGAGGAGGGCGCAGTGGCTGAAGCAGAAGCTTGAGTCCAGCAAGGCAGCCAAGATTGCGCTCTTCACTCTCACCATCCTCGGCACATCCATGGTGATAGGCGATGGAACCTTGACACCAGCAATTTCTGGTAATGATAAAGCAAATGGATGTCAACAGTATTATCTTGTGCTGTAGGCCTGTAACCAATTTACAGCGTACCAGTATAGTCTAAAAGAAGTACTAATATTTTGTTCATGGATGTGCTGCAGTGCTCTCTGCAGTGAGTGGGATCAGGGAAAAAGCGCCAAGCTTGACTCAAAGTATGTATAAAAAGATTAGTAAGATCTTTGATTATTTCCAAGCATGCGCCCATGAGTCCACCATATCTAATGTCTGTTGGTTCTTTCTACAGCGCAAGTGGTCCTCATCTCAGTGGCAATTCTGTTCATGCTCTTCTCAGTCCAGCGTTTCGGTACCGACAAGGTCGGATACACCTTTGCTCCAGTCATCTCAGTGTGGTTCATACTGATTGCTGGTATTGGGATGTACAACCTCGTTATTCATGACATCGGTGTTCTACGGGCCTTCAATCCAATGTATATAGTACAATACTTCAAAAGGAACGGGAAGGATGGATGGGTTTCACTTGGTGGAATTATCTTGTGTGTCACAGGTAATCTTTCTGACCAAAAATGTAACTGGAAAGGGCTTTTGTAGCTTGCAACCCATGGAAGGCTGCAATCTGAACTCATTGACTGATTGTCATATGGAACAGGCACAGAAGGTATGTTTGCTGACCTAGGACATTTCAACATCAGGGCTGTTCAGGTAACCAGCAGCACTGTATATGTTTCTTGCTTCATGTTTCATTAACACTTTAACCTTTGCATCTAGACTAGATTTCAAAACGAACAATCTTTTCTCAGAAGTTAAACCAAAAGCATCTCATAATTGTTTCTTGTATTTTTCGTTTACAGATCAGCTTCAATGGTATCTTGTTCCCGTCGGTCGCACTGTGCTACATTGGGCAGGCGGCTTACCTGAGGAAATTTCCAGAGAATGTTGCGAACACCTTCTATAGATCTATCCCAGGTATAAACAAATTAAGTCTGCAGTTTCGCTTCATGGAGTAGATGTACTTGTGCTTGGTAAGCATATATCACAAGTAAGATCAACTCTCCATGTCTATTTTCATGCAGCACCATTGTTCTGGCCAACCTTCGTTGTTGCCATTCTTGCTGCCATCATAGCAAGCCAGGCTATGCTCTCTGGTGCATTTGCCATCCTCTCCAAGGCCCTATCTCTTGGTTGCATGCCCAGGGTTCAAGTGATCCACACCTCACACAAGTATGAGGGGCAGGTGTACATTCCTGAAGTGAACTTCATGATGGGATTGGCAAGCATCATAGTCACAATCGCCTTCAGAACGACTACTAGCATTGGTCATGCTTATGGTAAGAATCTACTAGCAAAAAAATTAATGAGGACTCTGCATTGAAGCTTCCAATGGAAATCTTACCCGTTGTTGGTGATACGCAGGGATCTGTGTCGTGACCACATTCGTGATCACCACCCATCTGATGACCGTCGTGATGCTCCTCATATGGCAGAAGCATGTCATCTTCATCATGCTGTTCTATGTCGTGTTTGGCTCCATCGAGTTAATTTACCTCTCTTCCATACTGTCAAAGTTCATTGAAGGTGGATACCTTCCGATCTGTTTCGCGCTGGTCGTGATGAGCCTCATGGCGACATGGCACTATGTCCAAGTCAAGAGATACTGGTACGAGCTTGACCACATTGTGCCTATTAACGAAATGACAATGCTGCTCGAGAAGAACGACGTGCGCCGGATCCCTGGGGTGGGCCTCCTGTACACGGAGCTGGTTCAGGGTATCCCCCCAGTGTTTCCTCGTCTGATCAAGAAGATACCATCCGTGCACTCCATCTTCATGTTCATGTCAATCAAGCACCTGCCGATCTCGCATGTGATACCTGCAGAGAGGTTCATCTTCCGGCAGGTCGGCCCGAGGGAGCACCGGATGTTCAGGTGTGTGGCACGGTATGGCTACAGCGACACTCTGGAGGAGCCCAAGGAGTTTGCGGCGTTCCTTGTGGATAGGCTCAAGATGTTCATCCAGGAGGAGAGCGCATTCGCTCAGAATGAAGCGGAGAGTGACAATACCAGTGAAGTTTCAGAATCCCAGGCGAGGACGAGGCGATCCACTCAGAATGCAGTACACAGCGAGGAGGCGATTCAAACGCGGGTGAGCAGCCACTCAGGGAGGATCAGTTTCCATGAGAACCAGACAGTCGAGGAGGAGAAGCAGCTGATTGACAGAGAGATGGAGCGAGGGATGGTGTATCTGATGGGGGAGGCCAATGTTACAGCCCAAGTCAAGTCCTCGGTTTTCAAGAAGATAGTGGTGAACTATGTTTATACATTCTTGAGGAAGAACTTGACAGAGGGACACAAGGCACTAGCCATTCCGAAAGATCAGTTGCTCAAAGTTGGGATCACATATGAGATATAGTTATTTTACCCAAGTATGATGTGAGCCTATCCATGTGATTCTGGGTGCATGCTGTTGATTCTGAAGGGCAAAGTGCCATTGCCGATTCAATAAAAAAAGGCATGTAGGTACAGGATTTGTTTTCCGTTTTCTTGTGGTTAGGATATTTTCTTTTTTGTTTTCTCTGTACAGTGTGGCGTTACCTGAATGTGTCCAATGTAAGGGTGATATTGCAACTAAAGTTTGACTGGTAGAGTGTCTGCTCCCAGGCATAAGAAAGGTTTATGATTTTTCCCACTATCAAGGGGAATATGAGAGATTTGATTACCATGTGAGATTTGATTACCTTTTTCCTCTTCTACTTGAGTTTGGTGCATTGGAATAAAAACATATTAAAATTTAGAACGGCATAAAAATACTATTGGTGGTAAATCTGCTACCAGTATAGTTTCCATAGAGAAATCTAAATTCTTTTATCGTTATTTATGTTGTCAAAGTTTTGAAATGTCCACTGCACACATCCTTCAAAGTTTAAGGCAAAGAAGAATGCATTTCGTGTAGTAGCATTACTAACGCTACGATGGGAGTGAAGATTGAAGAGTGACTGAAATAAATAAACACCTTACCAGATGTCCAAAATTGTACACTCACGTCCTCGAGAGAGGTCATGTTTCCTGCAAATGAAGAAGTTTTTTTCAACATAATAAGGCATGCAGGTGCAGGATGTGCTAATTGGGTTGTGAGTTGCACTTGAACTTCTTATCATCTTTGAGGAATTAGAGATCATTTCCTCTTTTGCCTGGTTCAAGGTAAATTTTATTTATGATTACTACTCAAGATAATATTAACATAACTTAAGGTTCTCCACCTTAATACATGTTCAATGCAAAGCCAGAATGCTAAATCCATCCGGCCATCATGTATAGAATTTATGCAGAGTCAGCACTGTAAATTAATAATTTGTGCCAAAACAATTAGCTGTTGCACAACTTCTTGTTAAAAGTGCAAATTATCTTGATTTGATGTAGTCTCTTTAAAAAGATATGTTGATGCAGTATGTCGATGCCATGAACAAATAATAAAAGCTATTAGTATAGTGCCATCTCTATGAATGATTACTACAAAAAAAAGGCTGGTACTTCATCAAACTTCTACGATAATTACAAAGTTGTAATTTTCATCCAATATTAGCTCATGAGGAAAATTATTTATATTTCATTTCAATAAGGTAAGTGCAGAGATTGCACTACTATTTTTTGATACAGTGTAACAACGCTTCATCAAAGGACATGTCAAGAAAGGCCAACACACAACACAGTTGGTAAATCATTAGTGATGTGAGTTTTTTTTAATCTCAAATATTACAAAAGATTTCAATCATCAATGATTTGAGTTAATTAGGAATGAATGTTTATATCTTAGGTACAACAGATACAGATATTTGCTCCTATAAAGATCTCAATCGGTGCAGCGTTGTTCACCTTCAAACCATTCAGAAGATAGCCGGTACGAATTATTTGATCTAAGATCACAAGAAATGATAACACAACATTCTCTTTAAAGATGTAGTGCATTCTTTTTATTTGTAGCAACACATGGACATTGTGCTAGTTATTAAAGTAAGTCTTTATGCAATACTCCCTCCGTTCCTAAATACATTGCTGGTCTTTGCAGTTCTTTGCCAATAACCAAAGAAAACTTACATTGCTGGTCTGTGCAGACGCACATATAGATGACTAGCAATCCAAATGCAAGTTTGCGCGCTGGAGACACATCGGCGCAGAATACAATGTGTGCTATAGGCGAGAACTTATTGCAAGGGCGGACTCGAACTAAGGCATCTATTCAAATCAAGGCACTCACACCCTCTCGGACATATCGTCGAACAGTGACCGGACACAGAGAACTACTGGAGGATATCGGGAGCAACTAGCATTCCAGCAAATCGTCTGACGACCAGTAAATTTGAATGAGCAAGTAAATAAATTCACAGGTTTACATCGGGGCACGGGGCGAGAGAGATGTACCTAAGAAACGGATCATCTCTGCTGGCCATGAAAATGAAGCATACGGTTATCGCGCTGCTTTCTATGTTGAGGAGGGCCCTTGCGCAGAAGATTCTGATCCCCGCTGGCGAGCGACGTGCAATGCGAATGGAGGTTCGCGAGAGCCTAAAATCCATCTGGCCGATGCATAGGGAGAGGCGACTATCTGGCGGAGCTCCGCGCGCTCCCTATGACCTATCCCACGGTCGATTTCTCGAGGTGATCGATGTCGTGTGCCCTGCCCTCCCTTTCTTCCCGACACTCCCGAGTCGGGGCTTTGAGCCAGCCCAAGTACTATTGGACCATCATTGGGCTTTTCCTCCCTTCCCTTCTTCCAGTGTCGCAGCACCCGAAAATAATACTGAGCGTGTTGGGCTCTTTTCCTCCCTTCTTTTTTCTATTATTTTGCACAAAAAAACTGATTTGTCGGGCTTTACTTTTTTCCCTTTCTGGCCTGCAAGAGTGGTTTTGAGAAGCATAACGGACGAGGAATAGCAGTTTCAATCACACTTGCTAGACACTTTTAAGTTTCACAACCATAGTGTTTGCAAAACTCAAAAACATCAATTTGATGATTTTCAAAAATTCAAATTTCTAACATATACCAAAAGGAACTCAAAAAGAAATTGAAAGCTCATTCCAACAATATTGGAGCTCATACCAAGGAACTCAAAACAAAATTGAGAGATCGTCTCAAAAGAAATTGGAAAACACGTCATTAAAGAATCAAAACTCATGTTAGGAATACCAAAGCTGTCAAGAGTGGAACTCAAAAGAATTTGAAAGTCCGGCTTAAAGAAATTGAAAACCCATCCTTCAAAAATTAAATATCATGTGAATATTATTGAAGCCCATAACAAAGGAGCTCAAAATAGTTGAAAGCTCGTCTTAAATAAATTTAAATCTCGTACTTAAAATTAGAAGATCATGTAGTAAATATGTAAAGCTTGCCTCAAAAGAACTAAAAAAATTGAAAACTTATTTAGAAAATATTGAAGCTCACCTCAAAGCAAACCTAAAAAAAGCTTGTCCACCAGGAACTGAAATTTCATCTTTCTGAAGTTGAAAGCTCATGTTGAAAACATAGAATCTCACCTCAGTGGAGTTGAACGAGAAATTGGAACGTCATCTAAAATGAATTGAAAGCACGTGCCAAAAATATTGAAGTCCATCTCTAAGACACTCATAAAATTTGTGAACTCATCTTTGAAAAGTAGAAAGTTCACTCACTATGAAGGAACAGGTGTTTATCTCTAGCTTCTTTTCTCCGGTGACTACTTTGTACCTATGTTTCTTTTTCTTCTTGTCTCTCGTGTGCTCTTGAGAAGATTGCGGCAGCCTCTGCATCCTTCGGTCGCATAATGAGGGTACTGGACCGACACATCCTCCTCACACCACTGGCTAGCAAACTTAGCAAGGCATCATATCCTTCGTTGGTTTCATTCGCTGATGAGACCGAGTTGTATCGAGTAATGGCCTCGGACAAGAAAAGTGTGCCGCAGGGAATCAGCACAAGAGGCAACTATTGTGGGTTAGATGAGTGGGAGTGCATGTGGGAGTGGTGTTGTCACTGCTACAAAACACAACATAAGTGACGGGTCATCAGTGACGGCCCTTACCTGTCCGTCACTGATGACACCTCATCAGTGACGGGCACAAAAAACCCATCACTGATGACTCTTCATCAATGGCGGGCGTACCACACCCGTCACTGACGAGGAATTGCAAAAATTGCAAAAACACACATCAGTGGTGGGCTTTATATATAGGCCCGCCACTGATAACCCCTAAGACCTTTGAAAATTGAAAAAAATCATATATAACTAATTCATAAAAGTCAGAAAAATGTGATTCTTTTTGCTAAAGTTTTATCTTTTCTTTCTTAACATAGTGGAACAATAATATCAGATGTTAACATTTCAAAAATGACATATGTAGTACAAACTTGTTATTTCCCATAGTTGAAATTTATTTTTTAAGCGAAATGACCAAAGTTTGTCCAATTCTACGTCATAGTTCATGCTAATGTATCCTTTTTTTTCCCAAAGGTGCATCTTGTCATGACAAACAATATTGTCAAAGAGGTTTACAAATTTTTGATTATAAAAATGATTTTTGGCACTATCAGGTATGAATGTTTATAGGTTTCAAGCCAAATGACCAAAGTCACGATCATTCCTATGTCATAGTTCATGATAATGAATCCATTTTGGCACAAGGATCCAGTCTTTCCATGTCAAACAATATTGCCAAAGAGTTTACAATTTTTTAGTTCAAAAAAAAAATGTTTTTTCATTTTCCAAACGCAAAAAATGTGATATTTTGTGAAGCAAGTATAAGTAATATGGTTTAACATGACATCTCTCCAATTTTCACACATATGTGTAAACTTATAAGAAAATTTAGTGTCATTAAATACAATAAGTTACTTGTATATTGCACTAAAAAGGAATAATACAAAATTTTCAGGTCAATCTGTGGCTGTTTTTTACTGGTGGCTGGCTGGAAGCTGAAGAAACATAGATCCATGTGCCTGCGTGCGATTGGTGGAGAAAAAATGCCCTAGATCGATGACGTGGCCTCTCTTACCGTCCTGTATGCGCGCATCTCCTCCCTCGGATCCCCTCCCTTCTTTCTCTCTCTCTTTCCCTATCTCTCCCCATCTCGTATCTTCCTCCGTCCAGCTCCTCTACTCTCCCGTACTCCTCCTCTCTTCTCCCTCCCTCCCGATCTCTCCACCTCCTCTCTCTCCCTCCTCAGAGCACCGCGACCCGACTCCAAGGCGCCCCCGATGGCGGCCACCGACTGCCACGGCGCCACCCCGCCTCCCCACGTCTCCACTAGGCTGCATCCGGCACGCCGCCGTGGGATTCGGCCGCCCTCTGGCCGGCGTCACCGGATCCACCCGCCCTGGATCCCCGGCGGGCGCCTCTCCCCTTCTCCGACCCCGACCGCCGCCAGGTACGCCAGATCCGGCGACCTCGACCCTGGATGCTGCCGGATCTGGCGCCCCCGACCCCGCGCACCACCGAATCCCCCTCTCCCTCTCACGTTAGTCTCTCTCTATCTCTTCTCTCTCTACCTCTCTCGATTTCTTCTCTCTCCCTCGATCAATTTCACTACCGCAGATCCTCATCGGCGCCCATGAGGACGAGTAGGCCGGGCGGCAGCTCCTGTAGAGCCGGCGTCCCCGACCTCAGCCACCGTCGTGGAGAGCCAGAAGCACAGCCATCGCCGTCGTGGAGCCGGAACCGCAGCCATCGCCGTCATGGAGCAGTTGCAGATTTTTTTTAATTGTTTGTCCATTTTCTCTCCTGTGTACCAGTTCTTGTGTGATCAGTCTGATTTTGTAAGATGCTATAGCCTGTGATTTTCTGATTTGTTCATCCGCGACCATAGTTTGCAGGCCACAGGCTTGTTTTTTTTAAATCACGAGAATGTTATCAATGGCGGGCTCCAAGGCTCCACTTGGAGCCCGCCACTGATGATGAAAGTCAGTGGCGGGCTCCACTTGGAGTCCGTTACCGACGCACTTTTTTGACCGTTACTAATGACCGTTTTTGTATAGTGTGTAGGAGAGATTGGATCATGGCGAGGTGTAGGTGTTCAGCACTACGAGGTGAAGTTTATTTTTCAAGCCCATCAATTTTGTTACGTGGTAGGATGAAAGCGTCATACACCGTCTGACCACCCCAGACAAATTGCCCGGGCATGCACCCCGGTTGATCTTACTTTAACTCAAAGTATGATGATTAAATTAGCAAATTTTGTACGCAAATTCTAGTTTTGAATAAAAGGCTTACATTTTTCCCTGCTCTAAAGCCGAGACGGTGCCTTCGATGACATTTGCATCTACGATGGTAGCCACGTAAATCTCCACATGGATATGGCCCCACTGCATTAGAGATACATGGTTAACATAAAGGTGTCAGTACACATACCTTTTTGGATGGGACCCCGACAAACTTTTCTTTTTTCCGTCCTTACTTTTTTGTTCTTTTTTACTTTAGTTCTCAGCCACACAGCATGCATATATGTATTGTAACTTATCAGTTTTTAAGTACACTATGGTACATGAGAGTACTTTGTCAGTTTTTAAGTACATCGTGTACATGAACTTGTGAGACAAGTACATTACATAATCATGAAAAAAATCACAATATGTGCATCAGTCAAAACTTGGTACCTCTTGTGAAACGAGTACATCGTATGGTACATATGGTACATCACATGTACTTTAACTTTTTTGATGTACCTCGTCATATCGAGATTGTGTACATCATGTACCAGGACAAAATCACTAAGAAACAAATGATAGTACATAGATCAAATAAATTTTAGAAGGTTCCTAAATCACCGAGGTACAAGAAAAGTTAATACCTCAAATGGTACATGATGGTACTAAAAAATCATAACACAAACATTCAAAGAAAAACCACAAGATTCAAAGAAGAAACCATGAGATCTCGCAAGGGCCGAGACCACGCAAAAGGGATGGGGGCGGAGGCCGAAGGAATCCCGGAGGGGCCGAGACCACATGGCAGCGGCGACGTCGAGGGAGGCGAGCGGCGAGGTCGCCGGCGTCCACGTCCACGACCACAACGAGCCCTGCACGGCAAGGAGTCGCTAGGCCAATCAATAATTACAGCCGGAGATCCTGCGAAGGATGAACATGCGTGAGGGAGAGAGAAAAAAGAATAGTGGAGAGATGAGAGAGATGGAGTGGGGAAACTAGGCAAAGTAGGGGGCAGCATGAGGAATCCGGTGGAGGTGCAGTACATGGCAGAGGATTAAGAAAAAGTGGGGACACGTGTGTGGCTAAAACAGTGGATGTAGATAGGAGTGGGTGTACCGAGAGATTTGGCCTGGCTCTGCCAACCGGCTAGCTCCGCTGCTAGAAATCCTCATTCTTATCCCATGATTTCGACACATTATGCTAGGAAGAACAATCTGGGTCAACGCTAATTTACAAAAGGTTGCGCTTTAGATAGTTTTGATATTAAAAATCTCCAAAAACCATGACAATATGTTATTTGCAATTAAGAATTTTATGTATTGTTTGATGTTTTTCTCGAATTTTATGTTCGGTCGGTACCAACTTTGAGATGACATCCCTCAGAAGCCCACTGTACATTAACACAATGCCATAGGTACTAAACCCATTAAACACTAACAAAACTGGTAAAAAAACATTAACACAGTAGTAGCGAGTTAATTTTTCCGTTTCTAAATATTTATCGTTGTTTTAGTACAAACTTGAACTAAAACAGCGAAATATTTAGGAACGGAGGAGTATTTTTTTTCCGTTAAAAAGAGCATGCTTTTTCGACCTGTCAAAAGGGCACGTCGATGGATTATACATTCATAATCATAGATCAGGAAAACCTCTCCGTCGTTCCGATTTCCGAGCACGACTGCTCACTCGGCCCACGGTGCGCGCCGCCCGATGCGGCCAACCTCCGAATCCAGCCCTCCGTGCTTCGCGGCGCGCGGCCAAGTGTCTCCTCCTCGGCTCAGGGAAGTTCGCTGCCCTACAAGTACGGGATGCCGTGGCCAGCTGACCGCTGCTGTCCCCTCTTCCCCACTCCCGCCTTCTTTCCTCCGGTCTCCCCCCTATCTTCCGCAGTTGTTTGTACGCGACATTTGCTTCTCGAAGGTATGTTTTTCTTTTTCTTTTTTGGAATTGTATGTATTATCTTCTATGGCGCGCACAAGATTTGGGGGGCAGTGATGCATTTTTTGGTGGAGGTTTTTGTATTGTATATCCGTATCGTAGCTTATTCCTGAATGTTTGGAGTCCCGGATGCAGCAAACATGTTTCTAGGTACTGCAAAACAATGTTGTGAAGTAGTGAACCACCGGATAGGCAAGTAGTGATATCCATTCCACTGGATGCAAACTATTACCTCGAACTCTCGAAGCATTACTGGTATGTCTTGGTAAGTTCCATCGTCCATGAACCAAATAGTTTACCTAACTCAACGGGCAATCCACTTACATTTCAACACTTCCCATATGATGCCCACTTATACTTCAACTTTCTCCTCACATCTTGAAATAGTGTTAGGATGTTGAGTTTCATATACTAATCAGTTCACTTAAAACCGTAAGTACCTGACGAAATGCAATCAAATTAATGCTTGTTTTCTAAAACAATGTTGCGCCAACCCATTCCTTGTAGCATCAAGGCATTCCTCATACCACAATGCTGTAAGTGCATCTTGTGTTGGTGTTTACAAGCAATATAATATTCAGGGCCAGAAGTGGTTATGACCAAACTATTTTCCAATCTGCTGGTATAAGATATGTTAAGAGATGTTACGTGTACATGCCCTATCCGCTATGATTCTGACTCCGGTGTACTCCCTCCGTTTCGGTATAGGGGCCGTTCTCCCGATTCACCGTAACCAAGGAATGCGATCACAGGGGCGAGCGAATCGAACTAGAAAAACAGTCGGCACCAGTGCAGCCTTGATTAGCGCTAATCGCGGCCTGGTTGGTCGAGCCCGTTTGTATTAACCACGCATGCGAACGTTTCGGCGGCAACTGGGCGATGGCAGGAGGAGAGTGGCCGCTTATTTAATCAGGAATTTAATATTTCCTCACCCCATATTAACTGCAAACTGCTTGGGCTTCGTACGTGGAACCAGCAAAACGGCCCGCTATTCTGGAAATGGGTAAAATTAGAGAACAGCCCCCTATACCGAAATGGAGGGAGTATGAGATATGGTATTGCTAATATCTAGCAGAATAAGATTATCCGATTTTCCAGCCACATTAATCGGCCCTCCAAAATAGGATTGTCTGATTTTTTTTATAGGATTTTATTTATGCACTTGTAATTTGTGGATGTTACCTTTGTTTATGAGATGGCCTTGAGAATGTTTACAACCTTCCTATCTTTAATGTTTATTACTTGCTGATTTTTTTGGGGTACATTTTAGTCTCATAACATGTTAATTGTTATATGGCACTTCGTAGTTTTATCCTTAGCTCTTTTGTCTGTTCTTGATCCGAATTACCATACCATGCTTGATAGTTGATACCGACATACTGTGTACCCAAAAAAGGAACCCCCCCCCAACTGCCTGCCCTAGGTACGGCACTGCTGTGTATGATAAGGTTTGAACAATATCCAACTTAACCGCCTTAACCGCTCTGCTTTCAGGTCTAGTAATATTAACCGACTGGTTGTTTTGATCAAGTGGGTTTCTAACTTCCACCAGTTTCTGTTACACAGTTGAAAAAACTAGAAGTGCTTGCTTACAATAAATTTAAAAAAAATCTGAATATGAGTAGTCGGTAATTGTTAAATCTTTTAGAAAGTGAAGGACACTGGAATTGTTCAAAAGTTATTGTTTGACTACTTCAGAGAATAAGTTAAATTTTATTAATATTTATAGATTCCTTACATCTGTTCTTTTGCTTATAACCCAACAATGGTAACTTTCCATATAATTTTAAATCCCTTTGTGTTCATATCTGATTGTCAACAATGGTGTTTCACTTCACTGGAGCTAGGGACCTACGCACCCTGTGCCCTAGCTCATGTATGTGTGTGTTGTGTCTGGTCGTCTCCTGAGTTTGTTGTACTGTCGTTCTGTAAATTACCTTCCATGCTGTACTGCAGTTCTCCTGCATGGTTCGGGGAAAAAAATCGTGTTCTGAAATTTCTCCTCTATTATAGTCAACTCTTATGTTTTAAAAACTTCAGGTTTTCAAAAATATCGGAGTTGACATATTATGAGACAATGGATTTGTTTCACATCGAGGCAAGAATATCTTACATATGGTCATGTATGAAAGCTGGTAGGCTCTTGTGGATTTTTCTTTTTCTTTCGGGATTCAGCTCTGATGACTGGAGAAACAAGTGACCTATATGGGACTAATTACTACAGTGAACTAAGTAAAAGTTTGAATAGACAACTGCTCTGGTACCAAAATGTTATGGGTTTCCTGGTTTGTGGGAAGAAGGTGGAGATAGTTGTTAGAACTAGGGTTAGAGCATAGGGGATAGCAGACCACGTCCCTGCACATGATACTTGAGGCTCTGAACTTTCAAGTTTGGGGAATTTTCTGTATCCTTCTTGATTGACTTTCCTACCACAATTTTTATATAGTAGAAATGGTACGCAGACTGGAACTGGAAAAGAATGTAGGATCCTAATAATATTTTTATATACTCCCTCCAGTTCATAATAAGTGTCTTAGACTTGGTACAACTTTGTACTAAGTTAGTACAAAATCTGAGACACTTATTATGGATCGGAGGGAATAGAAAATTACGTCCAAAGATAGGCTTGGACTTTCTTGGCCGCCAATATTTAGCTGCGAGCCACTTTGAAATAGTGTCAGGGGGGTATTATGTCCGATTTTGTTAGTTAGGGGTGTGAATTTTTAGAATTGTGGAGTGAAATCTGTACTATGTCAGGAGTTGATGGGTGAAATGGGCTTTTTCCTAATATTAAGTTCAGTCTGAAGGTTTCTATTCAAACTTAGCGTGGACACCTGTATTATTAGGAGTTAAAATTAAGGACAGTTCATAAAAATTTTACACAAAAATTTACAGTCAGGTGCTGCTTTTTAATTGAGTACCCTTTGTCTCTTTGCATCCCTTTCCAAAGCCATGGAACTTTCATGTCACAGATTGTTCCCTTGCAGTCTCACACTAGTATTAAAACCTTCCTTTATCTAAATTACTTTTATGGACCCTCTACAGCTTGGATGAAACAAGCCAAGGGTGGATGATACCTATCGTCTATCAAACATCATCTCATCGTCCTCACCACACTGCATCTTCTTTTAGCTCCATCTTGTTTGGTCTTGATTTGCTGGTATACATAAAAAATGATCTCAGGCTTGGTTGGTCGCACAATCTGATCACTGGAGTTTGAAACCATTGGTGCATGTACTTAAGGGTCAAAGCCTAGAGTTTGACAATTCCAAGAAGTCCCTCCAAAATATTAGGAGGTGCTCATAAATAGAAAGAAAGCACAAATGTCACTAGAAGTTGAGAACCCATCGAGCATCGAGACGACCAAACGGCTTGAGCGCCAAGACTCGCTTTTTGGCGACGCGGAGAAGGTCTCCACTATCACGCACCATGGCTCCGAGGTCTGATTCACACATAGCTTGGTTCTGATGCAGCAACCATGTTTCTCCAGTATTATAGTTTGACAGCAATGAACCTTTCTGGTGACACAGGGAAATTGGGCCCAAGTATTAAATCTTGCATTCCAGAGTGTCGGCATCATTTATGGCGATGTTGGGACATCGCCGCTCTATGTGTACTCGAGCACCTTCCCCAATGGCATCAAGGACAAGGATGATCTCTTGGGTGTCCTGTCGCTCATCCTATACACCCTCATCCTTATACCGATGATCAAGTATGTCTTCATCGTGCTCTATGCAGATGATAATGGAGATGGTAAGCTGATATATCTGGAATTTTGAAATGTCAAGCTGGAGTACTTACTGTGTGTATCCTCTACCCACTACTATATAGGTGGCACATTTGCGCTCTACTCACTTATATCACGGTATTCAAAGATAAGGCTGATCCCAAACCAGCAGGTAGAAGATTCGATGGTGTCGAATTACAACATAGAATCACCGAGCTCATCACTGAGGAGAGCACAATGGTTGAAGGAGAAGCTTGAATCCAGCAAGGCAGCCAAGATTGGCCTCTTCACCATCACAATCCTTGGCACATCCATGGTGATGGGTGATGGAACTCTGACACCAGCAATTTCTGGTAAAAATAAATTAATTGAGTCAGCAGTGGATCATAATAATATGATTGGTCTGAGGAAAACTGATGTGATCCTTTTCACGTATTTCTGTAGTGCTCTCTGCAGTAACTGGGATCAGACAGAAAGTACCAAGTTTAACTGAAAGTATGCAAATTAATAGCTTATATGATCTCTGATTAGTTATTAGCTGAAATTAATCACATCGAAAGTCTCCTTTGTCATTTTTTGTACAGCACAGATAGTATGGATTTCGGTGCCTATTCTGTTCATACTATTTTCTGTCCAGCGGTTTGGGACCGATAAAGTCGGGTACTCTTTTGCTCCAATCATCTCGGTGTGGTTTGTTCTTATTGCTGGTATTGGCATGTACAACATCGCGGCGTATGAGATCGGTATTCTCCGAGCCTTCAATCCATTGCACATAGTAGCTTACTTCAGAAGGAACGGAAAGGAAGCATGGGTTTCACTGGGGGGTGCTATCTTGTGTGTTACAGGTAAACCTTTTGATGAAAATGCAATTGAAAAGATAATCTGTAGCCTTCAATCTAAATGCACTTTCTTATGCTACAGGCACAGAGGGTATGTATGCTGACCTAGGACATTTCAATATCAGGGCAATTCAGGTAATGACGACATCTTACTTTTACTTCTTGCTTCTATGTTCTTTAACTCCCAACTCTAGGTCCATCTTCAAAGGTAGAAATTTTCGGCACCCTGATCTTAACGAAACTATCTTACAATGGCTTCTGAACTCTCACTTAGATAAGCTTCAACGCTGTCTTGTTCCCCTCGGTGGCACTATGTTACATTGGGCAAGCAGCATATCTGAGGAAATTCCCTGAGAATGTTGCAGACACCTTCTTCAGATCTGTCCCAGGTATAAACAACTTAAAGTACAGTTTTGCACGTTCTAAATGTTTTGATTGTCAAAATAAAAATTTGTCTCTTTGTAACAAAAATGCAGCGCCATTGTTCTGGCCAACCTTCACTGTTGCCATTTTTTCGGCTATCATTGCAAGCCAGGCTATGCTCTCTGGCGCATTCGCTATCCTGTCCAAGGCCCTATCACTTGGCTGCTTCCCGAGGGTTCGTGTGGTCCATACCTCAAAGCATCATGAGGGACAGGTGTACATTCCTGAAGTGAATTTTCTGATGGGGCTGGCTAGTATTATAATAACGATCACCTTCAGAACAACAACTGAAATCGGGAACGCCTATGGTAAGTTTCGAGGCTTTAAATAGAACATTACGCACATTTATCTGATTTGACTATGGTGATGCACAGGGATTTGTGTTGTAACTGTCTTCTCGATCACCACCCATTTGATGACCATCGTTATGTTGCTCGTGTGGAGGAAGAACATCATCTATGTCTTGTCATTTTACGTCATATTTAGTTCCATAGAGTGGCTCTACCTGTCTTCGATATTGTCAAAGTTCATACAGGGTGGGTACCTGCCATTCTGCTTCGTGCTCATCCTGATGGCCCTAATGGTAACATGGCACTATGTGCATGTCATGAAGTACTGGTATGAGTTTGACCACATCGTTACCACCGACGAAGTTACGACACTTCTTGAGAAGCATAATGTGCGGCGTATCCCTGGGGTGGGCCTCCTGTACTCGGAGCTGGTGCAAGGTATTCCCCCGATGTTTCTGCGGTTGGTGCAAAAGATACCATCTGTGCACTCTGTCTTTTTGTTCATGTCGATCAAGCACCTACCTATCCCTCATGTGGCACCCGTGGAGAGGTTCCTCTTTCGGCAGGTCGGCCCCAGGGAGAACCGGATGTTCCGGTGTGTGGCCCGGTATGGGTACAGTGATGTGGCAGAGGAGTCAGGGGACTTCACAAGGTTCCTAGCTGAGAAGTTGAAGATGTTCATTGAAAATGAGAGTGCATTTGCAGCGAAGAAACCAGAGGAGGAGAACTCTGCAACTGCAGTCTTGGAAGGCCAGACGAGGCCCAGGCAATCTGCCCGCTCTGTGGTACACAGTGAGGAGGTGATAGAGCCAAAGATGAGCAGCCATGCAAGGAACACCAGTTCATATTCGCTTCAAACGGTTGAGGAGGAGAAGCAATTGATTGACGCGCAGATGGAGCAAGGCGTGGTTTATCTGATGGGGTCAGCCAATGTGATATCTGGACCCAAATCGTCTGTCTTACAGAAGGTAGTGGTAGACTATGTGTATGCATTCTTGAGGAGGAACTTGACAGAGGGTCACAAGGTGTTGTCCATTCCGAGAGACCAACTGCTGAAGGTTGGGATCACATATGAGATATAGAGATGGTAACCCAAATTAAGAGTCTGCGAGGTGAGACTAACCTAGCCTTTTTTTGTTGCATTATATTGATCTTAAAGGGTACAGTCTATCGTCGATCTGACAAAAGGGCGTCTAGGCTTATAGTTTTGGCAAGAAGTTTTTTTTGTACTTTGTACAGAAAGAGGTGTTGTCACAACGTGGCATACATTAACTAAAATGGAAATAGGAATTGGACTAGTGCATTTCTTCATTTTCTTGAAGTTGTTCTAGGAGCATAGAAAGTCCATTAATTATGGCATGTTGTCAGGGAGCATTGTCCTACTGTATGGATGTTAGTGATGCAGTGATGCTCGTTTTGACAGCATATATGTACTCAAAACTAAACCCTGGTGCAATCGTGTGTGCAGTAAAGCAATTTCTTTTGAGCATCATATTAGCATTAAAGTTCAAAAACATTCGCAGTAAAAAAAAGTTCAAAAACATTTGTAAAATTAGCTCTTGAATGAAAACTAGTCTTAAAATGGGGGTATAAATGCACCTTCCGTCACTACGTATATCTTTATCGAGCGGCAGGATGGATAGATTTCTATGCTGACAACCCAGAAGAATAAGGAATTCTGCCAATTGTTTACTCTTCTCCCTGAACAAACACAAATATGGTACTTGCAGAAATCCCGAAAAGTTGTGTGAAGTACTTCCTCCATCTGAAATGTAAGGCCTGCCCTTCTCTTGAGTCTATCTTTGACTCAGAATTTGTTCAACACATGGATTACGTGATACATATTTGATATACTTGTGTATCCGATCAAAAAACACTTCTCAATCGCATTGATTGTGTATCAGCTAATCCAAGTTAGTAAATCTTGTAAAATGTGTGTGCCTTATATTTCCTGATGGAAGGAGTATATGCAGAGTGTACCACCCTGCCATACAATAATAACTACAACTACTCGTACTAGATATGTTTGTCCTCGTAATGGAGTACAAGAGAGTTAGTTTTTGTTGAGACATAAAAACTGTGAGTTGTAGATACAGTTTTTTTATGGTTAATTTCTTTTCATGTACTCTGCTCGCCCTTTTGACCTAGTGCCGTGCATGCTGTGGTGCGGTATCATTTTTTTTTATGGGACGTACTCCTTCCGTCCCATATATTAAGTAACTTTTTATTAATGTATCTAGATGCTTTTTAGACATAGATACATCCATATTTGCAGAAATTTGAGTAAATTAATATGGGATGGAGGGAGTAGTTTTTAGTGAGAACAATCAAGGTAATGGTCATCGAAAAAAAAGAAGGTAATGGTGTTACAGGCAGGGAAAGCATTGGCAGTACGTCATTGAGCGTGAATCTTTGGGGCTTTGATCCCAAATTTGGATCTCTTCTGCAAGATCCTCTTGTAGACTTGTTCTCACAGAATCCGGGGCTTGCCTTCAATTTGCAAGCATACGCAGAGAAAATCCATGCGCCTACGAAGGGAAACACAGAAAGCCGAATCATTTTCACGGGGAACTCGCTGCGGTTTTCGGACGGAAACTTGCTGCGGTTTTAGGCTTTGCAGAGGCAGTTCAGTTGTCCGTTCTCAGTTGGGCCGTGGCTGCAAGCTCGCGCAGAAGGCGCCAACGAGCGGAGCGTCGCTCTCCGTGCTCTCTCGGGCGTGCCGTCCACCGGAGAGCTACGTTTAGACGATCAAACTGTTCCCTTTTTTCCAACCTTTTCGTTTCCCTGGAATCATCGCTCGCCGAGGTTAAACATACGTTCCAATCCAAACAGCGCCTGGCAACCGCGAATTCCGAGGTGCCTGAACACAGTCAAAGACTATTTATCTTAGTTTCTTTTTAATTTTGTTAGCGTCGGACAAAGCTTTGTCGACTCATTCTAGATACATCGCAAAAACTGTGATAAAAGTACTCTAAGGCTGCGTTTGGTATATTGATGTGGCTTTTTTTCTAGAATACATATTGATGTGGATTCATTACGAGTTTACGATAATCTAGTTTCTTTAACTAACTTTTGTCTATTTTGTTGTTTGGGCGTTTGGCTAATCAACTATTCTCATTTCATGCCTAACTTTTCACGGCAATTATAAGATAAAATTCATCACAAAGCCCAAGTACGAATAGAATTTGGTAGCTACATATTACGCATGTCCTGGATGGACAAGCAGAAGGGAGAAGCACTCGGGACATACCACAGTGGGATGATCTTACTATCCTATCTTTCTATCAGTGGATGAACACTAACGTGAACATATACTCCACTCCTCTTTTATATTCCCTCCGATCACTAATTAGTGTCGCTGATTTAGTACGGCTTTGTACTAAATCAATTACATTTATTATGGATCGGATATTTATTTTTCAGATATTAACACATAGATGCACTTGAACATATATATTCCTTCTAAACAAATAATAGACCAAACCTTGCGGAGCCCCTCGCGATAAAGTATTGCAATGATTCTGCATTCACGCTTAAGACCTCCTTTTTCATGCTGATACTAATACCTGCAAATTTCCTAGCCAATTTTTTTTAACGAAATGGTCTATTCTGACAGAGAGTACTCAATAGACAGCAAATACAAACAACTGGCCTCGTAAAACCAACAAAAATGGTACTCAGTATCCATCAGTTTTCTACCTTTTGGAGCCTAAGAGAACATTGGGCCAGGTACTTAGAAAAACAGAATTTGCATCTGTATTCATGTAGACTAAAAAATGTGGCCAGCATCTGTCGCATCGTGCAAATCTTTCCGTTGTCATTCTCCTTTATACCAACGCAACCGTCTCAGGCCTGCATTTTGTATGCTTAATCTACTGTTAACCATCCATCAGTTCCTTCGTTTGATTGTGACATGGTCTCATAGACACAATATATACGCGCCAAAGGATTCATGTCTGACAACGACAGGCTAATTTATACTCTCCCAGAGTAAAATATCTGATGCACTAGATCCTGACCATGAATTAACATTTCTATTGACACGGAATTTAACATATTCTGTATGATCACAGGATCCTTCCGTATTTTGTTTATATAAATTGCAAAAAATAAAACGGAATTGATGATGCGTTAAGCAGCATGCAGCTCAGGTTTTATTGCTCTCACGAATACTATAATAATGGGGGAACAGAATAAATATTTGAGGCCTACTTGGGTTGTTGTATTTTTAACGGGGGAGCTTTTATTTAGTTCAAGTTTGGGAGTTGAACTAAATACCAGCCCTCCCACAAAAAATTTACAACATTCTTGAGGGTTTAAAGTTAACCGTAAAGCTACAGCCCTTGATGTTGACTTCAAAGAAAATTTCCTTTCTCATTTGTCAGCATCCCGTTGATTCCATTCCCTCATGCTTAAATCAGCATTCTCATCGCTTCTCTGGCACATCCACATACCAGAAAGTGAGCTACCAAACAATGTCTCAAAAATCTGAGGAAGAGTCTGTCATCAACTTCCAGCAGCAACAAAAGCTGGCAGTCTATCAAGCAGCACTGACCAAAGGCGGTTCCATCATCCCTGCAGCAAAAAAGAGAAGAAGTCATCCTGGCAACCCAGGTAAGGGAAGAGTTGTAGCATGCATTATTTTGGTATTCATGGGTTCAACAGATACATCTGAGCTATACTTAAGCAGTTTTCACCTACCACAAAGGCATAAGCATGATGGCATGAAAGATGGTTTTAAGTTTGATAATCCAAATACTCCCTCCGTCCAACAAAAGATGTCTCAAGTTTGTCAAAATTTGGATGTATCTAGACATGACTCAGTGTATAGATGCATCCAAATTTAGTCAAAATTGAGACAACCTTTGTTGGACGGAGGAATATAAGATTTAGCTCTATGTCTAAATAGAATAAGAATCATGGTCCTCGTATATAAAGATGGTAGAATGCTGTCATAATATGAAATTGATTAGAAATGCAGGTAGAAAGACAGATTATGAGAATGCTGTAGCCTGAATAAAACAAGATATCATGTTATTCTTTGCTTTCTGGAAATCCATATAGGTCAAAAGGATACATATGCGCTACAACAAAACAATTATGCAAAAGTTTCCTACAAGAAATCCAGTGGCGAAATCATACGCTTAAAAGAAAGCCATAGTAGATCTGGTATCTGAATGCTCAGGTCTACTATGGCTGTTGAACTATTATTTTCATAGTTGCTGTTTGATTCCAGGCACATTTTTTTAATGAGTAATAGCTTTAAGCCATGTGACAATTAATCGAACACATAACATGAAAACAGTTTGTTCTAAGTGAAATGATGAATGGAAGTAGGATGTGCACTGGATGAACTAGAAACTGTTAATGTTCGACATCAATTCATTTTGTTCATTGTGCAGATCCAGATGCAGAAGTAGTTGCATTCTCACCGAAGACACTGTTGGCAACGAACAGATATGTATGTGAAGTATGCCACAAGGGCTTCCAGAGAGACCAGAACCTTCAACTTCACAGGAGATGTCACAACTTGCCATGGAAGCTCAAGCAGACAAATAGTACCGAGGCTAAGAAGAAGGTATACATTTGCCCTGAGGTCGCCTGCCCTCACCATGATGCAAGCCGTGCTTTGGGTGATCTGACAGGCATAAAGAAACACTACTCAAGGAAGCACGGTGAGAAAAAATGGAAATGCGAAAGATGTTCTAAGAAATATGCAGTCCAATCAGACTGGAGAGCACACACAAAGATATGTGGCACGAAGGAGTACCGCTGTGATTGTGGAACAATATTCTCAAGGTATTTTTCTCACCAAGAAATAGATTATACGCAGGCAGCCTAAAGAATTGAGATGCCTGGAATTGTCTGGTACTTAAGCAAGTAGAAATTTCAACTTGACTAACTGCTGATTATGACTACTCCTAATGTGATTCAAATATTTGATCACCAATTGTATGTGTACTCACTAGAAATTCAATTACCAAAAGAAAATAAGTCAGCACCGATCTAAGCAGATGTAGCAGAAACTGTTGGGAAATAATAATCAAAGCACAGTTTGTCACACTTAAAAAAGAACCAAATTGATGATCAAGATTTCAGAGATTAAGAAATACCACAGTTAGTAACTTCAAGGATTATGAGCATGCTAATGTAGGATTGAACCATATTGTCAAACTGAAATAGATACATGGTGGAACAGTACAATGTAGGGTTGAATCATATCATCTCGAGACAATGACACCACATGAAAAGAGTGAACAATCATAAGTTAAGCCATGATGATATTTGGAAACTGACAGTTCTTTCCATTGCAATATTGTTACAGAAAGGATAGCTTCATCACACATCGAGCCTTTTGTGATGCTTTAACTGAAGATGACTCTAGAATCAACCAAAGCCTTGCTGCCATGGTGGGAAGTTTGCATGGTCAACAGCAGGACATCTTTCCACACACAATACCTAGTGCAAGCTCTTCACCAACTGACGCAGTTGGAAACTTCTCTGGTCATAACCAGAGTTCAGATAACTGTCCAAGATCTTTGTCCCCTTATACTTTCATTGCAAGAGGTACTTCGTTGTTCTCCAACCAGATATTACCAGACGAATCTAGCATTCCGATAGATGGCAGTGAACCAAATTCTCCTTTCATGTCCATGAGCTCTCCATACATATCAGCAACAGCCTTGCTACAGAAAGCAGCAGAGATGGGAGCGAAGACCAGTGAAGATCCAATATCACCATTACTTCTGAAAGGTTTCCCGAATTATTTTAACACTAGAGGTCACATTGGTATTTCTTCATCAATCCTAGGGACCTCAACAGCTAATAGTGCAAGAAAGAAGACTGTTGAAGACAACAACACCTACATGAACTCATTATGGGCTGGTAGCTGCATAAGACATAATACAGTGCCATTGGTTGGACTTCAGCCATTTTCCATGAGGGTGGAAAATAGAAGTACTAACATGGTTGATGAGGATCACATGCAGCAAAATGCACATGAAAGCATTTTTGGTGTTAGAGATATCGGACTAACACAAGACTTTCTAGGTTTAGGAGGCAATGGTAACATCGAGATGAGTGATGAAACCTACAACAGGGATACAGCATTAAGCTATTCTGAGGAGCGGCAGAAATCTCAGCAAGATAACTACTCTTACCATCATTAGTCTCGTACTCATGAATCTACTACCCTGGTGAAACCCATTTGGGATTCAAAAGCACAAATAGTTTAGTTACAACAATAGATCACTTTTCAGCTGATGTTATCGATTTAAGTAGTTCCTTCAATAATAGGTACTAGAATATAAACCATATTGTGTAACCGGAAATAGGAATAGGAGATAATTTCATCAAATTCTGAAGACAACAGAGCTGAAACACAACTGCATCAGCCAGTGTAGCTTTAAGAAATCCTGTATTTCATTCAATAAAAATAAATGCTTTGCAAAATTATGGTTGTGAATGCAGGAATTCAGAGTGCAGAACAATGTATTTGGATGTAACGTTACCAATTACAACTTCAACAATAAGTAACAAGTGAGCAACAAAAACCAGTGTTGCCTCTCAAAATGAGAAAACAACAGAACAAATTTTAATTTGCTTCGGTAAATATGCATGCCTTTACAAAATGTGTGGGAAAGTGGCACCTCTTTAAGCATATCTTTTCCAGCGCAGAGAAGAATAAATAGGCCTAATCTTCTAGAGAATATCTGGCTGCTCCTCATGTACCATCGTGACGCTACTGACATAAATAAGCATTTGTTAAAGAATATATATGAAAGCACAAAGCATTTAAGTCGGACTGTGCATGTAAGAAGGCATACAATAAAAATACCATGCTGAATATTCCAAATATGAGGCTAACATAGAAACTGATCCCACTTCAACCATCACAAGCCCTGCAGCCATTCCCGGAAATATGCTTGCATTTTATATCGACTTGCCGCGTTGCCAACATTGACAGTGGGGATTACCTTTTGGGGTCTCACAAACTAGCCAGACCCATAATTAGAAGACACATCACTAAACAGACTACAATAAAGTAACATCAAACGTAGGATTTACCTTCAAAAAGTCCCTAAGTTCGGTGAAACTTGAGTGTTCGCTATAAGGTACACCTAAAAGCAGAAGAAATTACTTTAAAGGGCGGAATTTGTATGCAAGTTTGGAATTGCTGAACATGTACATTTGATAAAGATCAGACAAGAATGAGGCTGATATAGAATCACCAGGTTGCAGTTAAAAAACTGAATTTGAAACATATATGTTGGGATACGGGTTCAACTGTTGGTTAAAAAGAGTCCATTGTAAAGTTTGAGAGGAGTCAAAATAATTTTTTTCATGTACGATGCAGTTTTTAAGATAGCTCAAGAAGCACGCAATGTAGGTTCCTGGCTGTATTTCACAAGCTCTACAAGGTCATGGAAGAATTGGAGTATCTGGAATTAAGCCCACATTGTGTATAATATATGGTTTAGTTTCTGACATAATTTGGCAGTTATCCACCTTTCCGTTAAAAAAGCAATATGTGAAGGAGAAGAATAAAAAATCTAACAAACCCTACCATAGATTGTAACTCTGCCCCTAGAGCTTGGTTTAATTAGGTCAAGCTCCTTTCCAGCTGCCTCAGAGAAAGTCCAACCTGATAAAACATTACAAACTAAAACTAAGAGTCGTGCAATAAAGATTTTGGAATAAATGTATCTCCCCAAGATCATTAACCTGTAGGACGAAAAGCCAGCACAGCTAGAAATCTTTGGTTAAGAGTTTCCAAGTACTTCGTCAATTTCTAACAAAAGCTATTTTCTGGTAAGAGATGTTACTAGATAAAATCATATAACTGTATATATCTGAGATTCATTTCAAAACCTCATGTTGCACCGAAGCAAGGGGCATGACATGTAGTGGTGAACTTTGATCGCATGAACTTATCCTTTTGGACAAATCTGGCCAGCCAAATGAGTGAAGAATTCGCCTTCGTGATGCATCAGTATAGATGGGAACCTTTTAAGAATATACAAAAAGGTCTTATCTGAGAACTATTACCCACACGGACACTTCAGAAAGCTCAACATTAGAAAATACTTCTTCTCGTGCCTACATTGAAGATCCTAAGTTCCCCGCTTACCCAGAATGTATGGAAAGTATAGATAGTGAAATCTCAGCCATATAGTACCTCTAAAGCTTGAGAAATTGCTAGATAGACATTTTCTTTCCCAATGCTATATGCCCCAACAACAATGAGTGTTTTTGGTTGTTTCTTAAGATATCTTTGAGCTGTCCTCACAACAAAATCGATAACATCCTCCTGTGGTGGGAACCTAAAAATGCAACAGGTTAGTAAAGTAATACAGAGAAAATGCTTAGTTTCAAGGTTATGAACTGACTTGTATTTTGGATTACAGTAAGTTGTATCCAGGTAAAGCAAATTTATGCGGCCAGTTTGGAGGAGTGGATGCGATTGCATGGATTTTGATGCTCTAAAATCCCCAGTATGGAGGTAGGTTTTTCCATCACTAAGACGAAAGTGAATTAGAGCTGCCCCAGGGCAATGATTGGCCTCCAACAAGGTAACTGTCACTCCATCAATGACATACTCGGTATTAAGCTCCAAGGGACAAATATATCTGCAAACATCAATTTGACCACTTGGTAGTTAGTGCTACGGCTGCTGCTACTAGAGAAATGGAGGCATCAGCAGCAGCATCATCATCAAACACTCAAAAGGAAGCCTTACTCGGAATTGATAGATAGTAACATCTTCACCAAGCGTGCAGTGAGTGCAGTGCAATAGATAGGACCATGACACCACTTCTTGGTTAACCCACCATAATGATCATAATGAAAATGGCTGAGAAAATAGGCAGAGCACCCCTCAACCGCACCATACCGAAATGCATCGACTGTAAACGGCGTACCTAGGTCCAATTTATGGGTACATCAAAAGACCGAATCAGTGAAATGAAACATGGTTATTTGGTATGTACAAGAGTAATCAGTTGCTTCAGAAATGAATCACATTCTTAAATAGCGGAGAACCACATATAGGCAGACACGGTAATAAACTGATTAACTATCAATGGATTCCAGTAACACAAATGCAAACATAGTCCCAACTCCCAATGGTGAGTGTAGGAGCGGCCTTTACCGGGAATCTTCTTGTAGAAGGGGCACGTGGCGGGCTTCTTGGCCACCCCGTTCTCCTCCGAGTCTCCTCCCCAGCGCCGCTTCCTACCGGACCAAGTACCAGAATGAGAGGCAGAGGAGGAGGAAACCCCGGCCGCAGCCCGGACCCCCTGAGCCGCCTCCTCCCGCGGTGGCTTCTCGATTCCCCACGCCTGGAAGAGGCTCCTCTGCACCAGCGGGCCGCCACACTTCGCCTTCGTTCCAGCGGCAGGATTCCTCTGATGCGGGGGAGCGGCTTGCAGTTGCAGGGAGGACCAGTCGATGCCGCTACGGTAGAAGTCGTCAGCGAAGCTGCTGGTGGCGGCTGCAGTAGGGGGTAGTATGGGGAAACCGTTGTCGTCTAGGTCATCCGAAACGGGCGGCGGTAGGTCCGTCTCGGCGTCGCCGGTGATGTCTGTGTCCATCGCAGCTGGGGTCGTACGTCGGAGGAGGGTTTCAAATGGGCGGCGGGAGGAGCGTGGCGGTGGAGCGAGGCGCGGGGAGGCAAGAAGAGGAACGGAGACGAAGGGTGGCTGCGTGGGAAACGCATAAGGCTTTGTTGTTTTCTGACAGCGGAAACGTATACCTGTTTATTCCCTCTTTGGAACACCCCAAAGGAAACAGATACACAAATATATTTGACTAAAGTTTTTAGTCCCGTGACAGCCTTTTTAGTCCTGCATGCGAGTTAATAGAAATTTCTGTTTTTTAATATAAATTCTTCTGATTTTATATGTGTTTTTTAGGAGTAGGTTGTAACGAACATAAATTTATGGCGACACGTCAAACCAAAACTCCAATCTCATAATTCCATTTGTCTCAGTTGTTTTTACCTATTTTATTGTTGAGTAAATTGTATTCCTCAGCCCAACTAAAGATGTTTCAACTTTGACAAGATTTGAATGCATCTATACATTAAGTCATGTCTAGATACATCTAAATTTTGACAAACTATAGATATTTTTTGTTGGACAGTGGAAGTATCAAAGATCCATAAACTTGACAGGTAGAAGCAATTTAGTCCATAGACTTATAAATGTGCAAATCACATTTGAGAGCTCAAATACATCACGTGGTGGCTGACCTGTCTAAAGGAAAATTATGAGGGAAATTTTTAACAAACTTGCATCTCTGTAATATTCAATGCATCGAGACGCAAAGCTTTTGCATTTTCTCAAAGGAAAAATCAAACAACCCTTGAAGCTTTCTCAAGCTGTTCCAAAGATCACCAACTTGTATAGCACTTATGCTCAACATATGCGAGGCAAAGAGAGAAAAAAATGACAAGTGTTTTCCCTTGTCATCTGATGAGCTTGTCGTCTTGTCGACATCGTGGGCTAGCTCCCTAGGTTAGGCACGCACAATAGGATGATGTCATACTTCTCTTGACAACGCCACAATGGTGATGTGAAAGAGAGAGAAATGAAAAAAAAGGCTTGAGTATTCTCTTAACTATGAGATGATCTCTTTAACGGTAAGGATAATTCATTTTTTCCCATTGTACTAGATTTTCACCTCTTTTTCACATTTATTTAATTGATTTTGTTCACTTAAACTTTAATTGAAAGATTATACTCTAGAAGATAATCTATTGTATGCCATGTTTTGTTGAATTTTCTAAATGACATAGAACTTATAAGAGAAGACAATATTATCTACTCCCTTCGATCCATATTAATTGTCTCAAATTTGCTCAGATATGGATGTATCTATGTCTAAAAAGTGTCTGGATACATGTAATATTTCGACAACTAATATGGATTGGAGGGAGTACCATTGTACAAGACCTTAGGAATTTGGAAAAGAACAATGAATTAGGATAGCTTAGATGGGAAATAAAGCCGAAAAAGTGGCCTACACTATAAAAAAAATGAGGATAACTCTATGAGGTTGAAATTTTAGAGCAACAACTTGCTAAAAAAAACCCATTAAACTTTCCTAATATCCATGTGGGATACCACATGGCAAATCTAACATCTAAACCACAATTTGGACCGAAAGGTCTTCTGCATGTCAGTTTAGGAGGGACAAATGCATGATTCGTAGGTTTATGGATTAAGTTGTTTTCATTGAATTACGTGGAATTTATGGGTGTGTTTGAGACACCTTGCTCCACAGATTTGAAGGAGCTGGTTATCAATAGCTCCACTTTTTCGTGAAGTTGGAGTTGTGAATATTTGGAAGATGTTTTGTAGTTTTATCTTATTTGGAAAAGAGAGGTTTTCCCCTCCGATTTCCCATAGAGAAACCAAATTGTATAGGACATCTGACATACAGAGCTACTCCCTCCGTTTCATAATATAAGACGCCCACGTATTTCGAGGTCCAACTTTGACAATCAATTAAACTAACAAAATGTGAATTATGTGTTACAAAAATTATACCACTAGATTCACATCTGAAAGAAGTTTTCGATGGTATAACTTTTATAATACGTAATTCACATTTTATTGGTCTAATTGATGGTCAAAACAAAATTTTGAGACGCATGCGTGCTTTATATTATGGAACGGAGGAAGCATTAAGCTATGCCAACGTCCGAAAGAAAAAAGAAACGATGAAACTCAACAGAGCAAAGCTATCAGACAAACCGGGATATGAGGTTTTCATTTGTATGTCTCGGTTCATATTGTACAGGAGTACTGTGCAATACTCCTTCCGACTCATGTTAATTGTCACGGATTTAATACAAAGTTGAACAGCAAATAATTCAAGCCGGAGGGAGTAGGTTTTCGGTTTCAGTCTTTTCGATTTTGGTTTTCATTCATTGGTTTTTATGCCCACCTCTGCTCCTTGTCGTCTCTCAATGCTGTCTCCAGGGCGAATGCTGTCTCCAGGAGTCCAGGTGGTCTCAACTCTCAAATCGCAGGTGACAAAATAAGAGGCAGCGGCCCGCGGGGTAGTTGACAGACCGCTCCTACGCGTACGAAACCGCGGCAGCCCAACAACCGAAGCAATCAAATCGCTGAAAAATCGCAGCTCGTACTTTGCTCTAAAAGGCGTCGCCGTCCGCGTCCCCTTTCCGTTTCTTCCATTCCACCTCCTCCACGCCCCAACGGCCCCGCTAGCCACGAGGCCGCACAGGAAGCGAAAACAAATTCCTTTGCCCTGGTGCGTTGCGCTCCTCCAATCTGCTAAATCCCCGCCGAGCGCGCTCGGGCCTCGCCTCCATTACCCATCCTGCCACGAGGTATGCTTCCTTGCTCAGCGACTCTCTCGTGATTGGGGAGGAGATATTTTTCCTTTGCTTCTGATATTCTAATATTGGGGGGGCGAAAGCCAGGGAAGAGAACTCTCTTGGTTTCTGGTATACGCGTGCGGGTTTGAGCTACAAGTTTCTTAGGCAAACTCGAAAGGTTACTGTTTTTTCCTTTTCTATTGGCTTTTTGCGTTCTTCCCCGACGGGGGAATGCTGGCCAAACAAAGGTGGCGTGTTCAATTGTTCTTTGAGCAAATTGATGTTTCCCGGTGATTAGAGTCTGATGCAATTTCGCCCTTCGAATTTGTGTGGTTGGGAATCGGTCGTTACCTATACGGCTATACCCAAATGCAGTCAGCGATTTAATCTGAATGTGATTGAACAGTCTGATGTGTTAGTTGCAACTGAAAATCCTTGAAAAGATGCTGTGTGGTATAGTATAGGTAGACATGATCCATTTTGTTATGTAAATACTGTTGACTAGGCCAGTTGTAGCGCCCATCTGGCTGCCAAAAGAATTATCTTACATTATAAAAATGGAAGAAAATGCCTTCATGAGTTTAGAAGACTAGCAGATAAGTTGGTTCAATCCTACAGTAGCAAAGACTGTCCGGATTGAAGAGAAAATTGCAACGTCCATCAGACTAACACCCTATTTTCTACCATATAGTCACCACTTGCTTCAAGCTCAATACCCATGTCCCCATTTTGCCCGCACACCATTAAGATTTATGGATCAAGTGACTGTCAATGGAGAAAAGAGTAGGCATACCATATATGGGTCCTAGATGTATAGCCTAGTGATATGGAGTAGTTAAAAGCGTTGAACCTAGAAGCACAGGCTCCCAGGTGCAAAAAACAATTTTCAGATGTAGAAAAATTATTAAAAATTGAACACATGTAAATGTTCATTTAAGTTCAAAAAAGGTTTAGTGCTTACGGTTAAGATATACCAACCAACCAACTATCTCAAAATACCGATCTGGTAGGAAGAGGAGATATGATATACTTAACACCCCCCTTCACATCCGACATGGATATGGAATGATCAACACCTCCCCTCACACCCGACGCGGGCGTGGATAAATGATTATGGAAATGCGGGGACTGAGACTTGAACCCAAGAACTCAGCTCTGATACCATGTCAAGATATCGAACCAACCAACTATCCCAAAATACCGATCTGGTAGGAAGAGGAGATATGATATACTAGTATACTTAACACTTACAAGTTTACTTTTAGAGCACTGAATTTTCTTTTTTACCTGGGATACAAAAGCTAGATCCTTAGGGGAAGAATAATGAAGGCATTGCTTTCTAGATCGAGGAAAGGTCCCAAACACTGGCTCCACCCACTGCAGCGATGCAGTGGGCGACCTGACACGCACGGGAAGGGCCTTTATTTTTGTGAGAACCAGGGTTCGAGCCCTGGTTGGCTGGTTGGCAGCCCCACTGCTGGGAGCCTTACCACCGGGAAATGAGCACCTGGGATACAAATAGTGTTTGTTTTTTGAATAAAATTTATACAGAAACAACGAACAAGAACATGTTTAAGAAATTTCAGATTTTTTTGACATTTTTAAGTATTCTTCGTGAATTTACTGTTCAACTGAGTATGTCCTCCTGGAAGCCAAAATGCCGCTTCATATACGGCTTTTATTTCAACGGTGAATATGTTTGCGATTATCTGGTGAATATTTCTTTGGTTCCTTAGACGTAGTGCAGCTTAAATTCACATTCGATTCCATCGACAACAGGCAGGTACTGTATCTGTAGGTAAACCTGGATACATTCATGAAAAATTTATCCAAATCATTTCCGTCGTTCCCAATAAACAAGAGAATTCCAGGGCGTACACATTTTCAGCTAAGTCAGTTGTTAGATGCTTCCCTCATGTTCCCTTCAATTGCTTTGGTTGTCTGTTAAATATATGGTCGCTGACAATAGAATCTGGCTTTGTAGTTTTATGTTCTTGTAGATTATATTTATTTCCTCTAATTGCTAGCATCATGTATATTAGTGCTCATAAGTTGCATTTTTGTTTTCAACGCTTTGCTTATATATTTCAAATATATTTGTCTATAACATCTGAATTTTTACCAGCACAATATATTGAATATTATTGTAAAATACATTTGTCTTGTTTTTTTTTAACTATAGGCTGGACATGACTCATATGTTCCCAAATGAAGGTGCCTCATCCAGCTCAGCCTCTATGAGCAGCCAAAGGAGTGAGACAGATGATGACAAGATGATTGCGATGGTTCTTGAAGAAGAATATGCCAAGCTAGATGGTGCTATGGCCAAACGTCTTTCAAATTTAACATCTATTCCTGTAAGATATTGCATGCCTGTTTTGTTATGCTTATTTCTATTTTCCTTTCCTTTCGTAGTTAAAAACTGTAAATTTATGTTTGTTGTGCACTTTTGTGTTTTTCTCTATGGTATGATATTGGTTAAATAAAGATAACTGTGTGTGTTTGTTCCTGAAACTCCTTCCCTTTGGCACATTTACAGCATGTTCCCCGGATTAATACATACTTCCCGACATATAGTGATGCCACTATGGATCATCACCGCCTTCATGACAGGTAACTTTTGATGATCTTTACAGGCTTTAATATGGTACAGTTTTCACTTCTCTTTCTTCTAAAAGTTGGCTTCATTTTTTTAGCTTAGAAAGTAGTGACATATATTGCGTTCAGTGGCAGAGACACTAACGTTTCATGAAAGCTGGATGCGTCCATCCTTCTACAAGAGTCTTTGGGCCAACATTTCCGCATGTATTTTGTCAGTTGGCCATAACTATACGAGTCTAGCAGTTGAGCAAAAGGCTAAAAGCATGTTTTTATTGCTCTGACATTGGAGATTCAATGTAAAATATTGGGAATATATTATGGGAACCCGTGGAACAACATTCAGATTGCGTATCTAAATCATATCTTGCGTTTTTTTTTTCTGGCTGAGATTTGAAATAAATGTACCTGCTTATTGGGACAGTTTTAGCCTGTCTTTACTCAGTGTGTGCTGCAAAAATAGCTCAAGTCGACTTGGATTCACCTGCCACCTGTTTCAGTGAATAAATGGAATGCCAACACATCTATGATTCTCATCATATTTCTTAATTCGAGAGAGCCTTTTGTAGGTTGAATGCGTATGGCCTGTTTGAAGTGAGGGTATCAGGTGATGGCAATTGTCAGGTTTGTGATTTTCAAAAGCAGATTTATTCATGATGAAATTACATGATCTTGTGAAGTTTGCACCCGTATGTTCATGTAATGATACAGTTATTTGTTGTCTTGTAGTTCCGTGCACTCTCGGACCAGCTATATCGATCACCCGAGCATCACAAGCATGTCCGGAAAGAGATAGTGAAGCAGGTATACTGATGACCTGGCTACATCAGAAGTACCACTCTTTTGTTTATGTTGTTACTGTGCTCATATGGTTAGACTGCAAATCTTTTCTGCCTCAACACATGCATTTTAACAATTTCATGGACTCCCCCCGATTCTTGTTTACTAATAAATTACTATGCCGTTGTGATGTATAAATAAACAGGTTTTTCAGCATTTATAGGGAATTTTTTTCATTATTCGGCTATATGTGTGCTCATAGTGAATGGGCCCCTAGCGTAATGGTTAGGTGGCTATAGTAGCACTCCTCAGGTCCTGAGTTCGACTCCCCGTGGGAGTGAATATCAGGCTGGGGTTAAAAAATACCCACGCCTTAAGCACATGCCCTCAGGCCCGGCCCGGTCTCACACGGGCTATGGTGCCGCTGTGTATGGGTGGGGCAGGGGTTCTGAGGTTTCTCGACCTGCGTGAGAAGGTCTTCTTCTTGATGCAAATGCCTAGGGGGTGGTTTACCCCTTGCATGTCGAGTTTATAGTTCTGCTCATCTACTGATAAATCTTTTTTCAGAGACTTGAACACTTGTGTGTGCTATTTATTTTTTTCCTTCTGCAGCTCAAGGCGTGTAATTCCTTGTATGAAGGTCATGTCCCGATGAGATATAAGCATTATTGCAAGAAGATGAAAAAGTACGCATTTTCATGGATTTGATTTTGCTGCGGAGTACTTTGATGAAAACAGTTCATGCTTGTGCTTTTGTATTTAATTATATATAGGTCTGAAATCTTGTCTTCTCCAGATCTGGTGAATGGGGAGACCATGTCACATTGCAAGCAGCTGCTGATAAGGTTAAGCCTCCTTTACACTGCAATAGGGAATTAATATGCGTGCACCTTGACAAGACATCCCTTGAGAAAGAAGACTCCTAATGTTATCTTCTTTTCCTGCAGTTTGCTGCGAAAATATGCCTTCTAACATCATTCAGAGACACCTGTTTTGTTGAAATTGTTCCACAGTATCAGGCTCCACAGAGAGGTAACGTATTGGCCTGTGTCAAGGAATAACAAGTATGCTGCACGTTTGACATCAAAAAAATTAGTCTTGAAGGGCATATTATTGCCCTTGTTGCACACAATTTGCAAAAGATAAAATAATATATGTTGCGTGCATGCATATACATCTCTCTTATTGCTGCATAAGTAGAGATTACAACAATTAAAGAAATACTAACCGATTGTTTTGGCCGAGTGGTTAATTCCTGATGTTGCATGTTTTTCAGAGCTTTGGCTAAGTTTCTGGTCTGAAATTCATTACAACTCGCTGTATGATGCTCGAGGTCAGAAACAAGTCCTTATTTTACTCCAATTGTAGGAAGCTGATATGCATCAGTTGGCTTGTCCCATATTTATGCATATGTTTTTAAGAAAAGGAAATTACTTGTTGCTTTGCAGATCTACCTAGCAAATACAAGCCTAGAAAGAAGCACTGGTTCTTTTAGATGTTGCTACAGGTTTGGTGTTTATTATATTTATATGACCGTTTGGCCGCCGCCATCCGGCGGGATGGCGGCATCCTGCAGAGCGGCGGACACCTACCTGGCTGTCCACTGAAGGTCTGAATGAAACATTGGTCCATTTCTGTGCACTTCTTGGAGCAGTATTACACAGCATTAGATTCAAATCACTTAATTTCAGGTTGATTCCTTGTGAAT
Source organism: Brachypodium distachyon (assembly GCF_000005505.3). NCBI lineage: Eukaryota > Viridiplantae > Streptophyta > Magnoliopsida > Poales > Poaceae > Brachypodium > Brachypodium distachyon. Next base: position 11,430,827 of record NC_016135.3, read on the forward strand.
AGATACAGGTACTGACATAAAGGTTGATTGTACACATGCTTGTTCATCGGTATATTCTTCATTTTATCCTGATACACTGATACTCCATATTATTTCATCCAGTTCATTAGTGGGATGTGACAGCTGTTGTTAACTATACTCCAAATGTCTTGTATTCGTGTCACTATGTTTGCTTCAAAAGTTTCAGCCATGTGTTTAGTGTATTGTTACCCTCTCGCACATATTCCGTTGAATAAGCATGAACGGAATCGGTGATCCCTAACTGTACTCGCTGGTACTGTGTACTCCCTCCGTTCCATAGTTCTTGTCAAATTTTAAGGAATAGATACGTCCATTTATTTGTCAAATTTGAGACAAGAATTATGGGACGGAGGTAGTAGCTATTTGAACTTAAGGCTTTCTTTGATGTTAGTGTATTTTTTAGTCATTAGTGTTTTGCCATTTGAGGGTTTAACACTTAAAAACCCAAAACACTAGTTTTAGAAAAACACTAATTTGAAAAGTGTTTTAATTTGGTATAAAAATGGAGTGCTTTGTTGGGAAAACTAGGATAATCCCCTCCAAACGCTTTCTACCAAGTAACCATTTGGAGCTTGTAGTGTTTTTCAATTTGGAGTGGATAATAACCTAAAAACACACAAAAACCCTAATACGGAGTACCAAACAGGGCCTAACGTGTTGTCTTGCATATACACGAAGAAGCTGAATACGGAGCTGGATATGGAGGACACGAGGCAGCAGACCACTTGATTCAAGTTAGCCAGTCACGTAAATCCACTGGTTCAATCATATTGTAAGCTGCATGCGATGCAAAATCAGCAAGCTCTCAAAGAATCCTGTCATGCTCTGTTTGACCTGCTTTAAGAGAGCAGAAAGTGCCAAGTAAAATAACAAGTCTCTTACAGACACCTAGTGCAAAAATAGGACCAGTTACTAGTCAGGTTAATTAGCACGTACTAATGTGTTGTGAAATGAATGAATGAGAATGAATCTATGTGTTTTTCATTGATTGTGTTCACATATATACAAGAGGAAGAGACACAAATATTTGGCATTCGCGTCCCAGTTTTGGTAATTTTGGGACGCGAGCGGTTACATGTTAACTGCCATATTAACTATTAATTAACTAATAATTAATCCTAATTGATCATATACTAATTAATCTTAACACTCCACCTTGATCAATTTGCTCCGTTGATATGTATATACTTGAAACATCATGGAATCTTGTAATCTTGTAATTTCCTCCAAAAACCACCCTGTGGGAAAAATATTGAGAAAAGTAATACTGATATTGATATGTTGTGAAAACTCCTTCCTAAAAACCCAATGGGAAAAATAAGGAGAAAATGGTACAACATATATTGGATATTGTTTCTTGATAATTCACATAGAATTATGTGAACAATAAATATGGCTTGTATATTATCCAAAAAAAACCCGGTGGGGAAAATAGAAAATATGACATATAATCTTATGTTGATATTACCTCATTAAAAACCTTTTATGAGAAACTAGTGAGTAAAACTCATAATAGGAAAAGAGTGCAATATGATGTTATGAACAGGTTAAATTCGGGTGTATACTCCTCCTGATGCTTGCAAAATTTTGAGTCGTTGCATACCAATCCCATAGACACATCTTTGAAATGTGGAGTTGGGTAAAGACTTAGTGAACAGATCTATGAGGTTATCACATGATTTGGTTTGCAAGATATTTATCTCCCCATTTTGTTGTTATTCATGAGGATAGAATGGTTTAGGTGCAATATGTTTATTTATATTGGTTTTTTATATAACCTGTTTGTATCTATGAAACACAAGCAGAATTATCCTCATAGATAATTGTAGGTGATTCAATGGAATCAATACCACATGATTGTTGTATGTGGTTAATCATTCTGCGTAGCCATACACTTTCACGAGATGCTTCGTATAGAGCTATTATTTCAGAATGATTTGTGGATGTAGCCACTAGTGTCTGCTTAGAAGACTTCCACGATATGGCCGTCCCACCGTGTAGGAACATGAAACCGGTCTGGAATTTGGCATTGTGGGGATCAGATAAATAGCCAGCATCAGTGTATCCGATTAATTCAGAATCTTGGTTTTTCTTTTGGAAATATAGACCTAGATCTCTAGTGCCTTGCAGGTAGCGAAATACTTGCTCGACTCCCACACAATGGCGTTTTGTTGGAGCTGCGCTGTGTCTTGCTAGTAAATTTACCGCAAATGCAATATCTGGCCGGGTGCAATTTTCTAGGTACATTAATGCCCCAATAGCACTAAGATATGGGAACTCAGGTCCCAATATTACCTCTCCATCACCTTTTGGTTTGAATGGATCTTTTTCTACGTCTAGAGATCGAACTACCATAGGGGTTTTGCATGGATATGATTTGTCCATGTTAACTTTCTCCAAGATTTTCAGGATATATCTAGCTTGGTGAACAAATATTCCCGAGGGAATGTGCTCAAGTTGTAAACCTAAGCAAAACTTGGTTTTACCCAAATCTTTCATTTTAAATTCTGTCTTTAGGTGATTGTATGTATCACCAAACTTCTTGATGTATACACTTGTGTCGGAGCACGGGTCTCCGGCACCGGGGATGCTGGCACCCCCTTTTTGGTTCGGTGGAGGGCGAGGTGATTGCTCCGGCGATCGTCGACGTGACGAAAGACACAAAGTGTCGACGCGTGAGTTTACCCAAGTTCGGGCCACCCAGAGGTGTAACACCCTACGTCCTGCTCTGTGTTGTATTCACAAGAATGTGTGTGCTTACAAGTTGCCCCGGGGAGTTCCCGGGGGAGCTACTGGCTCTCCTCAATGAGTTTTGCTAGGAACAGGAGCAATACTCCTTGCTACTACTAACTGTGAGTCCAATTGGAACCCTTTGACTGGTGGCATCGGTCCTCCTTTTATAGACAAGGGGATACCACAGGTGCCGATGCATGCAGTGTGACACGTTTTCTACATGCGTGTCATCGCCACAGGAATTACATTACTGTTGATCCATGCTGGGCGCCATGCAGCGCCCAGGCCACTGTACACGGTAGAAAAAATGTATTATAGAGTAGACGCCCTAGCCTTGTTGAGCAAGACTAGCCGGCAGCCTTGAGGCGTGGGCTGGCAGCCTTGAGGCCCCGTTGAGTGCTATCCTTGGTCGGTTGTCAGGCTACGCCCTATCCGACGCGTGGGTCCCGGTGGGAGTATCCCGGTACCCGGCCTTGCGGGCCGCATTCATAGTTCCACTCGCCCGAGCGAAACGGTCGGGCGCACGATCTCATACCTTATCCCCCATAATCGCCAGAGAGTTAAGGCCACGTCGCGCACCCCCATCTTAATTCTCGATTCTTTAGGGCGCTTTATTGCTGATCGTGGGGTTGTCTGTTGCAGCCTGCCAGCCCCGATAAATAACCGAGGCTGGCGGCGGGCACTCCCCACTGTTTCCTGCTTCCGCCATTGCCTCCCAAGCTCTCCGTGCCCCAACTCCAGCCAAATCACTCCCCCACTCCTGCCAATGTCTTCCAAGGGCCAGAACCGACCCAAGGGGAGCACCAACAAGGGAGAGAAGAGCGAGAAGGCCAACAAGAAGGAGCCGTCGGAGCGAGCTCGGAAGGATGAAGAGATGCGGGCCTAGTTTGCCTTCTTCTCCCCTGGGTACAACGGCGAGGGGGTGGAGAAGCTGGTCTTGGCGCTTGCCACCAAGCACAATGAGCACGGGCCGACGCGGGTTCTCCTCATCGGCGCTGAGCGCGACCAGCAGTACTTCCGGATTTTCTGGAGGTTCATCCTAGCCGGGTTCGTGCCGCCACATTCTTTTTTCATTTCTGCCATCATGGAGACCTACGGGCTCATCATGGCTCAAATTCACCCCACGTCGTTTTTCACATTGGCTGTCTTCCAACACCTCTATGAAGCATTTATGGGGATGATGCCGTCGGTGGCTCTGTTTCGCCACGACTCCTACCCGAGGGTGGAGGCGAAGGCTCCCCTGACCTCGGGAGTAGTGTTCCGGTTCCGCGACAAGCTCAAGTAGGAGTTCATCCAGCTGGGGAAGAGGAAGATTGAGAGCGAGTGGCGCCGCGACTGGTGCTGGGTGCGCACCGACGAGCTCCAAGATTTCCACGAGGAGCCCCTTGGACCCCCAAAAGGCTCTGACGACTGGACACTCCGCGACCAGAAGGACGAGGAGCTGGCCCCGATCTGCGCCAAGATCAAGGCGCTCCGTGAGGCTGGGCTCAAGGACATAGACATGGCACGCCACTTCATCGGGAGGCGCGTGGCTCCCTTGCACCGGCGCTCACATCCGGCATGGATGTACACTGGGCCGGGCGACCGAACCCGGCTGCAGTGCACAGAACTCTCGCCGGACGAGGTGCAGTTTTGGGTGAAGGGCATCACCAGCGAGGACGAAGCCTTCCAGTTGTCGCCGCTTTGAGCGCACCTGCTCCACGCCGGGATCCCGAACCCAGGAGCCCGGGATCTCCCACTCTACGATAAGTGGGGGATCGTGGAAGACCCCTCGTCGCAGCCCTCCCCCCCGCAACCCAGGCTCCTCAAAGGCAAGGAGCCAGCTGCCGAGTCAGGGAAGGAGGGCCAGGACCGGGGCTCTGCCAGGCCGGAGGACTCGGACTCCGACGATTCCTCGCTGGGCGTTGGAGGAGGCTCCAACAACGACGAGTGACGGCGACGCCCTGGAAGCCTGCGGGGTCGCGCCGGAGGAGGACGGCAATGAAGATGACGTCCCCTTGGTGAGGCGGTCTGCGACAGAGCGGGCGAGCAGGCGGGAGGCCAGCCCGTAGCCTCAGGAGCCTCTCGTCGATGCGGGGACTGTGGCCTTCGCCGGCAGCGGGGCGGCTGCAGCCGCCCCGGCTACTCCGGCGGCTCCACCCGTCCCCCCCCCCACCCCGCACGAAGCGGCGCCACGACGAGGAGCATCCTGGTGGACAAGGTGCTCAAGCTCAACCCGCCGGGGTAAGTTTGACGTTGCTCTAAACATTTTGGTTTTCACGGATTTTACATATCCTTTTAACTTGCTTCTACATTTCCCAGGTCTTCGAGGAAGAGGGGACATGCCAATACTTCGCCGGCGGCCCCGACCAAGAAACCCCGCCCGGCATCGGGCGGCGGTGACAAGGACGCCGCAGATGCGGCTGTTACTGTGGCGGCAGCTGCTGCTGGGGACACAAGGGTCCCCGATCCGAGCTTGCAGGGCACCGGCTCGGCAGCAGGTACGTGCAAGCTCAAGCACTTCTTTCACTCATCTGCGCCATCTCCTAGACTGACGCAGGTGTTCTTCATGCAGTTTCCGGGGATGCTCCAGCTGCGCCCGCGCCCACCGAGGTACGGGTAACCGACCTTACCGGCAAGGTCGACAATGACGCTCCGGAGGAGGTTGCCTCCGCCGGAGCCCTTCAACAACCTGCCCCGAAGCCTGCCAGGGACGCGACTGCTGCCACAGGTGACGCCACGCAGATGGCGCCACCTGCGGCGGGTGACATGGGGCAGCCTCTGCCAGCCAAGGCAAGCAGCGGCGCCCTGGAGAAGCCCTCGAGCCCCCAGCCCGCCCCTTTGGACGGGCAAGGAGCGGCGGGGCTCGGCCAAGCCGGAGGCGCGCCATTGAACCCTGACGCGGCCTCGGGGTCGCAGACGGTTGCGGTGAGGTCCTCCTCCGCCGGAGCCGCCTTCAGCCTGGGAGCAGGGGAGCTCGCCGGGCGGTCATGGGGTCGGATCACTTTTGACCCCAGCGTGTTCCAACATGGACACCAGGTAATCGACAACATCCAGCAGCAACAGCGGATGTTTGTTGATTTTTTCAATGACGCGCAGCAACACCATGCTCGCGTGGTGGCGGAACTAGGCGCCACACGACGGGAGGCGGAGGAGCAGCGCGCTGAGTTGCAATGGCTCCGGGGGGAGCTCCAGCAGGCGCAGCAAGCTAGGGCGGCGCCTGCCGTGCAAGGAGTGCCGGAGGCTGAAGTCCTCTGGCAACTGTGGGACCTGCAGCACGAGCACCAGCGGGAGCTCGAGCTGGTGAAGGCCGCGCACGCCAAGAGCGAGGAGGAGCACCAGGCGGCCCTGGACTCGTTCCAGGGGCATCTCCGGGAGAAGACGGACTTACTGTCCAACTACTCCCTGGAGATCTAGCGTCTCTATCGTGAGGTCGGAGAGCTGGAGACGGCGGCTGCAACGGCAGCCGAAGCCTCGGCGCGCCGGGAGAAGGAGCTGCAAGACCAGGCTCGCTCCCGGGAGCGCGAACTTGCGGGGCAGCTCAAGGTCGCCCAGGATGCCGGCTCGTCCCTTCAGGGCGAGCTTGACATTGCGTGGCAGGAGCTCCGGCTCGTCGATGAGGTCAACACCAAAAAGGCGTCCGGGATCGGCAAACTGAAGTCCGAATGCCGCGAGCACAAGCTGCAGGCCCCGGAACCTCGCGATGCATGCACCGAGCTGCGGGCCCGCAGGACGGGGGAGGTAGCCAGGCTGAAGAAGCTGGCGGACTCGGCGGTGGAGGCGTTGCATGGGTTCGACATCCAGGTGACCTCCTTCGACGGGGCGAACATGGGCAGCTTCACCTCCTTCTTTGCAGATTTCGTTGGCCGGCTACACGGCCTGCAGAATTGCGTCACGGCTTTCGGGGACCGGCAGGTTGGCTTCGCAGCCGAGCAAGTCGCCGGGCAAATTCTTACCCGGGTCCACTCCGCCCACCCCGACTTCCCGTTCGATTCGGTCTTCGACGCCTGGTCGGACGAAGAAGAGGCCAAGACCCACCGGGAAGCGATGCAAGGCGTGGTGGACGAGATGGTGGCGCGGATGCAGAGCAAGGCTGATGAAGCTGAAGAAGAAGCTGCCGGAGGAGCCCCCGGCGTCGAGGAAGCACCTGACGCCGACGCAGCTGCCCCGGAAGCACCTCCTGCATAGTTTTCTGCTCATTTCTCTTTTGTATTTTCTTTCATGCAAGTGGCGCAAGGCGCCTTAGAACTTACTTTGTGTTAGCCCCCTTTTTTGTCATTCTGAATGCTATCCGTGAACTTGTTCGTTTGATTTTTATTATATCCAATGCCATTTTATGTACTTTTCCACTTATGACCAGCTTGCCGGGGAGAGGCTCTGCTTCTCCCGTGCTTCAACCTTGTGTATCCGGGGGCTCACCAACTACATGCTTAGCCAGACTAGGGACCCGGGACGGATCCGCGGTGCCAACCTTGGGCCAAACAGCAGCGGCCAGCCCCTCCGCCTGCGGGTTAACTACCCCTGCGTGCACACCTCTGAGACGGACCCGCGAGGGCACGTGTGAGGGGCGTCCCCACCCCCCCCCATCCGCAAGCGTCCTTCCTACACTCCGGTTACACGGGGACTAAGCTTACCTCGGCAAACCGGTGTCACTTAAGGAAGAACCAAGGACTAGAAACAAAATACTTAGCTTTCCGTTCTCTTTGCTCTTGGAGCACCTTGTTGAGAGCCGTGGCAAGGACGCAGTGGCAGTGCACCCTCCAGCGGCACACGCGGAGGCATGCACCACCACCGCGTCTTCGCAACGCCTCTCGCGATGTGGCAGGGCCGCGATGGTGGGAACACCCTCAGTGACAAGCGCAGAGGGATGCACCACCATCGCCTCTCTGCGATATCTCTTGCCTTCTTGACCATTGCTGGTGTTTCGCTTGCTCTGGTCTTTAAATAGCCAGAACGCTGCCCTTGCCGCCACACGCACGGGACCGCCGATTGACGCGTGGAGGCATTGGCCCTGTCTCAGAGTCCTGCATCAAGCCTCGAAGTAATTGCCATATACACACAACTTACCCATAAGACGACGACACTCGTGACCGCTCCACGAGCGTCACCGTGCGCCCTCGTCCCTGCTTTTATCCTGCATGTTAGATCTTTGAACTGCCCAGATTTTTTTTCGAAATGCACGAAAAAGACAACACTGACTGGATAACCTCCTGCCTCCCAGCCACCGAGCACAGAAGAGTCGACCTCAGGCTTGGATGTGAGCATCTTTTCTATTCCATGCTACCACACTGGCACGTAGCACGTTGTGAACGGGTTCACCAACGGCTGGACCTCGTTCCGGGGTGGCCCGGGAACGAGCTTGGTTTTCGGGGATCTGGGAGCCCCCTGCTCACAGCCAAGGATGAGGAGGCAATTCTGTGCACCTAGGGCAGGAGACTGAAGCACACATTAATAGTAAAGGATAATACTTACTGAAGCAACACTTATCTTTATTCAACTTTGTGCTAGTGGATTACAATCGGGCCTTGTCCGGCTACACTAGCTTAAAGAGGCACGCTGCCGCAGCATCACCCGTGGGTAAGGCACCACCGTTTCACGGGTAGAACTTGCGTAGGTGCTCAATGTTCCAACTGTTGGGCACCGGCAAGACTTCTTCGGTTTCCAGCCGGACAGCCCCTGGTCTGGTCACCTGTACTACCCAGAAAGGGCCTTCCCAGATTGGAGTCAAGTTGTTCCGGGCCTTCGTTTCTTGTATCAGGCGCAGGACGAGGTCTCCAACCTCGAGCCCCCGGGGACGGACTCTCCTGTCGTGATAACGTCGGAGCCCCTGCTGGTAGCCTGCAGCTCACACAGCAGCCCGGCATGGAATCTCCTCATTGAAGGTAAGGTCATCAATCCTCTGCGCGTGTTGGCTCTTGTCGCCATACGCGCGTACCTGAGGTGACCCATGCTTGAGCTCGAGGGGCAGCACAGCTTCTGCCCCGTAGACGAGGGCAAACGGAGTTTCACCCGTTGCCCGACTTGGTGTGGTCCGTAGCGACCACATCACGGGCTGGAGTTCTTCAACCCAGTGTTTCCCGTGGCCCTTGAGCTTGTCAAAGGTTCTTGTTTTGAACCCCCGCAACACTTTCGCGTTGGCTCGCTCCACTTTCCCGTTGCTCCTCGGATGAGCGACGGAGGCAAAGTGAATTTTAGTGCCCATGTCCTCGCAGCAAGCTTGGAACACCACACTAGTGAATTGTGTGCCATTATCGATGATGATGCCGTTAGGCACCCCAAACCGGCACACAATGCTCTTGAAAAACTTGATGGCCGCCTGTGCTGTGACGGCTCGGACACGCTCTAGCTCGATCCACTTCGAGAACTTGTCGATGGCCACGAGCAAGTACTCATAACCGCCAACTGCTCTCGGCAATTTCCCGACGATCTCGAGCCCCCAGACCGCGAACGGCCACGAGGACGGGATGACTTGCAGGGCTTGCGCTGGCTGGTTGCTCTTCTTGGCGTGAAACTGGCATGCTTCACAGGTCTTGACTAGTTGCTCGGCATCGGCGAATGCCGTTGGCTAGTAAAAGCCATGCCGGAATGCTTTTCCAGCTAGCGCCCTGGAGGCCACATGGTGCGAGCATGTGCCTCGATGGATATCCTCCAGCAGCGTGCGCCCTTCTTCCTGGAACACGCAGAGGAGCATAACTCCATTCGAACGCCTCCGGTAGAGGTTCCCATCCACCAGAGCATACATTTTAGCTTGCCGGGCCACTCGCTCCGCGGCAACGTCTTTCTCCGGGAGGGTCCCGTCCCTGAGGTAGCGAATAATATCTGCTCCCCAGGGTGGCGGTTCCCGGCTCGTGCATGCCGCTAGCTTGGTGGCATGGTGCCCCGCAGCTGAGGGGTCTCCTTGAGTTGCCGGGGGGGCTTCCCCGGCAACCGTCTTGGGGTCGACAGAGGGCTTTAACTGCCTCTGCACGAACAACCCAGGAGGCACCTTGCTGCGTTCCGCTGCCCACTTGGACAGTTCATCCGCAACAAAGTTGTCCTTACGGTTCACGTGCGCCAACCGAAATCCCTTGAACTTGGACTCCCATTTTCGCACTTCTTCCACGTACTCTTCCATTTGGGGGCAGTCGTAGTCCTTGTTCACCTGGTTCATCATGAGTTGCGAATCCCCGCGAACAACCAGGCGCTTGATGTCGAGGACGATTGCCGCGTGTAGCCTGGCCAGGAGCCCCTCGTACTCTGCTATGTTGTTGGTGGAGTTGGCGAAGTCGAGCTGTATCACAAATTTGAGTTGATCTCCAGTGGGCGACTCGATCACCACTCCGGCACCGGCGCCCTGCAGGCAGAAGGCGTCGTCGAGGTACATGATCCAGTACCCTTCGTCCAACTTTCCGGGAAGGCTTGCTTCCAGTTCTTCTTCCTCTATGCCCGTTGACGTCCACTCCACGACAAAGTCAGCGAGAGCGGCGCTCTTGATACTTTTGGTATTCGCGAAATGCAGCCCGAACTCCGCCAGCTCCATTCTCCGTTCGGCCACCCTCCTGGTGGCTTCACGGTTGACGAGGGCTCGCTCCAGGCAGAACCCCGACACCACCATGATGCTGTGCGCCTGAAAGTAATGGCGCAACTTCCGTGAAGCGAGCAGGATCCCAAGCAAAAGCTTATGGACCTGCGGGTACCGTACCCGGGCATCGCGCAACACCGTGCTGACGAAGTACATGGGGTGTTGCAGTAGCCGCTTGCGGGGGGCAGCCGGCGTGGGCTGTCCCTCGGCTCCCGGGGCAAAGGTGGTAGCCGGGGGTTCCTCCGGCTCGCCTGGAGCCCCCGGCCCCCCTGTTTCAGCCCCTGGGACTTGTTCTTCCCTCTCGGCAATGAGCACGGAGCTCACTACCCGGGAGTATAGCAGCAGCGGCTCGCCTGGCTTGGGGGTGACGAGGACTGGCGGCGACTTCAGGTACTGCTTCAAGTCCTGGAACACCGCCCTTCTTCTTCATCAACTTGAAGAAAGGCAGGGCTCGCTCGCACAGCCTTGGGATGAAACGCCCGAGCACTGCAACACAACCGTTGAGGCGTTGGACGTCTCTAACCTCACGGGGAGCCTCCATCTTCTCGATCGCTTTGATCTTCTGTGGGTTGGCTTCGATTCCCTGGTGAGACACCAAGAAGCCCAGCAAGTGCCCCGAGTCCACGCCGAACGTGCACTTCTCGGGGTTAAGCTTGAGCTTGATCCTGCGGAGATTGTCGAATGTCTCCTGCAGGTTGCCGACGAGCGAGTCCCTGCATCGTGACTTGACGACGATATCGTCCGTGTAGGCCTCGATATTCCGTCCTAGCTGGGGTCCCAGACACTCACGCAAAGCGCGCTGAAATGTCGAGCCCGCGTTCTTCAACCCGAAAGGCATGCACGTATAACAGTAGCAGCCAACCGGGGTTATAAACGTTGTTTTCTCCTCATCTTCGACCGCCATCTTAATCTGATGGTAGCCGGAGAAGGCATCCAGAAAGCATAAAGACTCACAACCTGCCATAGAATCTACTATTTGATCGATCCGGGGTACAGGGAAGGGGTCCTTAGGACATGCACGATTGAGATCAGTGAAATCTACACACATGTGCAATTTATTTCCAACCTTAGGGACTACAACAGGATTTGCTAATCAAGTAGGGTACAACACTTCCTAATTGCCCCGATGTTCTTGTGCTTCTCCACTTACTACTGGATGAAGTCTTTGCGTTCCTGTGCTTGCCGGCGAACCTTCTGCTTGATGGGCCGTGCGTCTGGCCGCACCGCCAGCCGATGCTCGATCACCTCCCTGGGGACTCCGGGAAGATCTGACGGCTCCCAAGCGAACACGTCAGAATTCTCCCGGAAGAAGGCAATGAGGGCGCTTTCCTATTCGTCGCAGAGGCTCGCACCGATGGAGACGGTGCGTGCCTCGTTGCCGGCATGCAGGGGCACCTTCTTGACCTTGGTGCCCTCCTCCTTCAGCGTCGCGCCCTTGCCAACGCGCGGGCTGGAGTTGGAGCTGCCCCCGGTGTCCTGTCCGGGAGTGGCTCGTGCCTTCTTCTATGCGGGCTGTTCACCCGCAAGTGGATCCTCGTTCCCGTCAACGACGTAGTCGCCGGAATCCGCCACTACGGAGGCCTTTACGACCTCACCCACGCACCAAGAAGCGTCCTTCAGGTCGCACTTGATGGAGAGTACCCCGTACGTTGACGGGATCTTCATCACGCCATAGGCGCAATGGGTTGCCGCCATGAACTTGATCAGCGCCGGCCGACCAATAATCCCGTTGTACGACAACGGGGTGTGAGCCACGTCAAAAACGATGTGCTCAGTCCAGAACGCCTCCCGAGACCCGAAGGTCACCGGGAGCGTGATTCGCCACATGGGCTCCACCACTCCGGGGTTGATTCCCCGGAACGGGTCGGTGGGCTTCATCTGCTCCAGAGGCAGCTGAAGCTTCTCCACCAACTTGGCAGAGAGGAGGTTAAGGCTTGCTCCGTTGTCCACCAGAACCTTGGTCACCGTCACATTGTTTATGATCGGTGACACCACGAGGGGCAGTACCCCTGATCCCAAGGGACGAATCGGATGATCGTCCGAGTTGAAGGTGATCGGCACGTGCGACCACCTCAACTGCTGCTGCGCCTCCACGCTGGAGAGGAGGGCGCAAACCTCACACGTAAGCCGCTTCACAACGGCGTGAGACGTGAGAGCGTATGCTCCCCCGTCGCGGGGCTCCTGGGCCGGGCTCGTCGGCGTCGTCACTGCAGTCGTCCTCGCGCTGCTCCGCGCGAGGCTTGTCGCATCCCCGGGGAGGCCGGTCCTTGCCACCGCGGGCTTGACTGCGACTCCCCGCGGGTTCTCCCTTGTCGCCGCAAGCTGCGCCCCGGCCCGCTCTGTTGCGGGGGTTGTTCGGGCAATCTCGGGAGAGGTGCACGATCTCCCCGCAGTTGAAGCAAGCCTCGGCAACGTGACGTTCCTCGGGGCGTTGCTCGCGCTTCTCCTTGATGGTTTGGAGAGTGCGGCAGTCCTGCGCATCGTGGGTGGCTTTGGTGTGGATGGGCAGCGCGCGGCCGCTGCCGGCTTGCTACTCGATGCTCCCTCCAACGCCGCCTTCTTGGTGGGGCTCTGGGGAGCTCCCGGTTCCACGGCAAGCACTTGCTTCCCGCCGCGCTTCCGGGACCCCTTTTTCCCGGAGCCCTCGGGTGGGTTTCCCGCCGCCTTGGTGGCAAGCTCAGCCGCTAAGTGCCCTTCCTCGGCCATCGCGCACTTGTGCGCGAGAGCGTAGAGATCCCTTGTGGTTCGGATTCGGTGCGTGTTCAACTTCTCACACATCTTCGGGTCACGGACGTTGATGGCGTAAGTGTTGATGATGGCGGCCTCTTCCGCCTCTGTGATGGAGTAGGATAGGTGGGAGAACCTGTTGGTGAAGTACCGCAACGTCTCCCCCGGTTTCTGCACCACCGTGTGCAGCTCTGCCATGGTTCCCGGACGCTTGTAACCACGCTGGAATGCGTTAACAAACTGCTCGCGCAGGTCAGCCAAGGTGGCGATGGACCCAGCGGGCAGGTTGAGCAACCGGGTTCTCGCTGATCCTTTTAGGACCATCGGGAACCAGTTGACCCTGACCTTGTCGTCGGCACCAATAGCGTGCATGCCCAACGTGTAAGTCAGGTGGAAGTCCTTCGGATTCACGGTCCCGTTGTACATCCCGAGCGCTGGCGCTCGGAATTTGCGGGGCCATGTCACCCAGCGCAGCCATCATCGGCACCCATGGGAGCGTCTTCCTGCTCCTCTGGACGCTGGCGCTCCACCTCGCGCCGGCGCCGGCGCTGTAAGCGCTGGCGGAGATCCTCTAACTGATGGGCGTTCAGGATGCCCCACGCGTCACCCGGCGTGAAGGTCGGCGACGAGTCCGAGTAGTCCTCGGGATCCTCGTCACGCTGTCCTCCTGATGTTGGAGGATGCTCTCCATGCCCCGAGACACGGGGCACATCTCCGCGTCCCGTGTTCTTTCCCAACCCGAACCGGCCGGGCCGCCCTCACCTTGCGGCTGTTGGACAGCGAGCGCGAGGAGCGTGTCCAGCTCCGTGCGCCACGCGTCATGCGCTAGCGTGCCTTGCGTTGGCTGGTAGGGCACCATGACACGCGCAACAATGATAGCTTCCGCCGGGGTTCGGGCGGGAGGCTGTTGGTTCTCCGACCGGCTGCCGTCCGCCCGGTGGCCTCGGATGTGAGGGCCGAGACTCCGTTGGCGTCGCACGCGACGCGCTGTGGTCATGGCGCAGCGGTCGCTGTGCGTCCTCAGCCCGCGAGTGAGCTCGCTGGATGGCGCGTGCGACATTGAGGTCGCTCGCGCGGCTGGCTCTGGCGCTAGGCATAGTAGGCCCCCTCGGACGGTTGTCCGTCGACGCCCGAGGTGGTGGGGGGGCAGCTGCAACCGCAGCTATTGCCATTGAGGGGACCCCTGGTCCCCTTGACCTTGCGACGCAAGTGCGGCGTCATGGGATCGAGTGCGCATGGCGAGCGTGTCACGCAAGTCGACCCAAGGATCGTGTGCCTTCTTGGGTGGCATGGCGAGCCAGTCGTGGAAGATGTCGCTGATGAAGGAGCCGACGAAGACGATGATGCCGGCGGTCACGCGAAGCTCTTTGCACGCCCCCCTACCTGGCGCGCCAGATGTCGGAGCAGGGGTCTCCGGCACCGGGGATGCTGAGCACCCCCTTGTTGGTTCGGTGGAGGGCGAGGCGATTGCTCCGGCGATCGCCGACGTGACTAAGGACAGGAAATGTCGACGCCTGAGTTTACCCAGGTTCGGGCCACCCGGAGGTGTAACACCCTACGTCCTGCTCTGTGTTGTATCCACAAGAATGTGTGTGCTTACAGGTTGCCCCGGGTAGTTCCCGGGGGAGCTACTTGCTCTCCTCAGAGAGTTTTGCTGGGAACAGGAGCAATACTCCTTGGTACTACTAACTGTGAGTCCAACTGGAACCCTTTGACCGGTGGCATCGGTCCTCCTTTTATAGACAAGAGGATAACACAGGTGCCGTCTGCATGCAGCGTGACACGTTTTCTATACGCGTGTCATCGCCACAGGAATTACATTACTGTTTATTTACGCTGGGCGCCATGCAGCGCTCAGGCCACTGTACACAGTAGATAAAAATGGATTATAGGGTAGACGCTTTAGCCTTGCTGGGCAAGACTAGCCCTGCCGATGTGACTCGTGTCGGTGCATTAAATGCATTGCGTTCGCTGTCTCGTCCTGTCTTCACTATTCTGCAGGCCCCACCTGCATGCCCGAACGTGGGTTGCTGGGGAGCCCCTTCCCGGCTAGCGCACCCGGCAGTTGCCGGGGCAGCGTTCCTTCCACTTTCCGAGACCAGAGTTCCCGGGTACCCACCGAAGCGGGTGCTTCTCCTTTTCCGGCCCTTGGCTTTGTCTTCGCCAACGACCGTCTCCTTGGGGCGGGCTTCCTGGGCCTACCGTTCACAGGAGGGCAACATGGCGGGGCTTTGTCACTCGCGACCCATGCGTCCCATATCAGTGGGACCCCGTGGGCCACTGGTACGACAACTTGGACAATCATCATTGTTTGAGTAGTCCTTCAGTGAAAGAAACTCATTTAGTCAGCTGTACCAATTTGCCAGACTATGTTGATAAGTCATATAGTGACATATTAAGGTTTTACACTATTCATGTTGCGTCCTTCGTGTGCATTTGGAAATTGGGATTTCTCGAGAAACCTATATGTCCAAAATAAGTGACTCATAAAGATATTTTGTCACTACGTGTCGCACCAGTGGCACCCGGGGTACCACCGCTGCCCGACGCATGGGCCCCTCCCCCGGGTTCCCGGGAAGGTCTCATCCCGGGGAGCGCCGACGAGCTTCCCGGCAAGCTACCAGCCCGAAAGGGGCTAGCGGGGCTTTTGGGAATATTCCCGCTTAGGCACCTCCCGGGAAGCCGCTTCCCGGGAGGAGGTTCCCGAGTGCGCTGGGCCCGGGTGCTTCCCGGGCCGACTTGCGGGGACTGGGGGTTCCCGGACGTGTGCCCCCGCCTCGGGTCGTGGGGCCCACTGGACAGCGCCGCACGGGCTGTGCCGGGCGCGGAACGCGCGGTCCCACCAAGGCAAGGAGTAAGGCGCGCGGCACAGTAAACGAGCCGACCGACGGGTAGTTACCCGTCCGATCCAAGGAACAGTGGTTGTCCAATCCTACCCTAGGGTCTTAGGCCCCTAGCAGCGGAGGTAGCACCCATGCATGCCACCAGCTCACCAGGGAGAGTTGCGTGCCTCCTTATTGAACACTTGTAGCCCATGCACCGGGGCACATGTGGCATCCCCTTGTGTATAAAAGGAGGACCCATGCCAGCGGTCAAGGGGGTGAGAGGGTTGACGGGTCAGACAGTTGGGAGGATAGTGAGTTGATCAGTTGGTTCCGGTAGACAGCAAGCAGAGAATAGCAAGGAGTACTTAGACATTGAGAGGAAGCCCGGGAACTGGGTCGGCGAGAACTTGTAAATGCTTGATCCTCAATCAATATCAGTTCAGACAGGCAGGACGTAGGATTTTACGCCTCCGGGTGACCCGAACTTGGGTAAAAAACGGGTGTGCCTTTGTTCTGGTACTAGTGCGCCCTCTTGGCAATGGGTCTCACCGGCCCCATAGGGCCTCATCGACCGTGCCGGCGATAACCGGGTCTCCGCCCCAGACGCCCCTACCGAACCTAAAAGGGGGACGTGGCTGCACGCCCCCGGTGTCTGAGCACCCAGCGACGACATCTGGCGCGCCAGGTAGGGGGCGCGAGAGTGGACAGCGCCGGAGATCGCCGGCAGCAGAAGTTCCCATCGGCATCGGCTTCACCCTTCTTCATCGACGAACTTTGTCACCATGCCCCCCAAGCGGGCTGGTGATTCATGCATAGACCCGCGTGAGGCCCCAGCTGCGCACACGGGGTCGCACGACGTGCGACCCGAGTCAGGAGCTCAAGAGAATCCCGAGCCCTCGAGGGTTCAGCAAACGCAGCTGCCTCCACCGCCTCCCCGACCGTCGACCGACAATCGGCCGAGGGACCGGCTGCCCCCAGCGCCGGGGGCAGTCGGGCGAGCACGCATGGCGTCGCCCGGGCCAGCCAACGGGTGGAGTCGCGACCCGAGGATGCCCCGCCGCAGCGGCACCAGGAGCACGCCGCGTCACGGGCGACCCCTGGAGGTTCGCACCCTGCGCACCACGAGGCGTCCGGGGCCAGGGCGGGAGGCAGCCGTTCAGGAAACAGGTTGCCCCCCGTGCGAACCCCGGCTGAAGCCATCGTCGCCGCGCGCATCATGGTGCGGTACGAGCCGCAGCAGGGCACGCCGGCGCACGAGACGTGGGGCGAGGAGTTGGAGGCGCTTCTCGCCCTGGCAGCCCAGCAGCCGCAAGGCGAGGGCGCCCCGGTAGGCTCCGGCCACGGGCTGGGCTCAGAGCGCGAAGGCGTGCCGCCCGCCTCGCGACAGGAGGAGAACCCTCCCCCTCCTCAGCGGGGCCTGGTAGGCGGGGGGCCGGAGTGGTCCTCGAATTCATCGCCCACCGTCCCGGAGGGCGATGCGCGTGGCATCTTGAATGCCCGACAACAGGAGGATCTGTGCCCGCGCTTGGAGCGCCGGCGCAGGCGCGAGGTGGAGCGCCCGCGCCCACTGGAGCAAGAAGACGCTCCCCTGGGCCCGGAGGACGGCCGCACCGCGTTCGCGCACGAGTTGCGGCGGGTGGTGTGGCCCCGTAAGTTCCGAGCGCCTGCGCTCGGTACGTACGACGGGACCGCTAACCCCAAAGATTTTCTCCTGACCTATACGCTGGGCATGCATGCCATCAGCGCCGATGACAAGGTCAGGGCGAACTGGTTCCCGATGGTCCTGAAGGGATCAGTGCGAACCTGGTTGCTCAACCTGCCTGCCGGATCCGTCGCCACCTGGGCAGACCTGCGCGAGCAGTTCGTGAGCGCGTTCCAGGGCGGCTATAAGCGCCCGGGAACCATGGCGGAGCGGCACACCATCGTGCAAAAACCGGGAAAGACGTTGCGGGCCTTCGTCAACCGCGTCTCCAATCTCTCCTATTCTATCCCGGAGGCGGAGGCGCCCGCCATCATTAACACCTTCGCCATCAACGCCCGTGATCCCAAGATGCGTGAGAAGCTGAGCACGCATCGGATCTAGACGACGCAGGACCTGTACGCCTTGGCACACAAGTGCGCCATAGCCGAGATGGCAGCCCCGGCTGCCGCGAGCCCTGGCGAGGGCTCGCAAGAGAAGGGTTCCCGTAAGCGCAGCGGGAAGCAAGTCCTCGCTGCGGACTCGGGGGCTCCTGCTGCGAGGCCCACGAAGAAGGCCTCGCCGGGGGGAGAATCTGGCGGGAAGCAGGGCGACGCGGTCCGCTGCCCTATCCACAACAACTCCACCCACGACGCGCAGACTTGCCACGTCCTGCAAGGGATCAAGCAGCGGAGGGAGCAGCGCCACGAGGAGTGCCGCGCCGCCGGCGCCTGCTTCAATTGTGGCGACATCGGGCATCGCCGAGATTGCCCGAACGACCTCAGAGCGGGTCCGAGGCCAGCCGGCGGTGGTGCCGGCAGGGTTGAACCCCAAGGAGGGCGCAACCAGCCCCTCGCTGTGCGGGAACGCCCTCCTCGGGGGCGTGACAGGGCGCGCGCGGAGGAGCAGCGTGAGTCCGACTATTCCGGCGGCGACGAGCCGGGCTTCTAGGAGCCTCGTGGCGTCGCCTGCATCCATGGGGGAGCTTACGCTCTCCATCCCACGCCGCGGTGAAGCCTCGCCTGCGACGTGTGCGCGCTGTTGCTGGATGCGGAGCCGCAACAGCCGCTGAGGTGGTCGCACGTGCCGATCACCTTCAGCGCCGACGATCACCCGGTTCGACAGTTGGGTTCCGGGGTAATACCCTTCGTCGTCTCGCCGATCATTAGCAATATGACGGTGACCAAGGTGCTGGTGGACAACGGAGCGGGGCTTAACCTCCTGTCCGCCAGGCTGGTGGAAAAGCTCCAACTGCCTATGGAGCAGCTGAAGCCCACCGAACCGTTCCGGGGGATGAACCCTGGGATCGTGCGCCCGCTGGGACGCATCACACTGCCGGTCACCTTCGGGTCCCGGGAAGCGTTCAGGACCGAGCACATAGTGTTCGACGTGGCGCATACCCCATTGCCCTACAACGGGATCCTTGGTCGGCTGGCGCTGATCAAGTTTATGGCGGCCACGCATTGCGCCTACGGCGTGATGAAGATGCCGTCCATCTACGGAGTCCTCTCCATCGGGTGCGATCTCAGAGACGCAGCTTGGTGCGTTGGCGAGGTCGTCCGGGCCGCTGCTGCAACTGACGCCGACGACGAAGGTGTTGTCGAGGACGACGCCTTGCCGGGTGATGCCCCGGCAACGAAGAAGGCCCGCGCCACCCTGCAAGGGCTAGCCGAAGGAGGCGCAGGCTCAAGCGCGCGTCCCGGCAAGGGACGGGGGCTCCGGGAGGAGGCCGCCAAAGTCAAGAAGCTGCCCCTCCAAGCCGGCGACAAGGAGCGCACCGTTACCGTCGGTGCGAACCTGACCGCCGAATAGGAAAGCGCCCTCGTCACCTTCCTCCGGGAAAACGCCGACGTGTTCGCCTGGGAATCGTCGGACCTTCCCGGAGTCCCCAGGGAGGTGATTGAGCATTGGCTCGCGGTGCGCCCGGACGCGCACCCCGTCAAGCAGATGATCCGGCGGCAGGCACAAGAGCAGAAAGATTTCATCCGCAAGATCAAGCTCAAGCTGAACCCTAATAAGTGCACCTTCGGTGTAAACTCCGGGCAGCTTCTGGGTTTCTTGGTTTCACACCGGGGGATACAGGCCAACCCGATCAAAATAGAAGCCATCGAGAGGATGGGGGCCCCCGCAAGGTGAAAGATGTCCAGCGCGGCAACGCATCCAGGAACTCAAGCGATACCTGAGGTCACCGCCCATCCTCGTCGCCCCCAAGTTGGGCGAGCCATTGCTACTCTACTTAGCGGCGACTGACCAGGTGGTCAGCTCGGTGCTGGTTGCCGAGAGGGAGGAAGACGTCCCGGGGATTGGGGCTGCGGGGCAGGGGGCGGAGCAGCCTCCGGCAACACCCTCAAACCCGGTGACCACCCCAGAGCCGGCAACCTCAGCGCCGTGGAAGCGGTTGGTGCAGCAACCGGTGTATTTCGTCAGTACGGTGTTGCGCGACGCACGGACAAGATACCCGCAGGTACAGAAGATCCTTCTGGGGATTCTCCTTGCGTCCCGCAAGTTGCGCCACTACTTCCAGGTGCACCGTGTCACGTTGGTGTCCGGGTTCTGCCTCGAGAGGACCCTCGCCAACCGTGAAGCCACCGGGAGGGTGGCTGAATGGAGGATGGAGCTGTCGGAGTTTGACCTCCACTTCGCCAACTCCAAAAGCATCAAGAGCACGGCCCTGTAGGACTTCGTCACGGAGTGGACGTCCACGGGCGTAGAAGAAAGTGAGTCGGAGACCGGCCTTCCCGGCAAGCTGGACGAGGGCCACTGGGTCCTCTACTTCGACGATGCGTTCAGTCTCCAGGGAGCGGGGGCTAGGGTCGTCATCGAGTCACCCACAGGGGCAGATGGCAGCAGAGGGCCGAAAGCCTCCGGCGGGGGTGTTCTGTCAGACGCAACTGGCCCCTTCAGTCACCCCCTAGCCTGCTGCCGAGGACGCCCCTCCGGCAACTGAAGGAACCCCTGCAGCAGCAGGGGTCCATGCCACTGATATGGCGGCATGCGTTGGCAGGGAAGTTCCTCCCTGGGCGGAAGAGATCGCCCGCTATTTGAAAGGGGAGGCTCTCCCGAAGGATGACGTCGCCGTGGAGCGCGTGGCGCGGCAAGCCAAGATGTACACTGTGATAGATGATAGCATGTACCGCAGGTGCGCGAATGGTGTCAAACTCATCTGCGTGCCACAGGAAGAAGGGTGTGCACTGTTGGAGGACATACATCGAGGCACATGTTCACACCATGTGGCCTCCTGGGCTCTAGCCAGCAAGGCTTTTCGGCATGGCTTCTACTGGCCCACGGCCCTGGCCGACGCAGAGCGGCTGGTGAGGACGTGCGAAGCGTGCCAGTTCCACTCAAAGAAGCCCAGGCCCTGCATGCCATCCCGTCCTCATGGCCGTTCGCGGTCTGGGGACCGGACATCGTCGGCAAGCTATCAAGGGCGGTTGGCGGTTACGAATACTTGTTTGTGGCCGTCGACAAGTTCTCCAAATGGGTGGAGGTGAAACCAGTGCGCAAGGTGACCGCCCAGGCGGCCATCAAGTTCTTTAAGGGCATTGTGTGCCGGTTTGGTGTTCCTAACCGCATCATCACCGACAACGGCACGCAATTCACGAGCACGACGTTTCACGCCTACTACGAAGACATGGGTACCAAGCTGCGCTTCGCGTCCATCGCTCACCCGAGGAGCAACGGATAGGCGGAGCGAGCCAACGCAGAGGTTCTGCGGGGGCTCAAGACGAGAACCTTTGACAAGCTCAAAGGCCATGGGAAGCACTGGATCGAAGAACTCCAGCCCGTGCTGTGGTCCATCCGGACCACGCCTAGTCGGGCAACGGGCAAAACTCCTTTCGCCCTTGTCTACGGGGCAGAAGCGGTGCTGCTCCACGAGCTCAAGTACGAATCTCCCCGAGTACACGCGTACGGCGACACCAGCCAACACGAGCAAAGGGTCGACGATGTAAACTTCATCGAAGAGCTTCGATGCCGGGCTGCTGTGCGAGCCGCGCGCTACCAGCAGGGACTCCGTTGTTATCACGACAGACGAGTCCGTCCCCGGGGGCTCGAGAATGGAGACCTTGTCCTGCGCCGGATACAAGGAACGAAGGCCGGGAACAAGTTGACTCCGAAATGGGAGGGCCCCTTCCGGGTAGTGCAGGTGACCAGGCCGGGGGCCGTCCACCTGGAAACCAAAGACGGCTTGCCGGTGCCCAATAGCTGGAATATTGAACACTTGCGCAAGTTCTACCCGTGAAGCGGCGGAGCCCAACCCTCAGGTGATGCCTCCGATGCATACCTCTCGAACTAGTGTAACCGGGTAGCCCCCGTGTGTAAACCGCTAGTTAATTGTGAATAAAGATAAGTGTTTCACCCCTGAGCTTTGTTTTTGCCTTGTTCATTCGCGTGTTTTCCCCCTCTTGCCTCCTGCGTTAAGTGCACAAAGGTGTCTTTCCCTACTTGGTTGTGAGCAAGGGGCTGCCGTGGCCCCGAAACGAAAACCCGTTGCCGGATAGTTCCGGCACTGGACATGCCGTTGGCGGGCTTCCCGCAACGTGCATCACTGGACATGCGGTTGGCGGGCTTCCCGCAACGTGCATCACTGGTCGTGCCGTTGGCGGGCTTCCCGCAACGTGCATCACTAGGAGTGCAGTTGCTCGGCCTCCCGCAACCTGCACCGTGGAGTTGCTCCGCCTGGGAAAGGAAATGCTCACATCCAAGTTTGGCATTGACCCCTTTGTGCCGGGGGCTGGGAAGCAGGAGAGATTTATCTGTTTTACCTGTGTTACTTGTTTTCGTAAGTTTCGAAATTTTTGCAGCACCTCGGATCTGGTAAGAGTCTAACCTGCAGGAAAGGGAGGACTCTTGTGCACTGTGGTGCCCGTGAGCTACCCACGGGTCGCACCATAAACCGGGGCCTTGTGGTGAGGGAGGACCGCAACACAAGGGGTTCCCCGCACTCCGAGGCTTCTGAGTTGACAGCTTGCCGCCACGTGTGCCACCGTTACCCGGTAAGCATGGCGGCGAAAACTGCACCGCGTTCGAGGGAAAGGCGCCACGGCGCCGCGCGGACCCGTCGCGCGCGGTGGCAAGCCACCCTCCCGCGTCTATAAAAGGCGCGCCCCAACTACGGGACGGCTCAGAGCGAAGCCGGGTTCGAGGCCGTGAAGGCAGGTGGTGCAACGGAGGCTCGGAGGTGGTGCTTCCTGCCGGCGCCTAGCGCCAGCGGGTGCGCTGCCGTCGCGCCCCTACCGCATCACCCCATCGAGCCCACCCCGAGGGGCGCCACAAAGGCACGATGGGAGTGCATGCCATAGGCGTCCCGCGCCGACAGGTGCACTGCCGTTGTGCCCCTACTGCGCTTCCTCAAAGGGGCGGTTCCGGGGCGAGGGTCGCTGCAGAGGCATTGTGGGGGTGCATCCTGTCAGCGTCTGGCGCCGACGGGGTGCATTGCCACAGTGCCCTTGTCGCCCCCCTCCGAAGGGCACCTCCGCAAGGAGCAGGGGCTGCCGCGAAGACTCTATGGTAGTGCATGCCATCCGTGCCTTGTGCCGACGGGTGCACTATCATAGGGACCCGGCCGCATTCCCTTTGAGAGAGCCTTTTTCGGGCGTGGGTCGTTGCGAGGACGCTGTGATGGCGCCGGTGCCGGCGCTCGTCGCTCGTTCTGGCCCATCACCGCGTCCTTGCCGCGGCCCTCGAGCAGTTTAGCTCCCGGGTAACAAGGGTCATCGCATCCCTTGGGACGAGTTCCCTAGAGAAAACCCAGGTCTCCCCAGTTGCGGGGGCTGTCGCTGGAAGGCTATAACTTCCTCCTCACCCGTGCCCGCCGTTTAGGGTGTAGCGAAGCCGGCGCCGAGGAGGTTATAGCCGTCTCGCGACTGCTCCCAGAGCGGAGTCCTCCTAAGCCAGGGTTCGTCCCTGAAGGCCAGGGCCCGCCCCTGAGGGCGAGGGTTGCCGCGTGAGCGTGGTGGTAGCATCGTCGTCGGCGGTTGCCGCCGGCGGCGATCCTGCCCCCGCGTTCCCGCCGCATCCCTCCGAGATCGTTTCCCTTGAACAGGTACCCCAGATGGTTTCCTACCGAGGCAGTGCCCCGTCTACACTCTACCGCAGAGCATCGCGAAACATTGGACCAAACAGAAAAGCTAAGTATCTGAACATGAACGCTAAATTCGCTAAGACCTGAACGAAACTGAGCACTACCCCGCTGGGTGCGGCCCTGGATTCCGCGCGTAGTCGGAGTGTTAAAATGGACGCTTGCGGGGGGAGTGCGCTCCCCGTGTGGCTCCCGGGTCCGCCCCGGGAGGACACCGCTTGGAGTGGTTACCCCGCAAGCGGAGTGGCTCCCCGCTACCGCTTGGCCCCAGGTCGGCACTGCGGGTCCGTCCCGGGTCCCTGATCTGGTCAAGGGTGAGGCGTGCGCGAGTCCTCCCGCAACACAAGGCAAGACACGCAAAGGCTAAGGGAACCACCTCGCGAGGCGGCCTCGGGAATAAAGGACAAAAATTGAGCAAACTAACAAGCTTGATTGACTAAGTGTCGAATGGTTACATGGACTAATCAAAAGGTCATTTTCCAAACGGCGCTAAGCGCCATACTTGCAGGAAAAGCAAACAAGGAGGAGGTACAGTGGAAGCAACGAGTATAGCTGGGGGCTGCGGCAGCTAGCTGTCGCCGTCTTCGGCCGGGGGGTCGACGGGGGGTTCAGGCTCCGGCTTCATCTGCATCCGCTCGACGACCTCGTCGACGAACTCGCGCACTGCTTGGGTGTGCGTGGGCTCGTCCTCGCTGTCGGACCAAGCATCCAGCAGAGATTCGAAGGGGAACTCCGGGTCCCGAAGATGGATTCTCGGGAGGATTGTCCCGGCAAACTCTCGGGTGCAGTTGGCGACTTCGTTGGCGCGATACTTGGCGATCCAGACATCGAGCGCCCCGAGCTTCCCCAACAAGTCGGAGAAGAAGGGGGTCAGCGTCGTGACGTCCGTGCCGTCCACCTTCGCCTCCTGCAGCTCGAACTTGGGCAGCAGGTCGCGCAGCGACTCGGCGATCTTTGCCAGCTTCTCCGTCTCAAGCTGCCGCTGCCCGATCAGCGTGCCGTGATGGAGTCGAGCGTCTTGCGCGGCCTTCTTGGCCTTGCTGACGCGGCCCTCCAGCTTCGTAAGCTCCAAGGCCTGGTGTTGGCCTCGCCGGCCTTGGCGAGCTCTTCCCGAACGGCGGCCAACTCGTCCTCAAGCCCGGCCGCTTTGCCTTTGACCGAGTTGACCTCGGCCTCGTGCTGAGTCGCCGCTCTTGCCGCGTCCTCGGCAGCCTTGACCTGCACCTCCAGCAGGACGCGGAGACCTTCGATTTCGCCGCGGTAGTTGGCGATCAGCTCGCTCTTCTCGTCCAGCTGCGCTTGGGCCGTCGCGAGCACCTCGGCATGCTCCTTCCGGGATGCTTCTAGGGTTGCCGCCATTGCGTCGAGCCTTCCTTGGAGCTCGGCCTCCAGGACTACTGGCTTTCGAGCAGCCTCCAGAGCTTGCCGGGCCAGCCGCGCCTCCTCTTCTAAGCAAAATATTAACAATGAGGGATCATCTTATAATGCTACCGTCAACTAAGCAAAATAAGATGCATAAAAGGGATAAACATCACATGCATAAATAATGTGACATGATATGGCCTTCTCTTCGTGTGCCTTTGATCTCCATCTCCAAAGCACGGGCATGATCTCCATCATCACCAGCATGGCGCCTAGGTCCTCGGGCGTCATGTATAGTTGCCTCCACCAACTATTGCTACTACGACTATTGCTACTACTAGCGATAAAGTAAAGCAATTACATGGCGATTAAATCATTGACACGAAGGTCATACAATAATTAATGAGACAACCATACGGCTCCTGCCGGTTGCCAAACTCATCGACATGCAAGTCGTGAAATATTACAAAACATGATCATCTCATACATCAAATATATTATATCATATCTTGGCCATACCACATCACATGCCCCTGCAAAAACAAGTTAGACGCTTCTACTTTGTTGTTGCATGTTTTACGTGGCTTTAGGGGCTGCACTAAAAGAACCGTTCTTACTTACGCAAAAGCCACAACGGTGATATACAAATTGCTTATTAACCATATAGGCCTCCCATTGCAAATCAGATTTCAACTATAGTGGGAGAGACAGACACCCGCCAGCCGCCTTATGCAATACAAGTTGCATGTTAATTGCGGAACCGGTCTCTTGTGCGAAGACAAGTAAGGTTGGTCCGAGCCGCTTCATCCCACTATCCCGCAAAATCCGATAGTGCACAAAGGAGGTAGCAATATGAACATCAACGCCCACAACTAAATTGTGTTCTACTCGTACAAAACATCTACGCATAGATCTAGCTCTGATACCACTGTTGGGTTCGTTGCATAGGAAACAAAAAATTTCCTACGAGAAGTGCGGAAGAAACCCAAGAATATATATACTAGATGTATGTAACGAGAGGGATCATGAACACCATACCCTCGTAGACCGCTAAGCGTTACGATCACGAGATCGTTGTTGGTGTAGTGGAACTTTCAATGAGATCAATCTCAGTGCCGAACGGACAGCACCTCCTTGGTATCCACACGTTCAGCTTCACGTTATCTCCTCCTTCCTCGATCCAGCAAGCGAGAGGGAGAGGTAGACGAGATCCCGGCAGCACGACGGCGTGGTGACTATGGTGAATATTCTCACGGGCAGGGCTACGCCGTGCGCGTGAGAAGAGGAGGAGAGGAGGGCTCAGGGGAGAGAGATCCAACTGAAAGCTTGGGGTGTCTCTCTCCCTTGCCCCCCCTTCTATTTATATAGGGGTAGAGGAGGCGTGGCCGGCCAGGACTATCCCGCGGCCAGGACTCTCCCGCGGCCAGGACTCTCCTCCTGGCCGCATGGGCCCTGTGGGCTAGCCCCTCGGCCCATTAAGGCCAGGGTGCTCCCTCACAGGCCCATTTAGCCCAGGGATAGGTGGGCCTCAAGGTGGAACCCTCCGGATCCCTCCGGAACCTTCTAGAAGCTTCCCGGTCAAAACCGGGAAATATTCCAAACTTTCCAGAACCCTGAAAACAACTTTCCATATATAAATCTTTATCTCCGGAACATTCCGGAGCTCCTCGTTGCGTCTAGGATCCCATCCAAGACTCCGAATCATAATTCGATATCATCATCATTTATCTCATCTAACCCAAGCAACATGAAACGTTAAGTGTGTGACCCTACGGGTTCGAGAACATGTGGACATGATCAAATATCAATAACCAATAGCGGGACCTGGATGTCCATAATAGTTCCCACATATTCCACGAAGATCTCATCGGTTGAACCACTATGTCGAGGATTCAATTAATCCAGTATCCAATTCTCTTTGTCTCGCGATATATTACTAGCCCGAGATTTGATCGTCGGTATCGCCATACCTAGTTTAATCTCGTTACCGGCAAGTTCTCTTTACTCGTTCCGTAATATAATACCCCCGCAACTAAATACATTAGTCACATGCTTGCAAGCTCATTAGGATGTTATATTACCGAGAGGGCCCAGAGATATCTCTCCGTCACAAGGAGTGACAAATCCCAGTCTTGATCCATACAACCCAACAAGCACCTTCTGGGATACCTGAAAAACACCTTTATGATCACCCAGTTACGAGATGACGGTTGATGCCCACAAAGTATTCTTCCGGTACTAGGGAGTGGCATGATCTCATGGTCTAAAGAAATAATACTTGACATAATAAAACATAAGCAACTTAAACTTAAGTGACACGATCAAAAGCTATGTTTAGGTTTGGGTCTGTCCATCACATCATTCTCCTAATGATATGACCTCGTTATTAAATGACAACACATGTCTATGGTTAGGAAACCTTAACCATCTTTAATCAACGAGCTAATCTAGTAGAGGCGTATTAGGGACACGGTATTTGTTTATTTATCCACACATGTATTTGAGTTTCCAATCAATACAATTATAGCATGGGCAATAAACATTTATCAAGAACAATGAAATATGATAATAACAAATTTATTATTGCCTCTAGGGCATATTTCCAACACTATCGCTATCGTCGGAGCGGCCACCCGAGGAGCCACGGCGGTGAGGTGGCGGAAAGGGGTTGTCGTGGATGGCTTGGAGGTGTTGGGAGTGGATGATGGAGATGTTGGCTATGGTGTCGTCGCTGGAGTAACCGTGGATGGCAATCTGCCTGGGAATGACGGCAAGAGAACGGGCTTTGACAGTGACGAGGACGGCCGAGTAATCCACACCTGAGATACAAATGGGGTCGATTTCATGAGGGTTGGCGTATGGGGAAGTGGAGGTGAGGATGTGGCTCGGGAACCAGTGTTCTAAAGGGTAATCATCGATGGAGAGAGCTGCGAGGTCAAGGTGGTCGAAGAGGAAGTGGGACTCGGTTTCATCATGTCGCACAAGATAGACATTGCGTTCTCGGTCGATGTAAGGCCCGTTCCGGATAGCAAACTCTCTTTGATAGTGGGAGCCAAAGCAAACTAAAGCGGCGCCTTGAGAACAAGGGCGAAGGGAGACGGAGGGATGGAACTCGCGGGACTGAAGGGCCCGACGGATGAAAAACACTGGGGAATGGGCGGGTGGTTCAAGGAAGGTGAAGGCGACGTTGTTTTAGTGCTCTAGTGGAACATAGGGCATGAAAACATCGAGGCAGTCCGAGCGAGCGTTGGGAGACGGAGGGTTGCCGTAGACGGTGTCGTGGCCAGAGTCGGTGTCGAACTCGCCGGAGTAGAACTCCTCGTACTCGTCGGACTCACCGTCGCCTGCGGCCGGCGGGGGGGGGGGGGGGAGCAGAGAGAAGGCTCGGGTAGCGGGCCGTTCCCCCCACTGGCCGGCTCGAACTCGACCTCATCGGGGTCCTCCTCGGTGTCCACGACCAGCGGCAGGTCGTGAACCATAAATTTGTCCGTGAAGGAGGCGTCGGACGAGATGATCTCCACAGCGTCGTCGATGGGGATGAAGTCCGACATGCCAGCAGGTGCAAAGGAGTCTGGGACCTGAGAGATGGAGACAGAGGGAACGGTAGATGAGGATTGGCGCGCAATAGAAGAAAACGAGGAAGAAGGGGAAGAGACGGAAAACCTGATTGACGGCAAGAAGACTGCCTGTGTCCAAAGCCCCAGCAGCGCCGGCAGCGAACCGGATCGCGGCAGACGTCTACAAGGTGGTCGGGCGCCAAGCAACAATGGCAGCGGTGTAGCCAACTAGGGTTTGATGGTGGAGTGGCTGAGAAGCGACTAGCGGAGTGGCTGCTTAAATAGCGGACCGGGGAGAGGAGCGCCTGAGCAAAGGACTTGGTAGGGGGAGACACGGGAAGGGTCCAAAGGGAGCAGGCGGCAGCAGAAGAGGATCGCGTCCCGTGATGGACGAATCGGCCATGGGGATGAGCGCGGAGGAGACGCAGTGAGACAGCCATGGCATCGGTCCGTGGGGAGCCGGCAGGATTCCTGGCGCGAGGACGTCAAGGGTGAGGGGAGGCTTACGATGCATGGGCGCGCGCGCAGTTCTGGATCCATGCAAGGGCACGGCGGCCGAAGGGCCTGACTGGCGCTGCAAGGGCAAGAGCCGGCTCGAAATAGCTGGGCCAGAAGAAAAAGAATTCACCGCGGAAAGGACAAGATCGCGGCCAAAGGAGGCGCCGTAGTCAAAAGGGGCAGGCCCAACAGCCTTATCGGCAGAGATTTCAGGAATGGCAGAACCGGCCAAAAGCTCCTACAAGCCGACGGCAGCAAGAGGACAAGACCTAGCAAAGAGGCCGCCAGAGGCAGAAGCGGACGAGTGGGGAACCCGTTGACCAATATCGGCAGCCCCATGCGGATCCAAGGCGTTCGTGTGCGGGAAACCGGAAAGCACAACAGAATTTGAAATTTGAACGTTCAACCGAGGGGGAGCCTCGTGGAAGCCCAGAACGGTCGACCCATGGCGAATCCCTTGCAGCGAAATAATGAACTTGGCGACTTGCAAATTTGCTACTGAAATCGAGAATCTACCCGAACCAAACGAACGCACAATGGGAATTGAAAGGAGGAACCGATCTAGTAGTTGAGCAGTTCCTCGATCGTACCTTGCGGCAGCGGGTGATCCGATTGAAGCTGTGTGATCCAGACCGACGTGGGAGAGCAGCACAGGGAAAGCGGAGCCAGAGGGAAGCAGACCGGCGAGGCGAAGTCCGAAAGCGCGAGGTGGAGCAGAGCCTCTCCCGGAGTGCGCATGGCAGGAGCTTCACGGGACGACGGCGGACGACGCTGAATCTTCGGAGTCGAAGGAGAGAGGAAGCCGGCCCGAATGGCCGGGGAAGAGGCACAAGGTGCCATGCCGATCGAGCTTCAATAGGGAACTAGGCGGATGGATGGAGCGCGGCCCGGTGGCGGAACCAGGCCGGAGATGTTTGGTGGCCGCTGCCATCGGAGCGGCCGGCAGCGGAGCAAGAGGACCGAGATGTTTGGTGGCCGCTGCCACCGGAGTGGCCGGCAGCGGTGGTGGCCGTGGGAGCTAACCCATGGCCCGGACAGGGAGACCAGGGCAGATTGCAGGGGTGGCCCTGCCGGGGCGATGGGGGCGAGGGTGGACGCCAGCGCCGGTCGACGGCCAGCGGAGAAGGGGAGCCTCGCACGCAGCAGTTCCCCCGTTGCCTTCAAAGACAAACCTCCCCCATCGCTCCGCTTCATTAGTATACAAATAGATACCATGTATTGTATTTACAAAGCAATAGAAGCAGGTAAGCCACTAAAAAGGGAACAAGGTTTACCTCAAAGACAAATCTCCCCCATTAGTATACATATAGATATCATGTATTGTATTTACAAAGCAACAGAAGCAGGTAAGCCACTAAAAAGGGAGCAAGGTTTACCTCAGCGCCATTGATAGGAGTGCCGACCCCCTTGAATGCATACTAGCATACTAGAGGCATGCCAAGCCTATTGGCCAAGGCTTCGAGTCGACTCTTCGGAGCTTCTAAGTTGGAAGGCTACCTTAGTTGTAGACTTTTCTGAATACCAATGCCTCAAATTATGAACCTCGACGTCACTATAGGTGGCCCACCATATGTTAAACAAGCAGAAATGTGAAGTCCTACAATGGTCCCTTCATGTGTGGCGCCAAGCCTCCTATGCCATGCTGAATGCTCCAGTGCCGTTTGATGGAGCCTGTGTTCATCGCGCTCATCGGGGTCATAAGAAAACAAAGTTTAAAAAACGACAAGATGTTAAATTAAGTCTTAGTTAATTAAAGTCGTTTAACCACATGGCAAACCTGGTTAGCTACTCCTTCGAAAGGAAAGAGGTGTCTAGGACAGAAAAATACTACGGAGTAACTGCGATGGAATCTTGTGGGAAGATGCAAGGCCCAACAATAGCAGAGAATTTTCGTCCATATATGACGTACGACCTAGCAGCATGGCCATTGCCAAATGCAGAGTACGAATCCAACAGTAAATATATGCATGTTCACTGACGACAGCAAGAAAAACCACCGCGCAACAAGCCCCCAATGACCGTAAAAAAAAGACCACAATGACGACCACGAGGTTCTAAAAATTACTCCCTCAGTCTCATATTAAGTGACTGTCTATTACATGAATCTAAACGTTTTTTTAAACATATATACATCTATATTTAATCAAATTTGAGTTATTTAATATGGGACCGACGCCAGCCCTTCCCTCACCCCCTTTTCTTTTCTTCGCCATGCATGGCCACGAGCGCATCAATGGCCACTGATGTACACTGTGCCGCGAGCACGACACGGCCTGTCCCATTTATCACGCCGGAATGCTCGATAAATTCACAGCCTCGTTCGTCAATCTTGCAAGTTAGATATCAAAGTTTCTCGCTAACTATGCAGTTCAAATCTATGGAGCTAGCACTGCCAGCAGCATGGGCGTCCTCGTTCCTCGCCGTGCTCATGGCCACCGCCATTCTCCTTCTCGTTCTCCGGCACGGGAGAAACAGTCACAGACACAGATACAGGCTCCCGCCTGGGCCTAAGCCGTGGCCCATCATCGGCAACCTGCACCTGCTGGGCGCGCTGCCGCACCGGTCCCTCCGCGAGCTCTCCAAGCGGTACGGCCCGCTGATACAGCTCCGCCTGGGCTCCTTCCCCGTCGTGGTGGGCTCCTCCGCGGAGACGGCCCGGTTCTTCCTCAAGACCCACGACGCCGCGTCCGCCGGCCGGCCCAGAACCGCGGCCGGCAGGCACACCGCGTACAACTACTCCGACATGCTCTGGTCGCCCTACGGGGCCCACTGGCGCCGCCTGCGCCGGGTGTGCCTCGCCGAGCTCTTCAGCGCCGCCCGGCTCGGCTCGTTCGAGCACATCCGCCGCGACGAGGTGCGCGCCCTGCTGCGCGGCCTCCACGACGCGAGCGGCATCGGCATGCCGGTGGTGGTCAAGGTCAAGGAGCACCTGTTCGCGGCCACGCTCGGCATGATCTCGCGGATGGTGCTGGGGAACAAGTACGTGGGGAAGGACGCGGGCTCGGGGTCAGCAATGGAGCCGGAGGAGTTCATGCGGGTGATGGAGGAGTTCTTCTTCCTGAACGGCGCGCTCAACGTGGGCGACTTCGTGCCGTGGCTGGGCTGGCTGGACCTGCAGGGGTACGTCGGGAGGATGAAGAATGTCGCCTGGGCGCTGGACGCGTTCATGGAGCGCGTCCTGGACGAGCACGACGCGCGCCGGCGACTCGAGGGGGACGGCAGCTTCGTCGCCAAGGACATGGCGGACGTCCTGCGGCTGCAGCAGCGGCGGCAGATCGAGTCCGGCGACGAAGAGGGAGAGCCGCTTGAGCGTGACAGCGTCAAGGCTCTGGCCATGGACCTCATCGCGGGGGGCACCAACACCAACGCCGTGACGCTGGAATGGGCCATGTCGGAGCTGCTGAGGAACCCGGCGGCGATGGACGCGGCAGGGGAAGAACTGGGCCGCGTCGTGGGCCGCGGCAGGCTGGTGCGCGAGGACGACATCCAGAGCCTGCCTTACTTGAGGGCTGTCGTGAAGGAGACGCTGCGGCTGCACCCGGTTGGGACTCTGCTGGCGCCGCACGAGGCCCAGGAGGACGCCACCGTGCCGGCCTTCGTCTCCGGCAACGGCGTCAGCTACGACGTCCCCGCGGGCACGCGCGTGCTCGTCAACGTGTGGGCCATCGCCCGCGACCCCGCGCTGTGGGGGCCCAAGCCAGAGGAGTTCAGGCCCGAGAGGTTCCTCGAGGGCGGGGGCAACTCCGGCGTCGACGTGGTGGGGCAGGACATGGAGCTGCTGCCGTTCGGGGCCGGCAGGCGGATGTGCCCTGGCTACGGCCTGGGGATCAAGGTGGTGCAAATATGCCTCGCCAACCTGATCCATGGCTTCGCCTGGAGGCTCCCGGACGGCGTGGCGGCGGAGGAGCTGGGCATGGATGAGGTGTTTGGGCTCACCACGTCGCGCAAGTTCCCGTTGGAGGCCGTCCTCGAGCCCAAGCTCCCCGCTCACCTCTACACGCTGCATTCCGCCGGCTAGCTAGCTTGGGTTTTGTGGAACCTTGAGATGAGGGAGAGGAATTAATCCCTGCAAATCAATTTCAGCCATGTTCATTCACATCGCCATGAGGGCTTCAATAAAGGGACAGGTCTTGTCTTTCTTGGACCATACATGCATGTTAAACCAAAACTCTCAAGAATAGACAAGCTAGACAACTGGGGCTTCACATGTCTTTGAGGACCCTTGTTCATTTAGATCATGTGCCGAAAGTTCCAAATTTTTGGCAGGCTATCTATCTCATTAATCATTGGATTTCAGCAAGCGGCGATGTGGGATTCTTTGGCTACTGTGTGCAGCCAGATGGTAGCATGACAGTTTCTCAACTAGCTTCGGTGGTCTACTAATAATAGATTATGCGACTTAAGGACAGTTGTGCGCATCGATTGGCGCAGAGGCTACGTAACTCCCTCCTTTCCGAGAGAAAAAAAATGTTTTGGATTGCTTCACCCAGAGACGCACAAAAAAACATCAAACATGAGGAAACTGTTGTGCAACCTCTGCCATCTGGCCGGTCCTGTGGTTGCGCACCAAGATCATAGTCGAATGAGTTAATCGCACACAATCACAAGGTACATGAAAGTAGATGAACACAAAGAGGTAGAAAGAAGCATGAGTTTTTTATTAATTTTTCTGATCTCAACAGTATGTACAAGGTCATCCTCTCCTTTATACAGGCCCAATAGATAGATGATAAAATCCAACAACTAACGTTAAGTGGAGGAAGAAGTTGCAGGGAGGCACACGTATTGGTGGCCCTCCCTCCCCATCGACTGGTTCCTCAGCAGTAACAACCTAAAATAATGGGGCCCAGAGGAGGGGGGTTGATCATTTGGAGCAGAGCCATGGGCGAGGGGTGATAGACTCAGGCTCCAGCGTATAGGCAATGTCGATCTCCATCGCGTGCGCTCTCAGTTCATTGAAGCATCACTGCGGGTAGGGTTTCTGCGGATCGAAAATCAGGGGGAGGAAAGGTAGAGAGGATATGGCTACTTGGTGGCCCTTGGTGTGGGTGTGGCCGGCAATAGCTCCTCTGGTCCCTCGTGTCCAAACAAACATGGACGAACAACTCCTGTAGTCCTTGTGGACGATTGGGCCAACCAGACAGAGAATTTGAATTTTGCTGAAAGCGGTAGCGGGTCATTTCCGTGGCTTCTTTGGGTTCATGAAATTAGAAAGTGGATTTGACAGAAATGGACAAATCATCACGATGCTGAAGAAAATTAGGACGAATCATCAAAGCAAACTAATATGGGTCGGTGACCGAAGCTGAACCGGGATGTTAACGATCACCTACTGCCACGAGCCCACGACCAGAACGGCAGCGGCCACTTGTGGCACCGCCGTCTCGCACGCTGGTCCTACTCCTGAGTGGAAACAGCAAGAGCCTGACCCTCCAACATACGAGTAGGCACGGACAGAACGGCAAAAGGAGGCACTGGAAGTCACCTATGTGGCAGAGGCACAAAGAAAGCGAGAGTTACATCTCTCGGGGCAGAGAACAAGAATTGTCTCAAGCGAGACGGCATTTGCATTTGCCACAGAATAGAAACATATGCATAATAGTAGGGCAACAGATTATGGTGCAAAGCTAGCCACTAGCCACACAACACTGAAGCTGCGGCTGACACTGCACTGCACAGGCGCCACGCCCAGAAACAAAATAATGCTCCCTCAGCATAACAAATTAACATCAAACCAGTTTCAAAAGATGCAAGGGGGCACATTCTTAATAGGAACGCCTGCCTTTCATACAACAGCACCAAAACAAATTAAAGTCGTTCTGCTTTCGCTGTCGCCGGCCATGCATTATTACTAGGAACGCCTGTACAACACTGCATTATACCTAAAAAGTCCAAAATCTCGGAGCTCTCCCTGGGTGTTTCACATTCAGCGGCCTTCAGTTAATACGCATATATGCTCATGAGAAACTGGGATCAACCTCTTGTCCATCCCCTTGCTTCTCGTCAGCGACAAAATTTGCAGCCAACTAGGGAGCCTCCATTAACCCACGACATGGAAGTAAAATAGCTACAGACCGAAAAAAACAAAAAGGTGGGAAAGGATGGTAATGTGAAATCGGGATTGCAACGGTCAAAAGGTTGGATGTTGTGGTTAGTGCTTCAGTCTTCAAGCTGTGGTCGGGTCAGCCTCCTTTGGGTAGCCTGAAGTGTGTCTGCTTCCGTTGGAGGGAGTCCAACTGTTGGCGGAGGTCGATAGGCTGTCTTCACAGCTCAAAATCCTGGATCTCCCAGGCCTAGAACGGATGTGTGTTCCCAGAGGGAACGGTTCCTGAGAAAAGTTAACAACAAAATATGTATGCTTAGTATCATTTCAGAGTCCAGACTCGTTAAGCAGGAAAATACCTTCCATCCATCATTTGATTTTGAGAATTTGGGAATGGGATACGAGGACTCACATACCACTTCCCAATCAGATGGAAGGGTTTTGGTTGGACACATTGGGTAATAATGTTACAAAATTACCCACAAATGAAGTGAGGGCTACCTCATCGCGGAGGGGCATTTTTGTCATGTATGCACTCTATTCTCTATCAAAAACTCATAGCACTACCAAAGGTCAGACATGGCAATGCGAAGTTTAGTTTCGCGCTCCCTAGTCCACTCATATCCCTTTTATATCACATTGTGCATCCAAACAGCACCATCTACGAAAAGAATGATGAGCCCGTACCGTCATTACAAAGACGCAGCAAACATAACAACAGTAGAAAACAAGAATGAGATGCCTATACTTAAATCCTTAACGTTGTAGTCCTTGATTTGTAGGGGTTTAATCCATAAGTAACTTTCGTAAGCTTTAGAAAAGAGTTATAATGTTTTACTATCTACGGCATCGGCATGTGATTCTGCTTTGGTTTCAGGGTTACTTTTGAAGACCCAGGGTACGCCGTTCATGCTAAGTTCATTGTATAGCAAATTCTCTAGATGTTTAGCATTATTCTTGAATTTGTATACAATCTATCACTGAGAGTACACTCTAATTTTTTTTCAAGAAATAACAAAACTCATACCGGCAGAATGAATTCAACTAAACACCAGTAATTTAATCAACAGTTGTTGGCTAACTATTGGTAATGTTTCATGCTACTAGAAGTGTTGATCAGAGTGTGGCCTTGACCCATGTATCACAAGATAATTTTCTGCCCATGACGAGATTGAGATAGGTACAAGCCACTTAGTTAGCAGTACACAGACAAACACCCTTTACAAAATAGTTATATAGCAAATATGGACAATCAGAAAACATACTTGATCTCCGGCATTTGGACCATGTGAGTGGAAGAGTATAGGGCGGCAACGTTTATCCTCATTCATCAAACTTGAGTTCTGGAAGTGAGCAATTAGAGCTGATTTTCCTTGGATTCTAGCATATGCAAGTGATGCCACCTTCTCACTATTGAATTTCTCCCACCTTTTCCCATGAAATATCTGAAAGAGCAGGTATATATCATTCATGTAACGAAAATTATAATTCTGTTTTATTGGACGGAATTTTAACCTATTAGGTTTCTACTAACTAAACTACGAAGTCATAGTTTTTCCATCCAAAAAAAGCCTTTCTAGTTTAAGCGCTACATTTCTAGACATTCTGGTAGTTCGACCGCGGAATTTTTTTGTTTCGGTATCTCTGGAATATGACAATGCAGCTGTTATAATTGATCAAAAAGGAAATCCAAAAGGAACTCAAGTTCTTGGCGCAATCACCGAGGAATTGAGAATTGAATTTTACTAAACTTAAGAGTTACAGGAAATGCTCAGAAGTGCTAAAGTTACAACTACATGTGATAAACAGAACACGTGCAATTGTATGTATGCATGACAGTAATACAGGTAGAGAAGGGAAGAGAAATGGGAAGCAAAAAGGAGATCCAGCAACAGGTATTTGCATAAAAATTAAAAAGCTCAAAATTAAGCTCTAACTAATAATATTGCAGCCATTTGACAAACTGTAATATCCCACCTTATAAAATGGAACAATATGCTCTGGAGTAATCATATTGATGAATGCATAACCCACATTGCATTTATTCTGAAAATGCACATTAACAACTGTTAGGCCCTTGTACGCAAGCAATACCGAAGCAAGTATAAGCAAGGCAACAGCTGTCACAAAGAAAAGCTACACTCACCTTAAAGTCAATTGGCAGGTAGATAAAATCATAAGTTCCCCTATGATTTTCATCAATAGCAGTCAAAAGCATCTTTGAGGTATACCTGGAATACAATTGAGGAATAGGAACATCAAAACATGACTTAAATTGTAGACAGTTGCACATACACTAAAATAAAATCAGCAAGTTCCAGGTGTATACTTGTTTGGGATATTCTTTATCATTAGTGTAGTCCGAGAATCCTCGCCACAGGCTATACGCTCGATGTCAAGCTCATACTGCCTTTTGCTATCAGATTGGTTAGCACATGACTCATTTCTTCGGCTCCTTGTACGTTCAACAGGTGAATCAAATGAGGATGGAAGGGGACCTATATGACTCCTTCCATGAAACATATGCCCCCTCTGCTGGGGAGATCGAGCACCAATATGTGCTGGGGACATGGCTGGGTTCCCTCTACTCTGAGGAAACATACTAGAGAGCTCCAACTGATGCAGATGCGGACTACCAGGGAAACCCCTGCTTCCAGCACTCCCAGGATGGAAGCTTGGTACTTCCATCCGCTCCCCTGCATACCCATGTCTCCTATCCCAGATTGATGGATTGACAGCTGGTGCAGAACCGACATGATGATTCATTGGAAGGGCATTTTCAAGCATCCGAGATGCTCTTGAAATTCCATGAACTTGCGTAGGAGGGCAAGATGGTATATTATTGATAAATGGCCCCGAGTTCGGCCACAGCATGGGAGAAGAGGTATGATGATGGGAGTTATTTGAATTATTCCATGCTACTTGGTGGCCATGGAGGGGGCAGCTTCCTGTTCTTGAAACCCCGAGTGCTACAAGAACATAAGACATGAACAAGTAAGCATGAATAACTAGCATGCACTGTCTCTAACAAGAATAGTTGCAAGCTTCAAAGTAGTATGATTAACGTGAGACTATCAAAGCTTCTTATTGTTGACATCAAAGCACATGTGTGTTTAAAGTGGAAATTTTGAGAAAAGAACAGTAAGGGGGAGAGGGATTTGAGATGGCAAATGAACCTAATGGAAACAGTGTTTTCTCCCAAAGAAAAATAACATGGATGCATCAACAAAAAAGGTCACCCAAATTCAGTACCTTCACTATGACCAGAAGAATGACCGCTAAGGTTAGCAGAACAAACTTTGTACAAATGCCTGCTATCAATTCCGTCAGCAGTTCTAGAATTGCTCTTAACTCCAATGGGTGGTATTGTGCTTAGGTTGTAAGGAATACAATTACTTTGGCTGTTGTCAAACTCGGGAAGTGAATGAGGATGAAAAGCTCCCATCCCTTGATATCCATAGTTCAAGTGTCCATTCATCCTTCCAAGTGAATGACCATGCTCACCAAGAGCAGAGTGGTTCTTATGTGTTCCTGCAGTTGCAATTCTAACAGGAGAGGACATGCTTTGGCTTTGCGGAGTAATTGAGGGAATATCCAGAAAATTTCTCTCCCTAAATTGGTTTATTGGCGGCTGAACTCTGGTACGTACAACCCGAGAAATCCCATGTTCAGGGCCAGTGGATGCCATGTTGACCGAACCTTGCATTATGCCATATCCAGGTTAGTAAATACCACTAGGAGCAGAAACATATTTAATTATTTGATTCAAATTGCATACCATAGTAATTTGTCAGCGGACTAGTTGCATTTCCTGGTTTGCATACACCAAAGTCTTCCGGCTCCAACCCAGGAGGCCTATGCTGCATCAAACTGTTATGAAGAAACCTAGCATTATTATTACAGTTGTAACATCAGTACAAAGGAAATCAAATGTTATTCGTTTTTCTTTCAGAAATAAAGTTCATACATTATAGTAACTAGCTAAATGCGCGCACGTTGTTACGGAATTGTATTCACTATTTTGCATAAAGTTGCTTAAATGCACTTTTCCCTATTGTGTATCCAAATTTTATGTTGAATAATAACTATCTCAAAATGTATGTCAATCCGGTCTATTGTAGTCAAAAGATTGTGATATGTATATCCACCATATTGAATGGGTGCAATTACATTAATTTCATAACAATATAGAGAATAATCTTAATGAAGTGAACGGACAACCACCAACTCAGATCTTTATTATAACAAATACAAGAACTATACCCGTGCGTTGCTACGGATTTAAGAAATACATGTTTAAAATGAATTTTATACTATTCTATTATCTTAGATCATATAATCCATATTCGTTCACATCTCAATGATTTGTGCCAGATCAATAATGATGCAAAAAGAAAACAAGTGACGCAGTCTGAAAGTGACGGACCGCCGCCACCAACTGAGTCTTTTATAGGAGTAAAGAAAAATAAATAAAGATCCAGAGGGGACTTTCTGCATCAAGTTCCATTAACATCTTCCGACACGTCAAATGGAAAATGTTATACAGCTAACCATTTGGTCCACGCAACTAAACTTTGTTGCAGCCCTAAAAACTAGATGAAATATACAACCAACTTCAAATTCAAGTGCAAACACAGACTCCAACTAAAATAGCCAAAGGACGATCAAATGAGTGTATACATCCCAAGAAAATGTTTACCAACTTCAGAGCTTTTGCAAGTTGAAAATACAGTTCATATAAACTTCCCAAATTCCCATAAACCCAGATAGCTTTGTGCTGACATACGGTATGTAACAAGAACCTCCGAGATGCACAGGTGACTAAAAGCACTAAGAATAGACAGGTGAGAAAAATTATGGCCAAACAGTGTACCGTTTAGTGTCTCCCACGCAGCAGGGCACCAATTTGATTGTCTTTCCTGCAATATCGCTCCTATTTAACACATAAAGTGCAGCTTCAGCTGCTCTGACATCATAAAACTCTATGTATTTGTGATGACCCTGTTGTGAAGTCTCATGAATCTGAAAAAGAAGGTATAGTAAGTACTAAGTAGTTTTGCAGATGAAATACAAGCTAGTTAGTGCAAGGCCCATACCTCCTTGATTTTACCATAGCCACCAAATATATGACGAAGATCATCATTAGTTACAGACGGGTCAAGGTTAAACACGGCAAGTGTGCCCTGGTTATTATCTTTCTCTAATGTATTCTCCTAAAGGAACAAAGTCATCATTAGAGTGTATAACTGTAAACATTCTTGGGAATCAAACAACACAATAACATCAGAGTAAGCAATGTCAAAGCATCACAGCATCTAGTCAGAATGGCGATGTATTAAGGGGATACCTTTGGGACAGAGTAATGTATGTCAAGTTTCCAGTTCCTAAATGGCTTGCTTTGAAGTGCCTTCATGGCCGTTTCTGCCGATCTTATATCATAGTAAGATACCATCACAAAACCATGATGTTTGCAGGCAGTGTAAAGAGTTTGGATTTCTCCATATTTCTAAAAGAAAGTAAATATCGTTAGAAGAAGTTATTGCCTTGAGAGTTGAGACAAGTCTAGCTGGAATATGAAGACTCGCCTGAAATAGGAGTTCCAATTCAGAGTCCTCAACAATACCATCGATGTTTCTAATAAAGAGGGTTCTCGAGGGGTGTTCCCCGTATGGGTTTTCGCCAGACAGTATGCCATTTAACCCAGTCTGACCGTTGCTGGCTATACTGTTAAGTTTTAACAGTTTGTTATTATTATCATCAGTTTCCAATTCCATTCCACCTCCAGTATAGAATATGTCATCATCCATGTCATCCCTGTTATTAGCACAGGCAGGGTACCCCACATTGTCAAGAACACCTGATAATAAGTCATCGTCATTAGGGAGCAGATTGCCAATTACTTGTGCCTCAATTTCCTGAGTTAACTCAAAAGGCTCGTCATCAACATTGTTGAGTTCCTTTTCGACAGGCTGACCAACAAGTCCATTCTGTGATGTTAGTCTCACTGCACAGCAGCAAATGGAATATAAAAAATAAGCACCAGTATTACTAAAGATTGTCTCATTTCTCACTTCAGTATAGCATGAAAAGCTCAGACTTGACTAGAATGAAACAATCGATGGAGCAGGCAAGACTCTTACGAATGAGCAACTAAAATCTTACTATTCATATTCATTTCTACGCAACTGTTGATTAACAAACTATTACTTAGATGTACAATTCATTGTTCAGTGCTATGAAGTACTATAAATGAAGTGGAAAAGCAGGAGACAGAGTACAAAGGCTCACATTTCTTGTCAAAAATGTCTGGAAGGGAGCTTGAGAAAAGCCCATTCTCATAATGGATCGCACTTAAATGTCCCTTCCTAACATGAGGAAATAAAGCCAATGGCTTCGAAAATGAATCATGCTGTTCTGCAGGATCTTGATCAGCTCTCCAGGCGGTTGGGGGCAGGTTTGCATGCCTTTGTTGGCCCAGCAACTTGTGCTCACCAAAGGAAGTTTTCTGGTCCATCAACTTGTATGGTTCCATAAGTTCTAACTGATTCACAACCTCTGCACCAACGGGGTTGAGCTTATCAACTGGAGAAGATGCAACAGACTTGCTTCCCCAAGTCAATGAAAACCTTTCTGTTTTTTACAATAAGCAAATCAGCCATAAGCCTAACGAACACAAACACCAAGCCCAAAAAAGTGGTAAAGAAACATCAGCATTGTTTAATGGGAGATTCGTGTAGGCAACATCGACTCTAATCAGCCAATACCAAAATACCCCCTGTGAGGACATGTGGCTACCAAATCAGCTGCTTGGTCTATATATAGCAAGAAAGCTACCTTAAGCTATCTGAAAAAAGCCATACACATCCTCAGATCTTGCTCGATCAATTGTCCCAGATATGGAACCTCGGATGCCCCACATTCCAACTAACATGTGTAAACAGTTTTCTGCTAGGCAACATTTAGAGGAGAGGAACTCCCCTAGGAGAAAACTAACAAGCAACCACAAATTACACCAAATGATCAGGCACTCACCAACATGCCCAGGAAAA
This sequence comes from Brachypodium distachyon, assembly GCF_000005505.3. Classification (NCBI taxonomy): domain Eukaryota; kingdom Viridiplantae; phylum Streptophyta; class Magnoliopsida; order Poales; family Poaceae; genus Brachypodium; species Brachypodium distachyon. The sequence goes on from NC_016135.3 coordinate 11,472,939, forward strand.
GATTCCTGCCTCAAAGGTCCAACTGGCCTCTACAAAAGAATCCGATATGATAAAAAAGTAGCCTAGTTCTAGTTGTTAATGATAATAATTTGGTCACCCGAACACTAAACAATTATTACCTCACCCCCAAAGAAAGGAGGTAGTCCATCATTAGCCATCATTTAAGCCAGATAGCGCAAATATGGAAGGATAAGGGCAATAATTTGGCTATAGCAGTTGGCTTACCTCGTGGGGCAGGGAGGATTCGGACTCCGCAGGGAGGTGGAATGTGGGCATGTGGTGCCTCTGCTCCATGGCTCTAGTTGGAATCCTGCTGGCTCGTTGGCACGGACCTTTTTAAATATAAACAGATGGAGTACCAAATTTCAACACTTATGGTAAGTAGCTCTATACAAGCGGATCGAAAAGAAAATGCAAGAAATTGCTGAAGAAATGCGGTCCGGATGCCTACTCGCGAACGTAATTCGACCTCCCGAGAAAACAGGGTTATGGAACACGGGAGAAACTATGCAAAATTCTTATTTGAAAAGAGATTCTGCAAAATTCCGTGCAGGATCCAGAGTCGCCGAAATAATCAGCCATAAACCAGTACAGAAAAGGTCGGAAATTTAATGCACCCTCGTCCTGGACGAGCTTGAAGAGCACAAGCAACTTGTGATCAAAATAAAAGGCAGAAATGTTCAAAAAAAAGGCAGAACAGACCAAAATACTGCACGAGCGCATCCAAGCATCCCTCGAACCGAGCACAGATCAAACAGAGCGACAAAAATACGCAAAAATCGCCATAAACACAACAACCACCGGGAATTCATACGCCATTTTTCTCCGCACATAAAACGCACCCTGATTCTGCTCGAAAATAAACGCAAAAAATCGAAAAAACGGAAGAATCCTCACCAGATCGGCAGCCGAGATCCCCTCCCGCTCGCCACAGCCTGCAGCTTAACGCGAACACGCAACCATGGCCGCGCGCGGAGGAGACGGCTCCATGGCGCAAGCCAAAGCAGCTCCCCCCTTACCGGAGTTCACAGACGGGCGGATCACGGGGCGCGCACCGACCGCGCAACTAATGCCCCCACAGGGGAGCCGAGCCGAGCTCAGATAGTGAGCTCCACCTCTCTAGGACGGGCGCAACTAACCCTAGAGAGCGAGCGCGGCGGCGGGCATCCCTCCAGTCCTCCCCATTCCTGCTCTTCCTCCTCTGCGGCGTCTAACGCGGGAGGGCTTCTCCGGCGAGGGATTGCGGCGAGCTGCTGGTTGTTGTGGCGGTGGTGGTGGACTGGCCGCGGTGAGACGGGACGAGACGAAGCGGAGACGACGGGCCAAAAAAATCTAATATTAAAAGCGGCGAAATGCTATATTATTATATTATTAATCGAAGTAAATGGAAACGCGAAACAGGAGGCGCGGGTCCTATATATATCGCGCCCGCTTGGTCCCCGAGGCGCGGTAGCTTCACCCGCGGTGCACCTCACCGCCAGGCGCCGGATAACTCCTGCGCTCCTCGGTTCACGGCACTGACACATGTGCCCGGGCTAGGGATTCCCACGCGTCAGTGACGAGGGACCAGTGGGCCCCACATGGGAGCGTGCGCCGAGGGCCGGAAGCGGCGTTTTGGACGCGCGTCCGATGTCTGGCGTGGGACAGGATAACGCTTAGGCCCGCCTGGGAGATATGAAATATTCTCCACCAAAGTTACGGGTGAATCCTTTTTGAGAAACACAAGATAAACGTAGACCCTCATACGCGAGCATACAATGATTTTTATGAATGTACACACGCACATCATGTCCTTATTAGCACCTTTGAAAAACTGAACCGGCAGTTTTTGAGAAATTGACGAAGTCATCGTAGGCGCTTCGCAGTTGACGGGTACGTTACCTACCACTGAAAAAATAGCGTCACTTAAATCATGGAATAAATCTAGGTAAATGTGAGCACCCATGTCAAGTTTAAAACTTGAACCTGGATGAACTGATTCCACCACAGGAAACCACACCACCAGACCTAGGCTCAGTTCACAATTACAGGTGAATCAAAACACCTCTGTGTGTTCAGTGTTTGGGTGAACACCGTGAGATAAAATACAAGAATTTTTTGAGAACACAGCACAACCAGAAACATCAGATCAAATCAACAAAATTGAAGAAGTGTGGTGTTATTCACAGGAAAATTCAATCGATCAGATCAAAGAAGGATGGTATGCGTCGTCATCGCTGTTGGCTACAGCTGTTGCTGGGCCGCCGGATCCCCTCGTCCGCTGCCGCCGCTAGGCCGCCGTAGACCCCGCGTCGTCGTTCCATTCGCCAGAGCACCGGATCCCCTCGTCGCCGTAGCAGCCCTAGCATCGATGGATCCCGTCGCCGTGGACGCCCCCACCGCGCGGTTGATCCCGTCACGGCCGTCGGGCTGATCCCGTCGCTGCTGCTACCGCGAATCCCGTCGCCGCCCTCTCCTCAACTCACCGCCTGCTATCACTGCTCTCTCGTTCTGGTTCCCGTCAACACCCCGATGGATTTTGTCGGAAGGATACTAGGCCTAAGGTGGTCTGTCATATTTTACCGGTGTAATGGGCCGGAGACGGGTGGAAAATAATACGAAAACAACCATCCAAGCAGGCTTTTCGGTTTGGGTTATAGAAAAATAGGCTCCGTAATTTACACCGGTAAACGGGCCGAAAACGACCATCCAAGCGGGGCCTTACCAGTACAAGATGAGCGTGCCTGGTGTGGATCGACCAAGGCTGGACCGCTGGAGTTCCAGATTCTCGAGAAGCAGCTGGAGCTACTGACCTGAGCAGCTGCTGCTGGACAGCTGAAGCTAGACAAAAAAACTATTTGGTAACCTACTTCTCAGTACAGCTGGTGGATCTGTAATTGGTGCTGAAAGTCTAGAATGCCCTTGTATGGCGAATATGATTACTAATTACTGATTTAGCATAATTTATCTGTTTGATTGAAATTTAACAATAATTGCATGGACAGAAACATCACCTTATTTGATACTCGTTCTGTTTCTCAAATTAACGCCTATATTGTTTCCTTTGACCCAACGTTTGACCAAAGATTACTCCATCAACGTGTGACATATGCGATATAAATCATAAAAATAAAGAAGTACTTTTGAATATGAATCTAATGAAATCGTTTTTATTTCACAAAACATAGATATTAGTAGACTAAATCTTGGTCAAAGGCTCGGTCAAAAAAACAATATACGTCCTAATTTAAGAAACGCAGGGAGTAACTATGATGCGTCCGACAACATAGATTTGCAAAATTACAAGGGGATCTACACCTATGATACATCATCACAGAACCATATTTTCCATGAATATGGAGATGACAAATTACAGTACCCTACCGAATACATGCTCTGAACATCCATACATGCTACTGCTCCCATCCATACATCCCTACCGAATTACGGTCATCCCACCCACCGATACAAGCATACATAGAAAGTATTTCCGTCCATCTCATACACCACTAATTAGCATATATCTCATATTCCCATCAATTAGCAGAGAGCATGGAGAAACAGCGGAGCAACAGAGAAAATGAGGGAGCAGTGGAGCAACAAAGAGAGCTAGGAGGCTGGGGCTCTCCTTGGACCGGCGGGGCTAGGCGGTGGCGTTAGCCGGTGACAGCACGAGATCCGGTGGAGTGGGCTGGCGACTATGGTCGGGGAGGAGCGGCGCGACTCCGACGAGACGAGGGATTGCAGGGTGGACGCTGGCGAGGTGGTGGAGGGCAGCCGAGGACGGGGACGTTGGTGGCGACTGGCTCGATGGTGAGGTAAGTGGGTGCCAGCGTTCCGGGGAAGGGCCGGAGGGAGTAGGCTCCGACGAGGTAGGCCGACGGCGGTGAGCCGCCGACGTGGAGGAGGGCAGGCGGTCAACCCTAGGTGCCGCAACCTCGCACTGTGCGCGTGAGGGATAGGGATGGATGGAAGGGGGGAATCGGTGGGCACCTCGGCATAAGGTGCGGTAATGCCCGAAATGGGCTGAAAATGGTTATTTTACCCCCTATATACGTTGTAGCAGTTTTGTTGTAAATACGGGGACAACCGAGGGAAGAGCCGAGCGGGATGGACCAGAAGCAGGTGGGTAGCTCGGGAAGCACCTCAGGAGGTGCTTTTCTTCTTCTAGTTGAAATTGAAGAAGAACTTCTCATAAGAGCTGAATAGGATTTACCTTTTTGTTTCCGCTTGTGCTTCCAGAGGGCTAGAAGCACCTCAAGATGAAGCACAAGCCCAACCAAAACGGTGGTGGCGGTGGGAGAAACGGATTGAAGCAAGCTGCGGCTGGTGGTGTTGATGTGTTGTTGGCGGACATGAAGCCTCGGCGACATGCGTCGATAAGGTTCTTGCGCTTGGTATTGGTCTTCCAGTTCTTGAAAGCACAGCTGATTACGCCGATCTCGTGTGGGACCCTTCCTCGATGGTGCCCAGGTTGCACTGATGGTAGCGGCATAACCAGCCGCACCTCCAAGAACTGGATGAACAACACCAATCTCTAGAACCTGATCGATGCACGCTGCCGGGCCACCGTCGCCGCTAGCTCCCCCTGGCTCCCCACCGTCGCCACCTGCTTCAGGTCAAACATGTGGTAGCATGAGAGAGAGAGAGAGTACCTCTTCGTAGTTTAAGAGATAGATGAGAAATCTTGCATGTCTCCGTAGATTGACAGCAGGATTTCTAATTTAAGTTCGGAAGGTTCCACAAATGTCTGTTGTAGTGTAATAGTTTCAGTACTACTTTGATGTTACTATGTAGGAATTGATGTTTGATCGACTTGGTGTTTATAATGGGTCAAATTTTCAAATGTTTGTCGAGAGGTGGGCGAAGTCTGCCTTGGTTGGGGCGGCCATGATGTCCGACTCATAGCTGGCGTTGTGATGAAGACCCGAAAAAGCCCCGACCTAGGTATGTTGCGGTGGCTGCTCGGACATCTGTGTGGAATGGGATTTCTTATCTAGGAATGTGTAGAGATGGAGGCTTGCTTTGAGCGATGTGTGGATTTTACCAGGCTTGAAGAACGGCCGTACTCCTCCATATTGTGCGCGAGAAGGAGAGGGAGGGATGGATGGGGTGAATCAGTGGGCCGGAACGAGTTGGAGGCGAAGATCCGCGATGGAACAAATTGAGGCGCAAATCTGATTACTTGATTTTGACCGATGGCCACCTGTGCCTACCCCGCATACGCTTGCGTGGGAAGGAGGAGGGATGCTCGCAGCAGATCGGGCGAGCTGGCATCGGGCTGGACGGGGCCACAATTTGGTTGGTACAAGTGACACGGGCGCCAGCACCGACCTCATCTACCCTTCACAGGCGTTGGTGGTGGCGGCAGGGAGGAGGAGGGGAGGTCGGTGGGCGCCTGGGCTTGGGGTGCGGGAATGCCCGAAATGGGCAGAAAATGTTTTTTTACCTTATATACGATGTGGTAGTTTTGTTGTAAACACGGGGACAACCGAGGGCAGAACCAAGCGGGATGGGCCAGAAGCAGGTGGGAGGCTCAGGAAGCACCTCAGGAGGTGCTTTTCTGCTTCTAGTTGAAATTGAAGAAGAACTTCTCATAAGCATTGTATAGCTTTTTACCTGTTTGTTTCCGCTTGTCCTTCTAGAGGGCTAAAAGCACCTCAAGATGAAACACAGGAGCCCAAACAAACCGGTGGCGGCGGTGGGAGAGACGAGGGGAAGCAAGCTGCGGCTGGTGGTGTTGATGCGTTGTTGGCGGAGACGAAGGCCCAACTATGTGCATCGATGAGGTTCTTGTGCTTGGTGTTCTTCATCCAGTTCTTGAAGGCACGGCTGATTACGCCGATCTCGTCGGACCCTTCCTCGATGGTGCCCAGGTTGCGTTGCGGTGGCGCCACCTGATCCTGCGGGACAGCTCCTCCATCTTCGTCTTCTGCAGCGTGGTGAAATCTGTGCGGGCATCTTTACCTGCTCCTTCGCTTCCACCACCATGGGTACCGACGCCGATTTGTGCTGCTGCAACACCGCCACCGGCCCCGGACGCTGTTGTTGCGGTGGGGGGGACCGAGTGCTGAACGCTGTAGGAGCAGCAGGATCACTACCCGGCGCCGGATCCCAAGATGTTGGTGGCATAGGAGCAGGTAAAGAGGCAGCGCACATAGTTCACCATGCAGGAGAAGACGAAGTTGGAGGAAGTGTCGCGCTAGATCGGGTGGAGCTACAAGCAGCGCCATCTGGCCACCATCGAGGAAGGGTGCCACGAGATCGGTGTAACCAGCCACGCCTCCAAGAACTGGATGAACAACAATAAGCGCAAGAACCAAATCAATGCACACCACTGGGCCACCGTCACGCCAACAACAAGAACAACGTAACACCACCGGCTGCAACTAGCTACCCCCCCCCCCCCCGGCTCTCCGCTGCCACCTCTGGCTTCAGGTTGAACATGTAGTAGCTTGAGAGAGAGAGAGAGAGAGCATGTCTTTGTAGTTTAAGAGAGAGATCAAAAAGCTAGCATGTCTCCGTAGATTGACAGCAGGGTTTCGAATTTCAGGTCATAAGGTAATTGATGTTTGATTGACTTGGTGTTTATAATGGGCAATCAAATTTTCAAATGTTTGTCGAGAGGTGGGCGAGGTCCGCCTTGGTTGGGGTGGCCTTGATGTCCGGCCCATAGCTAGCATTGTGATGGAGAGACGGAAAAGCCCCGACCTAGGTACGTTGCGGTGGCTGCTCAGACGTGTGTGTGGAATGGGGTTTCTAATATTGGAATGGGGAGAGATGGAGGCTTGCTTTCAGCAATGTGTGGAGTTTACCAGGGATGAAGAATGGCCGTACTCCTCCATATTGTGCACGTGAAGGAGAGGGAGGGATGGACGGGGCGAATCAGTGTGCCGGAACGAGTTGGAGGCGAAGATCCGCAAGGGAACCAATTGAGGCGCAAATCTGCTTAGATGATTTTGACTGACGGCCGCCCGTGGCTACCCCGCATACGCTTGTGTGGGAAGGAGGAGGGATCCTCGCAGCGGATTAGGCGAGGTGGCATCAGGCTGGACGAGGTGACAATTTGGTTGGTACGAGTGACACGGGCACCAGAACCGACCTTGTCTACCCTTCACAGGCGTTGATGATGCCGGCAGGGAGGAGGAGGGGGGTCGGTGGGCGCCTATGCACGGGGTGCGGGAATGCCCGAAATCGACAGAAAATGTTTTTTTACCTTATATACGATGTGGCAGTTTTGTTGTAAATACGGGAACAATCGAGGGCAGAGCCGAGCGGGATGGGCCAGAAGCAGGTGGGAGGCTCGGGGAAGCACCTCAATAGGTGCTTTTCTGCTTCTGATTGAAATTGAAGAAGAACTTCTCATAAGCACTGTATAGCTTTTTACATGTTTGTTTTCGCTCGTGCTTCTAGAGGGCTAAAAGCACCTCAAGATGAAGCACAAGCCAAAACTAACCGGTGGCAGCGGTGGGACAGACGGGGGGGGGGGGGGAGCAAGCTGTGGCTGGTGGTGTTGATTCGTTGTTGGCGGAGACAAAGGGCCGACTGCGTGCATCGATGAGGTTCTTTCGCTTGGTGTTGTTTATCCAGTCTCTTGAAGGCACGGCTGATTACGCCGATCTAATGGGACCCTTCCTCGATGGTGCCCAGGTTGCGTTGCGGGTAGCGCCACCTGATCCTACGCGATAGTTCCTGCATCTTTGTCTTCTGCAGCGTGGTGAAATATGTGCGGGCGTCTTTACCTGCTCCTTCGCTGCCACCACCATGGGTACCGACGCCGATTTGTGCTGCTCCGACACCGCCACCGGCCCCGGACGCTGCTATTGCGGTGGGGGGGGGGGGGCGACCGAGTGCTGAACGCTGTAGCAGCAGCAGCATCACTACCCGGCGCCGGATCCCAAGATGGTGGTGGCATAGGAGCAGGTAAAGAGGCGGCGCACATAGTTCACCATGTAGGAGAAGACGAAGTTGGAGGAAGTGTCGCGCGGGATCGGGTGGAGCTACGAGCAGCGCCACCTGGCCACCATCGAGGAAGGATGCCACGAGATCGGTGTAACCAGCCGCGCCTCCAAGAACTGGATGAACAACAACAAGTGCAAGAACCTGATCAATGCACGCCACCGGGCCACCGTCACGCCAACAACAAGAACAACGTAACACCACCAGCTGCAGCTAGCTACCCCCGGCTCTCCGCCGCCACCGCTGGCTTCAGGTTGAACATGTAGTAGCTTGAGAGTGAGAGAGAGCATGTCTTTGTAGTTTAAGAGAGAGATAAAAAAGCTAGCATGTCTCCATAGATTGACAGCAGGGTTTCGAATTTCATTTCTTAAGGTTCAAAAAATGTTTGTTTCGGTGTCATAGTTTCAGTAATACTTTGATGTTACTATGTAGGAATTGATGTTTGATCGACTAGGTGTTTATAATGGGCCATCAAATTTTCAAATGTTTTTCGAGTGGTAGGCGAGGTCGGCCTTTGATGGGGCGGCCATGATGTCCGGCTCGTACCAGGCGCTATGATAGCGAGCCGGAAAAGCCCCGACCTAGGTACGTTGCGGTGGCTGCTCGGACGTGTGTGTGGAATGGGGTTTCTGATCTGGGAATTGGGGAGACATGGACGCTTGGTGTGAGCGACATGTGGAGTTTACCAGGCTTGAAGAATTGCCGTACTCCTCCATACTGTGGAGTGTACCCATGCGACACGCGGGTTGTTTCCTTCCATGTTCCCAGTGCTCAGATAGTCCGATACTATATGTCAGATTTATTCGGTATTGTGAACCCATAGGTGTTCTTAAAAGAAATAGGAGAGGAAACACCCGAGGTAACAACATACTTGTCGATGAACCAATTAGGGAAGAGATATCTCAGTTAAATTGAACCCAGCACACAGATCGGCACGTTCAAGAATCCAACAAGAAACTCACCTGAAAGAATGACACTTCTGCGTGTGGTGCTGTGGCTAAATCGTTACAAGCTCGCGGAGCGGCCCTCCTCCGTGCACCAAGTGACCACGGATTAGTATGGACATTCTTCAGAGGTATCCTCCCTTGGTCTTTTTCCGACAATTGAGATCAGTTTCGGACTAGATTGGCACGCTTCTGCTTGTACCACCTGCCGTTCAAAAAAACTTGTTTTGTGTTTCAACTTTATTCTGACAATGAGTGAAGTTTCTAGAAACAAATTTCAGCGTATGTTGCATGGCTAATGTTTGGTCAAAACTCGATGCTAACCTGGTGCTAAGAAATGTTTAGAGCAGGTCCTAACCTTTGGAGCACACGGACGGAAAGAAATTGTGGGTCGAGCCATCTCAACTAGTTGGGTTGACTCCACACAAACTTGACAATAGTGGATCCCACGTTGCGGTGATCTGTGACGGCAAAGAGTTGGAAACGGAGATCTGTCTACGGCAAGTGGTTGGAGATTAGACGGGAAGATTGGAACGGAGATCGATCTGCGATGGGAAGGTTGGAGACGGAGATCGATCTGTGACGAAAAGGAGTTGGTGGAGCAGATCTACGACCGGAACGAGTTGGAGGCAGAGATCTACGACAAGAACGAGTTGCAGGCGCAGACCTGCGACCGGAACGAGTGGGAGGCAGAGATGTGCGACGGGAATGAGTCAGAGGCGGAGATCAGCGACGGGACGATTTAGAGGCGAAGATCCGCGACCGAAACGAGTTGGAGGGGAAGATCCCCGACCGGAAAGAGTTGGAGGCGAAGATCCGCGGCCGGAACGAGTTGGAGGCGAAGATCCGCGACCGGAACGAGTTGGAGGGGAAGATCAGCGACGGGAACCAATTGAGGCGCAAATCTGATCAGACGATTTTGACCAACGACTGCCCGTGCCTACCCCGCATACGCTTGGGTGGGAAGGAGGAGGGATGCTCGCAGCGGATTTGGCGAGGTGGCGGTGGGCTAGGTGGGGCGACGATTTGGTTGGTACAAGTGACTCAGCGCTAGCATCGACCTCGTCTACCCTCCACAAGCGTTGGTGGTGGTGGCTGGGAGGAGGAGGGGGGTCGATTTCGGCACCGGTGGATTGAAGCAAGCGGCGATTTGGTTGGTACTAGTACTGGCGGCAACGTTGGATTTTTGCGGTGGCGGTGGATTGGATGTGAAGTGAGGGGTCCACAATGTAAAGGGCGGCAGGCGGATGATTGGGGAAAGTGCTATGGAGGGTTAAAATATGTCCTTGTGGGCCCCACCAGTGGTATACAAGGAAGAAACACATTTCGCTCTTTTCATTCTTTAGACCCGTCTGTAGCATTTTGCATCAACTTACCTTACATGGTCATGCCCTAAGTTTATGTGGTAAGTAGATATGGTATAATACACTCAAATACAATAATGCGACATCAAACTTGTTTTAGAAAGTGTGTTACAATGATAGAGAGCTGCCTTGTTATCATCTCAATGGAAATTATTTAAATATATAACAGAACCGTCCGGACAATAAGGTAGTATTGAAACTAGATCACACTTCATGCCATGGTGTTTCTAACAGAAACTAAAGATGTAACATACTAGACAATGTATCTCGTCCACCTTCACTTTGTGTTGTCACCCGCAAGAGCATGCTTGGCTTGACATTTCTCTTTGCTTCATTGGGGATTGCACGTTTGTGTGTTATAGCTGCCTGTGGTCATTCTACTAAGATGTTGCTTGCTCGTGTTGCCTAGTATCCATGTGCTAGTTGGCATGGTGAATGCTTGTAGTGGAAATAATGTCTCCTTACCATGGTGGTGCAAATTAGAAAGCATGGGTTTATACGTACTTTAGGGGTATCCTTCCACATCCATATATAGAGTTGGTGGTCGTTCGTTCAATCCTTCCAATTCTATCCCTTCCCCACACCTATCAAGTCGAATCAAGCAAAAGCCCAAAGAGTCAGAGCAACTATCAATAAGCCTCCCTTCCTTAAATTATATAGTAATTTTGAGATACTTTGAACTCATGGTTGATCCAGGTTCAATGGATACTACGGATTTTGAAGTCATGGTTGATCGAGGGTATAGGAGAGAAGTGTATACTATATTTTTTGACATATGTTGATACTACATTTGTGTAGTACTCCCATGGAACTGCTCGGGATTCGGACGACTTCTATTGATCCCGTCGCTGCTGCTACCGCGAATCCCATCGCCGCCCTCTCCTAAACTCATCGCCTGCTATCGCTGCTCTCTCGTTCTGGTTCCCGTCAACACAACGCTGCTGCGGTGCATCACCGCTCTGCTTCCGCGCCGCCAGCCTGCGCGTCTTTCCTCCCCATCGCTTCGCCGCAGCGCCGCCGCCTACCTGCACCCAGCAGGGTTGTCTCCCCGTCGCCTTGCTTCTTCACCGCGC